>NC_090447.1:1277468461-1278093461 GCF_031143425.1 Pleurodeles waltl | reverse complement strand
GAAGAAATCTACAACTACAACTACAACACTGTCTACGCTGCTGCCTTGGGGCTGATCCTTGGAATCTCCCATTCTCACTGGTGGTGTCCTACCTTGTGACCTGGGGCAACTTCAAGGGAGTGATGTGCAGATCTTGATGGCGACCTTACTAGTCATCTCATTTCAACACCCCTCCTCACCACCCTACGTACTAACTGGAGCACCTGACTTCAGGTAGAAATAGATGAGGAGGACTGATCGGGCCTTGTGGAGGCCCTAGACAAGGGTGTGCAGAAAGCGTGACTGAACTTCTGCCTGTTCAAGTCATTGCATGACTGGCATTGGATGTCAGTGTCATAGGGAGGGCCTCCTGCCACATGCTAACTGCTGGCTGTGTGCAGCTACTCGTTGTGACATTGCACACGTTCTTTGTAAATGTTCCTTGATCCAGCCCCTATGGGAGGAAGTCAGAAATACTCTGGCGGTCTCTATGGCCCTGCAGACACCTCTATACCGCACTCTCTTTCATTTCCATGACTTAGGAGGCTCCCTGACTTGACCAGAACACAGCACCGCCTCCTACACTTGCAATGGCAAAGATTTACATTCAACATCAGTGGAGATCCCCTACCTCTCTGACTCCAGAGGAATGGACAGTGGCGATGATGCAGACGGCTGCCATTGAACATGTCATTTATAATTTGCAGGACCATTCGGTGTTATGCGCATACACCTGGGCACCTTTCCTCGGAGACAACACTTAGTTTGATTACTGCCTTCCACTTACCGCTTTTCCACCTTCTACAGGGTGCTGTGGCAAACCTGACGTCCCATCTGCCCCTTCCCTACCCCTTTCTGCCGCCCCCCCTTAATTCCCGCTCTCCGGTTTTCCCTCCTCCTCCCCCTTCAGACCTGCCAAGCCAATGTCAGTCTTGCCCTTCTTTCATACCTATTCTGCTTCTCTTGCCTCCCCACGTGCTCCTCTACATCCCCAACCTCGCCCCTGCATAGCTTGTCCTGTACAAGCCCTTTGCTGGCTCTCCCCACTCACAGGACGCCTCTCACCTCGTGCCTTAGTATGTTTCTCCCTACTCTCCCCCCATCCCCTACATCCCTACTCATCACATCCAAGCCCAATCCAATATACATCCTTCCAGGAGATCCTACCTCTTTTTGGATCTTTATCACTGATGGAAGCAACCTCTTTGCGTTCTCATATCTCTACACATGTAGATATTTTATAATGCTGTGTGCATTGTTTAACGACCCCATCCTTTATTCACCTCCCTACCCCTCCCCTCCCCTCCCCCTCTTCTCACAGCTCCCGTTTGTTTCTGACTTTTTGGTTACCTCTGTATTGACTTATACATGTATCCTATCGTCCTGTTTATTCAATAAACAATGTCTAAAGAAAAAAAAACGGAATTATCAATGACCACAATAACTTCTCTTTACCGCTGGGATGTTCAGGGTTTAATCCAAGAAGTCTCATCAATTCTGCCTTCCTTAAGTTAACAGAGCTCCTAATTTAATTAATGGGGGGTGCATAGTTAACCACTTTGTCTCTATGGACTTTGTAAATAGGCCTATAGAATAGCAGTTGAATATAATTAATGACGTTAACGGGGTAACATTTACTAAGGTTATGTATAATAAACCTGTTAGTGAACTGGGAAGTGCTCAGTTGTCAAAGAAGATCTATGCACTTATTAAGGTTCTTCACTATTTACTTCTTTATTTATGTGTTTAGTGAGTCATTTGCACAATACTCATCCGAATGCATCACGAGTCGTAGAATCAACGAAAATAATGTTCTAGTTCATAAAGACTACATATTTAAGAAGAAACAGGAGTTGTTGAACATAAAGGGAAGTAGCAGTAAGTATGAATCAATATTTTAGGAGATAGGATATTCACCTCCTGCTGGGCCTTTCAGTTTGCTATGAAGGGTATTGTTTGCAGATAGAGCAGCAAGAGTGAAACCAAGGGAGTATGAGTAGGAAAGAAAAAGATAATCTGTAATAAAAAGAGATAGTCAGGGAAAAAGAGATAGAAAGTAAAGGGGACAGAAACAGATAAAAGAGAGAATGAATGTAGAAAAACGAGAAAGGGCCATTTGCTGTCCTCTATGGCATAATTTTCTCAGTGATAGGTTGGACAACTTGCTTCCTTTTAGTGCTTTTATATCTTAAGCAGAGATTTACACAGTTTCCAACGCTTATGTGTAAGTCTACCACATATAAGTAAGCTGAAAAGCAATAAACAGTTACAATAGTTGACACTGGTCTTCTTAGTGCATGAAACATGGTGGTGGAATTCATGAACAACCAGGGTTTGTATTTGTACTGGAGAATGCACTAAAAGAATAAACACTATAAAGATAAATACTAGTCCAAAGGCAGTTCTTCAGGTGAGGCCATAGTCAACATAGGCAAAATAAAATCCCTTGCACAATTTTATCTTCGTGTGCACATCAACTTTCCAAGTCAACAATTAGTAGTGTGCAAAAATAGCAAAAACATATGATGTTACATCTCAATGGATATAAGTATGTCTTAGCAAGAGAAAAAGGACAAAACGACCTGTTGCAGATGTTACTGCGAGAATGCAAATATTCAGACAAATACCTAGGAGAGCTTTAACTAATGTGCACAGAATGTCTTTGTGGGACATATGTGAGACTGATCCGTTGAGAAGCAGTATGAATTAAACAAATGTGTTTAAATTAAATCTATTTGAATGAATGGGAAATGGATTGTTGTGCTGAGTCTGTTTAGAGTCTGATGTCCTGAATAGAGTGCCAGTCAGGCAGAGCTACAGACTACTTTCTGGTCCAGCAACAAAGGGTATCGATGCAGGGCTTGAACTGCTCCTGCTTCATTGGGCCAAGCTTAGGATTTATCCTTGCCTGGAAACAGGGACACAATTCTTGGAGACATAAGACTGGCTGGACAGGTCAGCTCTTGGCTGATCTCAAATCACCGTGGGATGACAGATTTGCTGGGGCTCTCTAAAATACCTCAAACCATCTCTGCAGCAGTGACTTGTGCTGCAGATTGAAGCAGGAAAAATGTTTAGAACTGCAATACTTCTTATAAAGCAGTAAGTGGATGATAAAGATCAAGTTGCTGCTAGACGTAACCTAGTATGAAAGCTTGATAAGACCACGCTTCTGTACCCAGGAATGGGACGTCCACAGGTAGAAGACTATGGGCCTCATTTACAAGAAACTGGTGCATCGGAGTCAATGCAGCAGTTTTCTTGTGCCAGCCCTTGAGCCCTTAACAATGCCATAGTAGCGCTGTATTTATTAAATAGTGCTCCATGCCGCACGTTTCCACAGATGTGTCAGAAATTCTGACGCCTCTGTGGCACTACTCTGACGCTTTGCTGGACTAGTGTAAAAAAAAAAGATGCTTGTCCAGCAATGAGTGAAGGCTCTCATGCTAAAAAGCCCTGCGTTAGTTTTACACCTGCTCTGAGCAGGCATTACAGTTTTGACACAGTGTGGTCACAGAACGACGCAGTGAAATTTAGTAAATTTCTTTGTGCTGGTTCTGTGTGGCTTTTAATGTGGGAATGCCCACCCTGCATACATTATACCTGGGGAAGATATAATGTAATACAGGGCTTTACGGACTTGCGCAATTGTCCCATTGCACCAGTTTGTCAATGTGGTGCAGTGTAGGGGACTGCTTGTGCTGCCGCAGCGTAAAACAAAAGTGACATTACGATGGTGCATGGGGTTTGTAAATAAGCCCCTATGAGCCTAATTATCCTTCATGAGTGTCTTGCTTATTGTCCCATTCCTACTGCTGCTGGGTCACCCTCACAATATTAGAGATTAGATTGCAGTCACTCCCTATTAATTAACACCTGTAGTCATGGGGTTATGATAGAAAGTTGGCGTCCAGAACACAGCTGCTTGCTCAGGCAGCACTATAGAATTGTTCATGAATGTCTGAGTCAGTGTAGGTCTTCCCTGAAGTGGAGTTCTAGCTTACATTTTGTGTGCTTGCTAGGTGATCAATAGCCAACTGCAAGCAGTGCCTGTGCACCTATAAAGTTTGTGTTTCTAAGTTATTTCAGATCATGTTGAGCCATTGTTTAGAAAACAGTGTGGGATGTGTCCATATGACATGGACTTGCCCATTTACACAAAGCTTTTGGTGAGGAATGCTGCCCAACCTTTAGCCTATAATGTAGAGGATCCCTGCCTGGCACCTAAAACAGTGCTTGTAGGGGATGTTTCCAGGCCCAGGCATGGTAAACTGTAGCATAGGCTTTCCATTCTGGGACCTGCCTGGCCAAAAAGTATGAAACAATACACTGAAACAGACCTTGGGGAAGTCCAGGTGAACATTTGGGTGAGGGATATAATACAATGAACAGTATGAGGAAAGATATATGAAGTTTACCAGAAAAGATGACACACTAACTGAAGTCCTAACAGAATGGCCAATGGTGCACTAACAGTGCAAAGAGGAATTCAGTTAGGAACACCCATGGTTACTGTGAAAGGCCTTTTTATTAGACATATTGAAAGAATTCATTTTGGCTCACGAATCGTTTCAGTTTTTGACATAAGTGTGAGGTAGTTATATTTCATATTAGAGTCTTCCTTTCTTTGTATTTAGTGACAATAGAGGGATTTGCGCTTTCACCTTAAAGTTGGCCCCTGTTTTTATGGAGATCGTCCCTGTTTTTTCTTTGGCGATCAGCCACAGTGACGAGGTGTGATCTGATAGGTTCCTGTTGCCTTAGGTTGAGTGATCACAAGCAGAGTATGCATTTTGAAGGCCTTAAACTTCAAAGAAATAGAAGGTGAGACTTTTAACAAAATAATTCAGGGAGTGTGACGGTACCTGAGATGCATCTACCATTTCATTCACGTCAATTTTTATAGACGCATGTGTGCCCTATTAAATGTAAAGAGGAAAACTCACATAGCTGGAGCACATCCTGCGTTTCAATAAAATTGTGATCAGTACACGGAGTATTGAAACGTGTTCAGCGATGTGCCCAATTGCCTTTTGAGAAAAGTGTGCACTGCCTAAAAAGGTACGTTCACTTGGGAAAAAAACCTCCTTCTATGTGTACTGCAAAATGCAGCACACGTAGAAAGAGGATGTAACGAGGAGAAAGAAAGATAGGTCTCCTTGTCATCTGGGGAACCGTAGGGTTTTGACACATTTCCAGGTCTACAACATTTGGTTAATATGGGAATGTGCCAAAATCCATGAATGTTGCATGGGAACATCCACCCAACTCCCATTGAACGCCTCTCTGGGGCAGAGTAGCACAACACAGCGATTTGTGCTGCGTTGCTTTATTCCGAATTTATGAAGCCACTCAGGGCCAAGCAAAGTGGCCTTGCATGGCTTCATAAATTTCATTTTGGGCTTGCGTAGCTCTAAAACCACATAGTGCAAGAGCAACGCAATAGGGCTTATAAATCAAATCAAATCAAATCATTAGCATTTGTAAAGCGCGCTACTCACCCGTGCGGGTCTCAAGGCGCTAGGGGGGAAAGGGGGGGTTATCGCTGCTCGAACAGCCAAGTCTTTAGGAGTCTCCGGAAAGCGGAGTGGTCCTGGGTGGTCCTGAGGCTGGTGGGGAGGGAGTTCCAGGTCTTGGCCGCCAGGAAGGAGAAAGATCTCCCACCCGCCGTGGAGCGGCGGGTGCGAGGGACGGCAGCAAGTGCGAGGCCAGCGGAGCGGAGGGGGCGGGTGGGGACGTAGAAGCTGAGGCGTCTGTTGAGGTATTCCGGTCCCTTGTTGTGGAGGGCTTTGTGTGCGTGGGTGAGAAGACGGAAGGTGATCCTTTTGCTGACTGGGAGCCAATGCAGGTGTCTCAGGTGTGCGGAGATGTGGCTGTTGCGGGGTACGTCGAGGATGAGGCGGGCCGAGGCGTTTTGGATGCGTTGCAGGCGGTTTTGGAGTTTGGCGGTGGTCCCGGCGTAGAGGGTGTTGCCGTAGTCCAGGCGACTCGTGACAAGGGCGTGGGTCACGGTTTTTCTGGTGTCGGCGGGGATCCAGCGGAAGATCTTGCGGAGCATGCGGAGAGTGAGGAAGCAGGCGGAGGACACGGCGTTGACTTGCTTGGTCATGGTGAGAAGAGGGTCCAAGATGAAGCCGAGGTTGCGGGCGTGGTCTGCGGGGGTCGGTGCGGTGCCGAGGGCCGTGGGCCACCAGGAGTCGTCCCAGGCGGACGGGGTGTTGCCGAGGATGAGGACTTCCGTTTTTTCAGAGTTCAGCTTTAGGCGGCTGAGCCTCATCCAATCTGCGACGTCCTTCATACCCTCTTGTAGGTTGGTCTTGGCGCTGGCGGGGTCCTTGGTGAGGGAGAGTACAAGTTGGGTGTCGTCGGCGTAGGAGGTGATGATGATGTCGTGCTTGCGTACGATGTCGGCGAGGGGGCTCATGTAGACATTGAAGAGTGTCGGGCTGAGCGATGAGCCTTGAGGTACGCCGCAGATGATCTTGGTGGGTTCTGAGCGAAACGGAGGGAGGTAAACTCTTTGGGAGCGGTTAGCGAGGAAGGAGGCGATCCAGTCCAGGGCCTGGCCTTGGATCCCGGTGGAGCGTAGGCGGGTGATTAGGGTGCGGTGACAGACGGTGTCAAAGGCAGCCGAGAGGTCGAGGAGAATGAGGGCGACTGTTTCACCGTTGTCCATCAGGGTTCTGATGTCGTCTGTGACTGAGATGAGGGCGGTTTCCGTGCTGTGGTTGGTTCGGAATCCGGTTTGTGAAGGGTCGAGCAGGTTGTTGTCTTCCAGGAAGGTGGTCAGCTGTTTGTTGACGGTCTTTTCTATTACCTTGGCTGGGAAAGGTAGAAGAGAGATGGGGCGGAAGTTTTTCAGGTCGCTTGGGTCAGCCGTAGGTTTCTTTAGTAGGGCGTTGACTTCAGCGTGCTTCCAGCATTCGGGGAAGGTAGCAGAAGAAAAAGAAGAGTTGATGACGGTCTGGAGGTGCGGGGCGATGATGTCGTCGGCTTTGTTAAAGATGAAGTGCGGGCAGGGGTCCGAAGGGGCGCCGGAGTGGATAGAGTTCATGATGGATTTGGTTTCTTCCGTGTTGATGTGGGTCCAGTTGTTGAGGGTGATGTCCGGGGAAGCGGGTTCAGTGGTGTATGGTTGGGTCTGGTGTCCGAAGCTGTCGTGGAGGTCGCTGATCTTGCGATGGAAGAAAGTGGCGAGGGATTCGCACAAATCCTGTGAGGGCGTGACGGCGTTGGCGCTGGCGCTGGGGTTGGAGAACTCTTTGACGATGCTGAAGAGTTCTCTGCTGTTGTGGCTGTTTTTGTCTAGTCTGTCGGTGAAAAAGTTCCTTTTGGCAGTGCGGATCAGGTGGTGGTGTTCGCGTGTAGCGTTCTTGAGGGCGGTCATGTTGTCAGCGGTGTGGTCCTTGCGCCAGGCCTTCTCAAGGGCACGACAAGTTTTCTTTGATTCTTTGAGGGTGTCAGAGAACCAGAGAGGTTTTTTGGTGTTGGTCTGTCGATGCGTGCGTTTGAGGGGAGCAAGGTTGTCAGCGCAGTTGGAGATCCAGTTTGTGAGGTTGAGAGCTGCGTCGTTGGGGTCGGTGGTGAGGGTGGGTTGGTTGGCGGCGAGAGCGGAGAAGAGTTGCTCTTCAGGGATCTTGTTCCACTGTCGACGAGGGATGGGTTGAGTGCGGAGGTGGGAGGTCTCGCGTCGGAATGTGAAGTGGACGCAGCTGTGGTCGGTCCAGTGCAGGGCAGAGGTGTGGCTGAAGAAGACGTGTTTGCTGGCGGAGAAGATAGGGTCGAGCGTGTGTCCGGCGATGTGGGTGGCGGTGTTCACCAGTTGTTTGAGGCCGAGGTTGGCGAGGTTGTCGAGCAGGGTGGTGGTGTTGGGGTCGTTGTTTTGTTCCAGATGGAAGTTGAGGTCGCCTAGGAGGATGTAGTCCGGTGAGGTGAGGGCGTGCGGGGAGATGAAGTCGGCGATGGCGTCGCTGAAAGAGGCGCGAGGTCCGGGAGGACGGTAGACGAGGGATCCTCTGAGGGTGGTCCTTGGGTCGGTGCGAATCTGAAAATGCAGGTGTTCAGCGGCGAGGGGGGGGTCTTCGGTGGAGGTGGTGACGCTGATGGAGTCTTTGAAGATGATGGCGACACCTCCTCCTACTTGGTTGGTGCGGTCTTTTCTGGAGATCTTGTAGCCTTCGGGGATGGCGGGTAGCGATGTTTGGAGCAGAGGAGGCGTTCATCCATGTCTCCGTGATGAAGGCGACGTCCGGGGCTGTGGAGTCCAGGAGGTCCCAAAGTTCAACGGCGTGCTTGTGGACGGAACGAGCGTTGACCAGGATGCACTTGAGGTGGTTGATGGCGCGTGGGCTTGTGGTCGTGGTAGTTGCGTGGTGGAAGATGCGTTTGCAGGAGTTGCAGGAGAAGGGTCCATGGGTGCGTTTGGGGTGAGCTAGGAAGCAGGTTTTGGAGCGCCCTGGGTTGAGGGCGTGGAGGGTGGTGGGGTCGTAGCGGATCAGCGGGGCTTGGGGGAGCTGGGGACCAGGGGTCGTGGCGCTGGGCGCCATAAGAGGTAGGAGGGGGGGGAGGGGTCAGCTGGGGGCGAATGGGAGCTGGGGGGCGGGGGCGTGCAGGAGGTCGCAGCGGGAAAGCGCGAGGGAGGGGGGGGGACAGGTAGAGTGAGAGGAGCTGGGGGAGGGGGTTTAGGGTGGAGGAGGGTGAGTGTTAGGAGGTTTGGAGATTAGGGAGAGAGATAGGAGTAGGGTTGTGAAGATAGGGGAGGGGGGGTTGTAGAGGTGGGTGAGGGAGAGAGGTAGAGTGAGAGGATAGGGAGATAGGTAGTAGAGGGGGTGGCGGGAGGGGGGGAGAGATAGAGAAATAGATAGAGAAAATAGATAGAGAAGTCGATAGATAGGGAAATAGATAGATAGACAGATAGGTAGGTAGGAGGAGGTGGAGAGTGGGGGAGTTAGATAGTGAGATAGGGAGCTAGAGAGATAGGAAGATAGGAGGAGTGAGGGAGGTAGATAGCGAACGGGTTAGCTAGGGGTGAGAGAGGGGGAGGCGAGTGAGGGAGGGGGATGAGGAAGGAGCAGGAGGGCAGGCTCGGGGGAAGAAGACGGAGGAGGTAGAAGAGCCGAAGACAGGAGAACAGAAGACAGGAGAACAGAAGACAGAAGAACAGAAGACAGAAGAACAGAAGACCGGAAGAGCAGAAGACAGAAGAACAGAAGACAGAAGCACAGAAGATCGGAAGAGCAGAAGAACAGAGAAGAACAGAGAAGAACAGAGAAGAACACAGAAGAACACAGAAGAACAGAGAAGAACACAGAAGAACACAGAAGAACACAGAAGAACACAGAAGAACACAGAAGAACACAGAAGAACCGAGAAGAAGAACACAGAAGCACAGAGAAGAACAGAGAAGAAGAACACAGAAGACCGGAAGAACACAGAAGAACAGAAGGGAAGAACAGAAGAACAGAAGGGAAGAACAGAAGAACACAGAAGAAGATTGCAGAGGGGGAGCGAGGAGGAAGAGACAGAGAGGAGGAAAAGAAGCAGGAGCAGAAGAGAAGGTGAGTGGCGCGGGGCAGGGCGAGGGGCTGGGAGGAGGGGGGTACTTACAGTTAGGTGGGTCTCAGGAACACAGGAACTCGGGAACTTGGAGGAGCTGCAGCGGCAGGGGGAGCGACCTACCCTTGGGTCAAGGGTCGCTACCACTGTCGCGCAGCGGCCGCCATAAGAGGTAGGAGGGGGGGGGAGGGGTCAGCTGGGGGCGAATGGGAGCTGGGGGGCGGGGGCGTGCAGGAGGTCGCGGCGGGAAAGCGCGAGGGAGGGGGGGGGACAGGTAGAGTGAGAGGAGCTGGGGGAGGGGGTTTAGGGTGGAGGAGGGTGAGTGTTAGGAGGTTTGGAGATTAGGGAGAGAGATAGGAGTAGGGTTGTGAAGATAGGGGAGGGGGGGTTGTAGAGGTGGGTGAGGGAGAGAGGTAGAGTGAGAGGATAGGGAGATAGGTAGTAGAGGGGGTGGCGGGAGGGGGGGAGAGATAGAGAAATAGATAGAGAAAATAGATAGAGAAGTCGATAGATAGGGAAATAGATAGATAGACAGATAGGTAGGTAGGAGGAGGTGGAGAGTGGGGGAGTTAGATAGTGAGATAGGGAGCTAGAGAGATAGGAAGATAGGAGGAGTGAGGGAGGTAGATAGCGAACGGGTTAGCTAGAGGTGAGAGAGGGGGAGGCGAGTGAGGGAGGGGGATGAGGAAGGAGCAGGAGGGCAGGCTCGGGGGAAGAAAACGGAGGAGGTAGAAGAGCCGAAGACAGGAGAACAGAAGACAGGAGAACAGAAGACAGAAGAACAGAAGACAGAAGAACAGAAGACCGGAAGAGCAGAAGACAGAAGAACAGAAGACAGAAGCACAGAAGATCGGAAGAGCAGAAGAACAGAGAAGAACAGAGAAGAACAGAGAAGAACAGAGAAGAACACAGAAGAACACAGAAGAACAGAGAAGAACAGAGAAGAACACAGAAGAACACAGAAGAACACAGAAGAACACAGAAGAACCGAGAAGAAGAACACAGAAGCACAGAGAAGAACAGAGAAGAAGAACACAGAAGACCGGAAGAACACAGAAGAACAGAAGGGAAGAACAGAAGAACAGAAGGGAAGAACAGAAGAACACAGAAGAAGATTGCAGAGGGGGAGCGAGGAGGAAGAGACAGAGAGGAGGAAAAGAAGCAGGAGCAGAAGAGAAGGTGAGTGGCGCGGGGCAGGGCGAGGGGCTGGGAGGAGGGGGGTACTTACAGTTAGGTGGGTCTCAGGAACACAGGAACTCGGGAACTTGGAGGAGCTGCAGCGGCAGGGGGAGCGACCTACCCTTGGGTATAAATGTACCCACCAATATCAAACATAGCAAATACAGTCAAAACATAAAAAGAGTGAATTGCTTATGACTTTAGGTAAAGCAGTTTTGAGCTCTGATTTAAGAGTGAGTAGGTGGCCAGAGGGAGTTACCAACAAATAAGCAAAATGAGATCAAACATGACAGTAAAAAAGCAAGGGGCTGGATTGAGAGTAGGAAACTAATTGCCTTACAAGGTCCATGCTACTTCCCTGGGTATCTTTGTACGAAAATACCCTCTTTTTGGCATGTTACCCCCAATTTATGCCTGTGGTCAGTGTGTATGACTGTGTCACTTGAGTTCTGCTAACCATGACTCCACAGTTCTAATGCTATCTCTTTTCAAATTTGTCACTACATACTGGTAACCCAGTATTTTATCCCAAATTGTCATACTGGTGCCCCCTTATAAGTCCCTAGTATATGGTACTTAGGTAGTCAGGGCACTGGGGCTCCAGGGGATCCCTGTGGGCTGCAGCATTACTTTTGCCACCCATAGGGAGCCCATGCAAAGGATTCTACAGGACTGACATTGCAGCCTGTGTGAAATAGTGCATGCACCATTTCACAGCCAATTACACTGCACCAGGTCACTTACGAGTCACCTATATGTCAGGCCTTCCAAACCTGAAGCCTGGGTACAAAGTACTTGTGTGCGAGGGCACAATTTTCCCAGATGTCGTGAGAGCGGGGATGCCATTTTACTTGTGTACTTAAAGTAGGTCAATAACTATGTCCAGCTTCATAATGGTAACTCCGAACATAGCCATGTAAGGTGTCTAACATCTGGGAATTGTACCCCAATACTGATTCTAGTTTTGGTTTTACAATTCCATGCACTCTGGGGGCTCCACAGTGGACCCCCAGTACTGCCATACCAGCCTTCTGAGTTTTTCCAGGAAGTCCTGCTGCTGCCACCTCACTGACAGGTTCCTGCCCTCCTGTTGCTTGAGCAGCTCAAGCCCACCCTTGTTCACCCTCTCCCTTTGGAAACAGGTGTTACAGGCATGAGAGGGGTAGCCTCACAGAAGAACCTCTTGAAATGCTTTGAAGGGCACAGATGGTGCCCTCCTTGCATAATCCAGTCTACACCTGTTCAGGGACCCCCAGTCCCTGCTCTGGCATGCAACTGGACAAAGGAAAGGGGAGTGACCACTCCCCTGTCCATCACCACCCCTCGGGTGGTACCCAGAGCTCCTCCAGGGTATTCCTGGGTTTTGCCATCTTGGATTCCAAGGCAGTGGGACACTCTGGGAGCATCTGAGTGGCCAGTGCCAGCAGGTGATGTCAGAGTCCTCCCCTGATAGGTACATACCTGTGTGGCTGACAATCCCTCTTTCGGGGCTATTTAGGGTCTGTCCTCTGAGTGTTTCCTCAGATTCGGATTGCAAGACTCCAGCAGGAATCCTCTGTATCCTTTACTTCACCTTCTACCGACAAAACTGCATCTGGACGCTCCAGGAACTCTACAAACTGCAACAAAGAAGCAAAGATGACTTCTGCAACACTGTATCTTCAGCTCCTGCCAGCAACTGCAACTGTTTCCAGGTGATGCATCCTCCCCAGACTTCCTGTCTTCAACCTGTCCCAGAAAAATGTAGGAATCTCCCTTGAAGTGAAGGGGTCACTTCCCTGCTTCAGCAGGCACCTCTCTGCAGCAATGACTGGTGGTGTGGGTCCCCTCTCCTGACAAAATGCGTGGATCCAGCAACCTTGGTGGTGGATTGAAGTTGTCCCGGCGGTCCAAAGGTCCAGCTGTCCAACTTTGGTGGATGTAGGAGCTTCCCTCCCCATGCAAGACTGTGCACCACATGATTTGCAGTTGCCAAGGCTTGTGTGCGATCTTACACAAAGTTCTTCGTGCACAGCACAGCTCCAGCCCCCAGCACCCCTTCCTGTGATGCATAGCTTCCTGAGTGGTTCTCTAGCATCGTGGGATCCCTTTGTGTCGTGCTGTGTTGGATTCCATTTGCACCTTCTTTGTCCCCAAGATGTGGAACTTCTGTGTGCGCTGCCTGGTATTCTGGGGGATCTCTGAGTTGCTGAGAGCCCCCTCTGTTTCCCCCTCCTGGGGTGAGGCCACCAGGTCCCTACTCGTCCCAGGCAGCACCATTTTCCGCTAACTGAGCTTTGTGTGAGCCAAGGCTTGTTGGCGGAATCCAGCAACGCAAACCAGACTGCAAACATCCATCCGGCATGGGACATCTTCTGCACCAACCAGGAACCCACATCTGTCTTCTTGGGTGTATAACTGACTTTGTCTTCTCACCGGTGGTTCTTCTTTTGCATCTTCATCCAGGTTAGCAGGGGCTCCTATTCTCCCTCGACTCTTCAGTGCTTCTTGGGCTTGGTTCACTTCTTCCACAGGTCTTCAGGTCCAGGATTCCATTGTTGGTATCTTGCAGTCTCTTCTGGTTCTTGCATTATCTTCTATTTGCCTTCTTGTGTGTTCTAGGAAACTTTTTGTGATTTACTCCTGTTTTCCTGGGCTCAGGGGTGGGTTCTATTACTTACCTTTGGTGTTTTCTTACACTCCCAGAGCACCTCTACACACTACACTTCCCTAGGTGGGAAACCGACTTATGCATTCCACTATTCTAGTATATGGTTTGTGTTCCCCTTGGCCCATTGCAACGTATTGTGATTTTCACTATTTGCACTGTTTTCTAACAGTTTTTACAGTTATTTCTCCATTCTAGTGTATTTACTGTGTATATTAATTACTACCTAAGGGAATATAGGTGGTCATTCTGACCCTGGCGGTCTTTGACCGCCAGGGCGGAGGACCGCGGGAGCACCGCCGACAGGCCGGCGGTGCTCCAATGGGGATTCCGACCGCGGCGGTAAAGCCGCGGTCGGACCGGCACCACTGGCGGGGTCCCGCCAGTGTACCGCCGCCCCATTGAATCCTCCGCGGCGGCGCAGCTTGCTGCACCGCCGCGGGGATTCCGACCCGGTCGGACCGCCGAGATCCGGATGGCGGTAGGGGGGGTCGCGGGGCCCCTGGGGGCCCCTGCAGTGCCCATGCCACTGGCATGGGCATTGCAGGGGCCCCCGTAAGAGGGCCCCTACATGTATTTCACTGTCTGCTGTGCAGACAGTGAAATACGCGACGGGTGCAACTGCACCCGTCGCACAGCTTCCACTCCGCCGGCTCGATTCCGAGCCGGCTTCATCGTGGAAGCCTCTTTCCCGCTGGGCTGGCTGGCGGTCTGAAGGCGACCGCCCGCCAGCCCAGCGGGAAAGTCAGAATTACCGCCGCGGTCTTTCGACCGCAGAACGGTAACCTGACGGCGGGACTTTGGCGGGCGGCCTCCGCCGCCCGCCAAGGTCAGAATGAGGGCCATAGTCTTTAAGGTATTTGTGACATGCAGTCACTAAAAATAAATTACCTTTATTTTGTAACACTGAGTATTTTCTTTCCTGTGGGTGAGTACTGTGTAACTACAGTGGTATTGACAGAGCTCTGCATGTCTTCTAGATTAGCCTTGGCTGCTCAGCTACAACTACCCCTAGACAGCCTGGCTTCTAGACACTGACTACATTTCACACATAAGGGATAACTGGACCTGCTATAAGGGGTAAGTACCTTTGGTACCCACTACAAACCAGGCCAGCCTCTTACAATCTTTGAACCCAGGAGCTACCAATGTTAGTGGCATTGCTAACTCCAGTGGATTTCAAGTGGAACACCAAAAATCCCCTGGGAAATAGGGTATTAATAAGGGAATCAGGATCTAAAAAAACAGTTTCCTACATAATTCATTATTATTATTGGAACCCTCAAATTCTCACTTGTACTCCACAGAAACTCAACCCCTTCGCGCCATAGGGATTGCAATTTGGACAGTGAATGTTCACTTAGAAATAAGGAATTGCCAGAAACAGTTTTCTTGGTAATTCCTCATCATTCCCTGAGGATGTACATGGCATCAACAGACGAAGCTTCATGGTGAAACAGACAGATCCACTAAGTGTCCCCAGATTTCATAATCCCAATTTTACTAATAACCAACATCACTTGCTGATTTGAGAATACCCAGAATTTTGGAATGGGGCTCTCAGGAGACGACAAAGGATGTTTTTACCTGTGCCATTACTTTATTAAGAAAGATGACAAAGGGTTATAACAAGGGATCACTTATTTAGTTAATCTACCCGTGGAGTAAAACTAGATTTCCAGTGAAGTCCACAATTTGTCCCAAATACAGGTGCAAAAAAAGCTCCAGCATGAAGAGGCAACAAATTAGAAACAAATTAAGGAAATGCACTAAATAAAACATAACCATAAAACAAAAATAAAAGCATTTGAAAGCAGCAGCTTTACGTAAAAAGCCTCTCCATCCCCTTCTGGGTGACTATAATGTTTTTTAGCTATCTAAGCCAACAAAAACCTTTGCAGAATTGCACTTGTATGATAAGAAAGAAGGAGGTGCACTAAAAGTGAGAATAATGTTTTGAGATGTAGAGACACTGGACAAATTGGTTCAGAGTCAGAATGGGAGGGCTTATTGATTTTTGACATCTAGGTGTGATTTTTACAGTCCAATCTGGCCAAACCGGTCAACTTAATTTTGTTATTTTGTTGATTTAACTTGTGGAAAGTAGCAAATCTATTGTGAGGAGTGAATTGTGGCGACCCTATCACTGTGTTTGCTTCACAGAGGTGTGGGGCTTCAAAAGAAAGCATTTGTATTTCCACAGATTTGGGGGATAGTATAAACACCAGTGGCTTAGGCTGTATGAGTCATTGCATTTTTTTTAACTGGACACAAGTACTTAAAAAAATCAATACTTTGCACTAAAGAATGAAAAGAGTAACTATTGAAGCACAACACTATAGTAACACCCTTCACACTATTAGGGACATTTCTGCCTCTGGCATATTAATAAATTATCCCTGCATCTATACAGAACATGTAGCTGTTCGTCGTCTCAGATTTTTTGGCTAGTATTTTCAGCAATTAAGCCTAACAACAAGAAGGATAATATGCCATATATTGTTTAGCAGTTTTAAAAAAGCACGAGCTCTGCCTGAAGGTATTGGAGTGCTTTACATGAGCACCAGTTACATTACACAAGCACACATTCAATTTTTGATAGGCACAGGAACATTAAGTGATTTGTCCAGAATCACAGTCTGTTGAGTCATTGCCGAGACTCAAAGTTGGTTCCCCAACTCCAAGGTTGGCAGCTCTACCATTACCCCACTCCCTCTCGCAGTATATTTCTTTCACATCTTTTGTACTACATGTTTAGAAGTTCTCCTACCTTGTCCTCCTCCAACTGTAGAATGTCTGTGAGCATAGACCGTGACCAGGAAACAGAAGTAGAGCCTTGCTGTCTCTCCCAGCACTAAGGGAGCAGGGAAGTAGGATTATAAAAAAAGACACTAACAGTTGATAGTTATATACTCTGCACTGTCTGTAAAACTCAGTATTAAGCAATAAATACAGCACAACATTAACTTAGCCACCACCTCTCTAGTCTCCAAGCTAAGAAATGCAGTGAGGTGCCTTACTCTAGACTAAAAACCCTGACATAATTATGCTACATCAGAGTTTTCACATGACATCACAATGGTCAGGACAACATATGCGTCCTTGACAACCAGAAAGCTGCATCATGGATACTGGAATTAAAGCTTCCCCTGAACTCTGTTCACAGACAAACATTGTTAACTCTTTTTTATGAGGAATAGTGGAATAGATATCTTATGGAATAGTTTAAAGCAGAAGATGTACAACCAACTTATTTAAAACACTCAACGTTTTTCTCTCATTCAACTCATGTGTTTCCTGTGCAGCTTTTTGTTTCCATGCTCCCCATTGTGACCGCCTCAGGCATTTTTTTAATGTGATAAATGTTCAGGAAGATGTGTTTGCAATTCTATGGGTTCAGATACACAAAATGGCACATTGGGGGTCATTCCGACCCCGGCGGTCCCGGGTCGGCGGGAGCACCGCCAACAGGCTGGCGGTGCTCCGCAGGGCATTCTGACCGCGGCGGTATGGCCGCGGTCAGAACAGGAAAACCGGCGGTGTCCCGCCGGTTTTCCGCTGCCCTGAGGAATCCCCCATGGCGGCGCAGCTTGCTGCGCCACCATGGGGGATTCCGACCCCCTCACCGCCATCCTGTTCCTGGCAGTTCCGACCGCCAGGAACAGGATGGCGTTGAGGGGTGTCGTGGGGCCCCTGGGGGCCCCTGCAGTGCCCATGCCAATGGCATGGGCACTGCAGGGGCCCCTGTAAGAGGGCCCCACTTTGAATTTCAGTGTCTGCTTAGCAGACACTGAAATTCGCGACGGGTGCTACTGCACCCGTCGCACCCTTCCCACTCCTCCGGCTCCATTCGGAGCCGGCTTCCTCGTGGGAAGGGGTTTCCCACTGGGCTGGCGGGCGGCCCTCTGGCGGTCGCCCGCCAGCCCAGCGGGAAAGCCAGAATGGGCGGTTCCCGCCAGGCGGGCAGCAACCGCCGCCCGCCGGCCTCAGAATGAGGCCCATTGTCTTCAGTGAGCTTAGGGAAAGAACATTTGCAAACTTTGAAAGGGCTAGGTCTGCATCTATGGGGCATTTTGGTATAATTTACTAAAAACAGCCCCCAGAGCAGAATATAACAGGCTTCATGGGGAGCGCCTTCAAAACACCATTGCTTTATAACCCATAGAATGTACCATAACGACGTTCAACAGCAATAAATCATGTTTTCATCTCTGGTCAAGCAGGACCCAGGAGAAACCGATGCTGTGCAATGTTAAAAATCTGTCATATCAGAATTTCTATATTACTTGAAGGAAGTGCATATTGTTTTAAAAGTGGTACTACATCCTTCACTTTGGAGGTAGGCAGTCAGACTACTACTGTAGAACAGACACAATACAAATAACAATATTCAAATGGTAGTACACCAACACCTTAATACTAGGCAAAGGGTAAAGCACACATCTTTTAACACCAGGAAAGAATACCAGATCTTATTTTAAGCTTGTAACATTAGGATCATCTTGTTCAATGCAATTAGACGGAAGTGGACTATAAAGCCAAATTCTGTTTTAAAACAAAAATATACATCATCCTACATAGCACTTTCTATCTCAGTTTTAGCGTTTTAGTGACACTCATTTGATTAACCATGAAACTATAAATGACTGAGCCACAATTGCTTGATAAAACGCATGACTTTCAGGTTATATAAAGTTTTCAACAATGATGCCTTAATGTACTGTTCTGTCTTCTCAGGCAACTATACAGTTCCTAAACCTAAAAGATCCCCAAGAGATGGCAAGGAGTGGATGTGGGTAAATCTCAGTAGAAAATGCACTATAACCATGAAAAACAGGAAACATTTCATTTTACCACACATTAATGAGACGCGCACAACCTCAGTAAGAGAAACTGATAATTCTTAAAGCAGCTGAATCTTTATGGGAAACTGTAGTAATGCATGAGATATTACAGGGAATATCAAAACAGAATTATTGAGGAGGAGCATGGACTGGCCAAAGAACATGATGGCCGCTTGAACACGGTGCTCCATGCGCCAGCGGGCACCGATCATGGGAAGTGGCGTCCACAGAGCGACAGGGGCTGCTTACTCCGCACTGGAGAGTACCTCTGACCGGGGGCTGGGAGCTGGAGGCGCATGGGGGCCCTCATGCCTCTGGTCTGCCAGGTTTGGCACCTTCAGGAGTGCAAGTCCTGTTGATCTAGGTGGAGTGGTGGCACTCTGACTGGGCCGCAGGCGATGGCTCTGCACCCAACCAGCAGATCCGGATAACCACTGGACTGACGGGCCTGTTCCAAGGAGGCTGGTGCCTTCTCTCCTTGCGCACTCGCCTCCCTCCCATCCGATGTTCTGGGCGCCCACCACCTCTGGGCCTCAGTGAAGCGGAGGCCAGAGGGGCCTGGGACTGACTCGCCTATGAGGTGGGGCGGGAGGGGACATGCCGATTAGTGAGCGGCCAGACTTTCCACTCTGCCTAGCCTTGCTTCGCCCATCTGTGTGGCCCATGGTAAACCTGCCCGGTGGCACTAATGGCTGGTGAGCCTTCCTCTGATAACCCTGATGGCTCACGGTTGCCTGCCTCTCCCTCCCAGCCACATTGGATGAGGCACAGCAAACTGGATTGGGGGCCTCACTGACAGGAAGCCGGCCCCTTCCCCGGACGCCAGTGTCTATTGCCACGGTGCATGGAGACCTCCTACAGCTGTGGAGACTAACCAGCCACAAGTTCACGACTGTTCATTAAGCAGCCCAGGCCACTCGCACCAAGGACTACTTTCTATCTCTCCAGGGCAACACCCTGCCCGGACCCTTTCTTGTGTCTTTGGCCCGAGGATCCTCTGGGTTCTCTTAATGCACTAAGGGGAAAATCTGGAAATTAAGCACAGGTGTCTGTAGGACCCACAACATTTGCAGAGTACACAGGGATCTGCCTTTACTCCCTCTCAACCTACTCCTTCCTCTTCACCCTATGAACGGCCTCCTCATTCTGTTCCTATTGGGGATGTGTGCAGAGGGTTCCTCCACGGATCTCTGTAGAGCCGCAACGCTAGAGTCCAACCAGAAGAGGCCCTCCAGTAAACCTCACGGCAAGCCTGCCATTAAATTCACACATCCTCGCCTCTTCACAGAAGATCTTCAGCAACCCCACTCCATGGCCGCATCAGGGAGTGCACCGCTGCCTGATCACTCCTCTGCCCATTCTGGTATGGCACAGGGCACTGCAATGAAGCGTATCCTCCAGGAAATCCTCTGCTAGCTGGAGGGGCTGGATTCTGGTATCTCTGCTTTAACAGCTGTGACCAAATCTGTATGTCTGGATATTGGGGGATTTCAGAATCACGTCACAGACCTGCAACAACATGTCTCAACAGTGGATGGCCATTTCAGTGCAGTGCCGGATAGGGACCAGGAACTCCTCTTTCCATGCAGCAAGGTAATTGATCTCGAAGAAAGGAGTCGTAGGGACTATGCCTGTTTTTGCTGGTATCTGGAACATATTGTGGCCTTCCTCCATAATACTCTCCCTGTGCTCACAGGCCTCACTTTTGACCCCCCATTGGAATTTTAGCAAGTACACTGCATGGGTCCGAATCATGCCTACAGGACAACACAGCCTCATCCCATCATTGCCTGCTTCAAGTGACACAGGCAGGTCTGCCTCATCCTCACTGGGGCCCACTACCATGACCTCTATCGGCACAAAGGGCAGGAGATCCTCATCACGGCGGACTTCTCTTAGGAGTCCAATGAATGCCTCAAGGCATTCTTATTCCTGTGGCCCTGGCTCCACCAACTGGACAATAAATACGGCCTGTTTGAGCAACCTCGAATGTAGATCACCAAAAACAGAAAACCAAGAGACTTTTTTGGCCCTAAGGACCTACGTCTTTTCTTGAATAGCCTTCTGACCCAAAATATTGACACAGGTCCTCTGGCCTCCTTATCACCATCTGCTGACACCCGTCCAACGTCTCTGCCCTGCCATGATCCCCAGTATGACCGCTGGGACAAGCATGTGTCTCCCTTCATAGTGGCCGAGACCCTGAGAGACTTCTAGAGAGACAGAGTCCAGGCCCTGCAGGTGGTGACACACCTCACCCAGTCCCAGGACAGAGATAAAATCCAGCTCACCCCTGAAGCCTGCACCACCATCTGAATGAGCTCCCTGCCACCCTTGGTTCTTTGGCCTTTCCTACACCTTAGGGCACCAAACTGTGTTTTGTGACCTCACCCCAACAGATGGATGAATACTTTGTTGCATGCTTAAACGTGCTACAAGGCTCCTGTAGGGTGCACTGTTTAGGTTACCATTGTGTTAGCTGCCTGCAACGCCCACTGCAGACTGTACTCTGGCTCAATCAGGGACCCCCTCACACTTCTGTGGCTTCCTTCCCTCCCGCCTTAGACTTTCACCTTAAAAGCCTTGAAATGCTTTCTATGATGTTATTCCCCTTAATTCTGATAGAGGCTGGCCGCTAGCCACCAATGTATTCATCGTAAGCTTATCTGTCGTTTTCTGATGTGACTAATGTCATGCTGATTGTAGATGTTTGCAGCACTAGGCTGATACCCTGGTATACTTTTTGCATTCCTACCCCTGTGGACCGCCCCTCCCACTGCCAATTGTGTGGCTCGTCCCTACCTACTACAATTGTTCAAGTCTTTCCCTCTCATGCTCTCTTGTACATACTCTACATTCCCCTATGGGCCTTCCCTCTCCCAAATGTTCCAACAAGGGCCCTTTAGTCATACTGTCCAGACCCCACCCTACCCTCATACCACCTCCGATCGGGTCTGGGAAGGGACCCCCAACCGGCCCCTCCCAGTGATGTCTGTCGGTGCCAGTGTACTCAGCTGCAAGCAGAAATCTCAGCCCCGTCCTCCTCGTTCCCTCCCCCCACCTCTCTTGCACTTCCATCACCCAGCTTATGTCTTCTAAGCGCCCTTTGTGCCGGACGGGCCTAGCTGGTGCGTGGACTCCAGAAACTCAGACCCACAGTTACCAGATCTAAGCCCTTGAGGTATTGCTTTGACAAGTGTTGAACCCCCACATTTTGTTCTTCTTCTCCCTTTCCAGACACTTTCATACTGTTTCCTTCCTTCTTGTCCTGTGAAGCCCCCTACTTATCTCTTGTTCATTTATCTTCCCTTCCCCACACACGCTTACCCTTTGAGTCATAGCTATCTCCTCTAGCCCTATGTAAGGCGCTGTCAGTGGCCCTTCTGTCACCTTACTGGCCTGAGTCTGTGGGAGTCCCCCTCTCAAATCCCTCTCTTACTGCTCGTGCCAGCTGTACCATTCTTCTTTCCCTTACCACTCCCTCTCTGCCCAGTATTCCCCTTCCCCCAGATTCCATGGGCTCCGATCATTCTCATCCCCCTCCCCAAGCCACGTAATGACCGCCAACCCAATTCATCATGCCCCTCATCTGCTCCGAGTTTTCTCTTGGAATGTCCATGGCCTAACCCATTATGTGAAGCATAAGAAAGTTCTACCATACCTCCAATCGAAACGTATTGATGTTGCACTCTTGCAAGAAACCTACCTTGATGACCTCAAATCTTGTAAACTACATAGAGATTGGGTAGGGAAGGCCATCCACAGCAGCTGCCCAGCCTTATTGACATCGCGGATCGAGATCACTAGGAAGTGCGGTGTGGTATTTATGTTCCGTAAGACCCTGCCTATTGCCATTGTCAAGACATACTTTTGCAAAACTGAAAGTAGGGGACAGCTGAGTCTACGTGCCTACGGGACCTAATTTCTCATTCCTGCTCCACCTCAATCATCTCCTCATTGATATTGGGGCTTCACTATACATCATAGGATGGGTCTGGAACCTCACATGGGATTCTGTGCTTAACAATGCTGGCCACTTTGATCTCTGCAACAATTCGGACAGGGCCGTCTTGAGGGACATAACCTCAAATCATGGCCTGGTTGACCACTGGAGACTTACCCATTCAGAGGATAGGGAATATACCTTTGTCCTCTGTTCATGGCACCCAGTCCCATCTGGGCTTTTTCCTACTCTTACAGAATGTGGGCACCTCCGCTCAGGACAGCCGTGCTCTCCGACCATGCCCTGCTGACGATGGACACGGGCCTCACCTCTCTGGGCCGCAAACCCTGGCGGCTAGGCGTACATCACTACTGCACCCCCCAAGATAACCTTCAACTCCAGTCGCACGTCACCACTTACTTGAAGGATAATAAGAGCTCCATCTCCTCTCAGAGATTACTGTGGATGGCAGCGAAAGCCACCATATGGGGGCCAATGATGCGAGATGCAGCTCTGGCTAATAAGCAAGCAATGACCCACCAACATGAATATGACGATCATATCTCATCCCTTAACCGCCTTTACACAGCTCACCCCTCACTGCCCTTGCGCATTCTTCTGGAACAAGTTTGGGTAGCCCTTAACAAGCTTTATACATCCAAGGCAGAACACGCAATTCAATGCCTCAGAAGCCGCCACAATGAACAGGTCGAGAAGGCTGGTCACCTCCTGGTGGCACAGCTGCAGCAGCTGGAAGTAGCACAGGCCATCCCTGCCATTCGGTCCTCGAGGGGAGAAGTCCTCACAAGACCGCTGGAAATTGTCAATGAATTCGCTCCATTTTACTGGCAGCTTTTTACCCCAGAGATGGTGGCCTGTACCCATCAAATAACCTTTCTGAAGGGTGTAAGATTGCCCTGGTTGTCCATCAAAAGACAGGCTCTGTAGGATGGAAATATCAGCGAAGACAAGACAGCACAGGCCATCTCCAACCTCCCCTACCATAAGTCATATGGGAAAGATGGCTTCCCCACTGAATTTTACAAGTGGGCCGGGTAGGGGCTAGTCGACTCCCTCCATGGGGCCTTCTTGGAGGCAACTCATGATGGCTCCTTAGGCTCACTTTCCAACAGAGCTGTGATAGCGGTGATCCCCAAGCCCGGCAGGGACCCCTCCACTGTGGCAGTTATAGACCTATCTCCCTATTGAATCGGGATGTGAACATTTTTCTCAGCATCCTTCACAAACTCCTATCATTTCTAATACACTATATACAGGTGAACTTCGTTCTGGGGCGTTTCTACACTAATCATCTTCGCACTCTGACACATGCCCTTTGGGAAGCTGGAGATCTACCAGGTGAAGTTATAGCCCTATTTCTTGATGCAGAAAAGGCATTGAACTGCATAGAATGGGACTATTTGTTTGCTACTCTGCAGAAGTTTGGACTGGGCAACCAATTCATAGCCAAGATTTGCCTGCTATATGAGAGCCCTATGGCGCAAGTTAACTGCGATGGCTATCTGTCAGGCCCTTTCTTAATATGACGGGGGACGAGGCAAGGTTGGCTGTTCTCACCTCTACTCTGTCTACTGGCCCTAGAACCCTTAGCGATCCCTATCCAGCCATCTCCCCATCTTACTGGAATACCTCTTCCCGGAGGAGAGTCTAAACTCTACCTGTTTGCAAAAGACATCTGCTAATGCTGACAGACCTCCAGCGCTCCAGGGGACTCCACCACAGGTGGAGGATAACCTGGATCCACTGATAGCCCGTACACGGCTCAACTTTGAGAAATGGTCACACCTGAATCTCTTCCTGTGGAGTAGAGTGCAAGTGGTGAGGATGGTTACACTACCTTGCTACACTTTTGTGCTGGGCATGCTTCCACTTCTGGTACCTCTATTGACTCTTCGCTTTATAGATGCAGAGATCTGTACCTTTGTGTAGGGCTGCTCCCGCCCCCAGTTGGCCTCCACTAAGCTCATGACACACCGTTCATGTGGTGGTCTGTGTAGGAAAGTACCATCTTTCTTGACATGTTACCCTCATTTTTACCTGTATACCAGTATGTTTTTGCCTGTCTCACTGGGTTCACTGGGATCCTGCTGGTCGGGACCCCAGTGCTAATAGTTTGTGGCCTAATGTGTGTGTTGTGAATAATGCTTAACTGTGTCACTGAGGTTCTGCTAATCAGAACCTCAGTGCTTATGCTCTCTCTGCTTTTAAATTTGTCACTATAGGCTAGTGACTTCATTTACCAATTTTAATTGGCACACTGGACCCCCCCTTATAAGTTCCTAGAATATGGTACCTAGGTACCCATGGCATTGGGGTTTCAGGAGATCCTTATGGACTGCAGCATTTCTTTTGCCACCCATAAGGAGCTCGGACAAACCCTTTCACAGGCCTGCCATTGCAGCCTGCGTGAAATAGTGCACACACTATTTCACAGCCATTTTACTACACTTAAGTAACTTAGAAGTCACCTATATATCTAATCTTTATTTTCTGAAGGCTAGGTTCAAAGTTACTAAGTGTGAGGGCACCCTTGCACTAGCAAAGGTGCTCCCATGCAGTCCAGGGCCAATTCCCCAGACTTTGTGACTGCGGGGATGCCATTACATGCGTGCACTACATATAGGTCAATACCTATATTTAGCTGTGCAATGGTAACCCCGAATATGGCCATGTAAGGTGCCTAAGATCATGGAATTGTCCCCCCATTCCAAATTTGGTATTGGGGAGCCAATGCCATGCATCCTGGGGGCTCCAATATGGACCCCCTGTACTGCCAAAGCAGCTCTCTGAGGCTTGCACTGCAGCTACAGCAGCTGCCACCTCACAGACAGGGTTCTGCCCTTCTGGGGTCTGAGCAGCTCAGTCCCAGGGAGGCAGAACAAAGCATTTCCTTTGGGAGGAGGGTGTTACACCCTCTCCCTTTGGAAATAGGTGTTACAGGCTGGGGAGGGGTAGCCTCCCCCAGCCTCTGGAAATGCTTTGAAGGGCACAGATGGTGCCCTCCTTGCATAAGCCAGTCCACACTGATTCAGGGACCCCCAGTCCCTGCTCTTGCGCAAAAGTGGACAAAGGAAAGGGGAGTGACCAGTCCCCTGTCCATCATCACCCCAGGGGTAGTGCCCAGAGCTCCTCCATTGTGTCCCAGACTTCAGCCATCTTGTTTTCCAAGGTGTTGTGACACTCTGGAGGCCTCTGAGTGACTAGTGCCAGCAGTTGACATCAGTGACCCCTCCTGATAGGTCCATACCTGATAAGGTAGCCAATCCCCCTCTCAGTGCTATTTAGAGTCTCTCCTGTGGGTTTCTCTTCAGATTCTACTTGCAAGTTTCCAGCAGGAATCCTCTGAAACTACTACTTCATATTCGACCGCAGACTGCTCCAGGAACCGCTATAACAGCAACAAAGTATCCAGAAAGGCTACTTTTCCTGTGCAACTTCAGCTCCAGCCAGCAACTGCAACAGTTTCCATGGTGTGCAAGCTCTCGGGACCCCCTGTCTTCACCCTGCACCAAAAGTACCTGAGAAATCTCCCTATCCTGCATCGCTCAACTCGCTGAGTTGTCCTCTGGCGGAGTGTGACCTTCTTTTGTAGTGCTGCAACAACTGCAATTTGCACCTTCTTTGTCCCCGTGTCCTGGGACCTCTGTGGGTGCTGCCTGGTCATCTGTGGGTTACCTCCAGTACTAAGAGCCCCCTCTGTCTTCTCGGTCTGAGGTGAGGCCCCCAGGTCCCTCCTGGGTCCAGGCAGCGCCACTTTGATGCAATCTGCGACTTTGCTTGAACCAAGGTTTGTTGGACAAATTCAGTGGCCGAAACTCGCCTGTATCCAACATCTCTTCGTGGGACATCCATTGCATCATGCAGGAACCCGCAGCCACATTCCTTTGGTGCATTTCTGCAGTCTTTGTCCAACGGGGACTCTTCTTTTGCACCCTCTTCTAGGTTGGCGGGCTCCTGCCCTTCCTGTAACTTCTTCTGACTTCTGGACTTGGTCTCCTCTCTTTGCAGGTCTTCAGGTCCAGGAATCCACGATTTGTTGTTTGCACTTTTGCTTGGTTCTTGCAATAACTCTAATCACACTTTGTAGTGTGTCCTAAGGAAACTTGCAGTACTTTACCCCTACTTTCCTGGGCTCTGTGGTGAGGTATTTTACTCTCCTTTGTGGTGTTCTTACTCTCCCAGCGATTCTCAACACACTACACTTGTCTAGGGGGGAATTCGTGATTCACATTCCACTTTCTTAGTATATGGTTTGTGTTGCCCCTAGACCTATTTTCTCCCATTGCATTCTGTAGCATTTTCTATTTTTTGCACTATCCTATGTCTAATTACTTACCTTATTTTGGTGTATATATCGTGTATAATACTTACCTCCAGAAGGAGTATTGCCTCTAAGATATTTTTGGCCTTGTGTCACCAAAATAAACTACTTTTATTTTTGCTAAGACTGAGTATTGTCTTTCTTGTGTATAAGTGCTGTGTAACTATAGTGGTATTGCAGGAGCTTTGCATTTCTCCTAGTTCAGCCTAGGCCGCTCTGCTACAGCTACCTCTATCAGTCTAAGCTGCTAGAACACTATTACATTTCACTAATAAGGGATAACTGGACCTGGTATAAGGTGTAAGTACCCAAGTTACCAACCACAAACCAGGCCAGCCTCCTACAGTCTGGGGCTTCCATCAATAGAACATTATGCTTTAGCCCTTCAGTTGTCCCAAATGACGGTTTTGTTCCCTCAAGCACAGGACCCCCAACAACAGGTCACCATTGAACGACAACTAATGCCTGACTGGAACAACTGCGGCCTTAGTCTCCTACATAAGGACAGCCTATCTTGGCCCTGCCCCTCCAACCCAATGCTTCATGCCATGCACAAAGCTTTGTGCAGGGCACACCAACACCTAGGAATCCACCCAGACTCCATAGATGGACCCCCATATGGGGTAATGATAGCTGTGCATCGATGGGAGGGTTCCTCAATTTGCCACAATGGCACATGGCTGGGCTCCACAGCCTCGATCAATTCCTCGCTGACAAGAGGCACAAGTCCTTTGAGTGTCTTCAGAAGGAATTTGGCCTCCATCCTAAGCAAAAAAGAAGATATCTACAACTACAACACTGTCTACGCTGCTGCCTTGGGGCTGATCCTTGGAATCTCCCATTCTCACTGGTGGTGTCTTACCTTGTGACCGGGGCCACTTCAAGGGAGTGATGTGCAGATCTTAATGGCGACCTCACTAGCCATCTCATTTTAACACCCCTCCTCACCACCCTACGTACTAACTGGAGCACCTGACTTCAGGTGGAAATAGATGAGGAGGACTGATCGTGCCTTGTGGAGGCCCCAGACAAGGGTGTGCGGAAAGCGTGACTGAACTTCTGCCTGTTCAAGTCATTGCATGACTGGCATTGGATGTCAGTGTCATAGGGAGGGCCTCCTACCGCATGCTAACTGCTGGCAGTGTGCAGCTACTCTTTGCGACATTGCACACGTTCTTTGTAAATGTCCCTTGATACAGCCCCTATGGGAGGAGGTCAGAAATGCTCTGGTGGTCTCTATGGCCCTGCAGACGCCTCTATACCGCACTCTCTTTCATTTCCATGACTTAGGAGGCTCCCTGACTTGACCAGAACACAGCGCCGCCTCCTACACTTGCAATGGCAAAGATTTACATTCAACATCAGTGGAGATCCCCTACCCCTCTGACTCCAGAGGAATGGACAGTGGCGATGATGCAGACGGCTGCCTATGAACATGTCATTTATAATTTGCAGGACCATTTGGTCTTATTCGCATAGACCTGGGCACCTTTCCTCGGAGACAACCCTAGTTTGAGTACTGGCTACCACTCACCGCTTTTCCACCTCCTACAGGGTGCTGTGGCAAACCTGATTTCCCACCCACCCCTTCCCTGCCCCTTTCTGCACCCCCCCTTTCTGCCCGCACTGTGGTTTTCCCTCCTCCTCCCCCCTTCAGACCTGCCACGCCAATGTCAGTCTTGCCATTCTTTCATACCTATTCTGCTTCTCTCGCCTCCTCATCCGCTCCTCTACATCCCCAACCTTGCCCGTGTATAGTTTGTTCTGTATAAGCCCTTTGCTGGCTCTCCCCACTCACCGGACGCCTCCCACCTCCCGTCCTAGTATGTTTCTCCCTACTCTCTCCCCATCCCCTACATCCCTACTCACCACATCCGAGCCCTATCCAATATCCATCCTTCCAGGGGATCCTACCTCTTTTTGGATCTTTATCACTGATGGAAGCAACCTCTTTGTGTTCTCATATCTCTACACATGTAGATATTTTATAATGCTGTGTGCATTGTTTAACAACCCCCTTCTTTATTCACCTCCCTACCCTTCCCCTCCCCCTCTTCTACCAGCTCCTGTTTGTTTTTGACTTTTTGGTTACCTCTGTATTGACTTATACATGTATCCTATTGTCCTCTTTATTCAATAAAAAATGTCTAAAGAAAAAAAATACGGAATTATCAATCCCCACAATAATTTCTCTTTAAAGCTGGGATGTTCAGGGTTTAATCCAAGAAGTTTAATCAATTCTGCCTTCCTCAAGTCACAGGGCTCCTAATTTAATTAATGCGGGGTGCATAGTTAACCACTTTGTCTCCATGGACTTTGTAAATAGGCCTATATAATAGCAGTAGAATATAATTAATGATGTTAACAGGGTAACATTTACAAAGGTAATGTATAGTAAACCTGTTAGTGAACTGGGAAGTGCTCGGTTGTCAAAGATCTATGCACGTATTAAGGTTCTTCACTATTTGTTTATTTTTTTATGTGTTTATTGAGACATTTGTTAAGCACAATACTCATCCAAATGCATCATGAGTCATAGAATCAACGAAAATAATGTTCTAGTTGAGTAAAGACTACATATTTAAGAAGAAACAGGAGCTGTTGAACATAGAGGGAAGTAGCAGTAAGTATGAATCAATATTTTAGGAGACAGGGTATTGACCTCCTGCTGGGCCTTTCAGTTTGCTATGAATGGTATTGTTTTCAGATAGAGCAGCAAGAGTGAAACCAAGGGAGCATGAGTAGGAAAGAAAAAGATAATCTGGAATAAAAAGAGATAGTTAGGGAAAAAGAGATAGAAAGTGAAGGGGACAGAAACAGATAAAAGAGAGAATGAATGTAGAAAAACGAGAAAGGGCCATTTGCTGTCCTCCATGGCATAATTTGCTCAGTAATAGGTTGGACAACTTGCTTCCTTTCAGTGCTTTTATATCTTAAGCAGAGATTTACACAGTTTCCAACGCTTATGTGTGGATGTATTTAGGAAAGTCAGTCTACCACATATGGGTAAGCTGAAAAGCAATAAACAGTTACAATAGTTGACACTGGTCTGCTTAGTGCATGAAACATGGTGGAATTCATGCACAAACAGGGTTTGTACTGGAGAATACACTAAAAGAATAAACACTATAAAGATAAATACTAGTCCAAAGGCGGTTCTTTAGGTGAGGCCATAGTCAACTGTAAACAATGTCTTGTTGGGTTACATAGGCAAAAACAAATTCCCTTGCACAATTTTATCTTGGTGTGCACATCAACTTTTCAAGTCAACAATTAGTAGTATGAAAAAATTGCAAAAACATATGATGTTACATCTCAATTGATATAAGTATGTCTAAGCAAGAGAAAAAGGACAAGATGACCTGTTGCAGATGTTACTGTGAGAATGCAAATATTCAGACAAATACCTAGGAGAGCTTTAACTAATGTGCACAGAATGTCTTTGTGGGACATATGGGAGACTGGTCGGTTGAGAACCAGTATGAATTAAACAAATGTGTTTAAATTAAATCTATTTAAACGAATGGGAAATGGATTATTGTGCTGAGTCTGTTTAGTGTCTGATGTCCTGAATAGAGTGCCAGTCAGGCAGAGCTACACACTACTTTCTGTCCCAGCAGCAAAGGGTATGGATGCAGGGCTTGAACTGGTCCTGCTTCATTGGGCCAAGCTTAGGATGTATCCTTGCCTGAAAACAGAGACACAATTCTTGAAGAAAAAAGACTGGCTGGACAGGTCAGCTCTTGGCTGTTCTCAAATCACTGTGGAGGGACAGATTTGCTGGGGCTCTCTAAAATACCTCAAACCATCTCTGCAGCAGTGACGTGTGCTGCAGATTGAAGCAGAAAATGTTTAGAACTGCAATACTTCTTATAAAACAGTAAGTGGATGGTAAAGATCAGGTTGGTGCTAGACTTAACCTAGTATGAAAGCTTGATAAGACCACGCTTCTTTAGCTTGGAATGGGCACATCCACAGGTAGAAGACTATGGGCCTCATTTACAAGAAACTGGAGCCCTTAACAATGCCATAGTAGCGCTGTATTTATTAAACAGTGCTCCATGCCGCACGTTTCCACAGATGTGTCAGAAATTCTGATGCCTCTGTGGCACCAAACTGACGCTTTGCTGGACTAGCGTAAAAAAAATGATGCTAGTCCAGCAATGAGTGGAAGACTCTCATGTTAAAAAGCCCTGCGTCAGTTTAACACCTACTCTGAGCAGGCATTAAATTTTTGATACAGTGTGGTCACAGAACGACGTAGTGAAATGTAGTCAATTTCTCTGTGCTGGTTCTGTGTGGCTTTTAATGTGGGAATGCCCACCCTGCATACATTATAGCTGGGGCAGATATAATGTAATACAGGGCTTTACGGACTTGTGCAATTGTCCCATTGCACCAGTTTGTAAATGTGGTGCAGTGTAGGGAACTGCTTGCGCCGCAGCAGCGTAAAACAAAAGTGACATTACGATGGTGCATGGGGCTTGTAAATAAGCCCCTATGAGCCTAATTATCCTTCATGAGTGTCTTGCTTATTGTCCAATCCCTACTGTTGCTGGGTCACCCTCACAATATTAGAGATTAGATTGCAGTCACTCCCTATTAATTAACACCTGTAGTCATGGGGTAATGATAGAAAGTTGGTGTCCAGAACACAGCTGCTTGCTCAGGCAGCACCATAGAATTGTTCATGAATGTCAGAGTCAGTGTAGATCTTCCGTGAGCTGGCATAGCTTACATTTCGTGTGCTTTCTAGCTGATCAACAGTTAACTGCAAACAGTGCCAGTGCATCTATAAAGTTTGTGTTTCTAACTAAACAGGTTATTTCAGATCATGTTGAGCGAGTGTTTAGAAAACAGTGTGGGATGTCTCCATATGACATGGATTTGCCCATTTACACAAAGTTTTTGACGAGGAATGCTGCCCAACCTTTAGCCAATAATGTAGAGGATCCCTGCCTGGCACCTAAAATAGAGCTTGTTGGGGATGTTTCTAGGCCCAGGCATGGTAAACTGTAGCATAGGCTTTCCATTCTGGGACCTGCCTGGCTAAAAAGTATGAAACAATACACTGAAACACACCAAGGGAATCCCAGATGAACATTTGCTTGAGGGATATAATACAATGAACAGCATATGAGGAAAGATATATGAAGTTTACCAGAAAGGATGACAGACTAACTGAAGTCCTAACGGAATGGCCAATGGTGCACTAACAGTGCAAAGAGGAATTCAGGAAGGAACACCAGTGGTTACTGTGAAAGGCCTTTTAATTAGACATATTGAAAAAATTCATTTTGGCTCACAAATTGTTTCAGTCTTTGACATAAGTGTGAGGTTGTTATATTTCATATTAGAATCTTCCTTTCTTTGTATTTGGTGACAGTAGCGGGATTTGCGCTTTCACCTTAACGTTGGCCCCTGTTTTTATGGAGATCGTCCCTGTTTCTTCTTTGGAGATCAGCCACAGTGACGAAGTGTGATCTGACAGGTTGCTGTTGCCTTAGGTTGAGTGATCACAAGAAGAGTATGCATTTTGAAGGCCTTTAACTTCAAAGAAATAGAAGGCGAGACTTTTAACAAAATAATTCAGGGAGTTTGACGGTACCTGAGATGCATCTACCATTTCATTCACGTAAATGTTTATAGACGCATGTGTACCCTATTAACTGTAAAGAGGAAAACTCACATAGCTGGAACACATCCTGCATTTAAATAAAATTGTGATCCGTACACAGAGTATTGAAACGTGTTCAGCGATGTGCCCAATTGCCTTTTGAGAAGTGTGCTCTGCCTAAAAAGGTCCGTTCACTTGAGAAACAAACCTCCTTCTATGTGTACTGCAAAATGCAGCACACGTAGAAAGAGGATGTAACAAGGAGAAATAAAGATAGGTCTCCTTGTTATGCATCATCTGGGGAACCGTAGGGTTTTGACGCATTTCCAGGTTTACAAAATTTGGTAAATATGGGAATGTGCCAAAATCCATGAATGTTGCACGGGAACATCCACCCAATTCCCATTGAATGCCTCTTTGGGGAAGAGTAGCATAACACAGTGATTTGTGCTGCGTTGCTTTATTCCGAATTTATGAAGGCACTCAGGGCCAAGCAAGGTGGCCTTGCATGGCTTCATAAATTTCATTTTGGGCTTGCGTAGCTCTAAAACCACATAGCGTGATGCAAGAGCAACGCAATAGGGCTTAAAAATGTACCCACCAATATCAAACATATCAAATACAGAAAAAGATAAAAAGAATGAATGGCTTATGACTTTAGGAAAAGCAGTTTTGAGCTCTGATTTAAGAGTAAGTAGGTGGCCAGAGGGAGGTATCAACAAATAAGCGAAATGAGATCAAACATGACAGTAAAAAAGCAAGGGGCTGGATTGAGAGTAGGAAACTAATTGCCTTACAATGTCCCTGTTACTTCTCTGGGTATCTTTGTATGAAAGTACCCTCTTTTTGGCATGTTACCCCCAATTTATGCCTGTGGTCAGTGTGCATGACTGTGTCACTGGAGTCCTATTAACCAAGACCCCAGTGCTTATGCTCTCTCTCTTTTCAAATCTGTCACTACATACTGGTAACCCAGTATTTCATCCCAAATTGTCATACTGGTGCCCCCTTATAAGTCCCTAGTATATGGTACTTAGGTACTCAGGGCATTGGAGCTCCAGGGGATCCGTGTGGGCTGCAGCATTACTTTTGCCACCCGTAGGGAGCCCATGCAAAGGATTCTACAGGACTGCCATTGCAGCCTGTGTGAAATAGTGCATGCACCATTTCACAGCCAATTACACTGCACCAGGTCACTAATGAGTCACCTATATGTCAGACCTTCCAAACAACCCTGAAGGCTGGGTGCAAAGTACTTGTGTGCGAGGGCACCCCTGCTCTAGCAGAGGTGCCCACACATCATCCAGGACAATTTTCCCAGATGTCGTGAGAGCGGGGACGCCATTTTACGTGTGCACTTAAAGTAGGTCAATAACTATGTCCAGCTTCACAATGGTAACTCCGAATATAGCCATGTAAGGTGTCTAACATCTGGGAATTGTACCCCAATACTGATTCTAGTATTGGTTTTACAATTCCATGCACTCTGGGGGCTCCACAGTGGACCCCCAGTACTGCCATTCCAGCCTTCTGAGGTTTTCCAGGAAGCCCTGCTGCTGCCACCTCACAGACAGGTTCCAGCTCTCCTGTTGCTTGAGCAGCTCAAGCCCACCCTTGTTCACCCTCTCCCTTTGGAAACAGGTGTTACAGGCATGAGAGGGGTAGCCTCCCAGACCCTCTTGAAATGCTTTGAAGAGCACAGACAGTGCCCTGCTTGCATAATCCAATGTACACCTGTTCAGGGACCCCCAGTCCATGCTCTGGCACAAAACTGGACACAGGAAAGAGGAGTGACCACTCCCCTGTCCATTATCACCCCTCGGGTGGTGCCCAGAGCTCCTCCAGGGTATTCCTGGGTTTTGTCATCTTGGATTCCAAGGCAGTGGGGCACTCTGGGAGCATCTGAGTGGCCAGTGCCAGCAGGTGATGTCAGAGTCCTCCCCTGATAGGTGCTTACCTGTGTAGCTGACCAATCCCTCTTTCAGGGCTATTTTGGGTCTGTCCTGTGGGTGTTTCCTCAGATTCGGATTGCAAGACTCCAGCAGGAATCCTCGATATCCTTTACTTCACCTTCTACAGACAAAACTGCATCTGGACCCTCCAGGAATTCTAAAAACTGCAACAAAGAAGCAAAAGTGACTTCTGCAACATTGTAGCTTCAGCTCCTGCCAGCAACTGCAACAGTTTCTAGGTCATGCATCCTCTCCGGACTTCCTGTCTTCAGCTTGCCCCAGAAAAATGTAGGAATCTCCCTTGAAGTGAAGGAGTCCCTTACCTGCTTCAGCAGGCACCTCTCTGCAGAGACGACTAGTGGTGTGGGTCCCTTCTCCAGACAATGTGCGTGGATCCAGCAACACTGGCAGTGGACTTAAGTTGTCCCGACAGTCCAAAGGTCCAGCTGTCCAACTTTGGTGGATGTAAGAGCTTGCCTCCCCATGCAAGGCCGTGCACCACGTGATTTGCAGTTGCCAAGGCTTGTGTGCGACCTTCCACAAAGTTCTTCTTGCACAGCACAGCTCTGGCCCCCAGCACTCCTTCCTGCGATGCATAGCTTCCTGAGTGGATCTCTGGCGGCGTGGGATCCCTTTGTGTTGTGCTGTATTGGCTTCCATTTGCACCTTCTTTGTCCCCATGCTGCCTGGTCTTTTGAGGGATATCTGAGTTGCTGAGAGGCCCCTTGGTCTCCCCCCTCCTGGGGAGAGGCCACCAGGTCCCTCCTCATGCTAAGCAGCGCCATTTTCCACTAACCGTGAGCTTTGTGTGTGCCAAGGCTTGTTGGCGGAATCCAGCGACGCAAACCAGACTGCAATCATCCATCCGACGTGGGACATCTTGTGCACCAACCAGGAACCCACATCTGTCTTCTTGGGTGTATAACTGACTTTGTCTTCTCACGAGTGGTTCTTCTTTTGCATCTTCATCCAGGTTAGCAGGGGCTCCTGTTCTCCCTCGACTCTTCAGTGCTTCTTGGACTTGGATCACTTCTTCCACAGGTCTTCAGGTCCAGGATTCCATCATTGGTGTCTTGCAGTCTCTTCTGGTTCTTGCATAATCTTCTATCATGACTTCTTGTGTGTTCTAGGAAACTTTCTGTGATTTACTCCTGTTTTCCTGGGCTCAGGGGTGGGTTCTATTGCTTACCTATGGTGTTTTCTTACACTCCCGGAGCCCCTCTACACACTACACTTCCCTAGGTGGGAAACCGACTTATGCATTCCACTATTTTAGTATATATGTTTTGTGTTCCCCTAGGCCCATTGCAACATATTATGATTTTCACTATTTGCACTGTTTTCTAACGGTTTTTAAAGTTATTTCTGCATTCTAGTGTATTTACTGTGTATATTACTTACCTCCTGAGGGAGTATAGTCTTTAAGGTATTTTTGGCATGGAGTCACTAAAAATAAAGTACCTGTATTTGGTAACACTGGGTATTTTCTTTCCTGTGTGTGAGTACTGTGTAACTACAGTGGTATTGACAGAGTTCTGCATGTCTTCTAGATTAGCCTTGGCTGCTCAGCTACAGCTACCCCTAGACAGCCTGGCTTCTAGACACTGACTGCATTTCACACATAAGGGATAACTGGACCTACTATAAGGGGTAAGTACCTTTGGTACCCACTAAAAACCAGGCCAGCCTCCTACAATCTTTGAACCCAGGAGCTACCAATCTTAGCGGCATTGCTAACTCCAGTGGATTTCAAGTGGAAAACCAAAAATCCTCAGCGAAATAGGGTATTAATAAGGGAATCAGGATCTAAATAACCAGTTTCCTATGTAAGGGTTATAACTAGGGATCACTTATATAGTTAATCTACCCGTGGAATAAAACTAGATTTCCAGTGAAGTCCACAATTTGTCCCAAATACAGGTGCACAAAAGCTCTAGCATGAAGAGGCTACAAATTAGAAACAAATTAAGGAAATGCACTGAATAAAACATAACTATAAAACAAAAATAAAAACATTTGAAAGCAGCAGCTTTAGGTAAAAAGCCTCTCCATTCCCTTCTAGGTGACTATAATTTGTTTAGCTATCTCAGCCATCAAAAACCTTGCAGAATTGCACATTGTATGAGAAGAAAGAAGGAGGTGCAATAAAAGTGAGAATAGTGTTTTGAGATGTAGAGAAACTGGACAATTTGGTTCAGAGTCAGAATGTGAGGGTTTATTGATTTTTGACATCTAGGTGTGATTTTTATCGTCCAATCTGGCTAAACCCGTCAACGTAATTTTTTTATTGTGTTACTTTAACTTGTGGACTCCAAATTAATTAATTAATCAATTAATTAATGTGGCTTAGATAGAATATCAGAACAATGACATAACTTTTACAAAGTAGCAAATCTATTGTGAGGAATGAATTGTGGCGACTCCATCACTGTGTTTGCTTCACAGAACTGTGGGGCTTCAAAAGAAAGCATTTGTATTTCTACACATTTGGGGGATAGTATAAACACCAGTGGCTTAGGCTGTGTGAGTCATTGCATTTTTAGGGTCGAGCCTGCGTTGCATGCGCTCGCGCATGCGTTTCGCAGGGAGACTCTTTTGTATTTATAAAAGGGCTCGGAGCCCTGTCAACTTCACATCAGTGTTTTTTATTGGTTGGTGGGCTTCCCTAATAAAATCTGCTTGCTTTCATTAGTCGAAGGCATGCATATGGCATGCCTTTTCCGGTGGCTAGCTCTCCTCCAGCGCAGCAACCAAGTACAGAAAACATGCGAGGCTCGCTGTTTTCCATCGGGCTCGTGGACTTTTTTTTCTCTAATTTACGAGCCCGATCTCGCTTGGCAGAAGTCGAGCGCTTTACTTACTTGATTTCACTTTTTCTGGTTATGTGCATAAATGCACTTTTGCAGGATAGGTGAAAAGTCGGGTTAGGAGTTTACAACGCGATCAGCTCTAACATGAGCAAACGCGAGACCCAATGCATTGTAAATGCTTGTTTTAACTGGACACATGTACTCTAAAAAAATCAATACTTTGCACTAAAGAATGAAAAGAGTAACTATTGAAGCACACACTATAGTAACACCCTTGACACCATTAGGGACATTTCTGCCTCTGGCATATTAATAAATTATCCCTGCATCTATACAGAACATGTAGCTGTTCGTCCTCTCAGATTTAGGCTAGTATTTTCAGCAATTAAGCCTAACAACAAGAAGGATAATATTATGCCATACATTGTTTAGCAGTTTTAAAAAAGCACAAGCTCTGCCTGAAGGTATTGGAGGGCTTTACATGAGCACCAGTTACATGGAGTCACTAAAAATAAAGTACCTGTATTTTGTAACACTGGGTATTTTCTTTCCTGTCTTTCCTGTGTGTGAGTACTGTGTAACTACAGTGGTATTGACAGAGCACTGCATGTCTTCTAGATTAGCCTTGGCTGCTCAGCTACAGCTACCCCTAGACAGCCTGGCTTCTAGACACTGACTACATTTCACACATAAGGGATAACTGGACCTACTATAAGGGGTAAGTACCTTTGGTACCCACTAAAAACCAGGCCAGCCCCCTACAATCTTTGAACCCAGGAGCTACCAATCTTAGCGGCATTGCTAACTCCAGTGGATTTCAAGTGGAACACCAAAAATCCTCCGCGAAATAGGGTATTAATAAGGGAATCCGGATCTAAATAACCAGTTTCCTATGTAAGGGTTATAACTAGGGATCACTTATATAGTTAATCTACCCGTGGAATAAAACTAGATTTCCAGTGAAGTCCACAATTTGTCCCAAATACAGGTGCACAAAAGGTCTAGCATGAAGAGGCAACAAATTAGAAACAAATTAAGGAAATGCACTGAATAAAACATAACTATAAAACAAAAATAAAAACATTTGAAAGCAGCAGCTTTAGGTAAAAAGCCTCTCCATTCCCTTCTAGGTGACTATAATTTTTTTTATCTATCTCAGCCATCAAAAACCTTGCAGAATTGCACATTGTATGAGAAGAAAGAACCCGTGGAATAAAACTAGATTTCCAATGAAGTCCACAATTTGTCCCAAATACAGGTGCACAAAAGCTCTAGCATGAAGAGGCAACAAATTAGAAACAAATTAAGGAAATGCACTGAATAAAACATAACTATAAAACAAAAATAAAAACATTTGAAAGCAGCAGCTTTAGGTAAAAAGCCTCTCCATTCCTTTCTAGGTGACTATAATGTTTTTAGCTATCTCAGCCATCAAAAACCTTGAAGAATTGCACATTGTATGATAAGAAAGAAGGAGGTGCAATAAAAGTGAGAATAGTGTTTTGAGATGTAGAGAAACTGGACAATTTGGTTCAGAGTCAGAATGTGAGGGTTTATGGATTTTTGACATCTAGGTGTGATTTTTATTGTCAAATCTGGCTAAACCCGTCAACATAATTTTTTTATTGTGTTGATTTAACTTGTGGTCTTCAAATCAATTAATTAATGTGGCTTAGATAGAATACCAGAACAATGACATAACTTTTACAAAGGAGCAAATCTATTGTGAGGAGTGAATTGTGGCAACACTATCACTGTGTTTGCTTCACAGAACTGTGGGGCTTCAAAAGAAAGCATTTGTATTTCTACACATTTTGGGGATAGTATAACATCAGTGGCTTAGGCTGTATGAGTCACTGCATTTTTTTAACTGGACACATGTACTCTAAAAAAATCAGCACTTTGCACTAAAGAATGAAAAGAGTAACTATTGAAGCACACACTATAGTAACACCCTTGACACCATTAGGGACATTTCTGCCTCTGGCATATTAATAAATTATCCCTGCATCTATACAGAACATGTAGCTGTTCATCCTCTCAGGTTTAGGCTAGTATTTTCGTCAATTAAGCCTAACAACAAGACGGATAATAATATGCCATACACTGTTTAGCAGTTTTAAAAAAGCACAAGCTCTGCCCTCAGGTATTGGAGTGCTTTACATGAGCACCAGTTACACTACACAAGGACACATTCATTTTTTGATAAGCACAGGAACATTAAGTGATTTGTCCAGAATCACAGTCTGTTGAGCCAATGCTGAGACTCAAAGTTGGTTCCCCAACTCCAAGGTTGACAGCTCTACCATTATCCCACTCCCTCTCCCAGTATATTTCTTTAACATCTTTTTATACTACATGTTTAGAAGTTCTCCTACCTTGTTCTCCTCCATCTGTAGAATGTCTGTGAGCATAGACTGTGACTAGGAAACAGAAGCAGAGCTCTGCTGTCTCTCCCAACACTAAGGGAGCAGGGAAGTAGGAGTATAAAAAAAGACACTAACAGTTGATAGGCCTTGATGCCTCCGTAAGAGAATATGGTATTACATACTCTGCACTGTCTGTAAAACTCAGTATTAAGCAATAAATACAGCACAACATTAACTTAGCCACCTCCTCTCTAGTCTCCAAGCTAAGAAATGCAGTGAGGTGCCTTACTCTAGACTAAAAACCCTGACATAATTATGCTACATCAGAGTTTTCAGATGATATCACAGTGGTCAGGGCAACATATGCGTCCCTGACAACCAGAAAGATGCATCATGGATACAGGATTTAAAGCTTCCCCTGAACTCTGTTCACAAACATTATTAACTGTTTTTTTATGAGTAGTGGAATAGATATCTTATGGAATAGTTTAAAGCAGAAGATGTACAACCAAATCATTTAAAACAGTCAATGTTTTTCTCTCATTCAGCTCATGTATTTCTTGTGCAGCATTTTGTTTCCATGCTCCCAATTGTGAGGACCTCAGGCATTTTTTTAATGAGTTAAATGTTCAGGAAGATGCGTTTGCAGTTCTATGGGTTCAGATACACAAAATGGCACATTGTCTTCTGTGAGTTTAGGGAAAGAACATTTGTCACTGGGCAATCTCTGAAAGGGCTAGGTCTGCATCTATGGGGCATGTTGGTATCTTTTACTAGAAACAGCCCCTAGAGCAGGATATAACAAGCCTCATGAGGAACCCCTTCAAAACAACATTACTTTATAACCCATAGAATGTACCATAATGACGTTCAACAGCAATAAATCATGCTTTCATCTCTGGTCAGGCAGGACCCAGGAGAAACTGATGCTGTGCAATGTTAAAAATATGTGATATCAGAATTTCTAGATTACTTCAGCTTAAGGAAGTGCATATTGTTTTAAATGTGGTACTACATCTTTTACTTTGGAGGGAGGCAGGCAGACTACTACTGTAGAAACGACACAATACAAATAACATAATATTCAAATGGTAGTACACCAACACCTCAGTACTAGGCAAAGGGTAATACACACATCTTTTAACACCGGGAAAGAATACCGGATCTTATCTTAAGCATGGAACATTAGGATCATCTTGTTCAATGCAAGCAGACGGAAGTGGTCTAGAAAGCCAAATTCTGTTTTAAAACAAAAATATACGTCATCCTACATAGCATCTTCTATCTCAGTTTTAGCGTTTTAGTGACACTCAATTGATTAACCATGGAACTATAAATGACCGAGCCACAATTGCCTAATAAAACTCATGACTTTCAGGTTATAGAAGGTTTTCAACAATGATGCCTTAATGTACTTTTCTGTCTTCTCAGCCAGCTATACAGTTCCTAAACCTAAAATATCCCCAAGAGATGGCAAGGAGTGGATGTGGGTAAAGCTCAGTAGAAAATGCACTATAAACATGAAAAACAGGAAACATTTCCTTTTACCGCACATTAATGAGACGCGCACAACCTCAGTAAGAGAAATTGATGATTCTTACAGCAGCTAAATCTTTATGGGAAACTGTAGTACTGTATGAGATATTACAGGGAATATCAAAACAAAATCATTGAGGGGGAGGATGGACTGGCCAAAGAACATGATGGCCGCTTGAACACGGTGCTCCATGAGCCAGCGGGCACCGATCGTGGGAAGTGGCATCCACAGAGCGACAGGAGCTGCTTACTCCGCACCAGAGACTACCTCCGACTGGGGGCCGAGAGCTGGTGGCGCAAGGGGGGCTCTCACGCCGCTGGTCGGCCAGGCTTGGCACCTTCAGGAGTGCAGGTCCTGTTGATCTAAGTGGCACTCTGACTGGGCCGCAGGCAATGGCTCTGCACCCGACCAGCAGATCCGGATAACCACCTGGCTGACGGGCCTGTTCCAAGGAGGCTGGTGCCTTCCCTCCTTGCGCACTCGCCTCCCTGCCATCCGATCTTCTGGGCGCCCATCTACTCTGTGCCTCAGTAAAGCGGAGGCCATAGGGGCATGGGACTGACTCGCCTATGAGGTGGGGGAGAGGGGACATGCTGATTAGTGAGCGGCCAGACTTTCCACTCCGCCTAGCCTTGCCTCGCCCATCTGTGTGGCCCATGGAAAACCTGCCCGGTGGCACCGAAGGCTGGTGAGCCTTCCTCTGATAAACCTTATGGCTCACGGTTGCCTGCCTCTCCCTCCCAGCTACATTGGATGAGGAAGAGCAAACTGTATTGGGGGCCTCACTGACAGGAAGCCGGCCCCTTCCACGGACGCCGGTCTCTATTGCCACGGTGCATGGAGACCTCCTACAACTGCTGGAGACTAACCAGCCACTAGGTTCCTGACTGGTCAATACCTGGCCCAGGCCACCCACACCAAGGACTTCTTTCTATCTCTCCAGGACAACACCCTGCCCGGACCCTTTGCTGTGTCTTTGGCCCGAGGATCCGAGGTTCTCTTAATGCACTAAGGGGCAAATCTGGAAATTAAGCACAGGTGTCTGTAGGACCCACCACCTTTGCAGAGTACACAGGGATCTGCCTTTCCTCCCCCTCAACCTACTCCTTCCTCTTCACCCTACGAAAGGCCTCCTCTTCCTGTTCCTATTGCAGATGTGCGCAGTGGGTTCCTCCACGTTTTTTTGTAAAGCCGCAACCCTAGAGTCCAACAGGAAGAGGCCCTCCCGTAAACCTCATGGCAACCCTGCCATTAAATTCACACAGCCTCTCCTCTTCACAGAAGCTCTTCAGCAACCCCACTCCATGGCCGCATCAGGGAGTGCACCGCTGCCTGATCACTCCTCTGCCCATTCTGGTATGGCACAGTGCACTGCATTGGAGCATATCCTCCAGGAAATTCTCTGCTAGCTGGAGGGGCTGGATTCTGGTATCTCTGCTTTAACGGCTGAGACCAAATCTGTATGTATGGATATTGGGGGATTTCAGAATCACGTCACAGACCTGCAACAACGTGTCTCAACAGTGGATGGCCATCTCAGTGCAGTGCCAGATAGGGAACAGGAACTCCTCTTACCATGCAGCAAGGTAATTGACCTCAAAGAAAGGAGCCGTAGGGACGATGCCTGTTTTTTCGGGTTTTTGGAACATATTGAGGGGACAAATATCGTGGCCTTCCTCCATAATACCCTCCCTGTGCTCACAGGCCTCACTTTTGACCCCCATTGGAATTTCAGCGAGTACACTGCATGGGTCCGAATCATGCCTACGGGGCAACACGGCCTCATCCCATCATTGCCTGCTCCTGCGACACGGGCAGGTCTGCCAGCTCCTCACTGGGGCCACTACCATGACCTGTACCGGCACAAAGGGCAGGAGATCCTCATCATGGCGGACATCTCTAAGGAGTCCAATGACTGCCTCAAGGCACTCTTATCCTTGCGGCCCTGGCTCCACCAACTGGACATTAAATACGGCTTGTTTGAGCAAGCTCGAATGTAGATCACCAAAAACAGAAAATCAAGAGACTTTTTTGGCCCTATGTCTTCTCTTGGATAGCATTCTGACCCAAAATATGGACACAGGTCCTCTGGCCTCCTTATCACCATCTGCTGACACCGACGTCTCTGCCCTGCCATGATCCCCAGGATGACCACTGGTACAAGCAGGGGCCTCCCATCATAGAGGCCGAGACACTGAGAGACTTCTGGAGTGACAGAGTCCAGGCCCTGCAGGTGGTGACACACCTCACCCAGTTCCAGGACAGAGAAAAATCCCACTCAACCCTGAAGCCTGCACCAACATCCAAATGAGCTCCCTGCCACCCTTGGTTTTTTGGCCTTGCCTACACCTCAGGGCACCAACCTGCGTTTTGTGACCCCACCCAAATAGATGGATAAGTACTTTGTTGCATGCTTACACGTACTACAGTGCTCCTATACGGCGCACTGTTTAGGTTGCCATTGTGTTAGATGGCTGCAACACCCACTGCAGATTGTACTCTGGCTCAATCAGGGACCCCCTCACACTTATGCGGCTTCCTTCCCTCCAGCCTTAGACTTCCACCTTAAAAGCCTTGAAATGCTTTCTATGAAGTTATTCCCCTTAATTGTGATAGAGGCTGGCCGCTAGCCACCAATGTTTTCATCATAAGCTTATCTGTTGTTTTCTGATGTGACTAATGTCATGCTCATTGTAGATGTTTGCAGCACTAGGCTGATACACTGGTATACTTTGTGCCTTCTTACCCCTGTGGACCGCCCCTCCCGCTGCCAATTGTGTGGCTCGTCCCTGCCTACTACAATTGTTTAAGCCTTATCCTCTCATGCTCTCTTGTATATACCCTACCTTCCCCTATGGGCCTTCCCTCTCCCAAATGTTCCAACAAGGGTCCTTCAGTCATACTGTCCAGACCCCACCCCACCCCACCCTCATAGGGACCCCCAACCGACACCTCCCTGGTGATGTCTGTCAGTGCCAGTGTACTCAGCTGCAAGCAGAAATCTTGGCCCCCTCCTCCTCTTTTCTTCCCCCACCTCACTTGCACTTCCATCACCCAGCTGATGCCTTCTAAGCGCCCTTTGTGGCAGACGGGCCTAGCTGGTGTGCGGACTCCAGAAGCTCAGACCCACAGTTAACAGATCTAAGCCCTTGAGGTATTGCTTCAACAAGTGTCGAACCCCTACATTTTGATCTTCTTCTCCCTTTCCAGACACTTTCATATCGTTTCCTTCCTTCTTATTGTCCTGTGCAGCCCCCTACTTATCTCTTATCTCTTGTTCATTTATCTTCCCTTCGCCACATACGCTTACCCTTTGAGTCACTGCTATCTCCTCTAGCCCTATGTAAGGCGTTGTCAGTGGCCCTTCTGTCACCTTACCGGCCTGGGTCTGTAGGAGTCCCCCTCTCACATCCCTCTCTTACTGCTCGTGCCAGCTGTACCCTTCTTCTTTCCCTCACCACTCCCTCTCTCTCTGCCCAGTATTCCACTTCCCCCAGATTCCATGGCCTCCTATCCTTCTCATCCCCCTCCCCATGCCACGTAACGACCGCCGACCCAATTCATCACGCCCCTCATCTGCTCCAAGTTTTCTCTTGGAATGTCCATGGCCTAACCCATTATGTGAAGCATACGAAAGTTCTACCATACTTCCAATCGAAACGCATTGATGTGGCTCTCTTGCAAGAGACCCACCTTGACGACCTCAAATCTGGTAAACTACATCAAGATTGGGTAGGGAAGGCCATCCACAGCAGCTGCCCAGCCTCATTGACATTGTGGAGCGAGATCACTAGGAAGTGCGGTGTGGTATTTATGTACCGTAAGACCCTGCCTATTGCCATTGTCAAGACATGCTTTTGCAAAACTGAAAGTAGGGGAGAGCTCACAGTACGTGCCTATGGGACCTAAATTATCATTCCTGCTCCACCTCAATCATCTCCTCATTGAAATTGGGGCTTCCCAATACATCATAGGATGTGACTGGAACCTCACCTGGGATTCTGTTACAAGACTGGCCACATTGATCTCTGCAGCAATTTGGATAGGGCCATCTTGAGGGGCATAACCTCAAATCATGGCCTGGTTGACCACTGGGAACTTACCAATTCAGCGGATAGGTAATATACCTTTGTCCTCTGTTCATGGCACCCAGTCCCATCTGGACTTTTTCCTAGTCTTGCAGAATTAGTCTCCTTAGCAACCACTATCCAGCACTCTCCCCATCTTACTGGAATACCTCTTCCCGGAGGAGAGTCTAAACTCTACCTGTATGCAAAAGACATCTGCTAATGCTGACTGACCTCCAGCGCTCCCTCCTAGCTCTACTGGAGATCATAGACGACTTTGCAATTTTATCAGGCTACTGGGTGAACTGGGAACAAAGTGAGGCACTGCCCCTCTCCATCACTACTACGAGTGCAACAGTACATGGTTATCGTTTTTGGTGGACACCGTAGCACCTGAAATACTTGGGGATCTTCGTCAATAGGGGACTCAAACACATGGTGGAGGACAACCTGAATCCACTGATAGCCCGTACACAGCTCAACTTTGAGAAATGGTCACACCTGAATCTCTTCCTGTGAAGTATAGTGCAAGTAGTGAGGATGGTTGCACTCCTTTGCTACACTTTTGTGCGGGGCATGCTTCCACTTCTGGTACCTCTATCGACTCTTCGCTTTATAGATGCAGATATCTGTACCTTTGTGTGGGGCTGCTCCCACCCCTGGTTGGCCTCCACTAAGCTCATGACACACCGCTCATGTGGTGGTCTGTGTAGGAAAGTACCATCTTTCTTGGCATGTTACCCTAATTTTTACCTGTATGTCAGTATGTTTTTGCCTGTCTCACTGGGATCCTGCTGGTCAGGACGCCAGTGCTTATAGTCTGTGGCCTAATGTGTGTGTTGTGAATAGTGCTTAACTGTGTCACTGAGGCTCTGCTAATCAGAACCTCAGTGCTTATGCTCTCTCTGCTTTTAAATGTGTCACTATAGGCTAGTGACTTAATTTACCAATTTCATTTGGCACACTGGACCCCCCCTTATAAAGCCCCAGTATATGGTACCTAGGTGCCTATGGCATTGGGGTTCCAGGAGATCCTTATGGGCTGCAGCATTTCTTTTGCCACCCATAAGGAGCGAAGACAAACCCTTTCACAGGCCTGCCATTGCAGCCTGCGTGAAATAGTGCACACACTATTTCACAGCCTTTTTCACTGCACTTAAGTAACTTATAAGTCACCTATATGTCTAACCTTCAGTTTCTGAAGGCTAGCTGCAATGTTATTAAGTGTGAGGGCACCCTTGCACTAGCAAAGGTGCCGCACGCAGTCCAGGGCCAATTCCCCAGACTTTGTGAGTGCGGGGATGCCATTACACGTGTGCACTACATATAGGTTAATACCTATATGTAGCTTCACAATGGTAACCCCGAATATTGCCATGTAAGGTGTCTAAGATCATGGAATTGTCCCCCATTCCAAATTTGGTATTTGGAAGCCAATTCCATGCATCCTGGGGGCTCCAATATGGACCCCCAGTACTGCCAAACCAGCTCTCTGATGCTTGCAGTGCAGCTACAGCTGCTGCCACCTCCCAGAAAGGGTTCTGCCCTCCTGGGGTCTGAGCAGCTCAGTCCCAGGAAGGCAGAACAAAGCATTTCCTATGGGAGGAGGGTGTTACACCCTCTCCCTTTGGAAATAGGTGTTACAGGCTGGGGAGGGGTAGCCTCTCCCAGCCTCTGGAAATGCTTTGAAGGGCACAGATAGTGCGACCCCCAGTCCCTGCTCTGGTGCGAAAGTGGACAATGGAAAGGGAAGTGACCACTCCCCTGTCCATCATCACCACAGGGGTGGTGCCCAGAGCTCCTCCAGTGTGTTCCAGACTTCAGCCATCTTGTTTTCCAAGGTGTGGGGACACCCTGGAGGCCTCTGAGTGGCCAGTGCCAGCAGGTGACATCAGAGACCCCTCCTGATAGGTCCATACCTGATAAGGTAGCCAATCCCCCTCTCAGTGCTATTTAGGGTCTCTCCTGTGGGTTTCTCTTCAGATTCTACTTGCAAGTTTCCAGCAGGAATCCTCTGCAACTACTACTTCATGCTCTGACCTCGGATCAACCGCAGATTGCTCTAAGAACCTCTGTAACAGCAAGAAAGTATCCACAAGGGATACTTTTCCTCTGCAACTTCAGCTCCAGCCAGCTACTGCAACAGTTTCCGTGGTGTGCACGCTTTGGGGACTCCATGTCTTCACCCTGCACCAGAAGTACCTAAGAAATCTCCTGTTGAGTGACAGAGTCACTTCCCTGCTCTTGCAGGCACCTTCTAAGTCAACGACCAGTTCTCTTGGACTCCTCTTCTGGTGACGAGGGTGCTCCTTGGAACACAGGTGATGGACCCATTCGACACAAACTGTCTTAAGGTCGTGCTGTCCAAATTTGTCCTTCCCGGTTTGTGACAGTACCCCTGTGCACTGCATCATCTTCACCTCCTGAGGCCTCTGTGCACTGTTTGCAAGAATCCTTCATGCACAGTCTGGCCCACGTCCCCAGCACTCTATCCTGCAACGCTCAACTCGCTGAGTTTTCCTCCAAAGGCGTGGGACCTTCTTTTGTAGTGCTGCAACAACCGCAATTTGCACCTTCTTTGTCTCTGTGTCCCCATGTCCTGTGACCTCCGTGGGTGCTGCCTGGTCATCTGTGGGTTCCCTCCAGTGTTGGGACCCCCCTCTGACTCCTCAGTTCGAGGTGAGGCCCCAGGTCCCTCCTGCATCCAGGCAGCGCCACATTGATGCAATCTGCGACTTTGCTTGAACCAAGGTGTGTTGGACGAATCCAGTGCCGAAACTCACCTGCATCCAGCATCTCTTTGTGGGACATCCATTGCATCATGCAGGAACCTGCAGCCATATTCCTTTGGTGCATTTCTGCAGTCTTCGTCCAACTGAGGACTCTTCTTTTGCACCTTCTTCTAGGTTGGTGGGGCTCCTGTCTTTCCTGTAACTTCTTCTGACTTCTGGACTTAGTCTCCTCTCTTTACAGATATTTAGGTCCAGGAATCCACCATTTGTTGTTTGCAGTCTTGCTTGGTTCTTGCAATAACTCTAATCACAATTTGTTGTGCGTCCTAAGGAAACTTGCAGTACTTTACTCCTACTTTCCTGGGCTCTGGGGAGAGGTATTTTACTCTCCTTTGTGGTTTTCTTATTCTCCCAGTGATTCTCGACACAATCTACTTGTCTAGGGGGCAATTCGTGATTCGCATTCCATTTTTTTAGTATATGGTTTGTGTTGCCCCTAGACCTATTTTCTCCCATTGCATTCTGTAGCATTTCCTATTGTTTGCACTATCCTATGTCTAATTACGTACCTTATTTTGGTGTCTAGTGTATATATTGTGTATAATACTTACCTCCAGAAGGAGTATTGCCTCTAACATATTTTTGGCCTTGTGTCACCAAAATAAACTACTTTTATTTTTGGTAACACTGAGTATTGTCTTTACTTGTGTATAAGTACTGTGTAACTATGGTGGTATTGCAGGAGCTTTGCATGTCTCCTAGTTCAGCCTAAGCTGATCTGCTAGCGCTACCTCTATCAGTCTAAGCTGCTAGAACACTATTACATTTCACTAATAAGGGATAACTGGACCTGGTATATGATGTAAGTACCCAAGTTACCCACTACAAACCAGGCCAGCCTCCTACAGTCTGGGGCTTCCATCGGTGGAGCATTATGCTTTAGCCCTTCAGTTGTCCCAAACAACGTTTTTGCTCCCTCAGGCACAGGACCTCCAACAGTGGGTCGCCATTGAACGACAACTAATGCCTGGCCGGAACAACTGCGGCCTTAGTCTCCTATATAAGGACAGCCTAGCTTGGCCCTGCCCCTCCAACCCAATGCTCCATGCCAGGCACAAAGCCTCGTGCAACGCACACCAACACCTAGAAATCCACCCCGACTACATAGATGCCCCCCCCCATATGGGGTAATGATAGCCTGCGCATTGGTGGGGAGTTCCTCAATTTGCCACAATGGCACATGGCTGGGCTCCACAGCCTCGATCAACTTCTCACTGACAAGAGGCACAAGTCCTTTGAGTGTCTTCAGAAGGAATTTGGCCTCCATCCTAAGCAAAAAAGGAAATCTCTACAACTACAACTACAACACTGTCTACGCCGCTGCCTTGGGGCTGATCCTTGGAATCTCCCATTCTCACTGGTAGTGTCCTACCTTGTGACCTGAGGCAACTTCAAGGGAGTAAAGTGCAGATCGCAATGGCGACCTCACTAGCCATCTCATTTCAACACCCCTCCTCAACACCCTACATACTTAATGGAGCACCTGACTTCAGGTGGAAATAGATGAGGAGGAATGATCGGGCCTTGTGGAGGCCCTAGACAAGGGTGTGAGGAAAGCGTGACTGAACTTCTGCCTGTTCAAGTCATTGCATGACTGGCATTGGATGTCAGTGTCATAGGGAGGGCCTCTTGCCGCATGCTAACTGCTGGCAGTGTGCAGCTACTCTTTGCGACATTGCACACGTTCTTTGTAAATGTCCCTTGATACAGCCCCTATGGGAGGAGGTCAGAAATGCTCTGGTGGTCTCTATGGCCCTGCAGACACCTCTATACCGCACTCTCTTTCATTTCCATGACTTAGGAGGCTCCCTGACTTGACCAGAACACAGCGCTGCCTCCTCCACTTGCAATGGCAAAGATTTACATTCTACATCACTGGAGATCCCCTACCCCTCTGACTCCAGAGGAATGGACAGTGGTGATGATGCAGACGGCTGCCTATGAACATGTCATTTATAATTTGCTGGACCATTCGGTGTTGCTCGCATAGGCCTGGGCACCCTTCCTCGGAGACAACCCTTAATTTGAGTACTGCCTGCCGCTCACCACTTTTCAACCTCCTACGGGGCGCTGTGGCAAACCTGATGTCCCACCCGCCCCTTCCCTACTCCTCCCCCCTTCAGACCTGCCAAGCCAATGTCAGTCTTGCCCTTCTTTCATACTTATTCTGCTTCTCTCGCCTCCTCACGCGCTCCTCTACATCCCCAACCTCGCCCCTGCATAGCTTGTCCTGTACAAGCCTTTTGCTGGCTCTCCCCACTCACCGGACGCCTCCCACCTCCCATCCTAGTATGTTTCTCCCTACTCTCCCCCCCATCCCCTACATCCCTACTCACCACATCCAAGCCCTATCCAATTTACATACTTCCAGGGGATCCTACCTCTTTTTGGATCTTTATCACTGATGGAAGCGACCTCTTTGCGTTCTCATATCTCTACACATGTAGATATATTATAATGCTGTGTGCATTGTTTAACGACCCCCCTCCTTTTTTCACCTCCCAACCCCTTCCCTCCCCCTCTTCTCACAGCATCTGTTTGTTTTTTACTTTTAGGTTACCTCTGTATTGACTTATACATGTATCCTATTGTCCTGTTAATTCAATAAAAAATGTCTAAAGAAAAAAAAACTGAATTATCAATGCCCACAATAATTTCTATTTACTGCTGGGATGCTCAGGGTTTAATCCAAGAAGTTTCATCAATTCTGCCTTCCTCAAGTTAACAGGACTCCTAATTAAATTAATGAGGGGTGCATAGTTAACCACTTTGTCTCCAGGGACTTTGAAAGTAGGCCCATAGAATAGCAGTAGAATATAATTAATGACGTTAACGGGGTAAGCAAAGGTAATGTATAATAAACCTGTTAGTGAAATGGGAAGTGCTCAGTTGTCAAAGAAGATCCATGCACTTATTAAGGTTCTTCCCTATTTATTTCTCTATTTATGTGTTTAGTGAGACATTTGTTAAGCACAATACTCATCCGAAGGTCTCACCAGTCATAAAATCAACGAAAATAATGTTCTAGTTGAGTAAAGACAACATATTTAAGAAGAAACAGGAGTTGTTGAACAGAGAGGGAAGCAGCAGTTAGAATAAATCAATATTTTAGGAGATGAGGTTTTGACCTCCTGCTGGGCCTTTCAGTTTGCTATGAAGAGTACTGTTTGCAGATAGAGCAGCAAGAGTGATACCAATGGAGCATAAGTAGGAAAGAAAAAGATAATCTGGAATAAAAAGAAATAGGGGAAAAGTGAAGGGGACAGAAACAGATAAAAGAGAGAATGAATGTAGAAAAACGAGAAAGGGTCATTTGCTGTCCTCTATGGCATAATTTGCTCAATGATAGGTTGGACAACTTGCTTCCTTTTAGTTCTTTTATATCTTAAGCAGAGATTTACACAGTTTTCAACGCTTATATGTGGATGTATTTAGGTAAGTCTACCACATATAAGTAAGCTAAAAAGCAATAAATAGTTACAATAGTTGATACTGGTCTGCTTAGTGCATGAAATATGGTGGTGGAATTCATGCACAACCAGGGTTGTACTGGAGAATGCACTTAAAGAATAAAAACTATAAATATAAATACTAATCCAAAGGCAGTCTTCAGGTGAGGCCATAGTCAACTGTAAACAATGTCTTGTTGGGTTACATAGGCAAAAACAATTCCTTTGCACAATTTTATCTTGGTGTGCACATCAACTTTCCAAGTCAACAATTAGTAGTATGCAAAAATAGCGAAAAAATATGATGATTTTACATCTCAATGGATACAAGTATGTCTTAGCAAGAGAAAAAGGACAAGACGACCTGTTGCAGATGTTACTGCAAGAATGCAAATATTCAGACAAATACCTAGGAGAGCTTCAACTATTGTGCACAGAATGTCTTTGTGGGACATATAGGTGACTGGTCGGTTGAGAACCAGTATGAATTAAACAAATGTGTTTAAATTAAATCTATTTGAATGAATGGGAAATGGATTGTTGTGCTGAGTCTGTTTAGTGTCTGATGTCCTGAATAGAGGAGTCAGGCAGAGCTACACACTACTTTCTGGCCCAGCAACAAAGGGTATGGATGCAGGGCTTGAATTGGTCCTGCTTCACTGGGCCAAGCTTAGGATATATCCTTGCCTGAAAACAGGGACACAATTCTCGAAGAAAAAAGGCTGGCTGGACAGGTCAGCTCTTGGCTGATCTCAAATCACCAAGGAAAGGACAGATTTTCTGGGGCTCTCTAAAATACCTCAAACCATCTCTGCTGCAGTGACTTGTGCTGCAGATTGAAGCAGGAAAAATGTGTAGAAATGTAATAGTTCTTATAAAGCAGTAAGTGGAAGTTACTGCTAGGCTTAACCTAGTATGAAAGCTTGATAAGACCACTCTTCTTTAGCCAGGAATGGGCACATCCACAGGTAGAAGACTATGGGCCTCATTTATAAGAAACTGGTGCATCGGATTCAATGCAGTAGTTTTCTTGTGCCAGCCCTGGAGCCCTTAACAATGCCATAGTAGCGCTGTATTTTTTAAATAGCGCTCCATGCCGCACGTTTCCACAGATGTGTCAGAAATTCTGACGCCTCTGTGGCACTAAACTGATGCTTTGCTGGACTAACGTAAAAGAAATGATGCTACTCCAGCAATGAGTGGAAGACTCTCATATTAAAAAGCCCAGTGTCAGTTTAACACCTGCTCTGAGCAGGCATTACATTTTTGATACAGTGAGGTCACAGAATGACGCTGTGAAATGTAGTAAATTTCTTTGCGCTGGTTCTGTGTTGCTTTTAATGTGGGAATGCCCAGCCTGCATACATTATACCTGGGGCAGATATAATGTAATACAGGGCTTTACAGACTTGCGCAATTGTCCCATTGCACCAGTTTGTAAATGTGGCGCAGTGTAGTGACCTGCTTGCGCCGCCGCAGCGCAAAACAAAAGTGACGTTACGATGGCGCACAGGCTTGTAAATAAGCCCCTATGAGCCTAATTATCCTTCATGAGTGTCTTGCTTATTGTCCAATCCCAACTGTTGCTGGGTCACCCTCACAATATTAGAGATTAGATTGCAGTCACTCCCTATTAATTAACACCTGTAGTCATGGGGTTATGATAGAAAGTTGGCGTCCAGAACACAGCTGTTTGCTCAGGCAGCACTACAGAATTGTTAATGAATGTCTGAGTCAGTGTAGGTCTTCCCTGAGCTGGCATGGAGTTCTAGCTTACATTTCGTGTGCTTGCTAGCTGATCAATAGCCAACTTCAAACAGTGCCCGTGCATCTATAAAGTTTGTGTTTCTAACTAAACAGGTTATTTCAGATCATGTTGAGTCATTGTTTAGAAAACAGTGTGGGATGTCTCCATATGACATGGATTTGCCCGTTTACACAAAGCTTTTGGTGAGGAATTCGGCCCAATCTTTAGCCTATAATGTAGAGGATCCCTGTCTGGCACTAAAACAGTGCTTGTTGGGGAATGTTTCTGTTCCCAGGCATGGTAAACTGTAGCATAGGCTTTCCATTCTGGGACCTGCCTGGCCAAAAAGTATGAAACAATACACTGAAACAGACCTAGGGAATCCCAGATGGACATTTGGGTGAGGGATATAATACAATGAACAGCATATGAGGAAAGATATATGAAGTTTACTGAAAGGATGACAGACTAACTGAAGTCCTAACAGAATGGCCAAGGGTGCACTAACAGTGCAAAGAGGAATTCAGGAAGGAACACTAGTGGTTAATGTGAAAGGCCTTTTTAATTAGACATATTGAAAAAAATAATTTTGGCTCACAAATTTTTTCAGTCTTTGACATAAGTGTGAGGTAGTTATATTTCATATTAGAATCTTCCTTTCTTTGTATTTGGTGACAATAGCGGGATTTGCGCTTTCACCTTAACATTGGCCCCTGTTTTTATGGAGATCGTCCCTGTTTTTTCTTTGGAGATCAGCCACAGTGACGAGGTGTGATCTGACAGGTTGCTGCTGGTGCCTTAGCTTGAGTGATCACAAGCAGAGTATGCATTTTGAAGGCCTTTAACTTCAAAGAAAAAGAAGGTGAGACTTTTAACAAAATAATTCAGAGAGTGTGACGGTACCTGAGATGCATCTACCATTTCATTCACATAAATTTTTATAGACGCATGTGTGCCCTATTAACTGTAAAGAGGAAAATTCACATAGCTGAAACACATCCTGCGTTTCAATAAAATTGTGATCCATACATGGAGTATTGAAACGTGATCAGCTGTGTCCCCAATTGCCTTTTGAGCAGGATGTGCACTGCCTAAAAAGGTCAGTTCACTTGAGAAACAAACCTCAGTGCGTTCCATTCCTGTTTGGAGGCCATCTTTTGAAGTTGGGCTGTATTGGCATAAGATGAAACTGAATCACTCTGCATGTGGGGGTATTTAGGTGCCAATCCAAAAATAAGTTGGGAATATCAAACTAGAGAGAATTATGTGGTCCAGTGCATCAATCTCCCTACAAGAACCTAGATAACTTACGAGGGTCTCCACATCTAGAAGTTTATGATTCCATCTTAAGATGTCTGCATAAGCAATAGGAGTAGAGTTTTTTAACTCATTTAGGCGGTCATTCCGACCCTGGCGGTCATTGACCGCCAGGGTCGGGGACCGCGGGAGCACCACCAACAGGCTGGCGGTGCTCCCAAGGGCATTCTGACCGCGGCGGTACAGCCGCTGTCAGAAACGGAAAACCGGCGGTCTCCCGCCGGTTTTCCACTGCCCTGAGGAATCCTCCATGGCGGCGCAGCTTGCTGCGCCGCCATGGGGATTCCGACCCCCTCACCGCCATCCTGTTCCTGGCGGTCGTGACTGCCAGGAACAGGATGGCGGTGAGGGGTGTCCTGGGGCCCCTGGGGGCCCCTGCAGTGCCCATGCCAATGGCATGGGCACTGCAGGGGCCCCCGTAAGAGGGCCCCTAAAAGATTTTCAGTGTCTGCCTTGCAGACACTGAAAATCGCGACGGGTGCTACTGCACCCGTCGCACCCTTCCCACTCCGCCGGCTCCATTCGGAGCCGGCTTCCTCGTGGGAAGGGGTTTCCCGCTGGGCTGGCGGGCGGCCTTCTGGCGGTCGCCCGCCAGCCCAGCGGGAAACACAGAATAACCGCGGCGGTCTTATGACCCCGTAGCGGTATTCTGTTGGGGGAACTTTGGCGGGCGGCCTCCGCCGCCCGCCAAAGTTAGAATCACCCCCTTAGTGAGTGTTAGGCACAACAACAGGTCCTGAAGAATCGCCACCTAATCCGTGTGACTGTACTAGTCGAGAAACATGTTGATCATGACCAGCAGTTCTGTAGTGTGGGGAATACTCACACAGTTCCATAACATCTGAATCTCTAATTAGAGTGGTAGACATACATTTAGTTGTTGGTAGGGAACCAGATGATTGTTTTCTGTACGTCCCCCCTTTTTTTGTACTTAACCTTGGCAGGGTGCCAGATTGTATTAAAGATAGTTTACTTGGGTACCCTTAGCCAACTTTAGCAGTTTTCCCTGCTCCTCTCACATCCACTCACTACCGGCATTCTTCCTTAAAAAGATATCCGGCAAAGAACCTCTAGTAGGGCCCATCAGACATTCCAGGGCCGGCCTGAGGAGGAGCATGGCTCGATGATGAAGCATGTCACTCACTGGTGAGTGAGGGCTACTATTCCTGTAAGACTAATGCATGTGGTGACTGAAAACACCCCCTAGCCTGATTGGTGGAATGCAGTCCGTTCTTTTGGAACATCTTATTTCAGTTATAGGTATTTAGGTGTCTCCCGTTGACATTCACAGGCCCTGGGGAGCATTGCTATATCTTATGAGCAGAGTCTTTAAGTCCTTGGTTTGTCTCATTGTGAGGCAGGTTAGTGGTGGGGTAGATTCTCGCCAGGCTGACAGGCGCAGCAAGGTTATCTCAGCAGAAAGCCTGTCACTCAACACGCTGACAGGCACAGCTCAGAACTATCCTTTTAACACTTGTGGCTCCTCACACTGACAGGCACAGCTTTACGTCGGTCACCTCAGTGAAAGCCTGTCATGCATGGAACTCTTGACAGGCATACCTTAGCTCTTGTGAGAAAGCTCATTTGTAAGACTCGATGCACACCGGCTGACGTCTGGAAGTAGCAATTCCTTTGAGGCAGTTCGGCCCTGTTTCTGTGAGGTGAAAGTCATGCATCATTCATCTATGATGACAGGCACACCTTTGTATTGAATTACACGTGATAATCAAATACATCTGTTCTCATTACCAGTGACTAATATATTTTCAGTAACTTGAATATTGGTTATCATAATTGTTTTACTTCTGCAAGTATGATTATCTGATATTTGGACACATTTCTGGGGGTTGTGAGTGTTAACCGTTTATTTATTTTGAGTGGGTTAAGCAGGGAGATGCAACATGTTTAGGTAGGATAGAAATAGAAATGCAAAATGTCACACCACCGCCGTTTTTCCTTTCTAGTCCAGGAGAACCATTGATTAAATGTTAGAAGTGGAAGAAAATGTTTGCTAACTACCCAAGAGTTTGTGGTATTAATTTTAGTGCAGATAGTAAATGTTCCTTATTACTTCATTGTTTGAAGGGGAAGGTCAGGAGTTTTTGGAGAATTTTCCAGAAATAAGTGTGGCAGATCAGAGTTCCTTAAATAAATTTGAAATATGTGTTCTGAAACTGGACCGACATTATGTACCAAAAGTCAGCATTATTATGGGGCAATATTATTTTGGGATGAAGTAATAAGGAAAGGATGATTTGGTTGAAGACTTTGTGACAGTAATTATAAAACTAACGGCAAGTTGTAAGTTTGGAATTTTTAGAGAAGAAAGAACAAAGGATCAATTTGTATTAAAATGCTACAATGATAAAATAAGGGAAAAACTGTGGTTACAGGATGAACCACCCTTAGAGAAGGTGCTTATTATAGCAAAGGCTGTTAAACATATGGTTAATTGTGTCTGTGAGTTATGCAATGAAAATAGGCAGAGTACAAATACAAACAAGGCGAAGAAGGTGACAGATGTCAGAGAGTGCTTGCACATCTGCAAAGCGTATGTCAATAGTGAAATCCGAGCGAAGTCATAAAATTTAAACAATATGGTGTTGGGTGCCAGGCTAGCCCTAACACCTGCCACCACAGGTGTTGGAGGGCCACACACTGAAAAGTGGGTGGTTGCCTAAATATTGAAAGAAGAGTGGCCAGGGCACACCAATAGCATGAATCCTGATAATGTTCAAGAATAAGTAGAAAGTTTGTTCTTGGAAGATGATGTGTAGATATTTATTATAAGTGCAGGTAGATAGTAGAAATCTCAATCAAAAGACTGCGTTGTACAAAATGACCATGTGTCCAGAGCAGCCAGATGGTGATAAATGGTCAAAGTTACAATAGGATGTTCGAATGTAACAATAAGTCCATACAGCAAAACAGCCAAAAACGTGTTTCGTCTTCAAAATTATTTAGAAAACAAAAGAATATTACACATGTAAAATCACAGCAACCTTGGTAAAGCTAGTGATGGGGCAACGCTCCAGCGACATTATAGACCTTGGCATACCAGATTATTTACTCCGTCTGTAGCTTTAAAATCAAGTAGCTTTCTGCATAACACCTGCTCTACATTAAATTGTATTTTTTGTTGTTTTATACCCCAGGCTTATCATGGCCATCATTTGCCTATACTATTTGATTTCTCCCAAGGACTCATGACTACCAGCAGCTTGATCTATGTACCTTTCGTGTTTACATATAATGTTTTATATACATCTGAAGGTACCTTACCCCCTTTCAATTACTTCTTACTTCTTTCTTTACTCTTTTTTCTTCACACTATTTATAGATCTTCTATCCACATCACAACACACTTCGCATCCCCCCTTGTTTCTTCACCACTAAGATTCAATGTTTTCTAAAATAAATTAAAGCACATGTACTGTATCACACTGTGTAGACACGTTTATGACAATCTCACCTCGCATGATGTTGCCGTTTTATCCCACTCTAGACTGACTTGTTTGCCTTTTTCTTCTGGAACGTGATTCAATTAGTCACCTATAAGACCTATTGAGGCATTCACACTACATTCTGGTCATCACATTAACGATACGCATCCCTGCACTTAATTCACACAATTCTATTGCACCTTCGCTCGGATTGTTCTCTTTACCTCTGTACAAAGAATTTTAGACCTTGTGAAGCCACCTTGAGCAATTATACTATACCGACATGTATGTATTTTTCATCTATGTTTCCACAGCCTTGACAAAGTCTTGAAGACGAAACACGTGTTGGCTGTTTTGCTGTATGGACTTATTGTTACATTCGAACATCCTATTGTAACTTTGACCATTTATCACCATCTGGCTGCTCTGGACACATGGTCATTTTGTACAACGCAGTCTTTTGACTGAGATTTCTACTATCTACCTGCACTTATAATAAATATCTACACATCATCTTCCAGGAACGAACTTTCTACTTATTCCTGAACATTATCATGATCAGGATTCATGCTATTGGTGTGCCCTGGCCACTCTTCTTTCCACAAATACAAACAAGGTTGAAAAAGTTGTAAGTCAGGTCAAGCAAAAATCTAAAATAAATGTCAAAAAGAACACCATGAATGAGTTGAAACTGAGTTCTGAATTTCAAGTCATTTGTTTCAGGTGCAGTAGGTTTGGACATAAAGATAATGCTGTTACGTGTCCGGTTATACATGTTATGTGCAACTTTTGTGGGGAAAAAGGTAATTTTTCCAAGTGTGGTAAAGAAAAAAACAAAAGAAAACAAAAACATGAAGTGAAAGAAATTGCTTTTTAAGTAAATGTGTGTAAAAAAGAACATCTATCAGAATGGGTCAAAATTAATAATTGCCAAACTCCTATTCTAGCTGGGGTCGGGTACCAGTATGATAGTATCTTGTATGTTGTGTTTGTGCTGTGTGTCTGGCCCTGTATAAGACATTTGCTTTCAGTATCAGATAGGGTCCTGCCCAGTTCCTCCTTCCACCTCCGCTGTCCCGGTGTTCGGGCTGTGATCTCCGCCTACCCAGGATTGCATATAGTTCAGAGATCAATCGCTTCTCTTTGCGTTTAAAAAAGAGCCATCACTCAAAGGGTGTCAAAGTCGTTCCACATGTGGCCAGACAAAAGGATGCAGCACTCAATGTCACACCTTTATGAATGAGTCCCGGTCCACTTCAGTTAGGTCATAGTCTACTTTAAGCTGCTCAAAGGGAATGATCCCTTGCCCCGACCCCCTCTTGTCAACACCAGAAATGCTCGGGTTGTAGTCTGGGTGTGAACTCTGGGTTCTGCAGGATTGGTGTCATAGGGTAAGGGAAGGTCATCAACCCCGCTTTGTCTCCACTGTGTTCCAGGTCCAAAATACACACAGGTGAGGAGTAGACCATACAGGCTCACTGTGTCTTAGGGAGCCAGGGTTCCTTCCATATATGAAAGCCCGTTAACCGCCTGGTCCATTAAAAAACAATGTTTTTCAGCAAGTGGTCTACTCCATTTTACCAAGTATTGGAGCTGCGATGCTTGGTAGTTGTGCAATAGTAATGGGGAATCTTAATCTTGAAATGGCTATCTACACTTCCCTCAGGACTAACTGCGGGTCTTCTTAAAGGGAGCACATGGCAACTTGACCAGTGTAGTTAGTCTGCATGTAGTCTTGTATCACTTGCCTCAATGCAGTGACATTCGTTGGGCCTGAAATGCGGAATCCTTGAAGCGCCAGTGCAGAAGGTTGGCAGAGCACGAGCGAGGCACATGGTCAGGGTTAAGGGGGTGTGATCTGAAAGTGATCTTGGAGCAATGTCTGAGTCTTGGGTCAGAGTCAAGATGGCAGGGGTGGCTAGGACATAATTGATCAGGGCATATGTTTTGTGAGCTGCTGAGCAGTGGGAGTAGTCCCTGGAAGTAGGGTGTTGGCTTCACCACACGTTGGTCAGTCCACAGTCCTCTAGCCAGTTTTGTCCATAGAGTGAGATAGCTCCTGCCTGGTCAAAGAGATATGCCGATCCATTGAGGTCATTGTCCATGACTATACTGAAATCACCCCAATCAGTATGGCTGTGTCGGGTGTGCAATAAAGAGGAGAATGTGTGTAAGATAACTGATTCCTGTCGCTCATTGGGGGTGTAAATATTCACTATTGTAAACTGTAAGGTACCCACTCGTATTTTGCATGCTAGGAATCTTCCCCGGATAACAGTTATTTTGGACAGTATGTCACCCCAGATTCGGGAGGAGAACAGGAAAGCACCCCCACCCATCTTCGTGGCATTTGTGGACCCTAGTTGACAGGGGAAACATCTAGATTGCATATCGTGTACATCTTTAGGAAGGAGGTGTGTCTCCTACAGCAAGTAAATGTCGCTCCCTGAGCGTTCAAGTAGGGACAGCATTGATCTCCTCTTAATGGGTTTATTGAGGCCTCTAAAATTGTGGCTCAATACCTTAACTTCCAGGAATTTCTATTTGAGGGTGGCAAAGGTGTTGGGGAGTAGAGCTAGGGGAACATGTGAGCTCATAAAGGCAGGTAGCTTGCAAGGGGCGGTTATCTAGTTAGACTACACATGTATTATTATTCCTGAGGTGTTGAAAGGAAAAACCCTAAAAACTGAAAAAAGGAGAAGTACAAACTGTAAACATAGAGAAAATAAGTCCATCTTCGATGGTAGTCGAGGTAGGTGGGTGGGTCATGGGACTTAAAGCTGGATGGAAAGCAGAATCTCTAGGAATGTGTTACCAGTCCAGGTATACAGCTCCTGGCTCCATGCTCTTTCTGCCCTCCGGCTGCTTCGGGCCCTGTTTGACCATCATAGATCTCTTTTTACTCAGTGTCTCCCTTGGCCATCAACACCCCCAGAGAGTGTCTGAAGCAGTGATTGTCTCTCTTTGGTCACAGTGGCTGGATCCGGGCAGGCTTTGGCAGCAGGGCTTTTGGTACAGCGCCATCTGGTTTTCTTGCAGGTTGTATCCGTGGACGAGTCATCTCAGACTGATTAGGCATTAGGATCCTCGATGCCCAGTATACTACACACTTCTCGTAGGGACCGAACCTGCACCATTTTTCCATCATGTCGGAATATGATCCTAAATGGATGGCCCCAAGAGTAGGCAATGCCCGCATTTCGTAGGTGGGCCGTAAAGGCGCAAGTCAGGTTGTCGTTGAAGTGTAATTGTGGACAAGTTCTGGTATAGGACAGGAGTGTGGTCTCTTAATTCTATTGGGTGCTTCTCTCTGGCTTTACAGAGGATCTCCTCTTTCAGTTGGAAGTCATGACCCGAGGTTAGTATGTCTGCGGGCGATGCCCTGTTTGTCCTAGGTGGGCCTACCTGTTGCACTTGGTCCATCTTCAGCTCCTTGTCGTCGGTGGCATCCAGTATGTGGCAAAAGAGTGTCCTTACATATCCACTCATGCCCGTTATCTCTGCTTTTGCTGGTACCCCTCAGATTTGCACATTAGTCCTCCACAAATTATTCTGGAGGTGTTCAGCATGGGTCTGGAGTTCAGTGTGTTGGGCTTGCAGTCGTACGACCTTGTTAAAGCCATTCGACTTCTTTAGAAGGCTGGCCTGGTTTGTAGTGGGTACCTAAAGTACGTACACCTTATACCAGGTCCAGTTATCCCTTATTAGTGAAATGTAGACAGTGTCTAGAAGCCAGGCTCTCTAGGAGTAGTGTGGATGAGCAGTCAAGGCCTAACTAGGAGACATGCAAAGCTCATGCAATACCACTGTAGTCACATAGACCTCACATACATGAAAGAAAATACTAAGTGTTACAAAAATAAAGGTACTTTATTTTGGTGACACAAATGCCAAAAATATCATAGAGACTATACTCCCTTAGGAGGTAAGTAATTCACAAATTATATACACTAATATGCAGAAATAGCTGTAAAACAGTTAGAAAACACTGCAATTAGTGAAAGTCACAATAGTTCGAAATGGGCCTGGGGGAACACAAACCATATACTAAGAAAGTGGAATGCGAAAGTCAGTTTCCAACCTAGGCAAGTGTAGTGTGTAGAGGGGCGCTGGGCGTATTAGAAAACACCAAAGGTAAGTAATAGAACCCACCCCAGAGCCCAGGAAAGCAGGAGTAAATCACAGTAACTTTCCTAGAACACACAAGAACACGAGAAAGAAGATATTGCAAGTACCAGAAGAGACTGCAAGACACCAACGATGGATTCCTGGACCTGAAGACCTGTGGAAGAAGGAGATTAAGTCCAAGAACCACTGAAGAGTCCAGGGAGAAGAGGAGCCCCTGCTAGCCCAGATGAAGGTGCAAAAGAAGAACCACAGGTGAATAACAAAAGTCAGTACTGCACCCAAGAAAACGGATGCGGGTTCCTGTTTGGTGCAAATGATGTCCCACGCCTGATGGATGATTGCAGTCTGGTTTGCGTCGCTGGATTCTGCCAGCAAGCACATGCAAAGCTCACGGTTAGAGGAAAATGGCACTGCCTGGGACCAGGAGAGACCTGGTGATTATACCCAGGAAGGTGAGACACAGGGGGCTCTCAGCAACTCAGAGAGTCCTCAGAAGACCAGGCAGCGCGGACAGCACAGGGTCAAAGAAGGTGTAAAAGCAGACCCATGCAGCACTACAACAAAGGGATCCCACGGCGCCGGAGAACCACACAGGAGGCTGTGCATGCCAGGAAGGAGTGCCAGGGGCTTGAGCTGCACGGTGCACAAAGAACTTCGTGGAAAGATGCCAACAAGTCTTGGCAACTGCAAAACATGCGGTGCATGGGGGTACTGTCTTGCATGGGGTGGCAAGCTCTTACCTCCACCAAAGTTGGACAGTTGTTCGTCAGAACTGTCGGGTCCACTTCAGTCCACCACCCGTGTTGCTGGATCCACACACTTCTTCAGGAGAGGGAACCCAAGTCACCGGTCGTCGCTGCAGGGGGTACCTGATGAAGCAGGGAAGTGACTCCTTCACTTCGAGGGAGATTCCTTTGTTCTTCTGGTGCAGGCTGAAGACTGGCTGTCCTCTGAGGATGCACAACCAGGTATGAGTTGCAGTTGCCTGCAGGAGCTGAAGATACAATGTTGCAGAAGTTGTCTTTGCTTCTTTGTTGCAGTTGAGGAGTTCCTGGAGGGTCCAGCTGCAGTTTCTTTGGTAAGAAGGTGAAGTAAAGGATGCAGAGGATTCCTGCTGGAGTCTTGTGATCCAAATCTGGAGAACCACCCAAGAGAGAGAACCCAAATAGCGCTGAACAGGGGATTGGTCAGCTAAACAAGTAAGCACCTATCAGGGGAGGGGGCTCTGACGTCACCTGCTGGCACTGGCCACTCAGATGCTCCCAGAGTTCCCTACCACCTAGGAAATCAAGATGGCAAAACCCAGGGACCCTCTGGAGGAACTCTGAGCACCACCCCAGAGGTGGTGATGGACAGTGGTCACTCCCCTTTCCTTTGTCCAATCTCATGACAGAGCAGAGACTGGGGATCTCTGAACCGATGTAGACTGGATTATGCAAGGAGGGCACCATCTGTGCCCTTTAAATCATTTCCAGAGGCTCTGGGAGGCTACCCCTCCCAAGTTTGTAAGACCTGTTTCCATGGGGAGAGGGTGTAACATCCTGGGCTTGAGGCTGCTCAAGCAATAGGAGGACACAAACCTGTCTGTGTGTTGCCAACAGCTGGGGCTGCCTGAAACACCTCAGAAGGCTGTAATGGTAGTACTGGGGTTCCGCTAAGGAGCCCCCAGAGTGCATGGAATCATAAACTAATGGTTGCAAAAGCCTTGGTGTATGATTCCAACATGTTTGATACCAAATATGGCCATATTTGGAGTTACCATTGTGAAGTTGTACACAGGTAGTGTCCAGTGCATGCATAAAATGGTGCCCCGCACTCATGAAGTCAAGGAAAACGGTCCTGGACGATGTGGGGGCACCTCTACTAGTGCAGGGGTGCCCTCACACACATGTACTCTGCACCCAACCTTTAGGGTTCGAAAGCCTGACTTATGGATGACTTATGAGTGACCTGGTGCAGTGTAAATGGCAGTGAAAGAGTGCATGCACCATTTCCCACAGGCTGCAATGGCAGTCCTAGAGAAGCCTTTGCATGGGCTCCCTATCGATGGCAAAAGAAATGCTGCAGCCCATAGGGATACCCTGGACCCCCAATGCTCTGGGTTCCTAGGTGCCATATACTAGGGACTTATAAGGGGGCACCAGTATGCCAGTTGTGGGTGGAATACTGAATTGCCAGTATTCTACAACCACAATTTCAGGGATAGAGCATAACTACTCAGGTCCTAATTAGCAGGATCCCGGTAGACACAGTCAAACGCACTGACAAACAGGCCAAAAGTGGGGGTAACCATGCTAGAAAGAGGCTACTTTCCTACAACCTCCTCACTTCATCCTCCTTATGGACAGTGCTTGGGGCTTCACTTCCTTGTTTTCAATCAGTCTTTTTATTACACTAATAGTGAATAATGTATAATTCACTATTGGTGTAATAAAAATTGGTGTAATAAAAAATGGAGTACACTTAGCTGCAATATCACCCTCCTTGGAAGTTGAGGTAACTATAAAACACTTTAAGTGCATGTTGTGTGCATGCTTGCGGGTGAAGAGTGTGCTTATGTAAAGGAGAGTGTGTATATGAGTGAACGTGTGTGTTTGTGTATGCATGTGTCTTTGTGAAGGTAAAGATGAAATGGCATGGGATGTCACTTCCACTACCCCTGGCATGTTGGTGAATTGAAGTCCATGAATTACTGCGATATAGATGACATCACTGATTGAGAATGCCAGCTGTGGCATTTGAGTGGGTGCGAGAAAGGAAAGTGGCCCAAATAATAAGGTGAAATGGTGAAGGCCATTGGAGAAATCAAAGTAGTCAACCACTAGTTCAAGCTACATTCAAATGAAAAGCTTGTCAGTAGGTTTCTTTGGCTTTCTCTTTTGTTCTGATGTTCTTCTTTATCTGGAGTTAATAAACTCCAGAGTCTATTAAAAATACTAAATATGAAATACTAAATGTGAGTATTAGAAAGAAGTCAAAAACGTAATGCTCCCTTCAAACTTCATGTCACACCAACAGAATATAAAACTCATTTTTTGAGTGAAAAATTCTAATGTGTTTTCTCAGACTCATAACTAAACTGTATTTTGGAATTCCCGGCTACTTTGGTTTGAAGACGAGGAGAGCTCTGAGCGTCAGTCTGTAGCCTGACGTTGTTCTTGCCTGTGTGCAGATTAGATAGCTGTAGAATGAAATGCACAATGAACATAAATTAGACTTTACATATTGTCTGCCTCACACTGCATAACTCACTCTTCTGCACTCTGTAAGCTTGTTCTTTGAAAGAAAGAAAGCACAGTGCTTTACACAATTACGTATTAGGAGTTACCTAATAAGTTGTGACTGGTCCTCAGTGAATCAAATTGTACCGAACCTGAAACACCTGAATATTGTGAATCTTCCTTAACAAACTAAAACTTACTCTTCTGCAGATTGGCAATGAGTTTATATGACTTTTGATACAAGATTGTGAGTCTTAGCAATAAACTGTTCTTTTGTTTGCAGCAGTGTCTGCAAGGAGTTGTTCTCTTAAAACCGTCTCAGTGGCCACGTTTACTTAAAAGCAATGATAATGAGTACATGCAATATTTATTTCTATTTCAAATAACAAAATACAATCCAACAAATACCACATTTGTGAATGCATGGCTGCAGAGATCTACAAGTCGCAGGCTTGAAGCTTGACAAGAGATAATCCTTATGATTCTACCATTAACAGCTTTCATTGTTGTCTAAATAAATGGTATTAACTTCACTTGCTTCACAAGGATAGATGGATGTTCATGTTTTGTCAATATACATTTATCTTCAATTTGCATGCAGATCTCTTCAGAAATTGAAATAACTGTAATTTCATCTTTTTAAAAATTTGATTGCCTGGTTTCCAGTAACCTCATCTACCCCCACAATCTTTACTTATTCTGGAATAAAGATATTGGCAATATATTTTCACTCCATATTTAATACAAATCTGAAATTTATAGTGACCAAGCACTGCAGAAAGACCATTTTGTAGTTTTATGATCCAAATGTTAGAAATTTCTGTCAATGTAATTCAATTACTTTTCCCTTACTCAATGAACAGCTTATGTCTTCGTTATGCTATGATTTGAAGTTTATTTAATAAATAAGATTGTATAATGCCATATCTCATCAAGGATTTAGTATCCCGTGGCATTCTGATAAATTACAACAGACAAATTATTTCAATTTCCTGGTTAAAATGTACTTTTGCCTGAAATTTTAAGACACAACAATACCTTTCCCTCTGTATGACATTAGCTGTTGCTGAAGCCCTTCACATGTTTCTGGAGACTCAGAGAAATCATGAGTAGTTTCATATTAGCAATAGCTGAACATAGTCCGTATTGACAGCTGAGACCTAATAACAGCACTTGTCAAAGTGGTCTACATTGTTAATCGCCCCACGTTGGATTACTCCAAATGCACAATGACATGTGAACAAGTAAAAAACAGATTAGGTGCATGAACAATCATACATAGAAGGGCAAGAATGGAACATTTGTCGGAGTATTAAATTAGAGCATTCATGTAATCAAACCAAAATGTGCGCAGGGGATAAAAAAGTCTATGTTCACTAATGTAAAAATATATACAGAGCCATATTTATGGCCATTTGGTACAGAACAGCATGTCACCCTGGTGCGCTGCGCTGCTCCATAGGTAAAGGGCAGGAATGCACTGTAATTAAAACAATACAGCTTATTCTTTTCTTTAGCCCTGTGCTAGAGCTATTTTTGCAGCTTAGCGCCAATGCAGGCATCCTTGCACCATGGTGCAAGAGTGCCTCCATTGTAGGGATGATTGTGCTTGTGCAGGAATGGGCACTTTCCTGCACAAAAAAAAATCCCCTGAGGCATGCTCCTCCTTCTATGTGTGCTGCAGAATGCAGCACAAGTAGAAAGAGGATGTAACGAGGAGAAATAAAGATAGGTCTTATTGTTATGCCTCATCTGGGGAACCATAAGGTTTTGATGCATTTCCAGGTCTACAACATTTGGCAAATATGGGAATGCGCCATCCATGAATGTTGCATGGGAACATCCACCCAACTCCCATGGAATGCCTCTCTGTGGCAGAGTAGAACAACAGAGTGATTTGTGCTGCGTTGCTTCACTCCAAATTTATGAAGCCACTCAGGGCCAAGCAAGGTGGCCTTGCATGGCTTCATAAATTTCATTTTGGGCTTGCATAGCTCTTAAACCACATAGCGTGATGCAAGAGCAACACAATAGGGCTCATAAATGTCCCCACCAATATCAAACATATCAAATACAGTTAAAACATAAAAAGGGTGAATTGCTTATGACTTTAGGAAAAGCATTTTTGAGCTCTGATTTAAGAGTGAGTAGGTGGCCAAAGGGAGGTATCAACAAATAAGTGAAATGAGATCAAGCATGACAGTAAACAAACAAGGGGCTGGACTGAGAGTTGGAAACTTATTGCCTTACAAGGTCCCTGTTTTTTCTCTGGGTATCCTTGTAGGAAAGTACCCTCTTTATGGTACGTTACCCCCAATTTCTGCCTGATGTCACTGTGTCCTGCTAACCGTGACCGAGCTTATGCTCTCTCTCCTCTCAATTTGTCACTACATACTGGTAACCCAGTATTTCATACCAAATTGGCATACTGGTGCCCCCTTATAAGTCCCTAATATAAGGCACTTAGGTACTCAGGGCATTGGGGCTCCAGGGGATCCCTGTGGGCTGAAGCATTAGCAGCATGACTTTTGTCACCCATAGGGAGCCCATGCAAAGGATTCTACAGGACTGCCATTGCAGCCTGTGTGAAATGGTGCATGCACCATTTCACAGCCATTTACACTGCACCAGGTCACTTATAAGTCACCTGTATGTCAGGCCTTCCATCCCTGTAGGCTGGGTGCAAAGTACCTGTGTGTGAGGGCACCCCTGCTCTAGCAGAGTTGCCCCCAGGTCATCCAGGACCATTTTGCCAGACTTCGTGAGTGCTGGGACGCCATTTTACACGTGCACTGGACATAGGTCAATACCTATATCCAGCTTCACAATGGTAACTCCGAATGTGGCCATGTAAGGTGTGGCTAACATCTGGAAATTGTACCCTAATACTGATTTTAGTATTGGTTTTACAATTCCATGCACTCTGGGGGCTCCACAGTGGACCCCCAGTACAGCCATACCAGCCTTCTGAGGTTTTCCAGGCAGCCCCAGCTGCTGCCACCTCACAGACAGGTTCCTGCCCTCCTGTTGCTTGAGCAGCTCAAACCCACCTTTGTTACACTCTCTCCCTTTGGAAATAGGTGTTACAGGCATGAGAGGGTGAGCATCCCAGAGTCTCTGGAAATGCTTTGAAGGACACAGATGGTGCACTCCTTGCATAATCCAGTCTACATCGGTTCAGGGACCCCAAGTCCCTGCTCTGGTGTGAAACTGGACAAAGGAAAGGGGAATGACCACTCCCCTGTCCATCACGATCCCAGGGGTGGTGCCCAGAGCTCCTCCAGAGTGTCCCTGGGTTTTGCCATCTTGGATTCCAAAGTGGTGGGGCACTCTGGGAGCATCTGAGTGGCCATTGCCAGCATGTGATGTCAGAGCCCTCCCCTAATAAGTGCTTACCTGTGTAGCTGACCAATCCCCTTTGCAGGGCTATTTAGGGTCTCTCCTCTGGGTGTTTTCCCAGATTCGGATTGCAAGACTCCAGCAGGAATCCTCTGCATCCTTTACTTCACCTTCTACCGACTTCTGCAACATTGTATCTTCAGCTTCTGCCAGCAACTGCAACTGTTTCCAGGTTGTGCATCCTCCGAGGACTGCCTGTCTTCAGCCTGCCACAGAAGAATGAAGGAATCTCCCTTGAAGTGAAGGAGTCACTTCCCTGCTTCAGCAGGCACCTCTCTTCAGCGACGACCAGTGGTGTGGGCCCCCTCTCCTGACAAAGTGCATGGATCCAGCAACACGTGCAGTGGACTGAAGTTGTCCCGACAGTCCTAAGGTCCAGCTGTCCAACTTTAGTGGGGGTAAGAGCTTGCCTCCCAACGCAAGACAGTATCCCGATGCACCACATTATTTGCGGTTCCCAAGGCTTGTGTGCCACCTTCCATGAAGTTCTTCGTGCACAGCACTGCTCCGGCCCCCAGCACTCTTTCCTGTGATGCAAAGCTTCCTGAGTGGTTCACCGGTGGCGTGGGATCCTTTTGTGTCATGCTGTGTGGGCCTCCATTTGCACCTTCTTTGTCCCCATGCTGTGGGACTACTGTGTGCGCTGCCTGGACTTCTGAGAGCTCTCTGAGTTGCTGAGAGCCCCGTCTGTCTCCCTCTTCTGGGTAGAGGCCACCAGGTCCCTCCTGGTCCCGGGCAGTGCCATTTTCTGCTACCCACGAGCTTTGCGTGTGCCAAGGCTTGTTGCTAGAATCCAGCGACGCAAAGAAGACTGCAATCATCCATCCGGCGTGGGATATCTTCTGCAGCAACCATGAATCCACATCTGTCTTCTTCGGTGCATAACTGACTTTGTCTTCTCAAAGGTGGTTCTTCTTCTGCACCTTCATCCGGGTTAGCAGGGGCTCTTGTTCTCCCTGGGCTCTTCAGTGCTTCTTGAACTTGGTCTCCTTCCTCCACAGGTCTTCAGGTCCAGGAATCCATCATTGGTGTCTTGCAGTCTCTTCTGGTTCTTGCATAATCTTCTATCATGACTTCTTGTGTGTTCTAGAAAACATACTGTGATTTACTCCTGTTTTCCTGGGCTCTGGGGTGGGTTCTATTACTTACCTTTGGTGTTTTTTCACACTCCTGCATACCTCTACACACTACACTTGCCTAGATGGGAAACCGACTTTCCACTATTTTAGTATATGGTTTGTGTTCCCACTAGGCCCATTGCAACGTATTGTGATTTTTACTATTTGCACTGTTTTCTGTTTTTACTGCTATTTCTGCATTCTAGTGTATATACTGTCTATAGTATTTACCTCCAAGGGAGTATAGTCTCTAAGGTATTCTTGTCATTGTGTCTCTAAAATTAAAGTACCTTTATTTTTGTAACACTGAGTATTTTATTTCATGTGTGGGAGTAGTGTGTGACTACAGTTGTATAGCAAGAGCTTTGCATGTCTCCTAGATAGGCCTTGGCTGCTCAGCTACAGCTATCCCTAGACAGCCTGGCTTCTAGACACTGAATACATGTCACTAATAAGGGATCACTGGACCTGCTATAAGGTGTAAGTACCTTTGGTACCCACTACCAACCAGGCCGGCCTCCTACAATCTTTGAACTCAGGAGCTACCTATGTTACTGGCATTGGTAACTCCAGTGGATTTCAAGTGGAACACCAAATTTCCCCCGCGAAATAGGGTATTAATAAAGTAATAAGGATCTAAATAAGCAGTTCCCATTAAATTCATTATTATTATTGGAACCCTCAACTTCTCATGTGTATTCCACAGAAACTCAACCCCTGGAGCCATATGGATTACAATTTGGACAACGAATGTTCACTTAAAAATAAGGAATTGCAGAAACAGTTTTCTTGGTAATTCCACATTATTCCCTGAGGATGTACCTGGCATCAGCAGACTAAGCTTCATGGTGAAACAGACAGATCCATTAAGTGTCCCCAGATTTCATAATCCTAATTTTACTAATAACCCACATCACTTGCTGATTTCGGAGTACCCAGAATTTTGGAATGGGGCTCCCCCGAGATGACAAATTATGTTTTTACCAGGAGTGTCATTACTTTATTAAGAAAGATGACAAAGGATTATAATTAGGGATCACTAATTTAGTTAATCTACCCGTGGAATAAAACTTAATTTCCAGTGAAGTCCACAATTTGTCCCAAATACAGGTGCACTAAAGCTCCAGCATGAAGAGGCAACACATTAGAAACAAATTAATGAAATGCACTAAATAAAACATAACCATAAAACAAAAAGAAAAGCTTTTCGAAAGCAGCAGCTTTAGGTAAAAAGCCTCTCCATTCACTTCTGGGTGACTACATTTTTTGCAGCTATCTAAGCGATCAAAAACTTTGCAGAATTGCACATTGTACGAGAAGAAAGAAGGAGGTGCAATGAAAGTGAGAATAATGTTCTGAGATGCAGAGAAACTGGACAATTTGGTTTTGAGTCAGAATGTGAGAGTTTATTGATTTTTGACATGCAAGTATGATTTTTACTGTCCAATCTGGCTAAACCCGTCAACTTAATTTTGTTATTGTGTTGATTTAACTTGTGGACTCCAAATAAATTAATTAATTAATCAATTAATTAATGTGGCTTAGACAGAATATCAGAACAATGACATAACGTTTACAAAGTAGCAAATCTATTGTGAGGAGTGAAAAATGGCGACCCTATCACTGTGTTTGCTTCACGGAACTGTGGGACTTAAAAAGCAAGCACTTGTATTTCTACGCATTTGGGGGATAGTAAACACACCAGTGGCTTAGGATATATGTCATTGCATTTTTTTAACTGGACACAAGTACTCTTAAAAAAAAGCAATACTTTGCACTAGAGAATGAAAAGAATAATTATTGAAGCACAATACTATAGTGACATCCTTGATACCATTAGGGACATTTCTGCCTCTGGAATATTAATAAATTATCCCTGCATCTATACAGAACATGTAGCTGTTCGTCCTCTCAGATTTAGGCTAGTATTTATAGCAATTAAGCCTAACAACAAGAAGGATAATAATATGCCATATATTGTTTAGCAGTTTTAAAAAAGCACAAGCTCTGCCCGCAGGTATTGGAGTGCTTTACATGAGCACCAGTTACATTACACAAGGACACATTCAATTTTTGATAGGCACAGGAACATTAAGTGATTTGTCCAGAATCACAGTCTGTTGAGCCAATGCTGAGACTCAAAGTTGGTTCCCCAACTGCAAGGTTGGCAGCTCTACCATTACGCCACACCGCCTCCCAATATATTTCTTTCAGCTCTTCAGTAGCCCCACTCCATGGCCACAGCAGGGAGTGCACCTCTGCCTGATCACTCTTCTGCCCATTCTGGTACGGCACGGGGCACAGCAATGGAGCGTATCCTCCAGGAAATCCTCCACTAGCTGGAGGGGCTGGATTCTGGTATCTCTGCTCTATCAGCTGAGACTAAATCTATATGTCAGGATATTGGGGGATTCCAGAATCGGGTCACAGACCAGGAACAATGTGTTTCAACAGTGGATGGCCATCTTAGTGCAGTGCCGGGGAGAGACCAGGACCTCCTCTTGCCATGCAGCAAGGTAATTGACCCTGAAGAAAGGAGACATAGGGACAATGCCTGTTTTTACGGGTTTCCGGAACATATTGAGGGGACAAATATTGCAGCCTTCCTCCGTAAAACCCTCCTTTCACTGACGGGCCTCACTTTCGACCCCCCGTTGGAATTTCAGCGAGTACACTGCATGGGTCTGAATCACGCCTACGGGGCAACACGGCCTAATTCCATCATTGCCTGCTTCCTGTGACAGGAGCAGGTCTGGCAGCTCCTCACTGCGGCCTGCTACCATGACCTCTACCGGCACAAAGGGTAGGAGATCCACATCACGGCAGACTTCTCTAAGGAGACCAATGACTGCCTCAAGGCGTTCTTATCCCTGTGGTCCTTGGTCCACCAACTGGACATTAAATACAGCCTGTTTGAGCAAGCTCGAATGTAGATCACCAAAAACAGCAAATCAAGAGACTTTTTTGGCGCTAAGGACCCAAGTCTTTTCTTGGATAGCCTTCTGACCCAAAATATGGACACAGGGCCTCTGGCCTCCTTATCACATCTGCTGACACCCGTCCGATGTCTCTGCCCTGCCATGATCCCCAGGATGACTGCTGGTACAATGCAGGGGGCTCCCATCATAGAGGCAGAGACTCTGAGAGACTTCTTGAATGACAGAATCCAGGCCCTGCAGGTGGTGATACACCTCAATCAGGCCCAGGACAGAGATTAATCCCACTCACCCCTGAAGCCTGCACCCTCATCCAAATGAGCTCCCTGCCGCCCTTGGTTCTTTGGCCTCGCCAATACTTCAGGACACCAACCTGCGTTAAGTAACCTCATTCCAACAGATGGATAAGGACTTTGTTACATGCTTATACGTGCTACAGGCCTCCTATACGGCACTGTTTAGGTTGCCACTGTGTTACATGTAATCTGGCTCAATCAGGGACCCCCTCATACTTCTACAGCTTCCTTCCCTCCAGCCTTAGACTTCCATCTTAAAAGCCTTGAAATGCTTTCTATGATGTTATTGCCCTTAATTGTGATAGAGGCTGACCTTTAGCCACCAATGTATTCATTGTAAGCTTATCTGTCGTTGTTTGATGTGACTAATGTTATGCTGATTGTAGATGTTTGCGGTACTAGGTGGATACACTGGTATACTTTGTAACTTCTTACCCCTGTGGACTGCCCCTCATGCGCCCAATTGTGTGGCTCGTCCCTGCACACTACAATTGTTTAAGTCTTCCCCTCTCATTCTCTCTTGTATCTACCCTACCTTCCCCTATGGGCCTTCACTCTCCCAAACCTTCCAACAAGGACCCCTTGGTCATACTGTCCAAACCCCACCCCACCCTCATACCACCTCAGATCGGTTCTGGGGGATGGGACCCTCAACCGGACCCTCTCCGGTGATGTTCGTCAGTGCCATTGGACTCAGACCTCTCCTCCTCTTTCCCTCCCCCCACCTCCCTTGCACTTCCATCTCCCAGCTTATGCCTTCTAAGCACCCTTTGTGCTGTACGGGCCTAGCAGGTGCTCGGATCCAGAAGCTCGGACCCATGATTTACAGATCTAAGCCCTTGAGGTATCACTTCGACAGGTGTTGAACCCCCGCATTTCGTTCTTCTTCACCCTTTCCAGACTCTTTCATACTGTTACCTTCCTTCTTCTTGTCCTGTGCAGCCCAATACTTATCTCTTATCTCTTGTTCATTTATCTTCCCTTCGCCACACACACTTACCCTTTGAGTCACTGCTATCTCCTCTAGCCCTATCTATGGTGTTGTCAGTGGCCCTTCTGTCTCCTTACCGGCCTGGGTCTGTAGTAGTTCACCTCTCACACTGCTCTCTTACTGCTCGTGCCAGCTTTACTGTTCTTCTTTCCCTCACCACTCCCTCTCTCTCTGCCCAGTGTTCCCCTTCCCCTAGATTCCATGGCCTCCCATCCTCCTAATCCTCCTCCCCAGGCCACGTAACGACCGCCACCCCAATTCATCACACCCCTCATCTGATCCGAGTTCTCTCATGGAAGGTCCATGGCCTAACCCATTATGTGAAGCATAAGAAAGGTCTACCATACCTCAAATCGAAATGCGTTGATGTGGCTCTCTTGCAAGAGACCCACCTTGACGACCTCAAATCTGGTAAACCACGTCGAGATTGGGTAGGGAAGGCCATCCACAGCAGCTGCCCAGCCTCATTGACTTCGCGGAGCGAGATCACTAGGAAGCGCGGTGTGGTGTTTCTGTTCTGTAAGACCCTGCGTATTGCCATCGTCAAGACATGCTTTTGCAAAACTCAAAGTAGGGGACAGCTCACTCTGCCTAGGCTCTGTTTATGTGCCTACGGGACCTAAATGTTCATTCTTGCTCCGCCTCAATCATCTTCTCATTGAGATTAGGGCTTCTCGATAAATCATAGGAGGTGAATGGAACCTCACCTGGGATGCTGTGCTTGACAAGACTGGCCACATTGATGTCTGCAACAATTCAGACAGGGCCCTCTTGAGGGACATAACCTAAAATCAGGGCCTGGTTGACAGCTGGAGACTACCCATTCAGCGGGTAGGGTAAATACCTTTGTCCTCTGTTCATGGCACCCAGTCCCGTCTGGATATTTTCTTAGTTTCGCAGAATTATAGGCGCCTCCGCTCAGGACAGCCGTGCTCTCCGACCATGCCCTGCTCCTGCTGACGTTGGACACGGGTCTCACTTCTCTGGGCTGCAAACCCTGGCGGATAGGCGTGCATCGCTACTGCATGTAGGAGGCTGGCCTGGTTTGTAGTGGGTTCCTTGAGTACTTACACCTTATACCAGGTCCAGTTATCCCTTATCAGTGAAATTTAGTAGTGTTATAGCAGCTTAGGCTGATAGAGGTAGCTATAGCAGAGCAGCTTAGGCTGAACTATAAGACATGCAAAGCTCATGCAATGCCACTTATAGTTACACAGTACTTATACACAAGTAAAGACAATACTCAGTGTTACCAAAAATAAAGGTAGTTTATTTGGGTGACACAGTACCAAAAATATCTTAGAGACAATAGTCCTTCTGGAGGTACGTATTATACACAATATATACACTAGACAACAAAATAAGGTAAGTAATTAGACATAGCATAGTGCAAACAATAGGAAATGCTATAGAGTGCAATGGGAGAAAATAGTCTAGGGGCAACACAAACCATATACTAAGAAAGTGGAATGCGAGTCACGAATTCCCCCCCAGACAAGTGTAGTGTGTGCAGAAGCGCTGGGATAGTAAGAATACTGTAAAGGTAAGTAAATTACCCCACCCAGAGCCCAGAAAAGCAGAAGTAAAGTACTGCAAGTTTCCTTAGGACACACTACACCTCGTGATTGGAATTATTGCAAGAACCAACCAAGTCTGCAAATAACAAACAGTGGATTCCTGGTCCTGAAGACCTGCAAAGGAAAGAGACCAAGTCCAGAAGTCGAAAGAAGTTCCAGGAAGGACAGGAGCCCCTGCCAACCCAGAAGAGAGTGCAAAAGAAGAGTCCCTGGTTGGACGAAGACTGCAGAAATGCACCCTAGGAAGATGCCAGTGGGTTCCTGCATGATCCAAAGGATGTCCCATGTTGTGAAGTTGAATGCAGGTGAGTTTTGGTGCTGGTCCAACAAGCCTTGGTTCTGGCAAAGTCGCGTTTTGCGTCAACTGGCACTATCGGGACCCAGGAGGGATCTGGGGGCCTCAACTCTGTGTGAGGAGGAAGAGGGAGCTCTCAGGACTTCAGAGAGCCTTCAGAACACCAGATAGCACCCATGGGAGTCCCAGGACACAGGAACAAAGGAGGTGCAAAATGCAGTTGGTGCATCACTACAAAGGAAAGTCCCACGCCGCCAGGGAACAATACAGCAAGTTGAGCATCACAGGATGGAGTGCTGGGGGCCTGGGCCAGGTTGCGCATGAAGGAATTTTGCACAGAGGCCTCAGGAGGTGAAGAAGACGCGGAGCACAGGGGTACTGTCGTTCTGGGGGAGGGAAAGGTCTTACCTTCTGCAAATTGCGTCAGCAGGACCGCAGGACAGTCTGTGTCGATGGGGTTCACCCTCTGTGTCCTAAGGAGCAAGCTCGTCGCCAGGAGAGGAGTCCAAGAGAACCTGTCATCGTCGTAGAAGGTACCTGCGCGAGCAGGGGAGTGACTCCGTCACCCCACAGGAGATTTCTTTGGTCCTTCTGGTGCAGGGTGCAGACAGGGAGTCTTCAGAGCGTGCACACCGTGGAAACTGTTGCAGTTGCTGGCTGGAGCTGAAGTTGCGGAGGAAAAGTATCTCTTGTGGATACTTTGTTGATGTCACAGTGGTTCCTGGAGCAGGCTGCGGTTGATCCGAGGTCAGAGGATGAAGTAGTAGTTGCAGAGGATTCCTGCTGGAAACTTGCAAGTACAATCTGAAGAGAACCCACAGGAGAGACCCTAAATAGACCTGAGAGGGGAATTTTCTACCTTATCAGGTAAGGACCTATCAGGAGGGGTCTCTGACGTTACCTGCTGGCGCTGGCCACTCAGAGCCCTCCAGAGTGCCCCCACACCTTGCAAAGCAAGATGGCTGAAGTCTGGGACACACTGTAGGAGCTCTGGGAACCACCCATAGGGTGGTGATGGACAGTGGTTACTCCCCTTTTCTTTGTCCAGTTTCCAGCCATAACAGGGACAAGGGGTCCCTGAACCAGTGTTGCCTGGCTTATGCTAGGAGGGCACCATCTGTGCCCTTCAAAGCATTTCCAGAGGCTGGGGGAGGCTACCCCTCTCCCGCCTGTTACACCTATTTCCAAATGGAGAGGGTGTAAGAGCATAAGCACTGAGGTTCTTGTTAGCAGAGCCTCAGTGACACTATTCACACCACACACACACATTAGGCCATAAACTATGAGCACTAGGGTCCTGGCCAGCAGGATCCCAGTTAGTCAGGCAAAAACATACTGACATACAGGTAAAAATGGAGGTAACATGCAAGAAAGATGGTACTGTCCTACACCGCACCCCTCAGGGCAACCTTCAACTCCATTCACACATCACCACTTACTTAAAGGATAATAAGGGCTTCGTCTCCTCTCAGAGATTACTGTGGATGGCAGCGAAAACCACCATATGGGGGCCAATGATGCAAGACACGGCTCTGCCTAATAAGCAAGAAATGACCTACCAACATGAACATGAGGATCATATCTTGTACCTTACCTGCCTTTACACAGCTCACTCCTCGCTGCCCATGCGCAGTCGTCTGGAACAAGTCTTGGTAGCCTTTAACAAACTTTGTACGTCCAAGGCAGAACACGCAATTCAACGCCTCAAAAGCAGACACAACAAACAGGTGAGGAAGGCTGGTCACCTCCTGGCAGCACAGCTGCGGCAGCTGGAAGCAGCACAGGCCATCCCTGCCATTTGCTCCTCGAGCAGAGAAGACCTCACAAGACCGCAGGAAATTGTCAATGAATTTGCTGCATTTTATCGGCGGCTATATACCCTAGAGACAGTGGGTCCAGAATGGTACATTTAATGCTTCACTGACACGTCCAGGCGGGTGGTTATTATGGCCAGTAGATATCAATGGGTGTCATCAACGTTTTATTAACTCCTCGGGGGTTTAAGACGAGTAGGCCAGACCCTTGCTATATATCACCAGAGCATACAGATATAATTACAACATATAGGGCCTCATTCTGACTTTGGCGGCCGGCGGAGGCCGCCCGCCAAAGTACCGCCATCAGAATACCGCTGCGCCAGAAGGCCGCCCGCCAGCCCAGCGGGAAACCCCCTTCCAGGAGGATGCCGGCTCCGAATGGAGCCGGCGGAGTGGAAAGGGTGCGACGGGTGCAGTTGCACCCGTCGCGATTTTCAGTGTCTGCTATGCAGACACTGAAAATCTTGGTGGGGCCCTGTTAGGGGGCCCCTGCAGTGCCCATGCCATTGGCATGGGCACTGCAGGGGCCCCCAGGGGCCCCACGACACCCATTACCGCCAACCAGGTTCTGGCAGTCAAAACCGCCAGAACCAGGCTGGCGGTGAGGGGGTCAGAATCCCCATGGCGGCGCTGCCTGCAGCGCCACCATGGAGGATTCCTCAGGTCTGGGGAAAACCGGCGGGAAAACCGCCGGTTTCCCTTTTCTGACCGCGGCTTTACCGCCGCTGTCAGAATAGGCCTGGATGCACCGCCAGCCTGTTGGCGGTGCAACCGCGGTCCCCGGCCCTGTCGGTCCATGACCGTCAGGGTCGTAATGACCCCATAGTGTGGGAAAATGATACCAACAGTGGCTAAAATCATCCTCACTGAACGTGGTTAGAGAACACCTCAATCTCCTGTCTAACTCCACTGACTTACAAGATTTCTTGTCAGGCCCCAGAACACCACGTAGGAAGCGTTTCTTATATGCAATATACATTGAAATATGGAAACTTTCCCAACAAGATGCCGCTGCCCAGTTAAGGCAAATAGATCAGGAAAATCTAAAAAAGGCATTAGCTATTGTGGATAATGGGATTAACACCTTGTCCGACCGGATATATACAATTAACAACATTGTCTCTTCTGCTATAGACATTATACAATCTGATATGTCTTCTTTATACCACGGACAGAGTCAGATCAGGTCCATTATGCAGTTGGGTTGGAAGCTTCAAACATTGAATGCGTGTCGCGTTCCATGGCAGCATGTCAGTGCCAGGGAGAAATTTCCTTCTTCTAATCTAACGCGACAACAACAACTAATGGATAAAAAGGAAGTGACTTATGTCATGCTCAACATCTAGAAATTAGAAAAGTTGCCTTTTACCGTGGCCGAAATACCATCGGCTGAGTGGTTAATACATGGGGTTATTAATCTGCCTATTTCCACACTACAATTCACCTCCTGTTTAAAACACATTCCAGGAGGCAGATATGAAAAGCTGGGAGATAGTTACATCCATGAGGTGTGGGAGCTTCCCTTCTCGTACAAATGCTTAATGGCATGAACGAGGTCTTTCTTAGCGGCAGTGAATGCAAGACTTCAGTCAGCCATTCGATGATTTGTAAACAGCTGTCTTTGCATGATGGCTCAATGTTAAACGCAAAGAGAAGCGCTTGATCTCTGAACTATATGTAATATAACGCCTCGGCTGCAAACTTGGCTTGTTCTCTTAAGGGAGTCCCAGTCCTTTCGATTAGACCTACGTTCCAGGTGATTTCAAACGGCAGCTACGTCCTTCTCAATAGTGAAAGCTGTTGTGGCATGCAGGCCGGAATAGTTTTCGTTGTTTCGGTCTCTAAGGTTGTTACATGCTGCAGGAACGTATTGTTTCCCCCCACTAAATTTAAGGAGGTAGCTGATATTTGGCCTTACATTGCTACTTCAAACATGAATTTTGACAAGTTGAGTAGACTCAAGGCTTAACTGTTTCAAAAGCATGTGGCCCTTACATCTGCGCGCGAGACCTACGCACTTCAAGTGGCAAGGTCATCAGAAGAAATACAGTCCCTGTTAAATACGAACTTTCCGAGACACTTTGGTGAACTCGTGGGATGAATATTGAATGCGTCCAGCACGACTGGAATCGCACATTTTTTCGAAGCTGTTGCTTCTGGTTTTCGTTCACACCTTCTCCTCCATATTCGGTTTGATACCTTTAGCTATCCACTCAATTTTCGGTAGTATTTTTGGGGGATTTCCGGTAACTTTGGCTTTATTAGCTGGCATCCTGCTGTTGCTGTTGTTTATGCGCAATGGCTGTCCTGCCGCAACAAGGAGAAATGACGGCGCTCCCATCAGCGCAGCTGTGTCGTGAGCGTATGATGCAGCATTTTGGAGCAATACTCCTGGAGTGTGACTGGTCTTTGTCATTCAGACCAGTTCTGTATTGCGCAGCCCATGTTTCGGTGCCTCTGGTGCTCTTTCGAACATGCACTGGAAGCTTGTCTTTCACAGCAGCGCCCCCCAGCAATAGATGCTGATCTGTTGATGCTCTCGCTGAGGATTCATTACCAGACAGGCGCACTGAGGTTGCGTTTGCTACGTGAAGCTAATTATGAGTTACCCTTTCTGGAGGAAGTTGCCAACAATTCATCAATGGGAACTCCACGGGATGCCGCCTTGGTTGACACTGGGGCTATGGAACACACTTGCTCCTTGATCATTTTTGGCGTGGACTTTCCGGTTCTGACACCTGCCGAAGTGGATGATCTCCTGTTCTCCATGGCTTGTACTTAGTTTGGAACTTTTCTAAATTGACATGTCTGTTGAATTCGGTTATAAGCCACATGCTCATGTTTTACATTGCCACTTAGTATGCTTGTGTGTCCTTTTAACTTGTCAAAATTGACCTGTTTTTTTATATATATCTTAGGTTGAGCTTTTAGCAATGAAATTTTAGTTTTGGCTTTGAACTACTTTAACCGACAAGGGGAGGGTGTTGTGTTGCAATTTCAGTTATAGCTCCATGCACGTTAGTTTAACACACTAGGCCGCTGTGCACTTTGACCTAGATATATTTTATTCAGCTTCGCATTGTTATTTTTACAATAACCAGTTTTACGGTCTTATTTTATTTTCATCAATATAACTGTTTTTGCTTAGCCCAGCACTGTGATCTCAAACAAGACATTCTTGATCACTTTGTGCTTCAGTCAAGGCTACAGTTTGGTACATTGCCGGTGATCGTGGTAGAAGTTTAGTCTCCAACATTCATAGAAAATACACATCCTTACGTAGGGACTTTTTTTAGAACATCAGCTGTGTTATTATAAAAACACTTCCTAGTCCCATTACACGTTAAGAGGGAGATTCCAGCCAGGGAACTACGACTGTATGCTGATTGCTGAATGCTTCGATGCAGATGCTAACGCAGACTACAGGCCTTTGCTCAGGCATGAGGGTTGATATCCTCCCGGGGGAACCTGAAAGGCAGAATTAGAGCTTAACATGCTGTGCTCCGATTGTGACTTAGATAGGAAATAGTCCATAGATTCTACTGACAATATGATAGCGTTATTCTTATGCTTCACTCTCCTCGTCACCATTTTAATATTGTCATGTTGTGTCATCCTGGTTATTGTAGCTCATGCTTTGCTATCTAAAATGCAGTTGTTTTATTAAACCAGACTTTAAAAACTCATACTGCTTCTTATTTATATATGAGACCGAATTGTGAATGGGAGAACCGGATGCGACCTGAGTGACCACGACTTCCCTGAGAAGTATAATATGTCATGCGCTCGGCTGCCCAATCATGTCTATCTCTTAGTGGAGATGAGGCACTGCTAGTTAGCCGGAGCAAACCCCGGATTTAGAGCAACAGGTGTCACCCGCAGTGGGTCAGACTCAGTCTCCCACACCGTGGGCGATCTTGCTGCTCCAAATCCAGTAGTCTCGTTAGAATAATGAGAACCTGACATGGCTAATTCTAAACTAACGGCAAGTTGTAAGTATGGAACTCTTAGAGAAGAAAGAATAAAGGATCAATTTGTATTAAAATGCTACAATGATAAAATAAGGGAAGAACTGTGGTTAAAGGATGAACTACCCTTAGAGAAGGTGCTTATTATAGCAAATCATGTTTAACATATGATTAATTGTGTCTGTGAGTTATACAATGAAAATAGACAGAGTACAAGTACAAACAAGGTTGAAAAAGTTGTAAGTCAGGACAAGCAAAAATCTAACGTAAATGTCAAAAAGAACACCATGGATGAGTTTAAAGTGAGTTCTGAGTGTCAAGGTATTTGTTTCAGGTGCAGTCATTTTGGACATAAAGATAATGCTGTTAAGTGTCCGGTAATACATGTTATGTGCAACTTTTGTGGGAAAAAAGGTAATTTTTTAAAGTGTGGCAAACGAAAAAACAAAAGAAAACAAACACATGAATTGAAAGAAATTGTTTTTTAAGTAAATGAGTGTAAAAAAGACCATCTATCAGAATGGGTCAAAATTGATCATTCTCAAACTCCTATTCTAGCTGGGGTCGGGTACCAGTATGATACTATCTTTTTGTTGCATATAGTTCAGAGATCAAGCACTTCTGTTTGCGTTTAAGATTGAGCCATCACTCAAAGGGTGTCAAAGGCGTTCCACATGTGGCCAGACGAAAGGATGCAGCACTTACTGTTGCACCTGTATGTATGTGACCCGGTCCACTTCAGTTAGATCATAGTCTACTTTTTAAACTGCTCAAAGGGAATGATCCCTTGCCCTCCTCCCCCTCCACCCCTCTTGTCAACACCAAAAATGCTTGAGTTGTAGTCTGGGTGTGAACTCTGGGTTCTGCAGTATTGGTGTCATAGGGTAAGGGAAGGATGTCAGCCCCGCTTTGTCACCACTGTGTCCCAGGTCCGAAATACAACTAGTGCCACAGGTGAGGAGTAGATCATGCAGGCTCACAGTGTCTTAGGGAGCCAGATTTCCTTCCATATATGAGAGTCTGTTACCGTCTGGTCCATTAAAAAACAAAATTTTTCAGCAAGTGGTCTACTCCATTCTACCAAGTACTGGAGCTGCGATGCTTAGTAGTAGAGCAATAGTAACAAGGAAGCAAGGCCACCCTCTTTTGGTGATCGGTTCGGGAGCTTGTGTAGGTGAGGTTTCCAACCTCCCCAAATGAACCGATTAATAGTAAGTTGGAGCGACTGTTGGGCGTGTTTGGGAAGTTCGAGAGTTAGGGGATTCTTGGAAGTGTAGTCATCTTAAAAGCAGCAATCCTGCCAAAACCAGGAAAGGCCTAGACAATTCCTCCCCGCGAAATGTGCCCTAACTTGTCTAGTCAAGTTAAGTCAATTGTGCATTGTAGAGACTGAGCTAATTGGATTCCAAGACAGGGGACATAGGATGGTGCCCATTTAAATGGGAACTGTGCCCTGAGGATCAGAAAGATTCAGGATGAGGGATTTTTCCATATTCACCTTAAAACCGGAGTAATTACCAAAGCTCTGTAACTGTTGCACCAGAGTCAAAAGGGAAATCAAAGGGTTAGTGACAGCTAGTGTTCAAAGGTGTTGAGCCAGAGGCTTCATGTAAAGGGTGACCTGGAGAGGAGACCGGGAACAACCTACCTCGCTCCCCAATTGATGACTAAAGGAGTGGAGGTTATTCCATTGACCTGAACGGTGGCCCTTGGAGAGCAATAGATGCTCTCAATCCAGTGAAGAAATGGTTCTAAAAAGCCAAAGTGTTCTAGTGTTTTAAACAGGTATGCCAATGGACTCAATTGAATGCTTTTTCTGCCTCTATGTAGAAGAGGAGGGTATCCGTCTTGGAGCATGAGGCTTTGTCTAATAGGTGGAAGAGACGCTGAGTGTTGTCTCCACACTGACGCCCCAGGATTAATCCAACCTGGCCTGGGGAGATTAGCCCTGGTATTTATAGTTTAAAGCGGTCTGCTAGCACTGAGGTGAACAATTTGGCCTTGATGTTCAGGAAAGATATGGGTCTGTCGGACCTGCATAAGGGAGGATTCCTGCCTGGCTTATGAATAACTGCTATAGAAGCCTCCAGCATGGAATCTGTGATGGAACCTGTAGAGGCAACAGAGTTAAATAACCTTGTCAAGATAGAGGCTATTGTGTGGCAAACAGTTGTATAGAAAGTTAAGAGAAGCCCTCGGGGCCAGGAGACCTCATGGACTTAAAATGGGCAATGACGGAGATCGCCTCTTTAACGCGTATGGGTTGTTCATGGGGTTCAGTAGTGTATGAAGGAAGCTGTGTTACCAGGAGAGTCGAGACATAAGTTGAGTCATTGTCTGTTCCCTGATCCTCAGGATACAGGGTTTCATAGAAGGTCTTAAATGCCTCTGTGATCTGAGTGTCGGAATGCACTTCCACAGTGGGTGATTGTTTGATTGCTCTGACATTTCTGGAGTGCCCTTTGGCTCGCAGGTGGTGCACCAAGAGCTTTCCACATCTATTACTCCTAGGTAGCATTTATTCTTTAGTTGGAGTAGCGCATACTCTGCTCTACCAAGGTCTTGCCGTTTAAGGAGCAGGCACGTGCGATCAAGCTCTCTCCATATTTGGGGCACCCCCATACATTTATGGACCATCTCGAGTTCCGAGACTTTCTATTCGAGTGTCTGTCTTTTTTCTTTATGGAGGCGATTTTCAGAGTCTGAAATGTCCATCTATGCTCCCCTTAGCACTAACTTTGGAGTTTCCCAAAGGAAGCACATGGCAACTTGACCAGTGCAGTTAGTCTGCATGTAGTCTTGTATCGCTTGCATCAATGCAGTGACATTCGTGGGGGCCTGAAGTGCGGAATTCTTGAAGCGCCAGCATGGGTGGTTGGCAGAGCATGAGCCAGGCACATGGTCAGGGTTGAGGGGGCGTGATCTGAAAGTGATCTTGGAGCAATGTCTGAGTCTTGGGTCAGAGGCAAGATGGCAGGGGTGGCTAGGACATAATCGATCTGGCATATGTTTGGTGAGCTGCTGAGCAGTGGGAGTAGTCCCTGGAAGTAGGGTGTTGGAGTCACCATACATTGGTCAGTCCACCGTCAGCTAGCCAGTTACGTTCATAGAGCACAATAGCTCCTGTCTGGTCAAAGAGATGAGCCGATCTATCGAGGTCATTGTCCATGACTAGGTTGAAATCACTCCACTCAGTATGGCTGTGTCGGGGTTTGCAATAAAGATGAGAATGTGTTTAGGATAATTGATTCCTTTCGCTCATTAGGGGCGTAAATATTCACTGTTGTAAACTGTAAGGTACCCACACATATCTTGCACGCTAGGAATCATCCCCGGAAATCAGTTATTTTGGAGAGTATGTCACCCCAGAATCAGGAGGAGAACAGGAAAGCTCCCTCACCCGTCTTTGTGCCATTTGTGGACCATAGTTGACAGGGGAAACATCCAAATTGCATACAGTGTACATCTTTAGGGAGGAGGTGAGTCTCCTGGAGCATGCAAATGTCGCTCCCTGGGCGTTCAAGTAGGGGCAGCATTGATCTCTGCTTAATGGGATTTTTGAGGCCTCTAACATTGTGGCTCAATATCTTAACTTCCAGGAATGTCTATTTGAGGGTAGCAAAGGCTGTGGGGAGTAGAGCTAGGGGAACATGTGAGCTCATAAAGGCAGGTACCATATAAGGGGCGCTTATCTAGTTAGACTAGGCATGTATTATTGCTCCTGAAGAGGTGAAAGGACAAACAACCCCAAAAACAGAAAAAAGGAGAACTACAACTGTAAACACAGAGAAAATAAGTCAATGGTAGTCGAGGTAGGCAGGTGGGTCATGTGGCTTAATGCGGGACGGAAAACAGAATCTCTAGGAATGTGTCACCAGTCCAGGTATACAGGTACTGGCTCCATGCTCTTTCTGCCCTCCTGCTGCTTCGGGCCCAGTTGGCCGTCATGGATCTCTATTTAGTCAGTGTCTCCCTTGGCCATCGACACCCCCAGAGAGTGCCTGAAGCAGTGATTGTCTTTCTTTGGTCACAGTGGCTGAATCCGGGCAGGTTTTGACAGCAGGGCTTTTGGTACAGTGCCATCTGGTTTTCTTGCAGGTTGGATCCGTGGACGAGTCCTCTCAGACTGATTGGGCCTTAGGGTCCTCGATGCCCAGTACGCTGCACACTTCTCGCAGGGACCGAAACTGAAACATTTTTCCATCATGTCGGAATATGATCCTGAATGGATGGCCCCAAGAGTAGGCAATGCCCGCATTTCATAGATGGGCCGTGAGGGCGCAACTCAGGTTGCAGTTGAAGTGCAATTGCAGACAAGTCCTGGTATAGGACAGGAGTGTGGTGTCTGAATTCTATTGGGTTCTTTTCTCTGGCTTTACGGAGGATCTCCTCTTTCAGTTGGAAGCCATGTACACAGGTTAGTATGTCTGCGGGCGGTGCCCCGTTTGTCCTAGTTGGGCCTGGTGCACTTGGTCCAGCTCCAGCTCCTTGTTGTCGGTGGCATCCAGTATGTCACAGAAGAGTGTCCTTACATATCCACTCATGTCCGTTATCTCTGCTTTTGCTGGAAGCCCCCAGATTTGCACATTGGTCCTCCAGGAATGATTCTCGAGATGTTAAGCGTAGGTCTGGAGTTCAATGTGTTGGGCTTTCAGTCGTAGGACCTCTTGTTACAGCCATTCGACCTCTGTTGGAGGCTGGCCTGGTTTGTAGTGGGTACCTAAGGTATTTACACCTTATACCATGTCCAGTTATCCCTTATTAGTGAAATGTAGACAGTTTCTAGAAGCCAGGCTCGCTAGAAGTAGTGTGGATGAGCAGGCAAGGCCTAAATAGGAGACATGCAAAGCTCATGCAATGCCACTGTAGTCACACAGTATTCACACACATGAAAGAAAATACTCAGTGTTAGAAAAATAAAGGTACTTTATTTTGGTGACACAAATGCCAAAAATAACATAGAGGCTATACTCCCTTAATAGTTAAGTAATACCCAAATTATATGCACTAATATGCAGAAATAGCTGTAAAAACAGTTAGAAAACGCTGCAATTAGTGAAAATTATAATAGTTAGAAATGGGCGTGGGGGATCACAAACCATATACCAAGAAAGTGGAATGCAAAAGTCGGTTTCCCACCTAGGCAAGTGTAGTGTGTAGAAGGACCCTGGGAGTATTAGAAAACACCAAAAGTAAGTAACAGAACCCACCACAGAGCCCAGGAAAGCAGGAGTAAATCACAATAACTTTCCTAGAACACACAAGAACACGAGAAAGAAGATATTGCAAGAACCAGAGGAGACTGCAAGACACCAGCGATGGATTCCTGTACCTGAAGACCTGTGGAAGAAGGGGACCAAGGCCAAGAAGCATTGAAGAATCCAGGGAGAACAGGAGCCCCTGCTAACTCGGATGAAGGTGACAAAGAAGAACCACCTGTGAAGAACAACAGTCACTACTGCACCCAAGAAAACGGATGCGGGTTCCTGGTAGGTGCTTATGATGTCCCACGCCAAATGGATGATTGCAGTCTGGTTTGCGTCACTGGATTCCGCCAACAAGCCTTGGCACACGCAAAACTCGAGGTTAGCGGAAAATGGCACTGCCCGGGACCAGGAGGGACCTGGTGGACTTTACGCAGGAGGAGGAGACACAGGGGGCTCTCAGCAACTCAGAGAGCCCTCAAAAGACCAGGCAGTGTGCACAGGAGTCCCACAGCACAGGGACAAAGAAGCTGTAAAAGGACACCCACACAGTACTACAACAAAGGGATCCCACGCCACCAGAGAACCACACAGGAGGCTGTGCATCGCAGGAAGGAGGGACAGGGGCCAGAGCTGCACGGTGCACGAAGAACTTCATGGAAGATGCCAACAAGTCTTGGCAACTTCAAAGCACGTGGTGCATTGGGGTACTGTCTTGAGTGGGGAGGTAAGCTCTTATCTCCACCACAGTTGGGCATCAGGACCATCGGGACGACCTCAGCCCACCACCCATGTTACTGAATTCACGCACTTCTTCAAGAGAGAGGACCCAAGCCACTGGTCGTCCCTGCAGGCGGTGCCTGCTGAAGCAGGCACTCCTTCACTTCAAGGGATATTCCTTTGTTCTTCTGGTGCAGGCTGAAGACTGGCTGTCCTATGAGGATGCACAACCAGGAAACAGTTAGTTGCTGGCAGGAGCTGAAGACACAATTTTGCAGAAGTCATCTTTGCTTCTTTGATGCAGCTGTAGAGTTCCTCGGGCGTCCAAATGCAGTTTCATAGGTAAGAAGGTAAAGTAAAGGATTCAGAGGATTCCTGCTGAGTCTTGCAATCTGAATCTGAAGAACCATCCAAGAGAGAGACCCTAAATAGCCCTGAAAGTGGGATTGGTCAGTTACACAGGTAAGCACCTATCAGGGGAGGGCTCTGATGTCACCTGCTGGCACTGGCCAATCAGATGCTCCCAGAGTTCCCTACCACCTTGGAATCCAAGATGGCAAAACCCAGGGACCCTCTGGAGGGGCTCTGAGCACCACCCCAGGGGTGGTAATGGACAGGGAGGTGGTCACTCCCCTTTCGTTTGTCCAGTCTCGAGCCAGAGCAGGGACTGCGGGTCCATGAACCCATGTAGACTGGATTATGCAAGGAGTGTACCATCCGTGCCCTTCAAAGCATTCCCAGAGACTCTGAGAGGCTACCCCTTCCATACCAGTAACACCTATTTTTAAGGGGAGAGGGTGTAACATTCCTCTACCAAAGGAAATCCTTTGTTCTGCCTTCCTGGGCTGCTCAAAAAACAGGCAGTCAGAAACCTGTCTGTGAGGTGGCAGCAGCTGGGGCTGCCTGGAAAACCTGAGAAGGGTGTAATGGCAGTACTGGGGCTCCTCTAAGGAGTCCCCAGAGTGCATGGAATAAAACAACCAATGCTTGCAAAAGCCTTTGGGTATGATTCCAACATGTTTGATACCAAACATGGCCATATTCTGAGTTACCATTGTGAAGTTGTACAGAGGTAGTGACCTAAGTCCAGTCCACGCGTAAAAAAACGTCCCCACACTCATGAAGTCCAGGAAAGGTCCTAGACGATGTGGGGGCACCTCTGCTAGTGCAGGGGTGCCCTCACACACAGGTACTCTGCACCCAGCCATAAGGGTTGGAGGCCTGATGTATGGGTGACTTATAAGTGACCTGGTGAAGTGTAAATGGCAGTGAAAGGGTGCATGCACCATTTCACACAGGCTGCAATGGTAGTCCTTTATAAGCCTTTGCATGGGCTCCCTATGGGTGGCAAAAGAAATGCTGCAGCCCATAGGGATCCCCTGGAACCCCAATGCTCTGGGTACCTAGTCACCATATACCAGGGACTTCTAAGGGGGCACCAGTATGCCAATTGTGGGTGAAATACTGGATTACCAGTATCCAATAACCATTATTTAAGGGAGACAGCATAACTACTGGGGTCCTGATTAGCAGGATCCCAGTAGACACAGTCAAACACACTGCCACACAGACCGAAAGTGGGGGTAACCATGCTAGAAAGAGGCTACTTTCCTACACAACCCCCCCAAACGAAGGACAATAAGGCTAACCTTGGTCAGTTGAGACTTTATTGTCTAAGTGGTGATAAGTGGAGAGTAGATCTGCAATAAAGTGGTTTCTCCCTTTATCATCTACTATATTGTCCCTTCCCTGTGGGGGAGTGAACCATCCTGTTTGGAGATTTTTAGCTAGAGAACAGTGCAAGTGTGAACTCTGAGATTCCTCTTTTTAAGATTATGAGTTTTAAAGTTTTAAAGTGGGGCAGAATGACTGTCCCTGGGATCCTATGTCATGATAGGGTTGCTGTCTCAAGGATTGTAATGCTAGACAGGGATGCTGTCTTAGCAAGGCTAGAACAGGGCAAACAGTTTGTCCCCATGGCTCTAAGAGAGGACAGGGTTGCTGTCCCTCTTGGGTACAGCAGGACAGGGTTGCTGTCGCAAGGGCTCCACATAAGGAAAGGGCTGCTGTCCTTCAGTTTTAGAGGTAGTCCAGGAGTGCTGCACTAAAGTTTCTCTGGGTGGGCTGGAGGGTTACTCCAAAATTACTAAGATAGGGCAGGGATGCTTTTCTGTGTTAGTTTTCCCACAGAGAGTTACTTTTACCTCTGTGAGTCCTGCTGTGGTCGCTGTTGACTCATTGGGTACAGGTTCCACCCTAGAAGAGGTGTCCCCCACTTCAGGAATGGTATCCTTTGTGGCAGGGTGGGTAGGAGATTCTTTGATACGCCTTTCACCTGTGGTGCGAGGAGGATCCTAAGGCTTCAGTGCTCCTTCTCTTCTTTGCTTTTTAATCTCACCTGAGATTAAAGGAAGCAAGTCCTTGGGTATGCACAGCCTAGATGAATGGGTCATAAACTCTAACTCAGCCCAATCTCAGACCTCTAGGTCATTTCCTAAGAGACAGTCTAAAGGTAAGCTAGGTGACAACACCACCTGCTTAGGGCCAGTAACTCCACACCAACTAAGTTGCACTACAGGTAAGGGGAGAGACTGAGTGGAGTTGTTGACATCAGTAACTTGGTGCTTCTGTCCAAGGAGGTGTTGTAAAGGAGACACCAGGTTTACAGTCACTAAAGTGATACTGGCACCTGTGTCTCTGTAGGCCTGGGCATCAACACCATTTACATGAATTGACTGCTTGTACTTACACATGTTAAGGGGACAAGCAGCCAAGGTGTCAAGGCCAATGTCACCAGGTGAGACAGCAACTGTCTTGGGGGTTTCTACACCTACCCCAGTTTCTGTGATGGACCCAAAGGTAAACCTAACCACACCTTTGCTTTGACTATTGCCAGTATTCCCACCACTATTACTACTATTTCTTCCTTCCTTCTGTCTCCTCCTGTTTCTTTCCTTCTCTGGCAGAGCAGGGGAACAGTGGCCTCCTACCTTGTGGGGAGCAGCGCCGTCGAGGAGCACAGCCTTGGCCCATCTTTAGCGAGGAGGAGGTGGCAGCACTATTTATTTTATGTTCAGCACCACCTCCCCTCCATGCTGGCAGCAGTCGGCAGGCCTGGGAGCAGTTACCCCCTACGAGAGTGTCGGCTGTGTTGGGCTATGGTGCGCCAATGTGTCAGGGCCCACCACCCAGGTCCAGCGCACCACCCAGAAGCTGACACACCGCTGGGTGAATATAATCGATCGTGAGCAGGACCTGCTCGAACTGCTAGTCGTTGACATTCCTGGGTTTGGTGAGTATTATATTGTTTTTGTGTTTGTGTTCTACGATGCTAACTTTTTTCTGAATAACATGCGGCTTACACTCAGAGGTAAGTTATGTTTACTTTACATTAGGAATATTATTTATTATATGATCCAGTTAGAGCTAGGCAGGTGCTCGGCACTACATCATCGCACTCGTAGCCACTCGTTTCGACTGATTATTTAAAAAGCCATTGCAATGCAGACTCCTCTGTCCTCCAGTCTCAATAGTGAATTAGTGATATCAGTGTTATCAGTGTTAGGGGGTTGATAAATGAGAATAGAATGAAAGATCATTCATTGCAATGATCATACTAGTACCCAAGGCGATCTGATTTAAGTACAATGTTATTGTATTTGCCTATTATATAATAATTTTGTGGAGATTAATAGTACAACTAATGTATTTTTTTATCTTCTTTATTACTTACATCAGCACCCAAAGGCAAGAAGAGGGTCACTACACAGGTGCGTCTGGCAGGTGCTGGGGAGGTGCCGACCACCAAAGGCGATGCTCATGGCTCTGCTCAACTGAGTAAGTCTACTTCTTTTAATTTTGCCTTGTTTACTTCTTTATACTGCCTCCCTTTATTCCAACTTCCTTATCTAAGTGTTAATTCCTGTTGTCCATGCATTATCTTTTTTTCTGTCTTTCATTGACCATTTTATATTCCATCCCTTCAATGCGCTTCAATTACTCAAAGCTTTTGGTTGGCTTGACTACCTGGCTTTTCTAGCATTCCAACAAAATGCTGAGAGTGATATTTTTGATAGAAGATGTAGTGCGGTTGCATTTGTTTGATTAAAAAATTAAGAAGGGGCAGTGTACCTGCCATCTAAAAACTGTATACTGGTTTTTTTCTAGCCACACCAACCAGTTGAGCCTGATCAAGTTCCTCTGCTGCAGGAGCAGATGGAGCAGGGGGATATTCAGCAGCAGAGACGGGCAATGGTAAGGCACATTGCTTGCTTATTGACAATTACTATTACTCACTAGCTAAAAGGGTGTTGTCTTGATCAGATTCATAAACCCGCTGCATTACAGTTACAGGGGTAGTTGGGTTACTTATGGGCTCTTCTATCTGCAACTCAGCAAAAGCACACATAGGCCCACATTATGACATTGATGGTAAATCCCACTTACCGCCATGCTGACGGCTGCCAACTTACCATGGCAGCAGCAGATATCCGTTCACCATATACACACACACACACCAATCCAACAGAATTCAGCCACACAAACAAATCCGCCAGACCAAAGGTCAGTGATAAACTGGCAGTATCAAAACCCACACCGTTACGCCAAAAGAACAACCCCCACCACATTATGACCCACAAATCACCATGGCGGACATTCAACGGCGGTAAACCACTGGCGGTACATACTGCTGCGCTCACAATGGACACACACATACAAAACAACACCAGATTGGACAATTCAAAGAACATACACCTGACACCCATACACATACCACACACACCCACACCACTATAAAACACACACCCACAGTACCCGCAACCCTTTACAACTCCAAAGCATTGCCAACAGACAGACACCAAGACCACTGACACAACCAGAGCCACACACTACTCACACCTATACACCACTCACGCACTCCACAACACACACCCCAACACATTACCCAACACACCCTCACTAACACACCTCACATAACACCCATAGCACCCCAAAGACACCCCTGTTTCACAGAGAAGGAGCTAAGGGTCATGGTGGAGGAAATCGTCAGGGTAGAGCCACAGATATTTGGAGCACAGGTGCATCAGATATCAATAGCCATGAAGATGGAGCTATGGTGGAGAATCGTGGACAGGGTCAACGCCATGGGACAGCACCCAAGAACTAGGGATGACATCAGGAAGAGGTGGAACGATCTACGGGGAAAGGTACGTTCAACTGCAGCAGGACACCAGCTCGCCATCCAGAGGACTGGCGGTGGACCCCCACCTCCTCCCCCACAACTCACAGCATGGGAGGAGCAAGTCTTGGCAATCCTGCATCCTGAGGGCCTGGCCGGAGGTCAACTCTCTCTGGTAAGTCAACTCTCTACTACCCCCTCCCTGCATGCTATCACATACCCTCCCCTTCACCCCCATCAGTCCACTACATCCCACACACCCCACCATCCCATCTTACTCATCCCAATGCCAAGCCCTGCATGCTGTACCAATGCATGGACATCCCTCACAGCCCTGCATGGCCACTCATCACTAAAGCATTCATAGCAGAGAGAACTAACAATACCACCATAGACTAACATACACAAGTGAAAGCTGGCAGGGCAAATCCAACCATAGAGGGGAAGCCTCTGTAGTACAATATGTCTGAAGCATTAACCATAACACATCATTTACATTCACAAAGGTACCCCAGCCAATGTCATCAAAGAGGATCTGGATGACCTACCTGGCTCGTCAGGGACCCCTGGACAGCCGGTTACCCAGGCCCAGTCACACACCACTGCAGAGCCTCCCCCATCTGGAAACACCACCACAGCACCCGCCCAGCGTACCCACACATCTGTCCCCAGGACACGTCAATCAGCAGTGTGTCCACCTCTACAGGGACCCCAGGCCACACCTCGCACTCAAGACAATCAGGGACCTGGGGTCAGTGGCAGTGGGCACACGGTTTAGGGGACAGAGGCACAGGCCAACAGGGAAACTGGGAGGACTGCTGTGCGCCAGAGGGAGGGCAGGCCCAAGGAACCGACTCTTCAGGAGGCACTCGCCGAGATCCTGGGAGCCTATCAACATTCCCAGGACACGATGGGCCAGATCCTGGACAACGTGCAGGACAACAGGCGACTGCAGGAGGGACAGTACTAGGGGATCAAGGAGGACTTGCAGGCCATCAACAACACCCTGATCTCCATAGCAAGGATGCTGGCTGACATGGCCAACATTGTGAGGGAGGCAATCTCACACCTGCGGGCCCCTGCCACTAACCAGACATTTGAACAGCCTTCCACGTTCACTGCTGCTAGTGGCCAGGAGGCCCCGCCACAGGACTCAAAAGCCACAGCACCCTCCCCCTGCAGAATGTCAACCACCCCGCAAAACATTCCCTGCGATCCAGACAGAAGCCAGAGACACTTGCCAAGATCCCCGCCAGGAAATGAGACTCTCCTGATTGTCACCCTTGTGTCCCACTCAGTCACTGTGTCTACCTTGATCTGCCATTGAACCCCTTCCTATGTCCCCTTGGACAATGCACCTGTGCAACAAACAGACTGGAACAATACCCTGGACTTTCCTACATCATCACCCCATCCCATTGCACTTGCCCCCTATATGTTAGCACTTCAATAAACACCCTTTGAAATAAATCCATTTGGAGTATGTCATGTATATCAAATATGTATTGATTGAAACAGGTACAAACATTGCAATTTAACTGTACATAGAATGAGCATAGATTAACGACTTGTAGCTGGCTGTAGTGATCACACCAGGAGTATAAGTCAATTCACCAGCATCTGCAAAATGAAATGGCAGAGGGAACAGTAAGTGGGCATGAAAATGGGAAATATCAGCATGCCACTGCCACACAGATTACAACCAAACTCATTGAAATGTAAAGTTACACTGTCCTACCTGTGTTTCATTGGAAGTATTGTCAAATAACTGATGTTCTGTTGTCCTCATCCTCTGTCTCCTCATCCTCACTGTCCACAGAGTCTACTGCTGCCACAAGGACCTCTCCAGTCTCCTCCTCCTGCAGAAACAGGACATGGCGTCTGGGGGCCTGGTTGTGCAACATGCGGCATACCACTACTATCTGGCAGACCTTCTTGGATGAGTAGCACAGGGATCCACCAGTTAGATGGAGGCACCGGAACCTGGCCTTCAGGAGGCCAAAAGTCCTTTCAATGATCCTTCTTGTTCGCCCATGTGCTTCATTATAACGTTCTTCTGCCATTGTCCTGGCATTCCTCACAGGTGTCAGCAGACATGATAGGTTTGGGTAACCAGAGTCACCTGCAAATATTGAGGGACAACATTTAGCCACACACTATCCTATATGGCCAACACCATACCCATACACCAACATATGCTGGGTGGGAGCCAGGGCTTACCTATTAGCCACACCCTCTGCCTCTGTAGTTGGCCCATCACATTTAAGATGCTGCTATTCCTCAGGATAAAGGCATCATGCACCGACCCAGGATGCTTATCATTGACATGGGAGATGTACTGGTCCACCAAGCACACCATCTGCACATTAATAGAGTGGAAACTCTTACGATTCCTGAAAACCTGTTCATTCTGCTGGGGGGTCGGGGGAAAAATGCAATATGTTTTCCCAATTATGTTGGGGATATGTCCCATTGCATAAAACTCGGCCTTCACTGTGGCTAAATCCTCAACCTGGGGGAAAACAATGTAGCTGCACATGTGTTTTATCAGGCCAGACAACACCCTTGTCAGCATGTTTGAGAACACTGGCTATGACATCCCTGCTGCCAAACCCACTGTCACTTGGAAAGAATCAGTTGCCAGGAAATGGACCACTGATAGCACTTGTACAAGAGGGGAGATCCCAGTGGGGTGACGGATAGCAGATCAGGTCAGGCTCCAAATGGGCACACAGCTCTGTGATTGTGGCCCTGTCCAGTCTATAGGTGAGGATAATGTGCCTGTCCTCCAGTGTTGCTAAGTCCACCAGGGGTCTGTACACAGGGGTATGTCTCCATCTCCTATTCATCCGCAGCGGTAGGTATCTAAGGGACACAAGAGTGAGGAGGCTGTCACAAACTGAACATTTGAGCCACAACAGGAGTTTTCAATCTGTAAATTTGTAATGGGTCAGTTTGATTTGTTCAGTTTGTGCCTATTTCTTCTGTGACGTAGCATGAATCCATATGGCTGCCACCCCCCGAAATGGCGTCTGCCTGTCCTGTGTGGAGGGACACGTGGAAGTGAGGTAATTCCGCTGACGTTGTGCACCGTGGCGGGAGGCGATCGGGAACCACTGTGCAACTCCTTATTGGTTAATATTGGCCCCTATCGGGTACAGTGGCCAATGGTGATCTACGCCGGCGGTGACGATATGCACCGCCTTGGATGTGACTGCCATTTTCTTTCTGACTCCTCACTTGCTACCTGACCTTCCATTGGAGAGGACCTACACTGCATGTGCTGCTGTGACCTGTGTCTGGAACCTACCATGGCCCGTGTGACTGGGGAAAGGGCCCCGGCCATCACTTCAGAGGAGTTGGAGAGACTGGTGGATGGGGTCCTCCCCCAATACGGACTGCTGTATGGGCCTCCAGACCAACAGGTGAGTACATTGTGGGCACAATGCATGTGGCACAAATGCATGGAGTGGTGTGTGTGAAGGCCTCTCGTAAGTGGTGTAGGTGGATGTCCTCTTTGTGTGGCATACAGCTTGTGTGCTGGGCTAAGTGTGTGCCAATGGTGATGGGAATGGGTATGGTGGGCCATATGTGTAACAGGCTGGACTGTTTGTCTAATGGTATTTTCCTGTGTGTATTGCCTCTGCAGGTCAGCGCCCATCAAAAGAAGGGTATATGGCATGCCATCGCCAAGGAGGTGCAGACCCTAGGATCTATGGCAGGCAGAGCACCCACTGTCAGAAACGGTGGGAGGACCTGAGACGCTGGGCACGGAAGATGGTGGATGCCAAGCTGGGGATGGCCCCCAAATGAGGAAGCGGTGCCCGTCAAACCCTGACCTCCCTGATGGCCCGCATACTGGTGTTGGCCTATCTAGAGCTAGATGGGCGCTTGAGGGCATCACAGCAGCCACAAGGGGGTGGTTAAAATGCCCATCATTACAACTTACGCCTGGTGGGGTGGTATCCGGGTGGTGGATGTGTGTCAGTGGATGCCCCTAGGCCAGAACTAACATAGCAGCATAGGTCCTCTGGAGGCTAGGGTTCTGAAGGGATAATCCTGCCTACCTAGCTTGTAAGCATCCACTACTGGTCAGGGCTGCGTGGGTCCCAGGTATGCTGCAGTTGGCGGTGTGTGCCCCTTTTCATGCCTTGGTGGCTAGCGATATCTGTGGTGGTGCAATACATAGTGTGTAGGCCTATTCCCTGTGTGTGAGGGTGCTGTGTACGCTAACAGTGGTTTTGGTGCAGCCATTCACCCAGCGTATCTTTTGTCTCTGTTCACCCCCTTTTTTGTTTTGTCATCCTGTTCTTATGTGCATTAGTATCATTTGGCGGAGGAGCAGAGGCATTGGCATTGGCGACAGAGGGAGCTGCATCCCACAGGACCCAGGAGGCAGAGTCCACTGACGCTAAGGGCACCAGTGGGATGGAGGGCGAGGGGAATAACATAGCGGAGATTGGAGGGGACACTTCAGACACAGATACCGCCTCCGATGGAAGCTCCCTGGTGGTGGCGGACACTTCTGTGACCACCCCAGCTAGAGGTAAGCCGCCACCCCCCCCCCACCTGCACCTCCCTCCCAGCAGGCCCTCCTCGAGTTGCCCGTGCTCGTTCACCCAGGAGGGTGGGCATCTCCTTCGCCCCAGGCACCTCAGGCCCTACCCCAGTCAACCATTGTGAATTCCATCCAGGGGCTGGCAGCCCAGATGCAACAATCTAAAGCATTCCTGGAGAGCATTCACACTTGATTGGTGGTCCAACAGAGATCGATTCAGGCTCTGACCTCCTCTCTGATGGCAGCCATTGTCCCTGTTTCTACCATTCCCCCTCCAACTTCCACTTCCCAGTCCCATTCTCCTCAACCCCAACCCATCCCAGACACACATACAGACGATCATGCACACAAAACAACACCCAAGAGTATCACAGGTAAACACAAGCACCACACTTCATCCCTCAGTCACTCACACAAACACCATTCATATGAAGACACACCAACATCCACTATTTCCACTGTCTCCACCTCCTCCCCCTCCACCACCTCCCTCCCAGCCATGTCCACACTCACACCTGCATGCACTACATCATCATCCACTACCAGCATCATCACCACGCCAAGCAGGACACACACCTCACTGGCAGACACCTCCACAACAGCCATGCACATGTCCCCTGTATCCTCTCCCACTGTGTCTGTCCCCCCTCCCAAAGTACACAAATATAAGCACTCAGACACCCAACAGCCATCCACCTCACAACAGCATACAACCCATGCACCTGCACCCAGATCCAGCAGACAAACACCTCCAACAAACAATCCCTCATTCTCCACTCCCATTCCTTCTCCCTCTTCCCACCCCAATGTCCCTAAGAAATGTTTCCTATCCACCATTGACCTCTTCCCTACTCCTCCCCCCATCCTGCACGTATTGCCAGGGTATCACAAACCCAACCACGCACCTCAGCCACAGAGTCCACGGGCCCAGTTCCATTCCCACATACTCGTTGTGGAAAGGAATCCAGGCCACATTTAATGAAGGGGAAGGAGCCTACACCAGCCAACCTAAAGGAGAAGGAGCCTGCACCAGCAGGCAAGGAAGGCAAGCGGCCTGCACCTGCCACCCGAAAGGGCAAGGAGCCTGCACCAGCAGGCAAGAAGGGCAAGGAGTCTGCACCAGCAGGCAAGAAGGGCAGAACCTGCCCCAGCAGGCAAAAAGGGCAAGGAGCCTGCACCAGCAGCTGTCACGGAGCCCCCACCACTAACAATGGTTGTGCATCCATCCATGGGTGCAGGGGATATGCAGGGGCCTCCCCCCACCACCAGCACCACCACAGTGCATCCATCTGAGGGGGCAGGTGAAGTTCAGGAGCCTCCCACCACCACCTCCACCACCACAGTGCAGCCATCTGAGGGTGTAGGGGATGTGCAGGGGCCTCCCCCCACCACCAGCACCACCACAGTGCAGCCGTCACATCTGGCGGACGCAATGTAATCCTGCCTCCATGGGCTGCTGTGCGGCCTGTCCACCCAAGAACCAGTGGGCAAGACACCCACTTGGGAAACTGTGGCCTTGCACTCCCCAGGACCATGCACAGGGTGTGTTGCCCCCTCCAGAACCAGTGGGCAAGACACCCCCTTGAGAGACTGTGGCTGTGCACTCCCCAGGACCAAGCACAGGGCATGTTGCCCTCTCCAGAACCAGTGGGCAAGACACCCACTCCAGATACTGTGGCCTTGCACTCCCCAGTACAAAGATCAATGGGCATGTTGCCCCCTCCAGAACCAGTGGAGAAGACACCCCCTCAAGAGACTGTGGCCTTGGACTCCCCAGGGCAAAGAGCAATGGGCATGTTGCCCCTTCCAGAACCAGTGGGGAAGACACCCACTCTAGAGACTGTGGCCTTGCTCTCCTCAGGACCAAGCACAGAGCATGTTGCCCCTCCAGAACCAGTAAGGAAGACACCCACTTGAGAGACTGTGGCCTTGCATTTCCAGGATAAAGCACAGGGCATGTTGCCCCCACCAGAACCAGTGGTCAAGACACCAACACGAGAGACTATGGTCATGCACTCCCCAGGACAAAGAGAAAAGGGATTGTTCCCCCCTCCCTCCAGAACCAGTGGGCAAGACACCCACTTGAGAGACTGTGGCCTTACACTCCCCAGGACCAAGCACAGGGCATGTCGCCCCCTCCAGAACCAGTGGTCTTGTTTCCGCTCCCGGCTGATTTGTGCCCCTGAGGTGCCTGCCAATTTGCCAGTTTGCCAACTAATGCCCCTGCAGTGTTCTCTCTGTGTTGATACAGGTGACAAATGGGGCCTTGGACTTTGGCCTGTGGCCAAGTGGCTCACGCGAACTGAGGACTGGGCAGTGTCCCTTGTTCTGTAAAATTTGTAAATAACTGTTACATTGCCTAACTTATCATTTTTTTACTGTGTTGATATTATTACTCTCACTTTGGTTAATTCTTTTTATCCTTGCATTACTTAGCCGATTTGAGGTATTAACTTGCTTTATTGTGCATCTGGTTGTGTGTATGGGGTGTGTGTTGTGCGTGTGAGTCACTCTCTTTTCCCTCCCCCTTTCTTGTGTGCTAGGCATCTGTACTCACCGTCGTCATCTTCGCCGGCATTGGTGTTTGTGGTGGAGCAGAATGTAGAATAACATCGGAAATACATGCAGTTCTAGTTCCATAACTGCGTGGTTCTTCCCTGTGTCTCCAATGGTGAGTCCTTTCAATTCTGAGCTCAGTTTCCGCCAGGCTTTTCAAGTCATTGGTACAGCCCCGTAAAAGGTGGCGGATTGTGTTGTTGTAATATGGTGGGTCAAAGTTCCGCCTGGATGTATGCTGCTACCGCCGTGGTGGCTGTTGTTTCCACCCTGGCAGTTGGTGTGGTCCATTGGCTAACTTTTGATGATCTTTCCACCATGGTCATAATTTGGCAGTAATTACCCCTGGCTTGTTGGCGGTATTACCACCACTTTATCACCAACCGCCAGGGTCGTAATGAGGACTATAATGTACGCAAAAATTTATGGCTTGATGGAAATGTGAAAGAGCAGAAGGTTAAAAGAAAGGATGTGTATAAAGAGTGAAAGGAAAGGATGCCTGGGTGGATGAAAAAGGATGCATGGATGAGTACTGGGTGAATGGATAGATTGGTGAACTGATGATTAAAAGATGGGGTGGATATTGGATACTGAATGGATGGATAAAGGATTGTGAATTTGGGTGAAAGACTGGATGAGAGGGAGTAAATCATGGTGGCTATGGGTGAATATAATAGGAAGAATGGAAGTATGATTGAACAATTGCTTGGATGAATAAAGAATGGATCTCTTCTGTAGAGGGCCATGCTTAGTTCTCACCTACTTTGCTTACTTTTGGTGTTTTATCATTTATGGTTATCAAAGATATGGTTAAAAGTGGGGGTATTTTGATTTATGTTCTAATACCATAACTAAATGTATTTGTTAAAAGAGACAGATGTGTATCCCAGCATCATTCATCCCCTTCCTGCCCATGGCATTTTGCCACCCATGACCAATTTATTTTACGCCTGTTCAGATTATTCCCTTTAGGCTTTCGCTATACAGTGATCAAATAAGCCAAAGCTTAAGCACATGATGAATCAATAATCAGTGATGCCCCTCTATTCTTTTATAGCAACAGCTCTACCTACATACCTAATCCCTCTGACTTGCTCTGCAGTAGAGTAAGTCAAGTTTCTTTCCTTTCCATACTGCTCAGCAAATTAATGTGATAGTGGTTGAGGCCAGTGAGTAAAGTGGGACTACTAAGTGACCATTTTGATTTCAAGTTTGGTGTATTCTGTGATGAACATGCGAAATACAATCTATATTGCCCATTCCTTTCCCTGAAGTGCACTGTATCATCTTCCCCATCATCTACTCTCAGCAGACAGGATAAAAATATCACCATTTTAGACATGACATGTGTGACGTGTCTTATTTATTCATCTGCCACTTTGGAGTCAGGGTAGAAACTAAGTGAAAGGCATTTAGGGAAGGGGAGGGCCGTTGGAATTATTAAAGATAGATAATTGTCAGCTACAGCTGTCCCAGCTGCAGACGGCAGCAAAGTACTCGAAGCACAGGCTATCATGCTTCCAATTATTTGGCACAACAACTTATACTCCAAGGTGCATAATGCCTTACTCATCATAAATGAGAGGTAATTCATTTTTATTTTTCCACTAAATGTGTCTGTTTAGTTATTAGAAAAGCCTTTAAAAAGAAAAGAAATGAAATCACTGTTTTTTTAATCTGGTCTTATTCTGCCATGATTATTTTATCCCAGACAGTCAGTGCTTTTCATGTGAGGCATATGTAGGTGAGCAAATAAAATTGGCCCTGTGACTCTCCTAATCATAATCACATCAGATTCCAACATCCCTAGGGGACCAGCAAGGTGGTGCTAGTGTGCCACCCACTAACGATCTTTTGAAGAAGTGTTTTTTCAGAGCATTGTTTACAATTTGTCTTATTTATTCTTCTTTTTCTCGATAAGCTACCACTGCTCAACAACCACCACCAACCAGGCAGGAGATAGCAGCCCGTCAGAGGCAGCAGAAGCTGGGGAACATCGAGGCTGAATATCGGTGGCTGGTGATCCTGAAGGAAGAAGAGGCCTAAACAGCTGCCTCGGACCCCCAACCAAGGACCCAGCAGAGCAGCGTGCCAGCACCCAGATAGTACATTGCAGATACCAGCACCAGCAGTCAGGATCCCTGACTGCTCTTGCTGCTGCACCCTACCGCTCCAACAGGACATTTCCCAAACACATCCTGCAGCACATGGACCACATGAAGATTAAGCTTAACACCGTAGAGCAGAGTCTGGACCAGCTTCGGATATATATTGACAGTGCCCCCTTTTTTAAAAAGAAAATTGTGTTTATTGTAGGGACTTGTGGGTGGAGAGGGTCGGGAGGGATTTGGGATGCACTTTGGACTTTTCGTTAGGCTTTTTGGGGACATGGTTATCATTTGTTCGTGAAAAGGGATGGGACCGTTGTGGGTGGAGAGGGAGGTTACATTATTTCTATATAATGAAAGGGAATAATTATTTAACTTCATTTGCACCTCAAATTTTAATTTTGGTGTTTTAGTTTGCACTGCTGTCTTTCATTGTACCGTGTTTTTTTTTAATCTGCTAAAAAGTGCATGTCATTTATTTATACCCTTGTTCTAGTGTCCTTTGTAAACTATATATTGACCACAATGGGATGAGTGCCCTTGCCTACTTTGCCACAAACAATTAGTATACACAGACACTTAGTACACACAGATATCTTCTTCAGTAGGAGTTAATTACTAAATAAACAAGTTCACTTCAATCCATAATTCTCTTACCTGAATAGATGAAGTGAGGGAGTCTTCTTACTGCAGGATTTTTTCTAAGGTGGCATTCTAATAGGGTGGTAGGAGTAGTTTATTAGCAGGGTAGTGTGTTAACAGAGAAAACAGAAGGTGTCAATCCCACCTATGCAAACTCCAACTGCAGGATTAATTAAGGGTCATCCATAACTGTCAACTATATTGAAAGAAAACAGCGAGTTAGTGGGTCCCATATCATAACTTTTGAAAGACTGAGACCAGACTACCACAATGATAGCTTTAGACATACAACAAAGAAGACCATTGATAATAAAATCTAGCAAAATCAATTTCTTCTGGGCAATGGTGGGGAGCTACCAAACTAAACTTGGGAAATGAAATCATGGAGTCAGGAGAAGTGAGCTTAGACTCAAGAGTGGTTGGACCAGGTTAAGCATTTATGGAAAAATAAACACAAATGATGAATGAAGATGTTGATGGGACCAGTGTGGAATATTGCTCAGGTAATAGAAGGTTGGAAGGCCATGTAGTGATGTGGTGTCGCTTTCACCAAATCCGCAACCATGTGATTCATTTGTGGTGTGAATTTGGTCACACCTCAATATATCTCACAGCCGAGGGAAGAGGGTTAGGAGCTTGATTAATGGATGGGAAAGTGGTTTTGAAGAAAGATGTGACAAAGACAAACACTACACTGAAGAAACCATGACAATATTAGTTGGGGCGCTGAGCAGCACACTTCCATCCATCTGTTGTGAAAGGAAATGAAGGGATAAGTTTGACACAGTTCAGTTAAATGCATTGCAAACAGTCTGTCTGTCCCAAAGAGACCCCAGATAGTATATCCTAAATTTTACGTCTTCTAGTTTTGAAATATACAAATTATGGAAGATTGTTTTTAACCCACCCAGTTCTAAAAATTATGATCGTTAAAAGAAAAATGCTACTGTATTACCAATTTGGGGGATGCTTCTCCATTCTTCTTGAAATGTCCATCACTCTTGGGTGCCTGTCTGAATCTGCTTGGTAGGTAAGCTGGGGTCTTGAGTGTTCCCCAAGCTTTGTTTGAGCTTGACAGGAGTAGGAGAAGACCTGCATATTGAAAAAGCAGTAGCTGTACTATAGTAAAGGAAAAGGACAAAGGGAAGCACAGTAAGCTTCCTGAGGAGTCAGGAGTTTCCCAAGAAGACTCAGAGGCAGAGCAAGAACATAAGAGGAGTTTCAAGTTTGAGCCAGTAATGCAGCAAACACATACTCGGCAGCATTTCCAAATCAATACACCTCTCTCCAGTTCACAGAGTTGAGTGTGTACTAGGGCTCAGAGTCTTCACCATCATTATGGTTTCTCTTTGAAGTTGATAACATTCTCCTTCTAGCTGTTGAAGTAGTCCAGCCTTGAGTTTTTCCATCCTCCTCCTCTGGATCCTCCTCATCCCAGGCTCAAACCGAGCAAGGTAAATCTGTGTAACTAAAATGGCTGGTTTGTTCTGAAGAACCAGAAGAAAGGAGTGGACGCTGCATGTAAATTTCACTAATTTTGAAAGGCCAATCAGCTTCAGGAAAAAATGATCACCCATCAGCCCCCAAACATTGCAAATCATTGGAAACAAGTTTACAAATTTAGCGAACTCCCTCCCTCACTGTCAGCCACCACATATGTCAGTCATCACTCACAAATTCACAATCACTCAATATCTCACCACTCATTGGTGCAATAGTTACTTAGTAGTTACCTCTTCCAATCAAGCATGGTGGTTGGACAAAATATCTCCTCTTTGATGGTACCAACACATTGGAATTTGGCATTGGCACTAGCAGTCTTTTAATAAATGATCTACAAGGGTAGCCCTGCTAGGTGATGTAAAACTAATAGGATAGACAATGGCATGTGAGGGAGGCAGGCATCATCTTCAATGTCCTGAAGCGTATGTGGGGCTTCTTCACTGCACACAGGTCCAACCCCAATCCGTTCTTATATGTGACTATAAAATGGTGGGGCAGCATAAATCCGACACAAACATAATGTTGCGCTAGCATTTGTTTTGCAAAGAAAGTATGAAAAAAGAAGTTCAGCGAGAAATGATTAAAAAGGTCTATGATGGCACTGGTATTCTCAGTCTAGGAAATAGAGTTTGTCCTCTAGTGGTTGGTCAGCTAACACACTTGATTCTGACCAATCATCCTCTTCTTTCTCCTGTGGTGTTTTGGGAATGGTGTAATCAGGTGGTATAAAATGCTGGTTAATTTTGATCATGGTTAATTTCTCCACGCTGTGAGGCAACAAGCTTGTCCTTCTCACTGTAACAACTACACCCGCTGCACTGAACACATGTTCATTAGTCATGCTGGCTACAGGACAAGCCAGAAACTTTATTGCCAGCCTGCTGAGCTCTTTCATTGGCTCATCTTCCCGTACCAATACACCAATGGGTTTTGATCCAAATACACCTCTTTTGGGTCATCCTGATACTCCTGGAACATCCTCTTAATGGTCATTGATGCTGCCACTTGCTTGACCGCTTTTGCCTTCGCCTCTGCACTAAAATTAAGACCTGTCACATGAAACCAAGCCATTGCAGAGGATGGGTCTGATTCTTCTGTTACTGTTCTTGCTGGTTTTCTTGTTGGTGCGGTTGGTGGATGTGAGACAAGACTGCCCTCTCCGGAAGTTGAAAGTGGCATCCCAGAACTGCAGAGTGGGACTCTAAGTTCCAGTTGTTCTTCTTCCAGTTCTCCTGCTTGTACAACAATTCACCTCTTGTATTGTGACACATCCCCTTTAGAAAAAGGAATGAAGGTGGTAAGAATTTTTTTGTAGTGTAGATCAAGTAGGGTGGCACATATAGACTCTTGGGAGGAGAAAATGTAATTTTGCAGCCTTCCATTACAAGTCAAGCGATAACTTAAGCTCTTAAACAAGACATGCTCTTCTGGGTTTTTGTTCACACCCTCGAATGCGAACCTTTCAGATACCTTCTTTAGCTGCTCCTGGAGCAGATGTAATAATGGGATAGCTTGGCCCATTGTACTGTCCTTCTTGCTAACTTCTCGCGTGAAAACCTCGAAAGGGAGCAGCATCTGTGTAAGACATTTGACTAGGCCCCATTTGTGCGCATCATAGCTTTTTCAATTGCATCCCCTCCTCTTTGAATGACATAGTCATTGATCTGTTTGTACTGCTTAAACGTTGAAATTTATAATAGGTTGAGTTAAAACGTATTAGCACCTCCTATATTAGGGATGTTAGAAATGGAGTCTCTAGTTGGCAGTCAGTTTATATCCTGGCCAAGTAGGGACCCTCACTGTAGTCAGTTTAAGGGAGATACACAGCTCAGATAACCCCTGCTTACCCCCTGGGTAGCTTAGCACTAACCTTCAGCCTTATCTCAGAAGCAATCTGTAAAGTATGTGTACAAACACACACAGTAACACAGTGAAAACACCACAAAAGTACTTGATACCAGTTTAGAAAAATAGGCAATATTTATTTAAATCAAACAAGACCAAAATTACAAAAATCCAAACTATCCAATCAAAGATATACAGTTTTAAAGTAAAAGGAGTCTTAATCCATGGAAATCAATAAATGCATTGTTTTAGCACAAAGTACCTGGTATGCGTCAAAAATGTAGCTGCATGGGTGAGCACGCATCAGAAAAGCAAGCGATGCATTGATTCTTTACTCCGTCGGGTGACTGATGCATTGATTCTTTCCTCGCAGGGAAGGGATGCGCTGACTTCCAGGGAAGCAACCTCGGGTCCGTGTGGTGATGTTGAAGATTTTGGTGCATGATGCATGGAAAATCCAGACATGTTGCAGCGATGAATCCATTCTGCACTGGCGATGCATCGATTTCACTGGTGCTATATTTATTTTTCAACAGCAGTGCAGGCGCTGCACCGATGTTTCTGCTGCTTGGCTCCGGTGCATGGACTTTCATCTTGGGTTCACCAGCTTCTCCTTTCAAGGGCCCAGGAACTGGATATTGTACCACTTGGCAGGGTAGGGGTCTCAGCAAGAGAGCTCAGTTGCTAGCAGATGAAGTTTTTGATGGCCCTGACACTTCAGAACATGTGGCAAGCTCAGTCCAAGCCGTTGGAGAAACTTCACAAGTAGGATTTCAGAAAGCAGAGTCCAGTCCTTTCCGTCTTCAGGCAGAAGCAGTAGCAGCAGCAGACCAGCACAGCAGAGCAACAGGCAGAGTGGCAGGTACTTCTCAAGCAGCAAGATCTTCTCGTTGGCAGAGTTTCCTCTTCATCCAGCAGTAATCCACAGCTGTGGGGGTCAGCAGTCCATTCCTTACATTCATTTCTGCCTTTGATGTCAACAACCCTGTCTCTCCCTTGCCCTGCCCCAGACACAGAGTAGGAGGTAGGTTGGAGACTGTATTGTGAGAGGACAGGCACAGTCTTTCAACCAATGGTGGAAATAGACCTTGCAATAGAGAAAACTAATGTAGCAGTATTCAACTATTAGGACATATAACACACACCAGTACATGTTCTACCTTTTAAATACACTGCACTCTGCCCATGCGGCTACCTTGGGCCTACCTAGGGGTGACTTACATGTAGTAACGGGGAAGGTTTGGGCATGGCAAGTGTGTACTACCAGTCAAACTGGTAGTTAAAAACTGCACACATAGATACTGCAGTGGCAGATCTGAGACTGGTTTACCGGGCTACTCCGTGGGTGGCACAATCAGTGCTTCAGGCCCACTAGTAGCATTTGATTTACAGGCCCTGGGCACAAATAGTGCACCCTGCTAGGAACTTACTAATAAATCAAATACGCCAATCATGGATAAACCAATCACCAATACAATTTGACCAAGAGCATATGGTAAGGTGCCCAGAGTCCTACAGCCAACAAAAACAGGTCAGAACAAATAGCAGGAAGGAGTCAAATAGTGTTGGGTGACCCTGCAAAAAGACTGAGATCCAACAAGGGTTTTAACTGGTACTCTCATCACACTTGAATAATTCACAACTGTGTCCCGGCTTTAAAAGAATGGCTTATATGAGTGTAGATGTTGTCCAAGTGGTCAGTATGTTGTTGACTATATCTTCTTTTTTAAGAAAGTCTTGCACAACCAGGTTGATGCAGAGTGCCAAGCACAGGATCCTGAAATAGCCACCGTTTGCCAGATCCTTGACTATGTTACCTCCAATGTCTGTGGCAACAAATCCAATTCAGATACTTCTGGGTCGCTGCAATTCAGACACCTTGCTAATAAATTTGTCCAAGATGTTTGCAGTTGTGTGTGATTTCTCCATTGTGAACATGGCTACTGTTGCATGCCACTGAACACTCTTAAAAGTTTCTTCAGGGCCAAGACTTGTAGAAAGTTTTTGTTTTATCCCCGCAAAAAAGATCTAGGGCCAGATTTAAGGGAAAATTATGGTGCGCGTCGCTGCCCCAAATTTGTCAGCGCCACACACCGTCATTTTCACAACACAGGGATGCGCCGTATTTAATAGAATATGGCGCACCCCTGTGTTTCCCCCGCGCCGGCACTGAATTTGCTGCTGTGCTTCAACGCAGCAACCCTTACATCATTGTGCAAAGATGGCTGCGTTGAGGGGGAGATTGTTTGTGTGCAAGAAGGAATACCTTCCTGTACAAAAACAGTCTTAAATGGTGATTTGCTGTTTGCAGAAGGTAGAAGGCAGCACATATAGAAAGAGCAAAAATCAAGGAGAAATGAAAGCATTTCTCCTCGTTGTGGCCTGCTAACGCCACTCTGGGGTGGCGTTAGATTTTGACGCTGCCTCAGGTTTACAAAAACTCGCAAATCAGAGACAGCATCAAAATGCAATGAGCGTTGATGTGGCATGCCCCCAGGAACACCCATTGCATGCCCCTTCCATGCAAAGTCCTGCATGTGAAGGGGCCGTATTTACCAGGTGGCATGAAGCCATAAAAAGTGGCTTAACACCACATTATAAATACGATGAGGTACATAGCGCCACTGGAGCGTCACTAAAAGTGATGCTCTGGTGGCACTAGGGGCTCTTAAATATGCCCCCTAGTGTGCAGTGATGCACATGTAATCAGACGTCTGACAAATGGTCCACATGTCTGTCATCAGGTAGATAATGTGGCCAACACTTTACTGCAAAGCTTGTCCAACCATCTGCTGCACATTGTGATGCAGCATCTGAAAAGAAGCTCTGGCTGAATAGGTCCAACTTGGAACCTTCCATTTCGGGCAGATGACTGCCACAATCTCTAAGAATCCCACTCCTTCTACAAAAGAAAAAGGGAGGAGGTTCAGCTGTAACATTTTTGCCAGCTTCCCATTGTACAAACGTGCCATTGAGTGGTTGCGGTCATAGGTCCACTCCTGCCTAGACATACCCATAATAATAATAGCCTGGATTGTCTTTTTTTCTGGAGCCACTGACTTAGGTGAAGACACAGGCATTACATTCCGAGAAGCAGTAGGTTGTGGTAGACTCAATGTGTGTCTTGAGCACTTACTATATGCCATGGTGTCTGACTCTCCATCTGATTCTGAGTCTTCTTGTGCAATTGCGAGGTCACTGAGGTGGATGATTCTGGCACACTGCTGGGGGCTGGGCTGCTTTGAGTGAGGATGATGTTACCCTCTTCTTCCTCACCTTCCACTGTGATTTGACCGGTAGTAGCTGATGTTTCCTGGCTCTCCCCACCTTTACCATTGTGACCACATTTAGCCATTGTTTTAAGGTGCTTCTCTCACTGGATTGCGTGATGCTTTTTTATATGGGACGTCTGGCCTCCAGTACCATAATGTGAACCAGGCTTACCTCAACAAATAATCTTGTGGCCCATGGAGCATATCGCAATGTTCTGCTATTTTGGCTAATAGTAAACAAATTGCCAAACTGGGGAGAAGTACTTTCTTATTGGTCCAATGCCTGAAGAAGAACTGGATGGGTATGTTGATTGCCTCTCTGCAGTGCATACGTCTACTGAGGTATGGGTTACTGCATGTCTCTGCTGGGGCCTTACAAATATGGGAGCTGGTGCTGCTGCCTGTGCCACATCCCTTGAAGCAGGTTGGATAATGTCAGACTCCTCTGTGACTATGCCAGTTTCCACAATGACTGGCTCTTAGTCATCCTCTTCTCATCATCCTTCCCTTCCATGATTCTAAGGCTTTCTGGAACTTTTCTTTTCACTTGCTCTCCTGGCGTTTCCTGAACTCTGGAGAAAAGCTGCTTTTTCTTCTCACTGGCAACTTTCTTGGGAGCAACTTTATTTGAGGCCATCCTAATCTTTAGGTTGTCAGTGCCACTAAGATGCCTGAGCTAAAGAGTTTGGAGGGCCAAAGTAACTGTAAGGCCTTCTCTTTGGCAGTACTGCGGGTGAGGTGGGTGTCTCTTCTCTTATGCACCTAAAAAATCAAGCAACAAAAACATTTAGGGGGTCATTCTGACCCTGGCGGTAAAAACCGCCAGGGCCAATGACCGTGGGAGCACCGCCAACAGGCTGGCGGTGCTCCCATGGGCATTCTGACTGCGGCGGTACAGCCGCGGTCAGAAACGGAAAACCGGCGGTGTACCGCCGGTTTCCCGCTGCCCTGGGGAATCCTCCATGGCCTTGGGGATTCCGACCCCCATACCGCCATCCTGTTCTGGCGGTTTTGGCCGCCAGGAAGAGAATGGCGGTATGGGGTGTCGTGGGGCCCCCGTAACAGGGCCCCACAAAGATTTTCAGTGTCTGCCATGCAGACACTGAAAATCGCGACAGGTGCAACTGCACCCGTCGCACCCCTTCCACTCCGCCGGCTCCATTCGGAGCCGGCATCCTCATGGAAGGGGGTTTCCCGCTGGGCTGGCGGGCGGCCTTCTGGCGGTCGCCCGCCAGCCCAGCGGGAAACTCAGAATAACCGCGGCGGTCTTTTGACCGCGCAGCGGTATTCTGCCGGCGGGACTTTGGCGGGCGGCCTCCGCCGCCCGCCAAAGTCAGAATGAGGGCCTTAGTTACTGAAACATGGCATTTTTGCAGGTTGAAATAGTACAGACAGCAATCGTAGTGTCGTTGGTTACTTCTAGAATAAATACCAATATAATCAAATAATGTAAAGGCAATTCACATCACCACACCATGCAAAAAAATACATTTCAAATCAGACAGCACAACAGGCAGATCTAGCTCTTTGCTTTATCTCCATCTGTTTTAAAGAGAACACCTGGGATAGGTAGAGAGAGGTGCATGGTTAAATGCAATAATCCTTTAAAAATCCTACGACGGCAAGGTGGTCCATGGGAAATGGAATAATCATTAACAAAATGAATTATGCTGTTGATTTGTCTGCAGTGCTCTGCAGTCGGGGTGTCCTTGAGGAAATGGAATTACACCTAAAACATAGAATGCTGTAGTACAGCTGTGCATCTTTGATAGATGGATGGATGAATGGATGGATGAGCAAGACAAAATGCAGAGCTGAATAAAATTTAAAATAACAAAATAACAAAATTTTAAGAACTACAATAAGAAAATTAAAAGAAAAAATAATAAACAAAAAAAATTACAAATCAAAAGAAAAAATGATAAAAACACAACAAACTTAAATATAGAATGTAAATTAAAAAGCTATTAATTACAAAAAGTGAGGTAAAAAATTAAATATAAAAGAAATAGAACATTAACATAAAAAATTAAAACAGAACATAAAAATAAAAAATAAAAATAGAAACTTAAAAAAAAGATCAATGAATAACAATGTTTGTATGTAAGTCTATGTCAAAGACACACTAGCTGCATGCACATAATGGCTGCCAGCCCTCAGCATGATCAAACAACAACAACAATGAGCAAGGAGGCATGGCAAATAAAGGACACAGGCACGCCTATTGCCAGGGACACTGGCTGGATGGACAAAATGTCTGCCAGCCAGCCACATGGTCAAACAACAACAACAAGGAGCAAGAACGCTTGGTAAACAAAGAGCACATACAAGCCAATGGCAAATGGACACTGGCTGCATGGACAAAATGGCTGCCAGCCACATGGTCAAAAAACAACTACTACGAGGAGAAAGGACAGAAAATAAGAACACAGGCAATCCTATGGCAAAGGGAGACTGGCTGGATGGACAAAATGGCCACCAGTCACTGCGAACAAGGGGCCATGGGGAACAAAGAACACATGCAAGCCTATGGCAAAGGGACACTGGCTGGATGGACAAAATGGCCGCCAGCCACATGGTCAAACAACTGCAAACAAGGAGGCATGGAGAACAAAGAACACATGCAAACCTATGGACAGAAAATGGCCTTTGGCCACACTGTATGGAGAACAAAGAAAAATTATGGACAATGACAAGCACACACACACACACAGACACATATACACACACACACACTGGCCATAAGGAGGCATGGTGGTGGTAACATTGAAGAAAAGCGCCCAACATTAATTCAATAATGTCTTTTCCTGAGTGGAAACATCCATTGCATTCACACACAACAAACCCCAGGTAAAATGGAACTATCAAAGCAAAAGGTTTATTAATACTACTTAAAAACATAATTAGTCTGAAGGAGAAATAAGATACTATGACGCAACAACCTACATCGACTTCTGCAAAGCAGTTCCAAATTATAGCTATCCTGACTCCACACATTACAAGCATTGTAAAAGTTGTCTTATGTGCCCTTCGTTCTCCTTTTGGAAGTTGGTAAACCTTTCATCATTTTTCTTCTTGATCTGCCTCTCAGGGGCATATTTATACTATGTTTGTGCTGAGTTAGCGTCATTTATTTTGATGCTAATTCAGCACAAACCTAACTCCATGTTTATACTTTGACACTAGACCTGTCTAGCTTCAAAATGTAGGAGTCACCATCATTTTTTGGATGCGTGAAACCACCTTGCGTCAATGAGATGCAAGGTAGGGGGTTCCCGCCCAAAAGATGACTCTAAGACCCTAGCGCCATATTTATCCATCTGTGCAAAAAAGATGCACTGGTGGGAGTCGGACCCAAAAAATTATGTTAACCCTGTTTTGCGTCAAACTGTAATGCCTGTGTCTGACCAGGCGTTAAAATGAGGCACATACACCTCTATATAAGGACAACTTACCAAAGGAGAATTTGCTACCTCCAGGACAACATGGAAGTTGTACTGCTCCAACTAGGCACACACAGCAGATGTCCGCAACGGCAGCTGTTCCCTCCACCTACACAACAGCAACCCCAAACACCACAACGGCACCCACAAAGGCAACGCAGGAGGCAGGAGAGGATATTTCGGCAGAGGACAACCATCCTCGGCCTCAGGGAGCAAGACTTCATCAGGACTTACCGTCTCAACTGTGAGCCCATTCTACACCTGCTGGACCACATTGCACCGGACATCACAGCGAGGCTGAAACCTCCCTACAACATACCACCCATCACAAATCACTGTATTGCATATGCCGGCTTCTGGATCATTTAAGACCACAGGGGCACTATTGGCTGGTGTCTCACAGCGATCAATATCTGTTTACCTGCCTAAGGTCCTAGATGCCATCATCCGCCTCACACCCCACCACATCTGCTTCCCAAACACCCAGCAACTGCAGCAAGAGATCAAGCAGGGATTCTATCTGATTGCTGGGTTTCTGCATGTGCTAGGTGCAATGGACTACACCCATGCGCAACTGGTGCCATCTGCAGCTACAGAACACCTATACAGGAACTGCAAGCACACATATTCCATACATGTGCAGGCCATTGTGGACCTCCGTGGGCTCTTTTGTTTTTGACAATTGTTGATAATGTTTATACAGTCAACCAATAAAGTACTCTGTAAACACCTCAAATAAGTTTTGTTCAACAACACAAATCTTGGTCTCCTCATTGTCCAATACATAGATTTTTGGAATATGAATCTAACCTCAAGGAGTGTGTCAGAAAGACAGAAACAAAAAGAATGGTATACACATCTTAGGTGATGTAAGGGGTTCTAAGGACTCCAACTCACATATCAGTGACGGCCAAATCCCTAGCATACCAGAAACAGGCTGGCGGTAAGGGGGTCAGAATCCCCATGGCAGCGCTGCTTGCAGCGCTGCCATGGCGGATTCGCCCAGCCGGGGCAAAAACGGCGGGAAACCGCCGGCCCCGGTTTTCTGACCGCGGCTTTACTGCCGCGGTCAGAATGCGCTATGAAGCACCGCCAGCCTGTTGACGGTGCTTCCGTCACCCGCGACCCTGGCGGTCATAGACCGCCAGGGTCGGAATGACCCCCAGTGTGTCCATGGGAATATGTACTGGCACTACAATAAGCCGCCTCCCTGACACATGGCAGACTGTAAATCATGTATGGCACATACACATTGGTTGGGGAATGGTCAATGGCTTGGCAGTGACATGAAGCAGCTAGGGGTGTTGAATCCATATACAAACACATTACAGATTGTATGGATTATGATTTACAGTGGTAGAATGCATCTGACAAATGACGGTCTGGCTAGAATGTAGGCAGAGTGTGTGACACGCCCATCTACATAGGATGCACAACGATCACAGAAATAGGCTTGATTCACACATGCCCACTGCTAATAATGATAAATACATGTTGACAAATGTATGGGTGTCCATCCTAGGTTGCAACGGGTAAGCCATTGTCCACAATGAATGACCTGTGTCTGAATGTCTACGCAGTATGCTCTATTCAACAACATAACACAGCACATAGCAATATAAACCACTCATTGTCACTTACATGACAGATCCATTGCATGGTACCAAATATACCTAACTTGCTCATACATGTAATGGCCTCCAATTTCACAATCATGTGTGGAATGTGTGAACGTGTGCAGCATTCTCCTACTCTGTCAAGGACCCACATCACACTGAGTGGGAGTAAACACAGCCATATCGTCAGCATCAGGCAAAGGATGAATACAGCACTAAGAAGATCATACACCTCAACATCAGCCAGTCATGGTAAGAGTCAGCTAGGTTGTGGCATGCTGGAAGAATTGCATTGCCACGTTCAACGGTGGATGTGGATGGACAGCTCTGAGATACCCACAAATTTGTGCTGATGCTACATGCCATGTCACCTGGAGACCACTCAAGTGCTTTGGCATGTGCAATGTCATATGTGTTTATGGCACTCACTCCATCTCACTAATGATGCCAATGGGACAATGACACCTGAGTTGACAGTTGTAGGAGGAAAGAATATTCCCATGTAACACAAGTCACATGTAGTATCCCGTCCCAATATCACCTGACAATTTTGCTGTAGAAGATGTATACAAGGTGCTAGCAGAAAAAAAGACTGGGAGCAATGGAGGACACAAACATACCTCACCAGTTATGGCAGACAAAAGGGATAATGACCAGACAAACACCAAAACAGACACTTGTAGACACCATTGTCTACATGTCAAACTCTAACTGATGCATAGAAAGGGTGGGAATTTCAGTACATGAGCATGACATGTGTTCCACCAACATACCATGTTAATTTCCCCTTTAGCATGGTACCGGAACAGGAGACAGTCACATATAATTCAATCTTAACCATATTATTTGTCCAACCTTTATGTCACAGCAGTCATGCAACCCCAAGCAGGGTGAACATGGACACAACTTTGGACTCCTAAACATCCATACATGTCCTACATGTGTAAGCACAGGACCTCTGTACCTGAGAGGGGAGGCTGACATCTCGTACTGCATTGGAATTTATCACAACCAGGACTGTATGTCCACAATTTTGCATGTCTCCATCCACTAGGGAGTGTGCACAGGCTGGAAATTAGACATCATAAATGGTAGAAATACCAGCTCAATAAACCCACGCACCACTGTTCTGACAACATCAATGTATGATCATGTCAGATGCTTGATGCACGTGCACAGGGGGCAGAGTGAACCTCCACATGCAACTATGGGTTTGTGTTGCCACACACACTCACATAGTTATGTAGGTGGGTAGGCCTGCTATCTGTTCTACACTGCAACACTGTGGTAAAGCACTATATGTGACAGTCATGGCTGACATGATGCTGACGTTTCATAAAACACAAATGGAGGCAGGCACACATATCTCAAAGATCTCAACACACATGTACCACCATAATGGGCTAGCCATGGTAATGTGAACGTACTCACTACAAAAGCTAACCTAGCAGTAATGGCATAGGTGTCATAAAACATGTGAGAGTATGAATGTACCCATCAATTGTGCACTGATGTACAGTACATATGTGCCAGTGATGTGACAACACAGGCAATAATGGAAAGGACAACTTCTGTCTATGCAGGGAGATGTCAATGTGAGCTTGCACTCCCCCTGACACAGCAATGTCGTGACGTATGACACAAACGACAGTACACGTTTTCATACAGACAGTTGGCATATAGCATTCTCCACCAACACACTTGTCCATAACATCTGCAGCAACTAAGAGGCATAGGAAAATACATGGCACATGTGTAGCTGGCCTATAACTAGGTAATTACGATAAGTAACCAGTGGGTAGACACACATGCACACTCAACTTGACTGGGGATATGTGATGTCAATGCAGTCCCAGTCCACTGCATACTCTGAGTATATGGTGTAATGGTTGGCACATGCCTTAGCATTTGAATGATACAGAGCCATCATAACAATATGTTTGTTTTTAAGTAGACATTTAGGTCCTCATTACAACCCTGGCGGTCGGTGATAAAGTGGCGGTAATACCGCCAACAGCCGTCAGTAAAAAAATGGGATCACGACCACGGCAGAAACTTCCAACATAAACAGCCACTTTAAAACTCCGACTGCCACGGCGGTAGCAACAAACACCGCAGCGGTCACCGCCAACAGACAGGCGGAAGACAATGTACCGCCCACCCTATTACAAGGCACCAATCCGCCAGCTTTTCCAGGGTGGTACCAATGGCATCAAAAGCATGGCGGAAACAGTACACTGAAGGGGAACCACTCAACTTTCGACACTCAACGAAGAACCAGGACGCCATGGAGCCCAAACAACAGTATATACAAATATTTACAATATGTGCAGAGGGCCGTACACTGTCCTTTGCAAATGTCCGTGGCCCAGTGGGCCAAAAAAACATGGGCGAAGCCCACATTTGACTCCTGCTTCAAAACAGAGAGAACACTGCAGGGGCATCAGGTCGAAAATGGCGGGGGCACCTCAGCCGGAAGATGGTACTACGCCACTACTCCTGGAGGGGGCAACATGCACACTGTAGTGTCCTGGGGAGTGCAAAGCCACAGTCTCTCAAGTGGGTGGTTTGCCCACTGCTTGGTCCTGGGGAGTGCAAAGCCACAGTCTCTCAAGTCTCTCAAGTGGGTGGTTTGCCCACTGCTTGGTCCTGGGGAGTGCAAAGGCAGTCTCTCAAGTCATTCAAGTGGGTGGTTTGCCCACTGCTTGGTCCTGTGGAGTGCAAAGCCACAGTCTCACAAGTGGGTGACATGTTCCCCTGGTTCTGGAGGGCGCCTTCTGCCCAGTCTGCTGCATCCTGCCAAGGATAGGGTGAGTGGATGCATATATCCACTGGTTCTGGAGGGGGCCTTGTGCCCAGTGTGCTTCATTCTGCCACGGATAGGGTGAGTGGATGCATATCTCCACTGGTTCTGGAGGGGGCCTTGTGCCCAGTCTGCTTCATCCTGCCAAGGATAGGGGAAAGGATGCATATCTCCACTGGTTCTGGAGGGGGCATTGTGCCCAGTGATGCTGCACCTGGGGTGTGGCAGTTCATATTCCCTCACCTGGGTGTTTGAGGCACTAGATGTGCAAGGAACAGGTAGCATGATACTCCATGGAGGCAGAGCCAGACTCCATCCTGCGGCGACTTAGGCTGCAAAGTGCTGGTATTGCTGGTGGTGGTGCTTCAAGTGGTGGGTGGAGGGTCCAGGCCGTCTCCTGCACCCATTGGGGACGCTGCTGATGACAGATGTTGTGGAACCGGCTGGGCATGTGGCAGTCCATTTGGCGGTACAGGTGGCGGTGCCTGCGGTGGTGTCTGTGGCGGAGATGCTGCCGGTGCTGGCCATAGTGGTGGTGCTGGTAGTAGTGGAGGGAGACACCAGGCCGTCTCCAGCAGCCTCGGATGGCTGCCCACTGGGGATGATGCTGCTGACTGTTGTTGTGGTAGCGGCGGTGCAGGTGGCGGGGCAGATGGTGGTGCAGGTGGCGGTTCTTGCGGCTGTGCTTTCCGCAGTACAGGTTGTTGGACTGTCAGGACTAATAGTGGTCACCAGTCCCTCACCTGGAGGCTCCGAGCCCTAAAGTGCCTTGCCTTTGTTTTTTTGCCCTTCCCCACCTTGGCAGACGCTGCTTGGACCTTTCCACTGGCAGATGGAGTTTTGGAGGAGGATGCCTTGCTGGGTGGGTCGTACGTCTTGTCCGTGCTGCATGCTGGCCCCTTCTTCACCTTGGCAGGTGGAGGAATCGGTTGGTCCTTTTCATTGTTCGGTGGCACACTGCCAGCCCTGACGGGTGCTCCCTTTAATCCCCTGGGACTTGCAGGTACCACAGTGAATGCTGAGTTGGTAGCTGAGGTGCTGGCCTGGGATCTTGTCACCCTGGCCCTAGGGGAAGGATGGGGGGAGGCGTAGGGAAGAGGTCAATGTTAGCCAGGAAAAGTTTTTCAGACACACTGGGACGGTAAGATGGAGGGCGTTTGGAAGTGGAGGAAGAGGGAGTGGTTGAAGGAGGTGAACGTCTGCTGAGTTTGGGTGAAGGTGCATGGGCTGGATGCTGGTGTGAGGTGGATGGCTGTTGAGTGGGTGTGTGCCTGCATTTGTGTACTTTGGGAGGAGGGCTCACAGACACACTGAGAGAGGACACAGGGGACGTGTACATGGTTGTGCGGGTGGTGACTGGCCGTGAGGGGTGTGTAGTGATGTGTGTGCTGGTGATGGAGGTAGTGGCTGATGATGTAGTGCATGCAGGTGTGAGTGGAGACGCTACTGGGAGGGAGGTGAATGAAGAGCAGGAGGGGGACACAGTGGAGGCAGTGGATGTGATTGTGTGAGTGCCTGTGAGATGATGTGTGGTGCTTATGTTTTCCTGAGCCACTTTTGTGTGTTGATTTGTGTGCATGCTGGTCAGAAGTTGTGCTTGGGATAGGTTGAGGTAGAGGGGATTGGGTCTGGGTTGTGGAAGTTGGAGGGTGAGGCTGGACACAGGGACAATGGCTGCCATCAGTGCTGAGGCTAGAGCCTGAAATGCTCTCAGTTGGGCCGCCACGCCAGAATGAATGCCCTCCACGTATGCATTTGTTTGTTGCAAATGCCTCTCGACACCCTGGATGACATTCAGAATGGTTGACTGCCCAAAAGAGAGGGATCTCAGGTGGTCAATAGCCTCCTCACTGAGGGCAGCAGGGCTGACTGGGGCAGGGCGTGAGGTGCCTGGGGTGAAGGAAATGCCCACCCTCCTGGGTGAGCGGGCACGGGAAACACGCTACGGTGCTGGTAGGTGGGGTAACGGCTGTACCTGTTGTTGGGGTGGGCACAGAGGTACCCGCCACCGCCAGGGGGCTTCCATCGGAGGAGGAATCGCTGTCACTGGTCTCACCTCCTGTCACCATTGTGGAGCTCCCCTCGCCCTCCGTCCCACTGGTGCCTTCACCCTCGGTGGATTCGGCCTCCAGGCCCATGTGGGATGTAGCTCCTTCCGTCGCCGGTGCCTCTGCTCCTCCACAAGATAATGCTAATGCACACAAGGACAGGGTGACAAAACAAAAAGGGGGGAGAGACGGAGGATACACTTGGTCAAGGCCAGCAACAACACTGCAGTTGGCGGACACAACACACAGGGAGCACTAGGCCATGCCCAACCAGTCACTAAGATAGTCACCAGCCCAAGGGATACAATGCCTAACGCCAGCATCTGCACACCTGACACCCACGGGACCATGCCCAGTAGTAGTTGGCCACTTGTACCATTGGGGTAGGAGTGCTTCAGAGCCTGCACTCAAGGGACCTACCCTGCCATGATCGCCATGGCCTAGGGACACCCACCCTGCTAGCTCCTAAAGTGCATAAAGTCAGCTTTCACAATATGTACTCACCCCCTTGTGGCTGCTGTGATGCCCTTAAGAGCCCATCCAACTCCGGATAGGCCACTGCCAGGATGTGGAATATCAGGGGGGTCATGGTGCAACTGACACCCCTTCCACGTTGGGAGGCCAGCCCCAGCTGGGCCTCTGCCGTTTTCTTCATCCAGCGGCGTAGGTCCTCCCATCTCTTGCGGCATTGGGTGCTCCCCCTGTGATAGACCCCCCAGTGTACATACCTCCTTGGCGATGGCACGCCAAATACCCTTTTTCTGATGGGCGCTGACCTAGAGGGAAAAGACAGCGGAAAATGTAATTACTCACCCGTCCGGACCGTCATACTCACTGCCCACCAGTTCACACCCATGCCCTGACGCACATAAACTGACCACCTCTCATGCAGCACTCAGGCCAGGACGCCTTAGCACCCCCCACACGTGACTTACATCCACACCACTCCAAACAGGCATTGCCCACACATCATTCTCGTAGTGTACTCACCTGTTTGTCTGGAAGACCGTAGAGTAACGTGTACTGAGGTAGGACCTCATCCACCAGTTTCTCCAACTCCTCCGTAGTGAAGGCAGGGGCCCTTTCCCCAGACACTCTAACCATTGTCACTTCCAGACTCAAGTCAAAGCAGCACATGCAGTGTAGGTCCTTTCCTGTTGATGGTCAGGTAGCAAGTGAGTGAATAGCTAGAAAATGGTGGTGACGTCCGCGGCGGTGCGTACCGTCACCACAGGCGTACATCACAATTGGCTCCTGGGACCCTTAGGGCCCAATGATAACCAAGGCGAAGTTGTGCGGCGGTCATCGATCACCTACCGCGACACAGCACAACGCTAGCGCACTTGTTCCTCCTTACAGGTCAGGCAGCCGCCATTTCAGGGGGGCACATGGCATGGCACTTAGCTGCGTCACAGCACATATTGGCACATCCACTGATTCTCGAATTACACACTTCTTCTGTGACATAAATTCAAAAACAGTTGTGCCATATATGTGGAAATATGACCCTCTGCTAACTGTTCTCCTCCATAGGCTACAACAGCTGAGGCAGATGATGAGATGGCGGCATCCTCCGGTGTACAGACCCCTGGTGGACCTGTCGACAATGGAGGACAGACGCATCATCATCACATACAGACTTGATCGTGCCACAATCCAAGAACTGTGTGCCCAATTGGAGCCAGACCTACAGGAATACCCCCTCTAGTGCAGGTTCTGTCAGTGCTCCATTTTCTGGCAAGTGGTTCCTTTCAAACTACAGTGGCCATGTGTAGGAGGCTGGACTGGCTTGTAGTGAGTACCAAGGGGTACTTGCACCTTGCACCAGGCCCAGTTATCCCTTATTAGTGTATAGGGTGTCTAGCAGCTTAGGCTGATAGATAATGGTAGCTTAGCAGAGCAGCTTAGGCTGAACTAGGAGACGTGTGAAGCTACTACAGTACCACTTAGTGTCATATGCACAATATCATAAGAAAACACAATACACAGTTATACTAAAAATAAAGGCACTTTATTTTTATGACAATATGCCAAAGTATCTTAGAGTGTACCCTCAGTGAGAGGATAGGAAATATACACAAGATATATATACACAATAGCAAAAATATGCAGTATAGTCTTAGAAAACAGTGCAAACAATGTATAGTTACAATAGGATGCAATGGGGAAACATAGGGATAGGGGCAACACAAACCATATACTCCAAAAGTGGAATGCGAACCACGAATGGACCCCAAACCTATGTGACCTTGTAGAGGGTCGCTGGGACTATTAGAAAATAGTGAGAGTTAGAAAAATAACCCTCCCCAAGACCCTGAAAAGTGAGTGCAAAGTGCACTAAAGTTCCCCTAAGGACAAAGTAGTCCTAGGAATAATGCAGGAAAGACACAAACCAGCAATGCAACAACTGTGGATTTCCAATCTAGGGTACCTGTGGAACAAGGGGACCAAGTCCAAAAGTCACAAGCAAGTCGGAGATGGGCAGATGCCCAGGAAATGCCAGCTGCGGGTGCAAAGAAGCTTCAACTGGACAGAAGAAGCTGAGGTTTCTGCAGGAACGAAAAGGGCTAGAGACTTCCCCTTTGGAGGACGGATCCCTCTTGCCTTGGAGAGTCGTGCAGAAGTGTTTTCCCGCCGGAAGGACGCCAACAAGCCTTGCTAGGCACAAATCGTGCGTTTGGCGTTTTTGGACGCTGCTGGGGCCCAGGAGGGACCAGGAGGTCGCAAATTGGACCTGAAGAGAGAGGGGACGTCAAGCAAGACAAAGAGCCCTCACTAAAGCAGGTTGCACCCGGAGAAGTGCCAGAAACAGGCACTACAAGGATGCGTGAAACGGTGCTCGCCGAAGTTGCACAAAGGAGTCCCACGTCGCCGGAGACCAACTTAGAAAGTCGTGCAATGCAGGTTAGAGTGCCGTGGACCCAGGCTTGGCTGTGCACAAAGGATTTCTGCCGGAAGTGCACAGGGGACGGAGTAGCTGCAAAGTCGCGGTTCCCAGCAATGCAGCCCAGCGAGGTGAGGCAAGGACTTACCTCCACCAAACTTGGGCTGAAGAGTCACTGGACTGTGGGGGTCACTTGGACAGCGTCGCTGGATTCGAGGGACCTCACTCGTCGTGCTGAGAGGAGACCCAAGGGACCGGTAATGCAGCTTTTTGGTGCCTGCGGTTGCAGGGGGAAGATTCCGTCGACCCACGGGAGATTTCTTCGGAGCTTCTGGTGCAGAGAGGAGGCAGGCTACCCCCACAGCATGCACAAGCAGGAAAACAGTCGAGAAGGCGGCAGGATCAGCGTTACAGAGTTGCAGTAGTCGTCTTTGCTACTATGTTGCAGGTTTGCAGGCTTCCAGCGCGGTCAGCGGTCGTTTCCTTATCAGAAGGTGAAGAGAGAGATGCAGAGGAACTCGGCTGAGCTCATGCATTCGTTATCTAAAGTTTCCCCAGAGACAGAGACCCTAAATAGCCAGAAAAGAGGGTTTGGCTACCTAGGAGAGAGGAAAGGCTATTAACACCTGAAGGAGCCTATCAGCAGGAGTCTCTGACGTCACCTGGTGGCACTGGCCACTCAGAGCAGTCCAGTGTGCCAGCAGCACCTCTGTTTCCAAGATGGCAGAGGTCTGGAGCACACTGGAGGAGCTCTGGACACCTCCCAGGGGAGGTGCAGGTCAGGGGAGTGGTCACTCCCCTTTCCTTTGTCCAGTTTCGCGCCAGAGCAGGGGCTAAGGGGTCCCTGAACCGGTGTAGACTGGCTTATGCAGAATTGGGCACATCTGTGCCCAACAAAGCATTTCCAGAGGCTGGGGGAGGCTACTCCTCCCCTGCCTTCACACCATTTTCCAAAGGGAGAGGGTGGCACACCCTCTCTCAGAGGAAGTTCTTTGTTCTGCCATCCTGGGCCAGGCCTGGCTGGACCCCAGGAGGGCAGCTGCCTGTCTGAGGGGTTGGCAGCAGCAGCAGCTGCAGTGAAACCCCAGGAAGGGCAGTTTGGCAGTACCAGGGTCTGTGCTACAGACCACTGGGATCATGGGATTGTGCCAACTATGCCAGGATGGCATAGAGGGGGCAATTCCATGATCATAGACATGTTACATGGCCATATTCGGAGTTACCATGGTGAATCTACATATAGGTAGTGACCTATATGTAGTGCACGCGTGTAATGGTGTCCCCGCACTCACAAAGTTCAGGGAATTGGCTCTGAACAATGTGGGGGCACCTTGGCTAGTGCCAGGGTGCCCTCACACTAAGTAACTTTGCACCTAACCTTTACCAGGTAAAGGTTAGACATATAGGTGACTTATAAGTTACTTAAGTGCAGTGTAAAATGGCTGTGAAATAACGTGGACGTTATTTCACTCAGGCTGCAGTGGCAGGCCTGTGTAAGAATTGTCAGAGCTCCCTATGGGTGGCAAAAGAAATGCTGCAGCCCATAGGGATCTCCTGGAACCCCAATACCCTGGGTACCTCAGTACCATATACTAGGGAATTATAAGGGTGTTCCAGTAAGCCAATGTAAATTGGTAAAAATGGTCACTAGCCTGTCAGTGACAATTTGGAAAGAAATGAGAGAGCATAACCACTGAGGTTCTGATTAGCAGAGCCTCAGTGAGACAGTTAGTCACTACACAGGTAACACATTCAGGCACACTTATGAGCACTGGGGCCCTGGGTTACCAGGGTCCCAGTGACACATACAACTAAAACAACATATATACAGTGAAAAATGGGGGTAACATGCCAGGCAAGATGGTACTTTCCTACACAACCCCCCCCCAAACGAAGGACAATAAGACTAGCCATGACCTGATGAGTCTTCATTGTCTAAGTGGAAATATCTGGAGAGTCCATCTGCATTGGAGTGGCTACTCCCAGGTCTATGTTCCACTGTATAGTCCATTCCCTGTAGGGATATGGACCACCTCAACAATTTAGGATTTTCACCTTTCATTTGTTTTAGCCAAAGTAGAGGTTTGTGGTCTGTCTGAACAATGAAGTGAGTGCCAAACAGGTATGGCCTCAACTTCTTCAGAGCCCAGACCACAGCAAAGGCCTCCCTCTCAATGGCAGACCAACGCTTTTCTCTAGGGGTCAACCTCCTACTAATAAAAGCAACAGGTTGATCCTGGCCCTCAGAATTAAGTTGTGATAGGACTGCCCCTACTCCTAATTCAGATGCATCAGTTTGGACATAGAATTTTTTAGAGTAACAAGGGCTTTTCAGGACAGGTGCAGAGCACATGGCCTGCTTGAGCTCCTCCAAAGCTTTCTGACAGCTTGCTGTCCACAATACCTTTTTAGGCATTTTCTTGGATGTGAGGTCATTAAGAGGGGCTGCAATGGAGCCATAGTTCTTAATGAACCTCCTGTAATACCCAGTGAGGCCTAGGAAGGCTCTCACCTGAGTCTGAGTGGTAGGGGGAACCCAATCAATGATAGTTTGGATTTTCCCCTGAAGTGGTGCAATCTGTTCCCCACCAACAAGGTGTCCCAGATAAACCACCTTACCCTGCCCTATCTGGCACTTTGAAGCCTTGATAGTGAGGCCTGCCTTTTGCAGAGCCTCCAAAACTTTCCATAGGTGGACCAGGTGATCATCCCAACTGGAGCTAAAGACAGCTATATCGTCCAAATATGCTGCACTGAAAGCTTCCAGCCCTTGCAGGACTGTGTTCACCAACCTCTGAAAAGTGGCAGGTGCATTTTTCAAACCAAAAGGCATTACAGTAAACTGGTAATGTCCTCCAATGGTAGAAAATGCAGTCTTAGGTTTAGCATCTTCTGACAATTTGATCTGCCAATACCCTGCAGTCAAATCAAAAGTGCTTAGATACTTGGCAGATGCCAGTGTATCTATGAGCTCATCTGCCCTGGGTATAGGGTGAGCATCAGTTTTGGTTACCAAGTTGAGACCTCTATAGTCTACACAAAACCTCATTTCCTTCTTTCCATCTTTAGAATTGGGTTTTGGTACCAGTACCACAGGAGAAGCCCATGGACTGTCAGAGTGCTCAACCACTCCTAGTTCCAACATTTTCTGAACTTCTTGCTTTATGCAGTCCCTGACATGGTCAGGCTGCCTATAGATCTTACTTTTGACAGGTAAACTGTCTCCAGTATCTATAGTGTGCTCACACCAAGAAGTGGTGCCTGGCACAGTAGAGAAGAGTTCTGAAAATTGTCCTAGGAGATTTATGCAATTATCTTTCTGCTCAGCAGTAAGACAATCAGCCAAAACTACACCTTCCACAAGAGCATCTTGTTCTGTGGAAGAGAAGAGATCAGGTAGAGGATCACTGTCTTCTTCCTGTCCCTCATCTGTTGCCATGAGCAGGGTGAGATCAGCCCTGTCATAGTAGGGTTTCAGGCGGTTGACATGGAGCACCCTAAGGGGACTCCTGGCAGTGCCTAAGTCCACCAAGTAGGTGACTTCACCCTTCTTTTCAACAATTGTGTGGGGTCCACTCCATTTATCTTGGAGTGCTCTTGGGGCCACAGGCTCCAAGACCCACACTTTCTGCCCTGGTTGGTACTGAACCAAAACAGCCTTCTGATCATGCCATTGCTTCTGGAGCTTCTGGCTGGCCTGAAGGTTTTGCCTGGCCTTTTTCATGTACTCAGCCATCCTTGATCTGAGGCCAAGTACATAGTCCACAATATCCTGTTTAGGAGCTTTTAAAGGTTGTTCCCAACCCTCCTTTACAAGTGTGAGTGGACCCCTAACAGGGTGTCCAAAAAGAAGTTCAAAGGGGCTGAAGCCCACTCCTTTCTGGGGTACCTCCCTGTAGGCAAAAAGGAAGCATGGTAGGAGGATATCCCATCTCCTGCGGAGTTTTTCAGGGAGTCCCATAATCATGCCTTTGAGAGTTTTATTAAATCTCTCCACCAGTCCATTTGTTTGTGGATGATAGGGTGTTGTGAACTTGTACGTTACACCACACTCCTTCCACATGGCCTTTAAGTATGCAGACATGAAATTGCTTCCTCTGTCTGATACTACTTCCTTTGGGAAGCCCACCCTGGAAAATATTCCCAGGAGGGCCTTTGCCACTGCAGGTGCTGTAGTGGTCCTTAAAGGAATAGCTTCAGGATATCTTGTGGCATGGTCCACTACCACTAAGATAAACCTATTGCCTGAAGCAGTAGGAGGGTCAAGGAGGCCAACTATGTCAACCCCTACCCTTTCAAAGGGAACCCCAACCACAGGCAGTGGGATAAGGGGTGCCTTTGGAGTGCCACCTGTCTTGCCACTGGCTTGACAGGTTTCACAGGACTTGCAAAATTCTTTTGTGTCCTCAGACATCCTAGGTCAATGAAACAGGGGAACAAGCCTGTCCCAAGTTTTCATTTGTCCTAGATGCCCAGCTAAGGGAATGTCATGTGCCAGTGTTAGGAGGAACTTTCTGTACTCCTGAGGAATTACTAATCTCCTGGCAGCTCCAGGTTTAGGATCCCTATGCTCAGTGTACAAGAGGTTGTCCTCCCAGTAAACTCTGTGAGAGTCACTGACATCCCCATTAGCTTGTTTGACAGCTTGCTGTCTGAGACCCTCTAATGTGGGACAGGTTTGCTGTGCCACACTCAGCTCCTCTCTGGCAGGCCCCCCTTCACCCAAAAGCTCAGCAGTGTCTGCTTCCAGCTCCTCTGGTGTAGGTTCTGCACAGGGAGGGAATTCTTCTTCCTCAGAAGTAGAATCCACTGTAGAGGGAGGGATAGTAGGAAGTGGTTTGCTTCTACTAGCCCTAGCTTTAGGGAGCACTTGGTCCATTGTTCCAGGATCCAAGCTTCCCTGTCCTTTTTGCTTTTTGGCCTGAGCCCTTGTTAAAGCAAAAATATGCCCTGGGATGCCCAGCATTGCTGCATGGGCCTCCAACTCCACATCTGACCAAGCTGATGTCTCCAAATAATTCCCTAATAGACAGTCTACAGGTAAATCTGAAGCTACCACAACTTTCTTTGGACCAGTTACCCCCCCCCCAGTTGAGATTTACAACAGCCATGGGGTGGCTTTGTGTTATGTTGTGAGCATCGGTTACTTGGTACTGGTGTCCAAGTATGTGTTGTTCAGGGTGCACTAGTTTCTCAATCACCATTGTGACACTGGCACCTGTGTCCCTGTAGGCCTGGACCTCAACACCATTTATTAGGGTTAGTTGCTTGTACTTATCCATATTAAGGGGACAAGCAACTAAGGTGGCTAAATCAATAGCCCCCTCAGAGACTAACACAGCCTCTGTGGCCTCCCTAAAAAGGCCAACCCCAACTAAGTTACCAATAGTGAGCCCAGCTACTCCCTTGGATTGGCTATTAGTAGGTTTGCTCCCACCACCACTGCTATTAGTAGGGACACTAGGGGTAGCAGTAGGGGTTGTAGTGGTAGGAGGCTTGGTGCCTTTCTTTGGACAACTGGGATCTGTTGTCCAATGGCCTTTTATTTTACATAAATAGCACCATGGTTTCTTTTCCTTGTTCTGATTAAAAGAGGATTTGGGCCCACCACCCCCACCAGAGTGTTTTTGTGGGCCTGATGAAGACTCATTTTTAGATTTGTCCCCACCCTTGTCAGAAGACTTACCATCCTTCTTTTTGTTGCCATCTTTGTCACCCCCTGTATGAACTTTTCTGTTCACCCTTGTTCTGACCCATTTGTCTGCCTTCTTTCCCAATTCTTGGGGAGAGGTCAGATCAGAGTCCACCAAGTACTGGTGCAACAAATCAGACACACAATTATTAAGAATATGCTCTCTCAGGATCAAGTTATACAGGCTGTCATAATCAGTAACTTTACTGCCATGTAACCACCCCTCCAAGGCCTTCACTGCCTGGTCAATGAAATCAACCCAGTCTTGTGAAGACTCCTTTTTGGTCTCTGAACTTTATCCTGTACTGTTCAGTGGTTAAGCCATAACCATCCAGGAGTGCATTCTTAAGAACTTGGAAATTATTGGCATCATTTTCTTTCACAGTAAGGAGCCTATCCCTACCTTTTCCACTAAATGATAGCCATAGGATAGCAGCCCACTGCCTTTGAGGGACATCCTGTACAACACAGGCCCTCTCAAGTGCAGCAAACCACTTGTTAATGTCATCCCCCTCCTTATAAGGGGGAACTATCTTGTGCAGATTCCTGGAATCATGCTCTTTTGCAGGATGACTATGGGGAATACTGCTGCTGCCACCATGGGTATCTAAACCCAACTTCTGTCTTTCCTTCTCTAATTCAAAAGACTGTCTATCCAAATCCAGCTGTTGCTTTTTAAGCTTCAGTCTGGTTTGTTCCACCCTCAACTTATTGAGTTCCCTCTCTAACATTCTGTCATCAGGGTTGGTGGGAGGGACATTTCTAGAAACAGAGCTATGATGGGAATGAACAGAAGGAGACCTGTCCCTTACAGAAGCCAACTTAACAGCTTGGTTTACAGAAACATTACTACCAGTATGGTGAGAATAAATGCTTTTGCTATGATGTGAGACAACACTATTTCTTTGGTGTGGCTCATCATCATTACCATCTATGCTATATTGTCTAGTAATGGGCAGGCTAGGAAGTTTCTTTCCTGAATCTTTTCCTGGGGGAGTCCCTGAATCAGATTGGGAACTATTAGGTACTTTTTCAACAGATGGGCCACCTCTGGCCTTATCCTGTTCTCTAAGCATGTTAATTAACAGTTCCAAGGCAGGATTCTTCCCTACACTCAAACCTCTCTCTATACAGAGACTCCTTGCTCTTTTCCAGCTAAGGTTGTCATATGCAAGTTTTGACAGATCAACACTTTGGCCTGTGCCAGACATTTTTTAGAGAGAGTTAAAGTGATAGAGAAAGAGACAAAAGTTTTTAGAACTTTTTGGAAAGACAGAAAAAAAACTTTTAAAACTTTTAAGAACTTTTTGAAAGTTTAGGAGTACTTTTCAGCACTTAGAAAAGAGTGAAAAGAGGAAATGCAAAACTTTTTGGCTATGTGTATATACACTGACCTTGTTTTGTATATTTTTCTCTTATGAAAAGTACAATGACAAGAGTGGTAAGCAGTCTCAAGCACTTATCCCACCACTGCACAACCAATGTAGGAGGCTGGGCTGGCTTGTAGTGAGTACCAAGGGGTACTTGCACCTTGCACCAGGCCCAGTTATCCCTTATTAGTGTATAGGGTGTCTAGCAGCTTAGGCTGATAGATAATGGTAGCTTAGCAGAGCAGCTTAGGCTGAACTAGGAGACGTGTGAAGCTACTACAGTACCACTTAGTGTCATATGCACAATATCATAAGAAAACACAATACACAGTTATACTAAAAATAAAGGCACTTTATTTTTATGACAATATGCCAAAGTATCTTAGAGTGTACCCTCAGTGAGAGGATAGGAAATATACACAAGATATATATACACAATAGCAAAAATATGCAGTATAGTCTTAGAAAACAGTGCAAACAATGTATAGTTACAATAGGATGCAATGGGGAAACATAGGGATAGGGGCAACACAAACCATATACTCCAAAAGTGGAATGCGAACCACGAATGGACCCCAAACCTATGTGACCTTGTAGAGGGTCGCTGGGACTATTAGAAAATAGTGAGAGTTAGAAAAATAACCCTCCCCAAGACCCTGAAAAGTGAGTGCAAAGTGCACTAAAGTTCCCCTAAGGACAAAGTAGTCGTGTTAGAGGAATAATGCAGGAAAGACACAAACCAGCAATGCAACAACTGTGGATTTCCAATCTAGGGTACCTGTGGAACAAGGGGACTAAGTCCAAAAGTCACAAGCAAGTCGGAGATGGGCAGATGCCCAGGAAATGCCAGCTGCGGGTGCAAAGAAGCTTCAACTGGACAGAAGAAGCTGAGGTTTCTGCAGGAACAAAAAGGGCTAGAGACTTCCCCTTTGGTGGACGAATCCCTCTTGCCTTGGAGAGTCGTGCAGAAGTGTTTTCCCGCCGGAAGGATGCCAACAAGCCTTGCTAGGCGCAAATCGTGCATTTGGCGTTTTTGGACGCTGCTGGGGCCCAGGAGGGACCAGGAGGTCGCAAATTAGACCTGAAGAGAGAGGGTACGTCGAGCAAGACAAAGAGCCCTCACTGAAGCAGGTAGCACCCGGAGAAGTGCCAGAAACAGGCACTACGAGGATGCGTGAAACGGTGCTCGCCGAAGTTGCACAAAGGAGTCCCACGTCGCCGGAGACCAACTTAGAAAGTCGTGCAATGCAGGTTAGAGTGCCGTGGACCCAGGCTTGGCTGTGCACAAAGGATTTCCGCCGGAAGTGCACAGGGGCCGGAGTAGCTGCAAAGTCGCGGTTCCCAGCAATGCAGCCCAGCGAGGTGAGGCAAGGACTTACCTCAACCAAACTTGGGCTGAAGAGTCACTGGACTGTGGGGGTCACTTGGACAGCGTCGCTGGATTCGAGGGACCTCGCTCGTCGTGCTGAGAGGAGACCCAAGGGACCGGTAATGCAGCTTTTTGGTGCCTGCGGTTGCAGGGGGAAGATTCCGTCGACCCACGGGAGATTTCTTCGGAGCTTCTGGTGCAGAGAGGAGGCAGGCTACCCCCACAGCATGCACAAGCAGGAAAACAGTCGAGAAGGCGGCAGGATCAGCGTTACAGAGTTGCAGTAGTCGTCTTTGCTACTATGTTGCAGGTTTGCAGGCTTCCAGCGCGGTCAGCGGTCGTTTCCTTATCAGAAGGTGAAGAGAGAGATGCAGAGGAACTCGGCTGAGCTCATGCATTCGTTATCTAAAGTTTCCCCAGAGACAGAGACCCTAAATAGCCAGAAAAGAGGGTTTGGCTACCTAGGAGAGAGGAAAGGCTACTAACACCTGAAGGAGCCTATCAGCAGGAGTCTCTGACGTCACCTGGTGGCACTGGCCACTCAGAGCAGTCCAGTGTGCCAGCAGCACCTCTGTTTCCAAGATGGCAGAGGTCTGGAGCACACTGGAGGAGCTCTGGACACCTCCCAGGGGAGGTGCAGGTCAGGGGAGTGGTCACTCCCCTTTCCTTTGTCCAGTTTCGCGCCAGAGCAGGAGCTAAGGGGTCCCTGAACCGGTGTAGACTGGATTATGCAGAATTGGGCACATCTGTGCCCAACAAAGCATTTCCAGAGGCTGGGGGAGGCTACTCCTCCCCTGCCTTCACACCATTTTCCAAAGGGAGAGGGTGGCACACCCTCTCTCAGAGGAAGTTCTTTGTTCTGCCATCCTGGGCCAGGCCTGGCTGGACCCCAGGAGGGCAGCTGCCTGTCTGAGGGGTTGGCAGCAGCAGCAGCTGCAGTGAAACCCCAGGAAGGTCAGTTTGGCAGTACCAGGGTCTGTGCTACAGACCACTGGGATCATGGGATTGTGCCAACTGCCAGGATGGCATAGAGGGGGCAATTCCATGATCATAGACATGTTACATGGCCATATTCGGAGTTACCATGCTGAATCTACATATAGGTAGTGACCTATATGTAGTGCACGCGTGTAATGGTGTCCCCGCACTCACAAAGTTCAAGGAATTGGCTCTGAACAATGTGGGGGCACCTTGGCTAGTGCCAGGGTGCCCTCACACTAAGTAACTTTGCACCTAACCTTTACCAGGTAAAGGTTAGACATATAGGTGACTTATAAGTTACTTAAGTGCAGTGTAAAATGGCTGTGAAATAACGTGGACGTTATTTCACTCAGGCTGCAGTGGCAGGCCTGTGTAAGAATTGTCAGAGCTCCCTATGGGTGGCAAAAGAAATGCTGCAGCCCATAGGGATCTCCTGGAACCCCAATACCCTGGGTACCTCAGTACCATATACTAGGGAATTATAAGGGTGTTCCAGTAAGCCAATGTAAATTGGTAAAAATGGTCACTAGCCTGTCAGTGACAATTTGGAAAGAAATGAGAGAGCATAACCACTGAGGTTCTGATTAGCAGAGCCTCAGTGAGACAGTTAGTCACTACACAGGTAACACATTCAGGCACACTTATGAGCACTGGGGCCCTGGGTTACCAGGGTCCCAGTGACACATACAACTAAAACAACATATATACAGTGAAAAATGGGGGTAACATGCCAGGCAAGATGGTACTTTCCTACACCATGGCATAAGGGATGTCTCAGCCAATGTTCTCCAACGTGTTGACCAGAGTGTTGTCTGCCCTTCTGAAGCACATGCGCAGCTACACCATTTTCCCCCAGGTGGATAATTTGGCCACAGTGAAAGCTGACTTCTATGCCCTGGGACATACCCCCAACATCATTGGTGCCATAGATGGTAAACATGTGGCATTTGTCCCTTCCCCAACAGAAATGAACAGCTCTACAGGAATAGAAAAAGCTATCACTCGATGAAAGTGCAAATGGTGTGTTTGGCGGACCAGTACATCTCCCATGTGAATGCCAAATATCCTGGCTCAGTGCATGACGCCTATATCTTGAGGATTAGCAGCATCCCTTATGTGATGGGGCAACTTCAGAGACACCGGGTGTGGCTAATAGGTGAGCCCAAGGTCCCCACACAGTATAAGTTGGGGTCTGAGTATGGGGTTGCCCCTAAGGGGTAGTGTGTGTCTAACAGTTGTCCTTCGATATTTGCAGGTGACTCTGGTTACACCAACCTCTCATGGCTACTGACCCCAGTGAGGAATCCCAGGACAAGGGCAGAGGAACATCACAATGAGGCACATGGGCGTACAAGGAGGATTATTGAGAGAACCTTCGGCCTCCTGAAGACCAGATTCCGGTGCCTCCATCTGACAGGTGGATCCCTGTACTACCCACTGAAGAAGGCGTGCCATATCATCGTGGCATGCTGTATGTTGCACAACCTGTCCTTGAGACACCAGGTGCCTTTTCTGCAGGAGGATGAGCCTGGAGATGGTCTTGTGGCAGCAGTGGAACCTGTGAACAGTGAGGAAGAGGAGGCAGATGAAGAAGATGTGGACAACAGAACAAACATTATACAGCAGTACTTCCAGTGACACACAGGTAAGAGACTGTAACTCAAATTTACATTACAGTAAACTTTTGGACATTGTACATGGCAGCCTCTTACCCTCTGTCTATGGACACTGACTGCTCCCTTTGGATTCTCTATTTTCAGATCTGTGTACCCCATTCTGGCTACTGCTATATGTACTGCTGCCCACCAAAGGTCATCCTGTGGTATATTTCACTGGACATAGACTTTGCAATGCTTTGATAATGTTGTAATAATACATCTTTCTAATCATTACACTGACTCCAGTATGGTTTATGTTTCAAGGGTGTTTATTATGGGGTAAATGCAAGGGGTACTGGTGGAGGAATGTCCAGTTAGAGTCCAGTCTATTGGCATGACAGGTGCATTGTCCAATGGGGCATTGGAAGGGGAGCAATGGCAGTTCAAGGTGGACAGGGTGACATAGTGGGACAGAAGGGTGACAATCAGAAGAGTCTTATTTCCTGGTGAGGGTCTTGGCAATGTTCTCTGTCTTCTGCCTGGATCGCAGGGACCATTTGCAGGGTGGCTCAACTGCAGGGGGTAGGGTGCTGGTGGCCTGTTGGTCCTGTGGCGTGCCTCCTGTCCACTAGAGCCGGTGGAGGTGGAAGGCTGTTCCTCGGTTTGGCTAGTGTCAGGGGCCCTTTGTTGTGCTACTGCGTCCCTCATGGTCTTGCCCGCACCCCTGCAATGGTGACCAGGATGGTGTATATTTTAGTTAGGTCCTCCCTGATCCCCAGGTACTGTCCCTCCTGCAGCCGCTGGGTCTCCTGTAACTTGGCCAGTACCTGGCCCATGGTCTCCTGGGAATGGTGGTATGCTCCCATGATGTTTGAGAGTGCCTTGTGGAGGGTCGGTTCCCTGGGCCTGTCCTCCTCCTGTCGCACAGCAGTCCTCCTAGCTTCCCTGTTGTCCTGTTCCTCTGTCCCCTGAACCGTGCGCCACACTGCCACTGACCCCATGTCCCTGATCGGTCCTGGGTGTGTGGGGTTGCCTGGGGTCCCTGTAGTGGTGGACACACCGCTGATTGACGTGTCCTGGGAACAGAGGTATGGGCCTGCTGGGGGGGTGCTGTGCTGGTGTTTCCTGAGGCGGGAGGCTCTGTGGTGGGTTGGGAGCGTGGCAGGGTAACCGACTGTCCAGAGGTCCCTGATGGGCCAGGTTGGTCATCGTGATCCAGGCGTGCAGAGCTGCTGTCATCACTGTGGGGCTCTTCTGGGGGGGCTGGGTTTAGCTGGCACCTCCTCTCCGGTGACATTGTGTAGGGGTCCTGTTCGGATGCAAATGCATTGTTAATGTATCTGTGTGTGCCATCTTGTGCAATGGGTGTGTTTCCCTGTATGACTGTGCTTTCCCTGTCGGCTTGGCCTTGTGTAAGTGGTGATTTTGTGGGCTGGGTGAGTCTCTCCATTGGGCATGCTGGGGTGATGGGTGTCCCTGCAGGTCTGTGATGGGGGTCCATGCATTGTTGTTGCATGCAGGGCTTGGTATTGGGATGGGTGGGTTGTGATAGTGGGATATATGTGAGTTGGTGGAGTGATGGGGGTGAGAGAAAGGGTGGGGCTATGTGATGGCATGCAGTTAGGGTGGGGGATATAGTAGTAAAGATATGACTTACCAGAGTCCAGTCCTCCTGCTATTCCTGCGAGGCCCTCAGGATGCATGATCGCCAAGACTTGCTCCTCCCATGTTGTTAGTTGTGGCGGTGGAGGTGGGGGTCCACCGCCATTCCTGTGTACAGCCCTCTGTACAGCAATCTGGTGTCTTGAAACCACAGAAAGTACCTTCCCCCGTAGGGTGTTCCACCTCTTCCTGATGTCATCCCTTGTTCTTGGGTGCTGTCCCACGACGTTGACCCTGTCCACGATTCTCCACCATAGCTCCATCTTTCTTGCAATGGACGTCTGCTGCACCTGGGATCCGAATAGCTGTGGCTTTACCTGGATGATTTCCTCCACCATGACCCTTAGCTCCTCCTCTGAAAACCTGGGGTGTCTTTGGGGTGCCATGGATTCGGTGTGAGTGATATGTCTGAGGATGTGTGAGGTGATGTGTGGTGTGATGTGTTGGGGTGTATACTGTGATGTGCGTGTATGGTGTATGGCTGATGGGGTTCTGTGCCTCTGATTGAGTGGGTGCTCTTTGCTTGTCTCTCTGTGCATGGTCTCTTTTTGTTGTGGGTAATGTGGGTGTGCGTTTTATAGTGGTATGAGTGTGAGGGTGTGGTGTGTGCATGTGTGTCAGGTGTGTGTATTTTGAATTGTCAAATGTGGTGTGGTGTTGTAAGTGTGTGCATTTTGCGTGCAGCGGTGTGTACCGCCAATGGATTACTGCGGTTGAATGACCGCTGCGTTGATTTGTGGGTCGTGATACTGTGGGCGTATTCCTGTTGGCGTAAAGGTGTGGGTTTTGCAATCGCCAGTTTATCACTGACCTTTGGTGTGGAGGACTTGTGGGTGTCTGTATTGTGGTGGGATTCTCTGTGTGGGTCATAATAACCGTGGCGGATTACCGCTGCGGTCACAGTATTTTGGCGGCGGTAGGTGGCATTTACCGCCAGGGTTGTAATGAGGGTCATAATGCCCACAGACATAACTATGTACTCCACCTTATACTCACTAGTCATACACATATGTGAACACATAGCACACATGTGCCAACAATCATGTGTACACAGTGTAGGACACATGAACATATGCCCAAATCATGGGTGAGTGCCTACAGCTGCGTCATGATAACACATATTGGTTGCACATACCAATGACAGCGCAATCACACTCAAACATAGGTGGGCAGATCTGCTGGCAAGGGAGCAGGATCTGCTGGACCATTTGGGGATCGAAATCGGCAGAACTGTTGGTAAGTCACCCATTGCCATTCAGTTGGCTGCATGTAGCATTTGACTGACAGTAGCAGATAAATCGGAGTGCTGCTTGTAATGGTTGTGAACATGTCGCATGCAACCTGTATGATAAGTCTCTGCCACACTTAAGGCCTGCAGATCAAACGTCATATATTTTAGACCATGCAGGACACGTATGATGAACCCCATCACAAAGGGGCATATATGAGTGCCCTTTGCGCTGCCATAGTGCCATGTGATTGAAGGTAATGCATCGTTGACCAACCATTTTGCCCATGTAGTCTATATAAAGTGTTGCAATGCATGCATTGCACCACTTTTGCAAGGCTTAACACACATCATGTCTGTGCCAGCCACAATGTATGCAAGGGGTCCGTTCTGGCGAAAAAAGGGCCTCCATATTAGCAATGTAAAGTCAATGAGACTGCTGCACCCCATTTGTGGCGGATTTCCTAACGCCTGCTCTTTGCTCCCGTTAAACATAAGCTCCCATAATGATCAATGGGCCCCTGGGTGCTTAGCAGGACTCGGGTATATGAATGATGATGCTAATCCTGCAAAGCGCCACACTACTGTCACACATTTTTGACCTTCTCCCCCAACTACCACCATGGTGTACAGTCTATTGGGGATGGCGCACACATGATGGTATCAGGAGCGCGCCCAAATCCCGCACATCACTAGGTGCTGCACCACTTCCATATCTTTGGCCCCAACTGTTGTGATGCATGCACAATGCAACTTTCCATTTATACACCTAGGAATGACAAATGTGCCATTAAAAATGCATGAAAGGGTGTTTAAAAAATAGTTAGTGAGAGCAAAATCAAGGCCTCAGTGTCACAACAAATGTTCCAAAGTATGAATTCCAAACACTCTGTAGGGCTGCTGAGCGTAGGTGTGAAATCTGTGCACAGAAATGCTTGAGAAGGGCCCCTATATACTCAGCAGGTGGGTCCATGATCTGTAGCAGCACCTGCTGAGTGCATCTTTGGCCTTCACATGTAAACATCATGTTGGCCCACACTGACAGCAAGCTTTGACTTCATAATGACTGCACACACATGGATGTGAGTAAGTGGTGCACTAACCCCCACAAGGACAGTATGGGTGCAGCAGGTCTGCAATACTGTACTGCTATCGGCCTCTTGGTGTAATTTCGCACGGCCATGTTACAGAACCTGACCATGCACAGGGTCCAGACTACTGGCAGTTCCATTTGACCTCTGCATTGTGTACCAGAGTCAGTATTGGACACTGAACTACGTTGTCCATTTGCATTAAGTAAGATTTATACTAAGAAATATGCTACATACATCTCTTACAGGTGGACCTGCCCCTTACACCATTGGAGAGGTGGCAAGATTTGAAGACCCTGATGCATCCAGTAAGTGCCATTTTGTGGCTCCTGTTAGCTACTCCAGGGTTTGGTGTGAGTCAGCCAGAAGAGTGTAATGCAATGAGTGATGTTGTTTTCTGGACCAATGATAAGAAATCATAGGAGGATGGATGGTGACATCACGGGACATGTGTAAGAGGCCCAACCGCCACTGCAGCCTCAATATTTGAGAGGCTCTGGGGACACTATGCCCTGCACCGTGTATACATGGTGGGCTTAGTACACATTTTGTGGCTTCACATCAACTTGTCAATACAGCCCCAATGCAGTACTTTGCATGGAAGGAGTGTACAATGGGTGTTGCAGTGGCTGTGCCATAGCAACACGCATACCAATTATACTATGTCCCATACCTGCACATTTCCTAACACTAGAGGCTGTATCAAATCCTGCAAACACACCAAAGTGTGTCTTTAGCAAACCACAACAGGTTAACATATATGTTGGTGTGCCTTCCATACTTTCTCTTTCAATACACATCAAAAGTGCAGACTCCCTTTGTAGAATTTGTACGTGTTGGAAGGTGTCCCTCCATGCACACAGACTATCTCCCCCTCAACGCAGTCAGCTAAGCACCATGGGGTAAGGGTGGCTGGTTTGAGTACTGGAAGCAAGATTATCACCGGCGTTTCCACAACCTTACTCATATCAAGGTAGCATCATTTGTACATGTGGCCACATCGTGGGAAATGCAGCTGGAACCCACTTATGTAGGCTCGGGACAGGTTTTACACCTGGACACATGAATGTAGATGTACGGCAACATTGAATACCAGCTTTCTAGTTGGCAGCCTCCCTAACAATTGGCCCACCCCTACACTCCATGATGGGTGCTCAGGCCTTGGGGTATCGCCAGGGGTGTTGAGCTGATGGATTGCATGCCCAACCCACCCCTTCAACTCAGGGAGACAGGAAATCCATATTTGTTGAGACATCTGAGGCTCAAAGTGTAGATGAGAGTGATGTTTGTCAGTCCATAGTCGGTTCCTTTCAGCTGTGGGCCATCATTATTTTCAATGGATTGACATCATCCCACTGACATGTCCAAGATACTGGTGCTGTATAGTTGTATATTGAGGCATATGAGGTGCAATACACATTTTTTGAGGCATGTGTGTAGACTGTATGTGTACTCAGCTGTAGCAGTGCAAGTTACAAATCTGTACATACCCCACCCAATGTTGATACTGATGATTGCTTGTCCTCATTTTGAGCTGCCAACATGACCAATGATGAACGGCATCAGTTCAACCACCAGTCAGAAAGGTACCGAAAAATCCTGGAGGTGCACACAGGGGACCGATGCATGGAACGCCATTTCCATTTGGAGAAGGCAACTGGGGAATGGCAGGCATTCCTACAAGGGGGACCCACGCAAATCAAAGGAGGGAGCAGGGCCAACATCACAGCAGAGGCTCCCAGCTGCACCCACCCCATCCAGCTCTGCAACACCAGTTTTGCCACCACTAGTTGCTGCTCCCTCGGAATTGGACATGGACTTACGTCGGGACGTGACCCTCATACTACAGCGTTTGGACAGCTTGGAGGAGGCACTGGCAGAGGACCGCAAAGTCTTCAAATACATCATGAAGAAGATTAAGAGGTCACACAAGAGAACAAATACTATGATGGACCACCTCCCAGTACCTTCCCCTCCCTTTAAAGTTGTACCATATTTTAGTTTGGGTTTTATATAGTTAGGGGTAGGTTAGTGTAGTGTAGACATTAGTTAGGATAAGTGTAGTTGGGGGTGGGCTTATATTCTTAGGTTTTTGTTGGTGGGTTGGTGAGTGGGGGGTCATGTTGGGGTTTATAAGTGTTCTAATGTTAAAAATAAATACATAAATAAATGAATAAATAAATAAATAAATAACACAAAAAAGTATATATTTGTTTAGGTGATAGGTTTAGTTAGTACATGTATAGTTATAGTAATTGTTGTCCTACTTGTTTCTTGTTTCTTAAGGGGGCGGGGGGCCAATGTTTAGAGTGTGGTGTTTTATGTGTAAGTTAAGTTTCACATAGGTTAGATAGTTTAGTTGTATGATAAGCGTAGTTAGTATAGGTTAGTTTAGTTTAGGGTAGGTTTTAGTGTTTTTTTGAGTAGATCCTTTTTATAATAAATATCCTGTTATCATTGAAACCAGTTTGTGTAATTACTGTGGGTCCCAGGGTTGTGCCCATGTGTGTACTGGCCAAATTGGGGAAATGGCCTGTGGAATCCATCCTGCCTACGAAAGCCTCATTTACCATGGGTACTCCGTATAGACAACAGAGCTGTCACATTGATTGCAACATCACATCTACTAGTCCATGCATCTGCCATCCAGTGTACCCAGCACTCGTGATGACTATGTATACTTTGTATTGTACAGGTAGGTCTGGTACTTCAGCTGTCAGTGTTGGCGTCGTGTGTAGGAATGTCAGGTGCTGTGGCACATCTGACAACAGCGTCAGTTGGAACTCTATCCTGCTAAACTGACCAGTGGCCATCACTAATGAGGTTAGCTACCTCTGTATCACATCAATGAGTTCTTCTGGTACTCCCAGCAGGCGATATTGCCCTAGACTTGCTTTTCAGCCATATCTGCCGTAGATGGTGAGGGTACCATATACATGCTCATCATTTGTGACATACTCAGTGAATTGTTTATAGGTGATGGGACCAGCATACTCATTTGTCATGCAAGAACCTTGTTTGTAGCTTTGTGACCTCACAGTCCTGCACTCTTGTACTGACATTCAGTGAGCAATGACATGGATTCACACATTACAATCATTTAGCAGAATCGATGGATCACAATAGATTTAGACATGCTGACAGTGTAGTAGGTATTTATTTACAAGTGGAAGTGTTGTAGTGTGATATTTACAATATCCAGGTCAGTGACCCCATTTGTGAAATCCATATATTTGTGAAACAACAGAAGTCCAGGGTTGAGGGACATGTCCTGAAACGTGTTTCAGTGTTGTGTCGGTCAATGTGGAGGAACAATAATTGCCAATTGGTAAGTGAGAGACAATGACAGTTCATAGCAGACAGATCAACAGTGTGTAGGTGAAGAGTACATATGTACTACTGTGATAAGACTGGCATGATCTTTAGCACAAAACTAAGGGTAACACTGCCCACATGGCATAGGCTGGTGCTACTGGGTATTTCTTCTGAGTAAAGGTGATCTGTTCCACATCTTCATCCTCTGATGTGTGTGGTGTTTCCTGTGCCATTGGCGGTGGTGGTTGGGAGGTAGGGGGTGCCACACACACACTTCAGTGGTTGAAGATATGGAATCCTGATTCCCGGCAGCTGCCATTTGTGGAACAACATATGGCATCACTGCAGCAAGGAGGAGCTGCTGGTTTTTCAGGATACCAGCAACATCCCAGTGGTAAGCAGCCATGTCTGCCCTGAGGAAGGCCACTTCACACTGAATGGAGTCCTGGTTGTTGTCTGTCAGGCTGCTGCCAGTTTTGGAGGGCAGTTGTTGTGGCCTTTGCCTCATGGCAGCAGCTATGTCTGTCAGACACTGCTGGACTCCATGCAGTGGGGAGTGTGTGCCTCGTTTGACAGCTGTGTGTTCATTAGCTGTCACGAGGCACATGCGCATTCCCTGCTGGCTGCCACGGTCTCCATCCCCACCCACACCTGGTTGGCCATCTCCAGTTGGACTCCTACCACTGTCCTCTGGAAGTGTGTCTCTGGGTCCTCGGAGTCCTGAGCTGTGTGGGTGCTGGCAGATTGTGATATTTGGGTGTTGGGTCATCTGGGATGGCTGCTACATTAGTTGTCCCCCTTGCAACTGCAACTGGAGGTGGTGTCTGGAAGGATACCAGGACTTCCTGGAGAGACTCTTGGCTAATGGTTGTCAGCTGGTCATCCAGGTCATTGGAGAACTCCAGGACAGGCAGATCAGCAGGACAGCCACATCCTCTGCAATGGGACGGTGTAAAATCAAATTCTTTACATTGTGGCAGTTGACGTGTCACATTGCTTATTTGCTATTGGTGATTCAATGACAACTTACAGCCCACACATTGTTCTTGTACATTATGGGTGCAATTGCTCAGCCCTTTGCCTCACCTAAGTGTCATGTCATAGGAAGCTCAGGTGGCGCAATTGACGGTGTCAGATTTACAAGGTGTTATGTATTTCCTTTTGGAGGCTTGACACCATCTTATTATTGTGGCCCCTTCCTACGCATACATTTGCATGGTTGGGCCTTGCAATGGGTGTTGCAGTGGTCACAGCAACACACAGGCCACAGCAGCACACATTGTAATTTGCCCCTGTCCCAGTTTTCTGTGTTTTTCATACACCAGGTCCGCACCAAAACCTTACCCCACCCCAGGGATGGTATTACCAATGCACTACATTGTTGTTTCCTTTGCTTACTCCTCATCTTGATGTATGTGTATGTGTGCTACATTGCACAGCACACATGGGCCTAGGAGATTGCCATTTCAGTTTCTGGTTGTGCAGGGAGGTGCTCCCTTCTACACAACTATGGCCTCTCCCTCAATGCAGCCATCCTTGCACTATGATGCAAGAGATGCAGCATTGTGGCAGTGCACATAATTTGACAGTGGCACAGGGGTGGACCCAGGGAAGGGCAGCTTGGGTTTCATTTGTTGATGTGAACATCATTTTCTACATCACAGTGCCTGATGCCACAAAATAATGGACATTGCCAATTGACTACTGTTGAACTTAGATCAGGGCATCAAGCTAGTTTGATCTAGATTTTGCAGGTAGTTGTACTGGTGCACACATGGACCCTCATTACAAGTCTTGCAGTCCTACGACCACCAGACTGCCATTGGCAATATGACCACCGCCAACAGCGCAGGTGAAAGTGGCACAGGTTGTCCATGGGGAATGGTCCATGGGCCAATGGCCTGGCACTGGCAGGTTGCCGGCAGCTTACAGACTGGCAATACCACATGTCTTGTGACACCAGACCAGTATTGCAATCAGCGCTACCCTCCAGGTATGTTCCTGATTTTCTGCCAGACTTTGCATGGCGGTCAAATCCCCATACAAAGGTTGGTAGTTATGTGGTGTGTCCTTGGGTGCCCCTGCACAGTCCATGCACCTGGCATGGGCAGTGCAGGGGGCCCCATGCCCAAGCCCTTTGCGCTTTCCACTGTCTGATTTGCAGTGACAGTTAAAGCATGTGCTGTCACACCCAATACACCCCAAGATTGGAGCTGACTCCATTTGATCCATCAACAATGTTGTGGTAACTGCTCCACGGAGCTGACATGAGGATACAGATTTCCAACCGCCATCCCAGCATGTTACCCATACTGCCAACCATGGAGGGTACACTGCACTAGTAGTCATACCATTGCAAGACTTGCCCATGCACCATCCTCGGCCTGCCAATGTGAAATTGTACACTATGATGTTCACAGACGTACACCATATGTTGTGTTTGTATAATTGTTTACCCTTTCCTACTTGGCTCACATGGTTGTGTCAGAGTAGTTGTGGGCTGCCTGTATCTGTTGTGACCTACAGATTGCATACTGAAGTTCTTATTTTCTCTAGTGGCACAGTTCTGATCAGCATCAATATGTGTGGCTCCACACTACAGCAGGTTAGTTACACTGGGTTGTGCCATATTTCCTGTGATACAGGACCACCCTGCAATTCCCCCAGCAGCTGCCCAGATTACGTTTCCCTGCACCCAGACAGGCATCTTTACTGCATGATGAAGAAGTGGCTGTCTTATGAGGATGTGCTTTTTATGTGTGGGATGGCGGTGCTTCCTGCACCTGTCTGAGTAATGTTAGTTAAGGTGCCTTTTTAATGTGTGTTGTAAGATGCAACAAATGTGTTTCAGCAATGGGACAAGGCAGTTGCAAAGTGTTACTGCAAGTGACACCACCATGACGTACACCCAGAAATGCTATTGACTGACTTCCTAGTATCTGATGCCTTAGTTGTGTTGGTAGGCTTTGTTTGACTATAAGCAAGGGATGTTGTGATGACACAGCCACAGCCACAGTAATTAGACGTGCCTTCCATCCTATGTGCTGCATATGTGCATGTTGGTATGTAGCCCTTGTGATTGACAAATGTCCAGGATGTGTATATGTTGTGATGCATGGCACAACCAAGGCATGTGTACATGTGTTGCTTATGTTTGGATGGTGCAGCTTGATTCATGGACAGTGTTACCCTCTGCAATCCTTACACATGCATTGTGTGTGTCCTATGTGCCTCCCCTTTCTTGCATTTGTTACATTTGCATTTCTATTCCCCATGCAACTTACCCTGCATTTGTGGTGGTTCCTGGTAGTCTGCGCTCTCCTGCGATTCCAGTAACTAGTTCTTCCAAGATGACCACTGCAACCATCTCCCCCATATCATCCAGGTCCTCCTTTGGTGCTGGACTTCCTCCTCCAGTTCGCAGTGCTGCCTTTCTGTTCCTTGCCATCTTCTCCTTAGTTCTTTGCTTACAATCATGCCAGAATTTCTTGCACTCGGTTACAGCTCTCCTCATCTCTGCCACACTATTACTTTTGTCAATTATTTCCTGCCATATTGCCTCTCTCCTACTAATTGACAATTTGGAGGTGATGAATAGCTGATATTGATGCTCTCTCACAAGTATTTCATGCTCCTCTGCACTAAACTGACACTTGTGCTTTTTCTTCTTCTTTCCCTGGGACTTCTGGTCGTCATCCAGGCTGGTTCCTGGCTGTATGGGGTCATCCTGGGGTCTCTCCTGGCCTGCTGGTTCCATTTTCCCTCTCCTATGCAATGTTTTCTGTATTAGCATCTAAAGTTGACGCAAATGCTGGCTTAAAATGGTGCATATCCGTAGGCGACATATTTACGTGTTGTAAAACAGGTTAGAGTAAATTTTGCAGCGTTAACATCAGTTTGCCTTACGACGGGGCTCAAGGGTTAATGTCAATTTTTTTTACTCTAACCAGTTTTTAGCACCATGCTGCATCATAATATAAATATGACGCCCGGGTGGAGCTAGAAAATGGCACAGGCTAGCGCTAAACCTTTTGACACAAAGCAGTTGTGCGTCACAAAGTTTAAATATGGGCCTCCATCTGTTCATCCTAGTTTTTAGATTTTTCTTGCTGTGACAATAGGCCTGGAGGTGGGAACATGTCTTTCATTAGGGTGAATAAGCGGTCCATCAGCCACTTTGCTGAGCCACAAGGGTGGAAGAAGAGACTAACTTTGATTTTACAGTAATGGAACAGTGTGACTCTGAACCCAATAGTCTTGCAGCCTTTGAATTGCATTAGTGAGAATAGAGCAATGGATTGCCTTTTTCTCTTTAATATGGCTAACACCTCTCTCCTCTGCCTTTGGGTATTTTGGTGTTCTGGAGGGTGTATTCCCATGATTCTATGCTGAGGAGTATGTCTGGGTTGTTGTGGTGTTAATGGTTCAGCAGTTCCGTGAGATTAAGGGGCAGACTTACGGAAAGTGGCACTGCACTGAAAGCAGCACCACTTTTCCTGTGCCATTTAGCGCCCTCTAGCACCACCATATGTGCGGCGTGTTTTAAATACGATGCACCATGGCACAGGGTAGGGGGCAATAGCATCATTCTATTTGACACTATTGATGTATTCTGCAGGAGTAGTTCCAATAACAGTCTGACCATAAAACGTTTATTTACAGTGTTCACCCTAATAATGAAGGATTTTAATTAATGAACCATAAATACAAGTAAAAACATTGTTAATTTTTGGCACACATTTCCTGAGTTGCAGCCACTTCCTTTCCCCATAAACCAGCAGCCAAAGGGTTTGTTCTGTTCGGGGTTGGGCCTACTTGTCCCAAAGGAAAAATAAATATAAAAACTTGTTGTCCTTGATCCCAAACAATATGTCCTGGGCATTGGGTGATAGGAATTCCATATCCCTGCACACCTTTGCCTATACCTTCTGAAAAATGACCTCTTGTGACCTCCAATTGAACCTGTCTGTAGAGTAAATCATTTCTTATGCTATAAGATGTATCAATCTTTTTGTTTGTTAGCCACTGGGTTTGCCTCTAAGTCTCAACATTCATAAGTCAACCCAACAATGGCAAGCGTGCACACCATATACTCCACATGCATGTTCCAGATATGACAACACTAAACAAGCACAAGAGGAACCCAGAATGTCTTCGTGAACCTGGGTATAATTATCACAAAACACATATCCATTTGAAATTCATTTTCAATCAATTTAGATATTATAGCAGAAAAATCTTGATACTGGTTAACTCAAAAAATAATTCTTAAATGAGGACAAAAATCATGTGTCTAGAATCTTTAAAAAAAAACTCCACTGAAAAACATGTTGTTAATGCTTTGCAAGCTGCATCAGCATATAATGGTGAATCATTTTTATAATCATACTTTCAGAAAATAAACAAAGAATGATAGTTGAATCATGTGATCCCCAAGTGAGACAAGAGACACCACACCATACTGTAAAGCAATAAAGAAATCGCTTATAGTTCTGTGATCTTTGGTGTATCTTACAAAGACAACCTCTTATAAAGTTATGAAGTATGCTTGTCATGATAATTCAAAACATAATCGAAGAGGTCTTGTCTGATTAATATGTCAACAGCAATTCGACCCTCATGCTGGATTCTAGGGTCTCATCAGGACAAAAAATTACCTGGGGTCTATATCCAGACTTCAGAAGTAAGAAAATACTGCATTGCCCACTGTGAGAAGATGCTGCCAGTCTACCCAGCTCTCATATAAAGGTGACAAAAACACCATTCTGGGACAGAGAGTGATACCAATATTCGACATCCATCTGAGGCTTTAATAATTCCAACCTTTCACCATTCCCCAGGTCATTTTCTGCATACTTCACAGAACTATAATTCTTTATTGCTTTATGGTGTGATGTCTCTGTTCCCACTTGGGGATCACTTGTTTCAACTCTCACTTTTCCTAAAGTATAATTATAAAGATTATTCACCATTATATGCTGATGCAGGTTCCAAAGCATTAAAAATACGTTTTTCACATATGCGTTGATACTGGATTCAGTGGAGTTTATTTGTACGTATCTAGACAGATGATTTTCGTCTTCATTTAAGAATATTTTGTAGGAGTTAACCAGTAGTAAGATTTTTCTGCTATAATATTTGAATTAGTTGAAAATGAGTTCCAGATATGATGACAGCAAAAGAACCTATTTAAGGGAACTGGATCAGTCTTCACTTGGGTGATCAGGTAGAGAATCTGCCCATAGGCAGACTGGTGAAAAGGTCAGTGCCCCTGGACTAGAAACAAGCTGCTCTAGTATCAATCACCACATAACCTTGGAAGGGATGGCAGTGACCCGATAGTCTCTCTGACCATAGCACAGATCTGATGTAATCAAAAACAGAAATCACATGGAACTTCTCCAATTGCCTTGCATATTTAAGTTGTGCTGGTAATATGACATCCCTCCTGTTGATATCAATATATCTCTTCCATCTACTACAGCCTTTTGCAGCTAAATGAGTTTTGTGCTGATAATGTTATATTAGAGTTTGTAAACAATTGAAAGCCCTCCTATCTCTTGTGGAAGGGCTACATTTGAATTAGAATTAAATGGTTTAATGAACCCCACCATAGCAATAGTTTTGTAGAAAACACTCAGGTGGTGGATATTACTCTTTATTTAAAGCTACCTCCTGTAATTGATTTTTATTTCCCTTTCAATAAGACTCTGTGGGCCTTATTTACAAACATGTGGCTTAGTACAGTGCCATAAGTCTTTTAGCTGCGCTGGTCTACACCAAAAGGAAAGAGCAGGAATGCACAGTGCATTCCTGTCCTTTCAGCCAGCACTAGTGCAGAAATTGCTGCCGAGCACCAACGCAGGCACCCTTGCACCATGGTGGAAGGGTGTCTGTGTTGTTGGCATGATTATTCTTGTGCAGGAAGTGGCAATGTAAACATTTCTCCTTGTTACGCCTGCTATGGGGGAGGCCTAAGTTTTTGGTGCTTCTCAGGATTTACGCTATGTTGTAAATCTGGGGCAGCTTTGAAATCGTTGGGTGTTGAGTGGGAACACCCACAGCAATGCCCATGGCATGTCTCCCCGACGAACTGTGAGGCAACATACTGACTTGCGCTGCATTGCCTTACACCATATCTACAAGGCCATGTAAAGCTACGCAGGGTGGCTTTGCATGGCCTTGTTCATATGATTCTGCACTGTGCGCCACCCGAGCGTCAAAAAAGTGGTGCAGGGGCCTGTAAATAAGCCCCTCTGTTTCCATCACTAACACCCACAGAGCTCCAGGAATGTATTATTGCTCACAACATTTCAACACTAGAAGCAATAGAAATTAAGTAAACAGCAGAAAAAAAAATATACTACACAAAGTTAACAATTTGTCTTTTTATTCATGACATGAATTTTTTAATATGCACTTAAAGTGAAAAGGTTTTTATAGTAGTTGCCAATGATGAAGAAAATGGATCCTGTCCCCTGGAGAAACCATGAATTTTAAAGGAGACAGGCTTATCATGATCTGTAGAGTCGTGTATATTTCTTTTGAAAATATTTTCTCATATTTCTGAAGCAGGTTCCAAGATTGAAACACCCAGGGGTATCTTCATCCTCGTTTTCCTCACAGGAGTCACTCATGCAATCGATCTAAGTACAACAAAGAACAATCATAATGAGCTTCAAAATGTTAGAACATGTGTAACTAGAGTTCAAGTTGTGCCGTGTACCACACTCATTTGTTCTTCATTTTCCAATATTGCATAGGTTTGAACTAAAATGCCACATCATCTCACTTTTCATTTGTAAATTCCCAAAAAGAAGATGAACTACAATACACTAATTGAAAAAGGCTGTCGTGATTTAAGAAGATCAGAAGGGAAAATGAATAGGAAGGCATTTCTGAATTAAGATGAGATATACATCAGTGCTTACTTTGATAACTAAAGAAATAATACTTTGAAAAATACATACTTAATGCCATAGGAAATTAAATTTTACATTAGAGAAAAGGCACTTGCTCTGCAAGCACAGACACCCTAATTCAGATAACATTTCATCCTGAAAACTTCAGCCTCTCCTTAGAGTCTTCTTAATCTTCTGAAATGTGATGCACCATAATTTGCAGGAAGTCATGTTAAGACACTCCTCTAAATTAAGATGTCAGTCAGTGGATTGCTAACTGAAATTGAATAATGAAGAGGGTGATGTGCATTTCATACTATTTATTACAATAGTTAGGTTTTCCTCATTAAATTTGAATGTTTTTCACTCATTGCTAGAAATGGATCATACTCACATGAATGTCTTGAAAATCAGCTACCTCAACTGATGTTGTGGGTTCTGTTTCCAGCTTGTTGCTTCTTGTGTCACTATGAAGTTCAAAATTCTTAGAATCCTGTCAAAGTAGAGAGACAAATATGTGTCAATGATTAAGCTTCTAGCTTTGTGTTTTCTGATTAAAGTGCTTCCATTGTTATTTTTCTGCAGAGTATCAACAAATAGAAATACAGTTGCTTGTTGTCCTAATGTTTTACTACACACACCCATATATCAAGCATCACTTGCCTACACATGTTGCCAAGATATCCATAACGCATTTCCTAATCCCATAACTACTAAGCAAATTCTCTAGATGTATCAGAACATTTTGTGAAGCACATCAATCTGAAAGAAACCTATGACACAACAGGATGAATCCCCACCAATCATGCTGCCTTTCTATTACATTCAACAAAGTCATTGGATCTTATACACAAGAGTAAACTTTACTGTTGTCTCCATCCTCATATGTACCACGAAAATCTAAATCAGGCCCTTAAATTAAAGTTGAAGTTTACCTTTGTGAATTTGGCCTATAGGCTTTAAACAAATGGATATGTCTAAATTCATTTCAAGTCTGCAATATCACCAATCAGTTGCAAAGTTGTTGATGAATTCCCACAAATCATGCTATCTTTCTATTAAGTTGAACAAAGTCTTACACAAGAGTAACTATACGAGACTTTGCCCTCGTAAAGTTACTACTCGTAACTTTACCTTTGTTTATCCCCAAAAGTAGTAAACTTAGGGCCTGATTTAGATTTTGGCAGAGGGTTACTCTGTCACAACGGAGACGGATATGCCGTCCACTGAAATATAAATCCCATAGGAAACAATGGGATTTTTATTTCCGTGGACAGATATCCATCACCGTTGTGACAGAGTAACCCTCTTACGAAATCTAAATCAGGCACTTAGACTAAAGTCTAAGTTTACCTTTGTGAATTTGGCCTCTAAACAAGTGGAGCTGCCTCTATTCCTTTCAAATCTGTAATATCACCAATGAGATGCAACATTGTTGGCATAAATCTTTTCTTTATGACTAAATATAGATCTACACCTTCAATGTTAACACACAACATACAAATTCAAATTAGAGTAATTCTTTGGCTGGTATATGAGAAAAATGCAGACATTATGGCCCATTAGGAGACTCATCTTCCTTTGGAAGTTGGTCAGCTGCAGTTGGGACCCTTTCGCCGGTGATTACACAATTCTTGCTCTCACATGAGGAGTCCAAAGAAGGTATGTACGCTGTTAATGACAATTCTGAAAATGTTTTTCAATTCACTGTCTCTGTTCACCCGGGGAGATGGGTTGTTGACAGGATTGAAGGTAGAAAAGGAGTTTGAACTGGACAACACGGTATGGTCCAAATTTGGATGATGCCTATAGTATTGTTAATCAAGTCATATAAATATACATTATTCCAGAGGTATACACTGTGTAGCCTCAGAATTCTGGACTTTTATCTATTGGGGGGGGGGCAATGTCTGTGATGGCAGGTCAAGCATGCCATATTGTTAGAGTAGAACTGTCACAACCAATGAAGGAAATTGGAATATCCAGAAGAGGGGCCACGTATCCAGCACCCACTTTACAAATGACTTTGATGTCATGAGAAATTTCTCCTAGCATGACACACTCACATTTTGAGGCTTTTCTGTGCATGGCTGCCACCATTTATATGGCTGTCTTGCACATAAGTGACACCACTAAATACTTTTTGGTGGAAAGATCAATCTATTGAACTGCCACTCTCATGCAACGTCTTGAGGCATAAAGTAGATCACAATGACAGAGCCAGGGACAACAATAATATGTCTCACCTTAACTCTCTCTAAACATGAGGTGTGGAATAAACACATGAAAAGATGAGAATTCAGATTTTTTGTCATGTTTGCAAAATGGATTATTTAATCAACCTTTCAGTAAACTACTATATTTTTTAGCTTCTATGTTTTCTTTATTTACTATTTCGGTCTTACATGTCAAGCAAAAAATCTATCATACCTCTGCAGCTAGGAAGGGAGGATCATAAGAGAAATCTTTTGCTTCCCTTACAACCACATTTTCTGTTGGGGTGTATGGAAGTACTCTATTCTTCCTACTCAGTTCAAGATAGACCATGATGGTACTGGTTTTGCGTGTAGCCTTCTGCTTCTGCCTTCTTTTCTCAGCTTCACAACACTGCAGAATGTCAACAAGAATACAGTCACTTTTCCAATTTTTATATTCCACTAATTATACATCACACACTTTATAACCACATACTTTACCAAATTTCATTACCCTATTTCCGTAGTCTAAATAACTTAGTGGGACTTAAATTATGTAAGGATTTTTCTGAGTACAGTAATCTAGAAATTCTGAGGCATGAAAACAAGATTCTTTAGAAATTAAGGTGCATCTCATGAACGTGCATAAGAGATGCAGGTGTATAGACTAACAAACACCTGACTGACCCTGCTTTTTTCAACTATCAATCACTCAATGGTGATGTGATCAAAACATGATTTAATTTTGTTTGAGAGCAGAGCTAAAACAATTTTAACAAAAATATCTATTTAAATATTCCGTTAGTAATTTCCTGTTGTTTTTGTAATGTAACAATTTTGGACATTCACTCAAAAATGTTTGTCTCCCCTAGCCTATATTTTATTTGTTTAGTTTTTCATTTAAAATCAAATATTTATAATCCTATGAAGTTTAAAATATAAGAACATTGGTTAGTAAAATGCTTTTCAGGTCAAACGTACTGCAAAGTTTTGTCAAATGGCCAGCACTGTATTATAAACATATGTTTGCTGTGAAATTCACTATCTCAACTCATTTCTGTACTGAAATATGAAAAATGAAGCCAATGTATCAGAGGAAAAGTTGTTCCCTTTGAAATAAATAGATCTGCACTTGGTATGTGCATACATTTTACAACACACAAAAGAAGAAAGCTTATTTTAGCTGGCCATAGGAGAACCATGTAGAAGCAGTGCCCATCAGGAGTCTCATCTTACTTTGCAAAGTGGTCAGCTGCTTTCGGTACTGGTGGGTTGGTGTGAGTGGTATTGCCTGTGGAAAATCTGGAAGTATTTTCAATTGACAGTGTATATTCCCCTGGTGTGATTGGGTGTTACCAGGATTTAAGGTAGACGTGGGTTTAAAATGTAGCCAGATATTATGATCCAACTGTGGCAGCAATTCCTAGTACTGTGGTTCAAGTAACATGTATTTTTTTCTCATCTGTACAACCTGTATACAATGAGTAGGGGATGTGTATCCAAAGAGGCACCTCTTTGAAAGATGGGAGGGTCACTGTGGTACAAAAAAGGCTGTGGTGCACAGCAAATATATGTATTTAAAATATACCACCAAACACAGGTTACATGTGGAGTACTCAAAATACAAATGCCAGTAATGTGGTATAAAATGACTCCTACAACATCATAGACATTTTGAGGGTCTTCTTTGGATGACTGCCATGATTTACACAGAAGGTGTGACACAAAGAGTTGGGGATTTTCAGTCTAAATTGGGTCTCTTGTCTGATTCAATTTCTTGTGCCATTATGGCCATCACATCAATCTTTGCAACGGTCAACTAGTGAGGTCCCCTTTCAACAGAAACACCCACCAAGTTCCTTAGATTAAAAAGCCTCTTTTAGGAATGCAATGTTCCCTTACACTAAAAGTGAGGCATTGAATAGATGTACTGGAAAGGCAGGCAGATGACGCTCCTGCTGTTTATGGTAGAAGACCTGTTTCAACCATCTCCAAAACTAAAACATAGATTTTTCTACATGTGAATTATTTAATCCATCTCTGTGCAATCCATGATATTTTGATATTTTTTCAGCAGTTATATATTTTTCCAAACTTCGCAGGCAAGCAAATGTACTATGCGCATCTGCACAAGTGGGAAATCAGTGCAATATGTTTCATTGTGCACCTTAAAAGAGAGACATCTATCATACCTGTGCAACTAGACTGTATGGGAGATTTATTGATTCATTTGCATGCAGAATTCCTGTTTGACTTTTATGAGGCACATTATTTGTTCTACTCGGTACACGATAGATACTGACGGTCATGTTTCTGCTTATAGTCTTCTGCTCTCTCAGTAGGATATTTTCAGTGTTACAACTCTGCGGAATGGCAACAAGAAGAATAGAGTTACTTGATATTTTCATGTTCCACTAATTATACATCCCATCCCCACAAACCCACACTCTTCATTAACTTTCTATACCGTATTACCATAGACTAACTTTTTTAGACTCAACCTAAACTATGTGAAAGAGTAATCTGGAAATTCTGAGGCAATATTAACAATAATTAGAACGTTCCTCTTGTATGTGTAACGTTCCAATTTTGGATATTCATTTAAAGAAGTTAGCCTACATTTTATTTTTTGGGTATTCGTTTCAAAACACATATCTGTGTAAATATAAGAGAAAGGGTTAGTCAAAAAAATCTGCTTTTCAGGTCAAAAATATGATGTCAAATGACTAGCACTATATTCTAAAGATAAGCATGCTGTGAAATTCACTATCTCAATTCGTTTTATCCTAAAGTATGACAAATTAAGCCCATGTAGCAGAGCAAAAGTTATTACCTTTGATAAAAATAGATCTACAGCTGGAATGTGAAAAAACTTCAAAGCAAAAGAAACAAAAACATTGTTTAGCTGGCCATATGAGAAACATGCAGATATACTGAACACACTTCAAAGCAAAAGAAACAAAAACATTGTTTAGCTGACCATATGAGAAACATGCAGATATACTGGCACATCATGAGTGTTATCTTACTGTACAAGGTGGTCAGCTGCTTTCGGGATTGGTGAGTGGATCAGTATCATGACTGCTCTGAAAATAGGAGTACTAAGAAAGGAGCGATATTGGCTATGAAAAAGCTGTAGTTTTGTTAATTGACAGTGTATATTCCCCAGGAGAGACTGGTCATTACCATGATTTAAGGTAGAGTGGGTTTTTAATTTTATGATTTAGTTGTGGCTGCTAGCTTTGGTGTTGTGGATGGATTAATAAACACCTTTTTTATCTGAGCTGTACATCCTGTATACGATGGGGAGGGGATGGGTATCCATACACCTATCTGGAAGATGGGAGGATCATTGTGGTTAAGACAGCTGTGGAGGTATGTAGAAAAGACACAACAAACGTATGCAAGTAAAATACACCCCCAAATAGGAGTTAAAATGTAGTACTCAGAATACAAATGCCCATGATGTTGTGTAAAATGTCTCCTAGAACGTTGTAGACATTGTGAAGCTTTTCTTTTCATTTATGCCATGATTTATATGGACGTCTTGCACAGCAGAGATGCCAAAAAGAGTGCTGAGGGGATGCTCTTGCTAAATTGGTTAGCTGGCCTGATGCAATTTCTGGTGGCATTATGGCCCTCACATAAATCTTTGCAAATGTCATCAGTGAGGGCCCCTTCCAACAGGAGCGCTCACCAAGTTCCCTAAATTAAAGGGTTCCCTTCTTCAGGGACGCCATGTTCCCTCACACTAAAAATGAGACAAGGAATATATTGATTGGATAGGCAGGCAGATGAGAATCCTGCTTTATATGGTAGAAGACCTGGTACAGTCTTTCCCAAAACCACTACCTTTATTTTTGCACATTTCAGTTATTTAATCCATCTCAGTAATCCGTGATATTTTTATGTTTTTAGCAGTTATGTTTTTCTTGTAACTTCACCAGCTAAAAATGTTCTATGCTCACCTGTATTGCCGGGAAATCCGTGCCATATGTGAATGGTATTGGTTCCTTCATGAGCAGGTTTATGCTTGTGCAATTATATAGTTCATAATTCTGTCTCATCCGTTCAAGGGAATTATCAAACGTCTGGAATGATCCTGTAGGCTTCTGCGCTCTCACTAGAGATTTCCCAGTATTGGAACACTGCAGAATGGCAACATGTAAAATATGGTTCTGGTAATTGATATTATTCAAATAACATGTTCTACCCGCACTTTTCCCAAAATGTGTCTAAAGCATTTCCCTAGAATTTCCCTAGAATTTGTAAAAATTCTATTGAAATATGTCAGGAGAGAAAATACCATCTGGAAATCCTGTAATATGACAAAATTCGTTCAATCCAAATTATGATCAGGGCTGCTGGAATTGTGTGATTGTGCGGCCACAGCATTTTTCACATAAATATGGGCCTGCAGCATTTGCCACATATTCCATCATATGCTGCATAATCTGCAGATCGTAACAAAATTAGTGTTTTGGCTGAAATAGTTTAAAAGTTACCAGAAATGCAGCAACTAGTGTTGCCGCACAGTGAAAGGCCGTTTGCAGAGGTTGACTGGTCACTTTTCTCTTGCTTATGGCTATGTTTTGGTGGTAAACTAGTGCTAATGAGGTGCAACCCATGCAAAGACAAAACAACAAAGTAATACTATCAGAAAATATGCTGCTTTACATTGCATATTGAGCCTTTCTTGCAGCATACTTTAGTCAAACTTGTTGCATAATTTGGACCGCTCCTGCAGCATTATTCCAGTGGCCCTGATTATGATCCATCACATCAACATACAACTAATATTTGATATGTTATGGCCATCAGAATTTGTGTTGCCCTGCACTCTTTAGCAGTAACCTCCATGACATTGATCTGATAGAAAATAAATTTGGCTTAGAATGGTTTTGGAATCACCACAGGAGAGCTTTTGATGTGCACCTGTCTAAATTCTGACATGTATTACTGGTAAAACCTTTGACAATGACATGTTGCTAGAGCAGAACAGACTGGATGCAAAAAACGTGGTAGGCTCTGAGAAAAAAACAGTAATTTATAACTTATTTCCTACAAGTGAACTGAGCCATTTTACCACCAGGAGATGCAGAGGACTTATAGCATATTTCGGATGTCATTATTTTTTTAGCTGCCTGTGGTTGTTTTAGCTTACTGCATAGCTTCAACTTGGACTCTTTAGTCAATCTTTATATTGCTAGAGTCTTCTCCATCATTTTATACTCACTTCATCAGGTTTGGAACTAGTATCAAGTCCATAATCAAATGTATTTTCTTTCTCCTGGTCTTCATTGCAGAATTCACTCATATTTGATTGCTGCTTCTGCACAATGGATACAGGTTGAGCACTCATGTTAACAACTTTAGTTTCATGAATTCCGTAAAATTATGAAGTACATCAACAGGACTGTGATTTAATTACAATATACTGTCAAATTTATAAGGACAAAACAATCTTTCCATTAAATTTGCTAAAATGTGACATTAGCACTTGAATCAAAGTTGGGAGACTGTTAGCAAAGAAGGTGAGGAATATTACATACGGAAAACAATACACCATATTATACTACTTGCTTCTTTGAGTCAGGAGGTCTTTGATACAATAGCTGAGGATTGTTGGGAAGAGTGACACTTATTTCAATACTCTATTTACAATACTATTCCAATGATGCCTTAAAAGGGTCTTTTTACATGAACATATTGAACAATTTAAATGCAGACCTTTAATTGATTCACTTTTAATTACGAAACCAAAAGAATACTTACCTAAAGTGGACGGTCTTTCATATCATTTATGCTGGGCTTACTCAGAGTCTCCTGTAATTCCGTTCACCTGCACACACCACAGGCCTAAAGGCAACCCAGCCAGATGGTGCCCAAACATGGAACACCATTAGGAACCAAAAAACCATCCCTTGCTCCCTGACAAACCCTGGTCCAGGCTTTCCAAAGTGGTGCACTCAGAATCTATTTCATTTTGGGAACCATTAAGGATCAGCCATTTATTGACTGCCACACCCCATATATTCTAGGTTCTTGCTGAAGGCCCCTATGGAACACGTTCGAGGATTTCATAGCACAAAAGAAGTCCACACGAACATGGCAGTCATTTTGGGTGCTTCATTATTTAAACATCATCCATCCCTGAGTGTGTTGTTTGGTTTGTAGCATGCTAAACAGCAATGTGGAGACTTTTTTTTCTACTCCTTCCAAGACAGTCACAAACTTACTGGTATCAACCTTGGGACTAGTGAGATTGCTATGGATGGTTTGGTTTCTTTCACTTTTGCCCATGATCATACTTCCCTGACAAAAGATGGCAAACAGTGATGTCAGTGTGGGTCTGCTAAATGCAAAGGTTTACCCATCCAGAACAAAAAACAAAACAAAGTTTTGCTATATTGAATAAAGGTAAACCAGTGATACAAGAGTCATGTCCAACTGCAATGTGCCTCCTGAACTGCTTGACAGTGCATTCGTTTTGCACTTGGAATCAACCGTGGCAGACTTCCACAGCAGCAAGGCTTGAATATAAGGCACAGAAGAATAAAACCAAACTTTTGGTAAAGCTTGAGTGATCTAGGGAAAGCTTATTGTCTTCCCAACAGCTATAATGTACAATCAACCATTGAGTTAAGTGGTGTCATATGTACCTTCAAAGTGCAACAGTTACAGAGAGAACATCTACTTAGTTGTAGTTATACTAATGCACATGTATTATTTGCAGACTTTCTAAGTAGACTTTTCTTCCATCTTGCTGATTAACATCACTCTGCATACATAATTGCTGATGATGACTGACAGCTGAGGACAAATGTTAGTGATATAGGCATGAGCCAATGATACATGTTTCAAGAAAGTATCTCCATCTGCTGGCATTGATATCTTGAATGCATCCACACATTCCTTGGCCCTGATTCCAGTCCATGTGTTTATTTCCCACAATTCCATCTTAGACGCTCACCAGCCTTATACAACGCGGTCTTGGTCTTATTCCAGTAGGAAGGATAATAAGTAACCCCAGATTGGTTTCAACCTTTGGGTTCATCATTGAGGTGAACAGGACTTCTAGGACGTCCAAGTGAATGCCTCTTAGAAGTAACATCTGTGTTTAGTTTGCTCATTCCAAATATCTCTTAAAGATTTCAAACCAGTCTTATCTATTCCTAGAGAATATATTGAAAGGGTCACAATATCGCACTCACCTGAGGAGGAGGTTTGAAAAATGTGTAAGGTCCATTGTCAAAGGTTGGGTTCTTAAAATAAATTGTTCCACTGACAGATGCTGACTGCACCTATACAATACACAGATGGGGTAAAATGATATCAAGAACTTTAATTGCATGCATTGAATCTTTTCATATTACTTCCAAAACACTTCAATTAATGTATAATTTCACTGAAATTAGGGTCATGTTTAAAAGACAAGACATTTTCTCAGGAAACGCTGAACTGCAGTAAACTTGATATCAGTCTACAAACATTATTCTGACAGAGAACAAGAACCCACATAAGACCAGTTGTTTCTTTAAGACAAAGCGGACGGCCATTTGAGACACTGGGAGAACATAGCTGAATACGCACATTATTCTTAAAGAGTAGGATAGATATCAGCTACAATGAAAATCTCAGAGTCTTACAGATAATTAAGGTTTTTAGATAGGACATTAGGAAGGAACTATTAGCAGTTAGTGAAGTGCCTTTTTAATTAGACATTTTGCACCACTCCATTTGAAGTAGATTCTTTTTACTTTCAAACTAGAAGCATGTTTTCCCTCTAAAAGCCATCCTGTGGGAAACTTTTCTTTGTGAGGGAAACTCACTGACGTTATGCCTGGGTATAAACATGCACCCTCTTCCCTATGTGCCCCTCTGGAAACTCAGCATACATCTCCTGCCTCAAATCTTTCTTAATGTCTGGGAACTAAGCATGCACATTTTCCGAGGCTGTGAGCACTTAAAGGGGGCACATGCTCCTTTTTCTGTTCCTGCCTAAGCCATTCTACTCCTAGACTTACCGGAATACATGTTGGGGCAAGTGATAGAGTTAGTTGTCTGTCATGCATGCTTTCTGGTCTGGACCGGACTCCACTTGCCTGGAAAATCCAAAGAAGGGCAAAATGTTAGGTTCGAATTGGTTTGCAAGTGGTGCAACCATACCAACCCAGAACAAACAAGGATCTTTGGCTTTAATGTGAAGAGAGGCAATCCAGCGACATATAAAAGGGACAAATGGATGTGCCAAGTGCATTTTGTAGTGTTTCAGCATGCCCCATTCCTTTACCTATCAGCAGCTGGAGTAGACATCCATAGCATTTAGTTATTAATATAAACATAATAGCAACTACATTAAAGTCTAGACTTTGCTGTGTACTGAGCGGATTCAAAGAAGCAGGTTTCCTTAACTACGATTGGTCCAAAGGCTTACAATGAATTGCCCAATTTTGCAGAAACTTTTTATCTAGTGAGGTAAAGGCTGACATGAACACAGACAATACCTACTGTGCGCTAGGTATACCTATGTCTATATGTTTGCTCTGTATGTAAGCTGGACCATATGGTTCTCATCGTTTGACTTGCTTCTTGTCCTATCGCTCTGTGCATTTTTGTTTAGTGCCTACCATTTGTAACAAAAAACAAATAAGCCACAAATGAACATGAGTGTTGACAATAGGACAGGAACTAACAATATGTGTTGCCTGATGTCGCTGTCCAGTTCCATATTTTGCCGACATGAACAAGTACAGTTTCCTCATGTAGGGTGCTGAAAATGGACCACAGAGAGCGGGATCCACGCAATCTCTACAGTGCCTGGACTCCTTGCTGGTAGCTGCAGAGGGCTAAAGAGGGATCATAAAATGTTGAAAGTACTGAAGCCCATTTGCTAAACGAGGTCTGAGTCGGCGTAAAGAAGTGGTTACATAAAATCCATGCTTATTCCCACACTGTCATCCAGGAATTGCTTAAGACTCCTAACATACGCTTTGCTGGAACATAGGTTGTGACTTGATAAATTGAAGCCAAGCACCAAGGTGCCTGAAAATCAGTAATTTGGGACATGCAGTGCCATGAAGACTTTAAAGCCTTAGGGCCCGATTCACAAAGAGCATCTCCTGTTGTGGTGGAGGTCCGAGGGCGTGGCAGAATCTCCACTATGAGATTTCTCATTGCGGAGACTGCAACATGAGTGCAGAGACTCTGCCATAACTGCAGATGCTCTTTGTGAAGCGGGGTCATAGTAAATTGATCTTTAAAGATAAACAGCTTGACACTATAAAAAAAAACCTCTGAATTAACCGTATCAAGTAAGCTTTGAGTTGAACTCATTCCTTAGAAGCTCCGGATTGGTTAACCCTGGAACCTGGCCAAGCTATCAAAATTAGTGTCAGGATAACCTCACTGAATATTTTGAATATCTCTCTTTTTTAATAGATGGGCTTGGGTGCTTTTGAATGCTGGGTAACATCTATGTTGCCCATTATCACTTAACTAAACTTCACGTTTTTGGAATATTCTTCACAATATCATGCTCACCTCAGCAAGTTTAGATTCATTGTCACGTCCATTCTGCAAATGGATCAGCTCTAAATAGTGTTTTGGCATCAATCTGCTGCATCTGCACAATGCCCACTAGGTGACATCTGATGTTATGAATTTCAGATTCATATGTTCATCATTTTTTATATTGTTTCAAAATACTTCAATAATTGCGCTCCCCCAAGTTCCCCTGTGCCTAGGACGAGATGATCTCGTCCAAGGCACAGGGGAACTGTAGCCTTGGACGAGATCATCTCGTCCAAGGCACAGAACCGGTTAAAAACAATGGAATTTATGTATGATTAAATACCCATAGGTGGAATTAGCACTGGCATCAAAGTAAAAAAAAAATCTACAAATGTTATGAAGAAAATTGCATACAGAAAAGAATACCCCATATAATACCACTTTTGGTTTTTACCCAAATCCAAAGTAGGCCTTCAAATCACTAACATACACATAGAAGCACATAAGCTTAATTGAAAGAGAATGAGTTGAGGATTATCTACAATTCAGATATCAAGATGCCCTACAGGTAACTATGGGTTTCAAACAGGAATTCGGGAAGAAATTGTAGGGGTTACTGTGAAAGGCTTTTTTAATTAGTCATGTTGACTTATGAATTGCTTCAGTATTTTACTTAAGAGCATAAATGTACAGAACAGATCACATGACCCAAGCCATATGGGGCCTAAACAACAAAGCAATGCAATACACCAAACACTCGCCCTTTTCACCTTGTTTCCTATTTTTTGGGGTCCAAAACACACAACTCTCCCGAGGCACTGATCATTCAAAGAGGCAACATGGCTTCTGTAATGTACTACTCCGGACCAGAGAGTTTCACACCTTGGGACTAAAGACAGTTACGTTTTCTGATTTCGGTGTTTGCCTCACGCAAAATCAGAAAGAAACTGGTCTCGAAAACAAAAAATGACAAATTCTAATGTCAGTCACTGCACGAATGGTGAAGCTACAGAAGTCCTAAACAACTACAGGATGCTTCGAAAAAGAAAAGACAAAGAAAAGACATCTTGTAGATAAAGAACTGGAAAGCCTAAAGGGGAGATCGGAAGTCAAAGCCTGATATTTTAACACAGAATGCAACAAAAAGACATCAGAGGTGGCCATTGCAATGGCTGCATGGACGTCATTTAGAGGTTGCTAGAGGTCGCACCTGCGACCCCCAGCTTGCTCCTTGTGACCCCTGGCACTGCCTCTGCAACCCCTGGCCTTAAAGGTGGCAAAAGCAGGGTCTGGACCGCAAGGGCAGCTCTTCCTTATGGATAGTGCTTGGGGCTCCACTTCCTTGTTTTCAGTCTTTTTATTACACTATAAGTGAATAATATATAATTCACTATTAGTGTAGTACAAAATGTAGTACAGTTAGCTGGAATATGACCCTCCTTGGAAGCTGAGGTAAGTAAAAACACTTAAGTGATATGTTGTGTGCATGCTTGCTGGTGAGACTGTGCTTATGTAAAAGAGTGTGTGTATGAGTGAATGTGTGTTTGTGTATGCATGTGACTGAGTGAAAGTAAAGATGAAATGGCATGGGAAGTCACTTCCACTACCCCTGAATTGAAGTCCATGAATGGCTGCGATATAGAGGGCATCACTGATTAAGAATGCCAGCTGGGACATTTGAGTGGGTGAGAGAAAGGAAAGTGGCCCAAATAATCAAGTGAAAAGGTGAAGGCCGTTGGAGAAATCAAAGTAGTCAACCACTAGTTTATGCTACATTCAAATGAAAAGCTTGTCAGTAGGTTTCTTTTGGCTTCCCTTTTGTTCCGATGGTCTTCTTTAAATGGAGTTAAGATAGATTTATTACAACAGGCACATTATTTCAATTTCCTGGTTAAAGTGTACTTCTGGTTGCAATTTAAGACACAAAATTACCTTTCCCTCGGTATGACATTAGCTCTTGCTGAAGCCCTTCACACATTTCTAGAGACTCAGAGAAATCATGCAATAGTTGAACATAGTCCCTATTGAAAGCTTAGATCTAATAACAGCACTTGTCAAAGTGGTCTACATTGTAAGTTACCCCACTTTGGATTATTCCAAATGCACAATGATGTATGATCATTCAAAAAACAGATTAGGTGCATGAAAAATCATACGTAGAAGGGCAAGAATGGAACATTTATCAGAGTACTAGATTAGAGCATTCATGTAATCAAAACAAAATGTGTGCAGGGATTAAAAAGTCTATTTTCACTAACGTAAAAATAGATACAGAGCCATATTTATGCCGTGTCACAGAACAGCACGTCACCTTGGTGCGCTGCTTCACAGGTAAAGGGCAGGAATGCACAGTTTTTAAATGAATACAGCTTATTCTTTTCATTAGCACTGTCCTAGAGCTATTTTGGCATCTTCGCGCCAATGCAGGCACCCTTGCACCATGGTGCAAGAGTGCCTCTGTTGTAAGGATGATTGTGCTTGTGCAGGAATGGGCACATTCCTCCACAAAAACAATCCCCTGATGCATACTCCTTCTATGTGTGCTGCAGAATGCAGCACGCATAGAAAGAGGATGTAACGTGGAGAAATAAAGATATATCTCCTTGTTATGCCTCATATGGGGAGCCGTAGGGTTTTGACGCATTTCCAGGTCTACAACATTTGGTAAATATGGGAATGCGCCAAAATCCATGAATGTTGCATGGGAACACCCACCCAACTCCAATTGAACACCTCTCTGGGGCAGAGTAGCACAGCACAGCGATTTGTGTTGCGTTGCTTTACTCCAAATTTATGAAGCCACTCAGGGCCAAGGAAGATGGCCTTGCTATCTTCATAAATTTCATTTTGGACTTGCGTAGCTCTACAACCACATAGCGTGATGCAAGAGCAATGCAATAGGGCTTATGAATGTACCCACCAATATCAAACATATCAAATACAGTCAAAACATAAAAGAGTGAATTGTTTATGACTTTAGGAAAAGCAGTTTTAAGCTCTGATTTAATAGTGAGTAGATGGCCAGAGGTATGTATCAACAAAAAAGCGAAATGAGATCAAACATGACAGTAAAAAGCAAGGGGCTGGATTGAGAGTAGTAAACTAATTGCCTTACAAGGTCCCTGTTACTTCTCTGGGTATCTTTGTATGAAAGTACCCTCTTTTTGGCATGTTACCCCCAATTCATGCCTCCGGTCAGTGTGTATAACTGTGTCACTTGAGTCCTGCTAACCACGACCCCAGTGCTTATGCTCTCTCTCTTCTCAAATGTGTCACTTCATATTGGTAACCTTATAAGTCCCTGGTATATGGTACTTAGGTACTCAGGGCATTGGGGCTCCAGGGGATCCCTGTGGACTGCAGTATTACTTTTGCCACTCATAGGGAGCCCATGCAAATGATTATACAGGACTGCCATTGCAGCCTGTGTGAAATAGTGCATGCACCATTTCACAGCCAATTACACTGCACCAGGTCACTTCTGAGTCACCTATATGTCAGGCCTTCCAACCCTGAAGGCTGGGTGCAAAGTACTTGTGTGCGAGGGCACTCCTGCTCTAGCAGGTATCCACAAGTCACTCAGGACGGTTTTCCCAGAGTTTGTGAGAGAGGGGACGCCATTTTACACGTGCACTTAAAGTAGGTCAATAACTATTTCCAGCTTCACAGTAGTAACTCCAAATATGGCCATGTAAGGTGTCTAACGTCTGGGAATTGCACCCCAATACTGATTTTAGTATTGGTTTTACAATTCCATGCACTCTGGGGGCTACACAGTGGACCCCCAGTACTGCCATACCAGCCTTCTAAGGTTTTCCAGTAAGCCCTGCTGCTGCCACCTCACAGACAGGTTCCTGCCTTCCTGTTGCTTGAGTAGCTCAAGCCCACCCTTGTTACACCCTCTCCCTTTGGAAATAGGTGTTACAGGCATGAGAGAGGTAGCCCCCCAGAGCCTCTTGAAATGATTTGAAGGGCACAGATGGTGCCCTCCTTGCATAATCCAGTCTACACCTGTTCAGGGACCGGAGTCCCTGCTCTGGCACGAAACTGGACAAAGGAAAGGGGAATGACCACTCCCCTGTCCATCACCACCCCAATGGTGGTGCCCAGAGCTCCTCCAGGGTATTCCTGGGATTTTCCATCTTGGATTCCAAGGTGGTGGGACACTCTGGGAGCATCTGAGTGGCCAATACCAGCAGGTGATGTCAGAGCCCTCCCCTGATAGGTGCCTACCTCTGTAGCTGACCAATCCCTCTTTCAGGGCTATTTAGGGTCTCTCCTCTGGGTGTTTCCTCAAATTCAGATTGCAAGACTCCAGCAGGAATCCTCTGCATCCTTTACTTCACCTTCTACTGACGAAACTGCATCTGGACCCTCTAGGAACTCTACAAGCTGCAACAAAGAAGCAAAGATGACTTCTGCAACATTGTATCTTCAGCTCCTGCCAGCAGCTGCAACTGTTTCCAGGTCGTGCATCCTCCGCTGACTTCCTGTCTTCAGCCTGTCCCAGAAAAATGTAGGAATCTCCCTTGAAGTGAAGGAGACACTTCCCTGCTTCAGCAGGCACCTCTCTGCAGCGACAACCAATGGTGCGGGTCCCCTCTCCTGACAAAGTGCATGGATCCAGCAACTCGGGTGGTGGACTGAAGTTGTCCCGACGGTCCAAAGGACCAGCTGTCCAACTTTGGTGGATGTAAGAGCTTGCCTCCCCATGCAAGACCGTGCACCATGTGATTTGCAGTTGCCAAGGCTTGTGTGCGACCTTCCACAAAGTTCTTCGTGCACAGCACAGCTCCGGCCCCCAGCACTCCTTCCTGCGATGCATAGATTCCTGAGTGGTTCTCTGGAGGCATGGGCTCCCTTTGTGTCGGGCTGTGTTGGCTTCCATTTGCACCTTCTTTCTCCCCATGCTGTGGACTCCTGTGTGCGCTGCCTGGTCTTCTGAGGGATCTCTTTGAGTTGCTGAGAGCCCCCTCTGTCTCCCCCTCCTGTGGAGAGGCCACCAGTCCCTCCTCATCCCAGGCAGCGCTGTTTTCCACTAACCGTGAGCTTTGTGTGTGTCAAGGCTTGTTGACGGAATCCAGCGACGCAAACCAGACTGCAATCATCCATCCAGCGTGGGACATCTTCTGCACCAACCAGGAACCCACATCTGTCTTCTTGGGTGTATAACTGACTTTGTCTTCTCACCGGTGGTTCTTCTTTTGCACCTTCCTCTGGGTTAGCAGGGGCTCCTGTTCTCCATCGACTCTTCAGTGCTTCTTGGACTTGGTTCACTTCTTCCACAGGTCTTCAGGTCCAGGATTCCATCGTTGGTGTCTTGCAGTCTCTTCTGGTTCTAATCTTCCATCATGACTTCTTGGGTGTTCTAGGAAACTTATTGTGATTTACTCCTGTTTTCCTGGGCTCAGGGGTGGGTTCTATTGCTTTCCTTTGGTGTTTTCTTACACTCCCAGAGCCCCTCTACGCACTACACTTCCCTAGGTGGGACACCGACTTATACATTCCACTATTCTAGTATATGGTTTGTGTTCCCCTAGGCACATTGCAACGTATTGTGATTTTCAGTATTTGCACTGTTGTCTAACTGTTTTTACAGCTATTTCTGCATTCTAGTATATGTACTGGGTATATTACTTACCTCCTGAGGGAGTATAGTCTCTAAGGTATTTTTGGCATGGTGTCACTAAAAATAAAGTAACTTTATTTTTGTAACACTCAGTATTTTCTTTCCTGTGTGTGAGTACTGTGTAACTACTGCGGTATTGCAAGAGCTCTGCCTGTCTTCTAGATAAGCCTTGGCTGCTCAGCTACAGCTACCCCTAGACAGCCTGGCTTCTAGACACTGACTACATTTCACACATAAGGGATAACTGGACCTGCTATAAGGGGTAAGTACCTTTGGTACCCACTACAAACCAGACAAGCCTCCTACAATCTTTGAACCCAGGAGCTACCAATGTTAGCGGCACTGCTAACTCCGGTGGATTTCAAGTGGAACACCAAAAATCCCCCTCAAAATAGGGTATTAATAAGGGAATCAGGATCTAAATAACCAGTTTCCTATGTAATTCATTATTATTATTGGAACTCTCAACTTCTCACTTGTACTCCACAGAAACTCAACCCCTTCGAGCCATGAGAATTGCATTTTGGACAGTGAATGTTCACTTAGAAATAAGGAATTGCCAGAAACAGTTTTCTTGGTAATTCCTCATCATTCCCTGCAGATGTACCTGGCACCAGCAGACTAAGCTTCATGGTGAAACAGACAGATCGGTCCCCAGATTCCATAATCCCAATTTTACTAATAACCCACATCACTTGCTGATTTAGGAACACCCAGAATTTTGAAATGGGGCTCTCAGGAGATGACAAAGGATGTTTTTACCAGAGTCATTACTTTATTAAGAAAGTTGACAAAGGGTTATACCTGGGGATCACTTATTTAGTTAATCTACCTGTGGAATACAACTAGATTTCCAGTGAAGTCCACAATTTGTCCCAAATACAGCTGCACAAAAGCTCCAGCATGAAGAGGCAACAAATTAGAAACAAATTAAAGAAATGCACTAAATAAAACATAACCATAAAACAAAAATAAAAACATTTGAAAGCAGCAGCTTTAGGTAAAAAGCCTCTCAATTCACTTCTGGGTGACTATGTTTTCAGCTCTCTAAGCCATCAAAAACCGTGCAGAATTACACATTGTATGAGAAGAAAGAAGGAGGTGCAATAAAAGTGAGAATAGTGTTTTGAGATGTAGAGAAACTGGACAATTTGGTTCAGAGTCAGAATGTGAGGGTTTGTTGATTTTTGACATCTAGGTGTGATTATTACCGTCCAATCTGGTTAAACCCGTCAACTTAATTTTGTTATTGCGTTGATTTAACTTGTGGACTCCAAATTAATTAATTAATCAATTCATTAATGTGGCTTAGATAGAATATCAGAACAATGACATAACTTTTACAAAGTAGCAAATCTATTGTCTGGAGTAAATTGTGGTGACCCTCTCACTGTGTTTGCTTTACAGAACTGTGGGGCTTCAAAAGAAAGCATTTGTATTTCTACACATTTTGGGGAATAATATATATACCAGTGGCCTAGGATGTATGAGTCATTGCATTTTTTTAACGGAACACAAGTACTCTAAAAAAAATCAATACTTTGCACTAATGAATGAAAAGAGTAACTATTGAAGCACAACACTATAGTAACACCCTTGACACCATTAGGGACATTAGGGACATTTCTGCCTCTGGCATATTAATAAATTATCCCTGCATCTATACAGAACATGTAGCTGTTCGTCCTCTCAGATTTAGGCTAGTATTTTCAGCAATTAATTCTAACAACAAGAAGGAAAATAATATGCCATATATTGTTTAGCAGTTTTTAAAAAGTGCAAGCTCCTCCAGAAGGTATTAGAGTGCTTTACATGAGCACCAGTTACACTACACAAGGATCCAAGCCAATGCTGAGACTCAAAGTTGGTTCCCCAACTCCAAGGTTGGCAACTCTACCATTACCCCACTCCCTCTACCAGTATATTTCTTTCACATCTTTTATACTACATGTTTAGACGTTCTCCTACCTTGTTCTCCTCCATCTGTAGAATGTCTGTGAGCATAGACTGTGGCCAGGAAACAGAAGCAGAGCCTTGCTGTCTCTCCCAACACTAAGGGAGCAGGGAAGCAGGATTATAAAAAAGACACTAACAGTTGATAGGCCTTGATGCCTCCGTAAAAGAGAATATGATGTTATATACTCTGCACTGTCTGTAAAACTCAGTATTGAGCAATAAATACAGCACAACAATAACTTAGCCACACCTCTCCAGGCTCCAAGCTAAGAAATGCAGCGAGGTGCCTTACTCTGGACTAAAAACCCTGACATAATTATGCTACATCAGAGTTTTCAGTTGATGTCACAATGGTCAGGGCAACATATGCGTCCTTGACAACCAAAAAGCTGCATCATGGATACAGGATTTAAAGCTTCCCCTGAACTCTGTTCACAGACAAACATTATTAACTGTTTTTTTATGAGTAGTGGAATAGATATCTTGTGGAATATTTTAAAGCAGAAGATGTACAACCAAATTATTTAAAACAGTCAATGTTTTTCTCTCATTCAACTCATGTGTTTCTTGTGCAGCTTTTTGTTTCCATGCTCCCCATTGTGAGGGCCTCAGACATTTTTTTTTATGTGTTAAATGTTCAGGAAGATGTGTTTGCAATTCTATGGGTTCAGATACACAAAATGGCACATTGTCCTCAGTGATTTTAGGTAAAGAAAAGAGAATATGATGTTATGTACTCTGCACTGTCTGTGAAACTTAGTATTAAGCAATAAATACAGCACAACATTAACTTAGCCACCACCTCTCCAGTCTCCAAGCTAAGAAATGCAGTGAGGTGCCTTACTCCAGACTAAAAACCCTTGCATAATTATGCTGCATCAGGGTTTTCAGATGATATCACAATGGTCAGGGCAACATATGGATCCTTGACAACCAGAAAGCTGCATCATGGATACAGGATTTAAAGCTTCCCCTGAACTCTGTTCACAAACATTAACTGTTTTTTATGAGGAGTAGAGGAATAGATATCTTATGGAATAGTTTAAAACATAAGATGTACAACCAAATTATTTAAAACAGTCAATGTTTTTCTCTCATTCAACTCGTGTTTCTTGTGCAGCTTTTTGTTTCCATTCTCCCCATCGTGAGGGCCTCAGGCATTTTTTGAATGTGTTAAATGTTCAGGAAGATGTGTTTTCAATTCTATGGGTTCAGATACACAAAATGGCACATTGTCGTCAGTGAGTTTAGGGAAAGAAATGAGAACATGATGTTATATACTCTGCACTGTCTGTGAAACTTAGTATTAAGCAATAAATACAGTACAACATTAAGTAGTCACCACCTCTCCAGTCTCCAAGCTAAGAAATGCAGTGAGGTGCCTTACTCTAGACTACAAACCCTGACATAATTATGCTACATCAGAGTTTTCAGATGATATCACAATGGTCAGGACAACATATGCGTCCTTGACAACCAGAAAGCTGCCTCATGGATACAGGATTTAAAGCTTACCCTGAACTCTGTTCACACACATTATTAACTGTTTTTTATGATGAGTAGAGGAATAAATAACTTATGAAATAGTTTAAAGCAGAAGATGTACAACCAAATTATTTAAAACAGTCAATGTTTTTCTCTCATTCAACTCATGTTTCTTGTGCAGCTTTTTGTTTCCATTCTCCCCATTGTGAGGGCCTCAGGCATTTTTTTAATGTGTTAAATGTTCTGGAAGACGTGTTTTCAATTCTATCTGTTCAGATACACAAAATGGCACATTGTCTTCAGTGAGCTTGCGGAAAGAACATTTGTCACTGGGCAAACTGTCTGGGAAAGGGGTAGGTATGCATCTATGGGGTATTTTGGTATATTTTACTATAAACAGCCCCCAGAGCAGAATATAACAGGCTTCATGGGAAGCCCCTTCAAAACAACATTACTTTATAACCCATAGAATGTACCATAACGACGTTCAACAGCAATAAATCATGTTTTCGTCTCTGGTCAGGTAGGACCCAGGAGAAACTGATGCTGTGCAATGTTAAAAATCTGTGATATCAGAATTTCTAGATTGCTTGAGCTAAAGGAAGTGCATATTGTTTTAAAAGTGGTACTACATCCTTCACTTTGGAGGTAGGCAGTCAGACTACTACTGTAGAACAGACACAATACAAATAACATAATATTCAAATGGTAGTACACCAACACCTCAAGACTAGGCAAAGGGTAATGCACACATCTTTTAACACCAGGAAAGAATACCGGATCTTATCTTAAGCTTGGAACATTAGGATCATCTTGTTCAATGCAAGCAGACAGAAGTGGCCTATAAAGCCAAATTCTGTTTTAAAACAAAAATATACGTCATCCTACATAGCACCTTTTATCTCATTTTTAGCGTTTTAGTGACACTCAATTGATTAACCAGGGAACTATAAATGACTGAGCCACAATTGCTTAATAAAACTCATGACTTTCAGGTTATATAAAGTTTTCAACAATGATGTCTTGATGTACTTTTCTGTCTTCTCAGACAACTATACAGTTCCTAAACCTAAAAGATCCCCAAAAGATGGCAAGGAGTGGATGTGGGTAAAGCTCAGTAGAAAATGCACTATAAACATGAAAAAACAGGAAACATTTCCTTTTACCGCACATTAATGAGAAGCGCACAACCTCAGTAAGAGAAACTCATAATTCTTAAAGCAGCTGAATCTTTATGGGAAACTGTAGTAATGTATGAGATATTACAGGGAATATCAAAACAAAACTATTGAGGGGGAGGATGGTCTGGCCAAAGAACATGATGGCTGCTTGAACATGGTGCTCCATGAGCCAGCGGGCACTGATCGTGGGGAGTGGCATCCACAGAGCGACAGGAGCTGCTTACTCCGCACTGGAGACTATCTCTGACTGGGGGCCGGGAGCTGGCGGCGCCTGGGGGCTCTCACGCCGCTGGTCGGCCAGGCTTGGCACCTTCAGGAGTGCAGGTCCTGTTAATCTAAGTGGCACTCTGACTGGGCCGCAGGCGATGGCTCTGCACCCGACAAGCAGATCTGGATAACCACCGGGCTGACGGGCCTGTTCCAAGGAGGCTGGTGCCTTCCCTCCTTGCGCACTCGCCTCCCTGCCATCCGATCTTCTGGGCACCCACCACCTCTGGGCCTCAGTGAAGCGGAGGCCAGAGGGGCCTGGGACTGACTCACCTATGAGGTGGTGGAGAGGGGACATGCCGATTAGTGAGCGGCCAGACTTTCCACTCCCCCTAGCCTTGCCTCGCCCATCTGTGTGGCCCATGGTAAACCTGCCCGGTGGCACCAATGGCTGGTAAGCCTTCCTCTGACAACCCTGATGGCTACCGGTTGCCTGCCTCTCCCTCCCAGCCACATTGGATGAGGCAGAGCAAACTGGATTGGTAGCCTCAATGACAGTAAGCCAGCCCCTTCCCCGGACTCCTGTCTCTATTGCTACGGTGCATGGAGACCTCCTACAGCTGCTAGAGACTAACTAGCCACTAAGTTCCCGACTGGTCATTTCGTGGCCCAGGCCTCTCACACCAAGGACTACTTTCTATCTCTCCAGGACAACACCCTGCCCGGAGCCGTTGCTGTGTCTTTGTCCCGAGGATCCTATGGGTTCTCTTAATACACTAAGGGGAAAATCTGGAAATTAAGCACAAGTGTCTGTAGGACCTGCAACCTTTGCAGAGTGATCTGCCCTTCCTCCCCCTCAACCTACTCCTTCCTCTTCACCCTACGAACCCTGTTCCTATTGCGGATGTGCGCAGTGGGTTCCTCCACGGTTCGCTGTAAAGCCGCAACCCTAGAGTCCAACAGGAAGAGGCCCTCCGGTAAACCTCATGGCAAGTCTGCCATTAAATTCACACAGCCTCTCCTCTTCACAGGAGATCTTCAGCAACCCCACTTCATGGCCCAATCAGGGAGTGCACCGCTGCCTGATCACTCCTCTGCCCATTCTGGTGAGAGAGCGTATTTTATATTACATATTATAGACGTGAAATGCTTATGTCTAACGATGCTGTATTAATAAAACATTCATTAAAAGCGTATTCATAAATATGGAGAATCGTTCACATGTATAAACTAATGTCAACTGTAAGAAATAATCGTTTATAGTTTGCCTAACTGAGCACATTAAAACGTATAAAACTGCATTCATTAGAACTCGTATATCTTAAGTTAGCATGAGCCAAGCAGAAGCTGTGTAGCTCTCATATTAAAAGCGTATTTTTCCTGTCTCTTCAGTGTGCGGACTTGCAAACGACCATGACCCAGCTATTGTTCTTTCTGTATTAGTTTGAAACATGGGGACATTTTCCCATCCGCATGCTAGCATCTTTTAGTATAAAATGATTGTGCTTCGAAACATTTGTAGATACTTCCAAGGACAATGAGACGAGGGAAAGAGAACTTTTAACCTGAGACGTGTGCCAAGATGATGAAGTAACCCCGGATATGCCACCTACGGAAAGTCGATTATGAAGACCAATCAGAAGACAAGACAATATCGAGAGATGACAAATGCATTACTTAATGTATAATTTGATAGGTTAACAATGATGGGGTGTATTGACTAACCAATAGAATTTTGGGGGAATGAATCACGAGAAAGGGATAAAAACCCATGACAGGGAACAAACGGTGCCAATTAGGTAGGGAATGATATTGATTGCATCCCGAAACTATGTCACACTATTTTGTGATTTGAGACTTAGACAAACCATCCTTGCCCATATTACTGCCCCTTACACTCTTCTCCTTATGAGGAGAGTGTCTTGCCTTTAACTTAGATAGATTGACGGTGATCTAACTGATGTCCTGAAGACGAAGACTGCTCCTGAATGCTGACTTAATCAGAGGAGGGTAATTATAAAACTGCTAATGAGAATTCATTTTGCCTTTCTTTCTAGGTACCAACTGCTGTATGTTTTATTAGAGACCTTAGCTAGAAGTTTTCCAAATTGGTGTTCAAAATTGTTTTGCATGACGCCCAACATGCTAATGCTAATTAGAGGTTAGATGAGGTATTCATTCTGACTGACAAACTGACGTGACTGACATGGGGCTATGCTGAACTAGTATCGTAGAAAGTTCGATGTGTTATAATCCGCTTATATCTATCTGATTGTCTATGCTACTGATCTTTGCATTATCGAAAGCTTATTGTGGTTGTCATCTTGTAATCGTGCTTATATGCTTTTTGACTTTGAGATTAATGCCTTTGCTACTAGATTGTAATCAATAGGGAATAAAACTCATAAACTCCATTAAGGTGTGGTTATTCATGACTGAAAGGTCATGGTTGCGCCGAATGTTTATTAATGTCTAAAGTAAGAGATATTTTGGTGTTAAACGTTGACAATGTTATTGACATATTGATTGATATTTTGATCAGTTATCTCGTCCTACGGTGTCTCACCACTGGGCCCAAAGATTCATTGGCCTAAAACGAGTCCTGATGTGTATAAATTGACATAGACGGACGCGTTAACACTGGTATGGCACAGGGCACTGCAATGGAGCGTATCCTCCAGGAAATCCTCTGCTAGCTGGATGGGCTGGAATATGCTATCTCTGCTTTAACAGCTGTGACCAAATGTCTATGTCTGGATATTGGGGGATTTCAGAATCACGTCACAGACCTGCAACAACGTGTCTCAACAGTGGATGTATCAACAAAAAGAGGGATCGGGAGAATTCAAGGTCCAGTGTACATACTCCCAATATATGTAGTCAATAATAAAAGTACACTGTTCCTAACTCTAGGGTGAACAGTTAATGTTTAGGAGCTTAAAACCCTCACACACCCGAAAGGGTGTCATGCTTCATCATAGGGAAGCTCCTCGTCAGGCCGGCTGGTGCAATGTCTGACGGGCTCCCCTTTCGGGGGCTCTTTGCCGGAGATCTTTTTGATGTGGGGTGGCTGCCGTGTATTATGAAGGTCAGACACTCTGAATGGCAGGAGAGTGGTAAAATTAAGATTGATTAGAAACCCCTGAACTTGTTCTGTTTAATATCTATCCAGAGGGGTTACGATCAAGATTAAAAACATAATTAAGTGGAAAATGAGAATGATGCTCAACCACTTTAGAAAGCCTGGAGTACTGGGAAATGGTCACCTGCCCCCTAGGGTCTGGTCAACATGTTTCGCGTAATATTGGTCGTGAAAGATCCTCTAACGCTTCATCAGGACCTATAGCAAACTAGACTTCTCCTGGCTCTATACACAAGAAAACACTATCTAATTACATCTATGAGAGTTAAGTAACAGTCACTTACAGCATTTATGTAAACTGTCTCGTCAATAGTCTGAAACAAAAAAAGTTCGCCCTAGAAAACAAAAATTATAATACAAACAATTTTGAGAGCACGGTTATATGACCTTCACCACCAATGTGAATCTGTGCATCAAATGGTGTCAAACACATAAAGAACATATGCTTACCCGCCCTCTGCATTCGGGGGGCCCCTTAGGGAGTAGCACGCTCGAGCCTATAGCTTCTGACAGGGGTAAGATATTGTTAGCACATTGAAAAAATGTTAAAAACTCGAATAGGGGACAGAATATACAATAGAGTGACCCCTATAAACAAAAGGTATTGATGTCGGAATCAGTCAACATATTATGCAGCGTTAAAAACCATTGTCCTGACATCATCATCTATTGTTAATCTGATATCTGTAAAAATAGCCGTATGTATAAAAGCCTCCTTATCTATAACAAAAGTCTGTTAGAGTAACTTTATCACCTAGTTAATAATAATGATAAATCTTGAATCTTTGTCAATCTGATAACGGTAGAAGTAGCCATATATATAAAAGCCTCCTATTTTATAGCAAATGTCTGTTAGAGTAACTTTATCACCAGGATTAATCAAAATGATAAATCTGGAATCGAAGCATATTTTCATCCAACCATCGAAAAGGATGAAGCGGTCCCACTCAATCGGGGTATATTCAGCATCGTGAGAAATTACAGAGCTAGTCTCTGCCAAGCGCTGTCCATTACGATACAGTTCCCCACACTTACTTGTCTATAGGCGTCCTCAATTCTGGACACCTACCCACGGTCGTGCTCGCCCTGGAGACAGCGAGCCGGTGCTCAATCTGCACTTTTTAAACGCGGTACGGAAGCTACTACCGCGTTGTGACGGCGTGGCATCATAAAAATAGAAAACGGACTAAGCGAAGTCCGAGTATTTTGTAAGTGTCAATTAGTGTCAGCCATCTTAGAAAGGGGTTGGGACGGCTAATCTCTGGTTAAGAATTGGAGAGTACATACGAAAGACGCTTGGAAAAAATATATTCATTGTGTCAATCGTCAGAACGACTTTATTGATGATATATTGCCAGCAAATGGGATAATAGCACCAGATAATAAGTGGTGAATCAGACAAGTAATATAAACGAAGGAGATTCATTGCTATTATGGGAAGTTCATAGATATATCCATATTTGAGGGTCTTAAAAAATGATTATAGGAAGATACGCCTCGTTTAGTGCAGAAGCGTCAGTGGTCCATGATCTTAGCGAGACAGACATATCCAGGGGATGTCATCATTCAACCCAATGATGTTGGTATGCAATTTAAACACCCAACGTTGTTCAAGTCTGAACAGTGATTGGGAGGAGTCATTGATAAACTCGGGGGATTCCAACACTACCCAGCGCAGATCGTCTGGATGGTGGGGTTTCTCAAGAAAGTGGGCACATAATTTAGTAGTTATTCGGCCACATCTGATGTTACTTCTATGTTCATTAATCCTTATCTTGACAGGTCTGGTGGTCATTCCTATATATCGTAGGTCGCATGGACATGTAATCATGTACACACAATTCTTTGTATTACAGTTAGTATGTTTTCTCAGGTTCCATCGGCCGATGGGTACCAGATCCAGTGTCTTGGTGTGGTATGTCAAAGAACAGACGTTACATTGTCCACATGGATAATGTCCTGATACTGGAGGAAGATTCAAGAGTGTTGTCTGGGTGACATTCTTAGGGCGAGTGTGAATTATCAAGTCCTTGATATTCTGTGATCGTTTAAAAGCAAAGAGTGGTCTAGGAATATTACAGCCACTACTGCCGAGTATTGACCATCTTTTCAAAATAGATCTCTTGATTCTATTGGACAAAGGGGAGAAAGTGGTCACACATGTCATTGATTGGTTGGTATCCCTAGTATTCGGTTCAAGTAGAGCCTCACGATTATTATTCCTTGCTCTTTTCTGGGCTCGATTAACGATTTCCCGAGGGTAGTTGCGTGCCAATAGTTTGGTTTGAAGGTCATTGGCCTGTGTATTGTAGGTGTGTGTTGAGCTACAATTACGTCTTAGTCTCAAAAATTGGCCAAATGGTAAATTATCACGTAATGATTTTGGATGATGGCTGTCATACGTCAGGAGGCTGTTCCGGTCAGTTGGTTTTTGGTATGTACTAGTACTCAGTTTGCCATTCTGAATAGTGATAAGTAGATCTAAAAAACTAATCTCAGTGGTCGACATTGTCGATGTAAATCTCAAAAAAGGGATGAGTGTGTTGACCCATTCTGTAAAGGTTGATGCAGTCTCTAGGGGGCCATGCCATACAATCAAAATGTCATCGATGTAGCGTCGCCATAGTTTGATGTTGGCAAAAAACGGGTTTGTGGATGACAAAATAAATTGTTTCTCAAAATTGTACATATATAGGCATGCCAAGCTGGGAGCAAAGGTGCTACCCATGCATGTACGCCTTATCTGATGGTAGAAATCGTCTTCAAACTGTGGATGGCCATCTCAGTGCAGTGCCGGATAGGGACCAGGAATTCCTCTTTCCATGCATCAAGGTAATTGATCTCGAAGAAAGGAGTCATCGGGACGATGCCTGTTTTTTCGGGTTTCTGGAACATATTGAGGGGGCAAATATTGTGGCCTTCCTCCATAATACCCTCCCTGTGCTCACGGCCTCACTTTTGACCCCCCGTTGGAATTTCAGCAAGTACACTGCATGGGTCAGAATCATGCCTACGGGGCAACATGGCCTCATCCCATCATTGCCTCCTTCCTGCGACATGGGCAGGTCTTGCAGCTTCCCACTGGGGTCCGCTATCATGACCTCTACCGGCACAAGGGGCAGGCGATCCTCATCACGGCGGATTTCTCTAAGGAGTCCAATGACTGCCTCAAGGCATTCTTATTCCTGTGGCCCTGGCTCCACCAACTGGACATTAAGTACGGACTGTTTGAGATCACCAAAAACAGAAAACCAAGAGACTTTTTGGCCCTAAGGACCTACGTCTTTTCTTAGATAGCCTTCTGACCCAAAATATGGACACAGGTCCTCTGGCCTCCTTATCACCATCTGCTGACACCTGTCCGACGTCTCTGCCCTGCCATGATCCCCAGGATGACCGCTGGTACAAGCAGGGGGCTCCCATCATAGAGGCCGAGACCCTGAGAGACTTCTAGAGTGACAGAGTCCAGGCCCTGCAGGTGGTCACACACCTCACCCAGTCCCAGGACAGAGATAAATTCCGCTCACCCCTGAAGCCTGCACCAACATCCGAATGAGCTCCCTGCCACCCTTGGTTCTTTGGCCTTGCCTACACCTTAGGGCACCAACCTGTGTTTTGTGACCTCACCCCAACAGATGGATAAGTACTTTGTTGCATGCTTACACGTGCTGCAGGGCTCCTGTAGGGTGCACTGTTTAGGTTGCATTGTGTTAGAAGCCTGCAACGCCCACTGCAGATTGTACTCTGGCTCAATCAGGGACCCCCCTCACACTTCTGTGGCTTCCTTCCCTCCAGCCTTAGACTTTCACCTTAAAAGCCTTGAAATGCTTTCTATGATGTTATTCCCCTTAATTGTGATAGAGGCTGGCTGCTAGCCACCAATGTATTCATCGTAAGCTTATCTGTTGTTTTCTGATGCCAGCAGAAATCTCAGCCCCCTCCTCCTCTTTCCCTCCCTTGACCTGCCATCTAAGCGTCCTTTGTGCCGGACGGGCCTAGCTGGTGCGTGGACTCCAGAAGCTCAGACCCACAGTTAACAGATCTAAGCCCTTGAGGTATTGCTTCGGCAAGTGTCGAACCCCCACATTTTTTTCTTCTTCTCCCTTTCCAGACACTTTCATACTGTTTCCTTCCTTCTTCTTGTCCTGTGCAACCCCCTACTTATCTCTTATCTCTTGTTCATTTATCTTCCCTTTCCCACACACGCTTAACCTTTGAGTCACTGCTATCTCCTCTAGCCCTATGTAAGGCGCTGTCAGTGGCCCTTCTGTCACCTTACCGGCCTGGGTCTGTAGGAGTCCCCCTCTCACATCCCTCTCTTACTGCTCGTGCCAGCTGTACCATTCTTCTTTCCCTCCCCACTCCCTCTCTCTCTGCCCAGTATTCCCCTTCCCCCAGATTCCATTGCCTCCCATCCTTCTCATCCCCCTCCCCAAGTCACGTAACGACCGCCGACCCAATTCATCACGCCCCTCATCTGCTACGAGTTTTCTCTTGGAACGTCCATGGCCTAACCCATTATGTGAAGCATATGAAAGTTCTACTATACCTCCAATCGAAACGTATTGATGTGGCACTCTTGCAAGAAACATACCTTGACGACCTCAAATCTTGTAAACTACATCGAGATTGGGTAGGGAAGGCCATCCACAGCAGCTGCCCAGCCTCATTGACATCGTGGAACGAGATCACTAGGAAGTGCGGTGTGGTATTTATGTTCTGTAAGACCCTTCCCATTGCCATTGTCAAGACATACTTTGCAAAACTGAAAGTAGGGGACAGATCAGTCTACGTGCCTACGTGTCTACAGGAATTCTCATTCCTGCTCCACCTCAATGATCTCCTCAGTGAGATTGGAGCTTCACGATACATCATAGGATGTGACTGGAACATCACCTGGGATTCTGTGCTTAACAAGACTGGCCACATTGATCCCTGCAACAATTCGGACAGGGCCGTCTTGAGGGACATAACCTCAAATCATGGCCTGTGTTCAGTATAGGGAAAGATGCGGAAGACATTGTAACGCGAAGGGTTAATTAGCTTGAGCAGTGTAGATGAGTGTAATGCCTGTTGAAACCCCCTCCCAAACATCGTGGAAAAGTTCATGATATTATTTTCAAGCTTGTTTGTGTAGAAAACTCCGTCTCAACCTTGAGAACGAGAGTACAGGGAGAAGATGGAATGAAAACAAAGGCTGGAGAAGGGCAGAGCAGCCAAGTACTGATAACATAGCTAGAAAATGCTAGAATGAGATAGAATACAAGCTTCGAGTTATTTAAGCACTGAAGTATGGGTGAGGGATTTGGAAGCTCACAGATGGAATTGTGGAAGCTGCCATGGCCCAGCGCTGCCTCCCTGTTACTTGTGGTGCTTGAGGGGGAGAGAGGTCCAAGCAGGCGGTAGAGGGCTTCTCAGCATGTAGTGGACTAAGTTAAGTTTCCACATAGGGATGAAAGGCCTTTATTTCTCTGCTTTATTATTATGACTGATTATTTATGCTTGCACTGTGTTTATAACCTGAAGTATTCAGCTCGTTTATATTTTGCTTTCTAAACCTCTTAGTGTGAACTGCTAAAATAACTGAAACATGCATTTTGGTGTGCAGTAAATCAAAGCTTATCTGAAGTTTTCAGTTAATTTATATTTTGCCTCCTGAACATCGTAGTGAGAGCCTGCTGCAGTAATTGAAACATGCATTTTGGTGTGCAGTAAATCAAAGCTTATCTGAAGTATTCAACTCATTTATATTCTGCTTCCTGAATATCGTAGTGTGATGCATTTTAGTATACAGTTATTCAAAACTTATATCTGTCAATGAACTCTTTGCTTATATCTATATATATATACATAGATGCTCCTTGTAGTGTACTTATATATAAATATAAATAGATGCTTTTCATTGCTATTCTTATTCTATTGTTAATGTGCTAAATGCCTACATTTTACCTGCAATTCTTGTAACGCCGCGCTCTGACGCAGCGTCTCTTTCTGTCCTCGCGGGTGGAACGCGCTACCGATATTCGGAGCGCCGTTCCCCGCGTTTTTTGACTAAGCTTTCTGGGAAGCATATATTTCGCTCCCGGTCACGCTACACTTACTTGTAGCCTTTTTTCTTCTTTTATTGTTGGTGGTGGGTTTTTGTTTGGCCTTTTGCCTGTCTCTATCCATGTTGTGTCCATCTTGTCTTCTTCGTGTTGTTGTCCCAGCATGCTCTGTTTTTCTTTTATACTACTTCCTTTTTCCTATACTGGTCTAGGGGCTTTTCCCAATCCAAGATGGTGTTACTTCCCTTTCCTGTGATGTCACTTCCCTTTTCTCAGTATATAAGTCAGTCAGTCTTGTTCCTCCTTGCGTTGCAAACACTTCCTTCTGGTTGTGCTGTTCGCTCCTGTTCTTTGTTCCTGCTTTTGCCTTGGGAGATTTTTGCCTGTTCCTTTTTTCCTGCCTTGTACCCTGGATTTTGCCTATTTTTGTTTCCTGTTGTCAAGTCCTGTTTTTTCTTGTTTTTCTTCAGGAGTTCCTGTTAGAGGTTTTTTCCCCAGTGTTGGGGTTTTTTCCCTCTGTGACTCCTTCTGGAGGGTACGGTCTGCTTTGGCGTAGCCTGTCAAGCGGCACCGTGGCTACGAGAAGGGGTCGCCCTTATCTGGGAGCATCCAGGACCTGTAGAAGACTTGGTGTATTCGCCAATCCGAAGTCCAGAGGTGAGAAGTCCAGCGCAGTACGTGACAGATTGCAACGCCAAAAGATTCTGCGTTGCGAGAGCGCCATGGAAGATCCACAGGGAGAGGTGTCAGAAAATGCTCAAGCTATGTTACAGACTGTTCAACAACAAGCCCAAGAGTTACAACAGTTACGTGCAGAGAACACTGCTCTACAACAGGTCTTGTCTTCCCGATCAATGGACATACCACCCGTATCTGCTACTATTCCTCGATATTCTGGAGATCCTTTAAAGATGAAGGAATTTTTGGACGCCCTGACGGTTTTCTTTGCCTTTCGTCCACTCCAGTTTTCTTCGGATAAGACTAAGGTGGGCTATCTGATCAGCGCCTTGTCTGGTCCAGCGCTTGCTTGGGTGACTCCTCTGGTTTCTGCAGATGACCCAGTCCTGGCTAACTATTCTGCTTTCCTGACTGTTTTCAAACAAATGTTTGAGAGACCTGGGGTAGAAGCAGCAGCTGAAGAAGCCTTATGTGACATTCAGCAAGGTAATCAGGATGTACTGCAGTATATAACCCGCTTCAAACAGCTGGCAGCTGAAACCTCCTGGGTAGAACGCACCTTCGTAATCCTTTGCCGCCGAGGCCTGCGTGAAGACATTAAAGATGAGCTTGTACACTCTTCTCCAGCTTGTTCTTTGAAAGAATTAATGGATCAATCTATGAACATCGAGTATAGACTACGAGAGCGCAAGATGGAAAGACGTAGAACCAGAGCTCCATACCAGCCCGGTACCTTCCGTGCTAGCAGTCGGCGAACGGAAGATAGTCCATCAGAAGCCTCTCCACCTCCCCATGAAGAGCCCATGCAGATAGATCTGGTTCGTGGGCCATTGACGGAGTCAGAAAAGGAGGAACGACGACGAAGGGGACTTTGCCTATACTGTGGTAAGGCTGGCCACCTGATTCGTAGTTGTCCGGTACGTCCCTCAAAGCCTGCGGGAAACGCCAGCTCCCGTCCCCTGTAAGGAGGAAGGAGACGGGAGGAGCTGAAGTACCTTCAATATGTTCCTCCAAAGAAAGCATGTCCACCCTGTTTATCCTCTCGGTCAAGTTACAGAGTTCACAAGATCAAGAAGAACACCTTCTGGCTCTCCTTGATTGTGGAGCCAGTGGACTCTATCTGGATGAGACCTGGGCTACTAGTAAAGGAATTCCCCGCATTCCTAAAGAAACCCCTGAGCAGGTTCACACAGTGGATGGCTCTCCGTTAACCTCAGGACCTGTGGTGGCCTCAACTCCTACTCTTTGTTTGACATTTGGGGGGCATCAAAAACACATTGCCTTTGATCTCATAGCCTCACCAAATCACATCATGATTTTGGGAATTCCCTGGTTAGCTCGACACAACCCCCATATCAATTGGGAAACACGAACTATATCCCTAACGTCTTCATTTTGTCAACAGAATTGTTATTCTACTACTTCTTATTGGACTCCAAAAAGGTCCTGTCAGTCAACTAAGGATAACACTAACTCTATCAATATTATCCAGGGGGTTCCAGATTGTTATAAGGAATATATCGGGATTTTTCAGAAACCTAGTAATCCTATTTTGCCACCTCATCGCAGTTATGACTGTGCTATTCCTTTAATTCCTGATGAAGTCGTTCCCTTCGGTCGAATGTATTCTCTGACAGACCCAGAAAAGAAGGTGTTAAAGGAATATTTAGATGACAACTTACACAACGGTTTGATTGCTCCTTCCACATCCCCCGCTGGGGCTCCTCTCTTCTTCGTCCCAAAGAAGACTAAGGATCTGCATCCTTGTGTGGACTTTCGTGAACTCAACAGAATAACGATTAAGGATCGATATCCACTGCCTTTAATCAGAGATATACTGGATGCCATTCAAGGAGTCAAGATATTTACTAAATTAGACTTACGGGGTGCCTATCATCTCCTTCGGATCAAGGAAGGAGATGAATGGAAGACTGCTTTCCGTACCCCTTTTGGGCACTATGAGTATCGGGTTATGCCCTTTGGACTGACCAACGCCCCTTCTGTTTTTCAACGATTTATGGATTCAGTGTTCTCTGATGTACTCAATCAATATGTAGTCATTTATTTGGATGATATCTTGATATAGTCCCGTGATCCTGAGCACCATGTAGATCATGTCCTGCAAGTCCTGGAAAGACTCAAGAAAAACCAATTGTTTTGTAAACCTGAGAAGTGTGAGTTCCATAAATCTGAAGTAAGGTATCTCGGGTTTTGTAATAATCAACACGGAATATCCATGGATCCTGACAAGGTCAGTGCCATATTAGATTGGCCTTCTCCAACGTCCATTAAAGAAACGCAATGTTTTCTTGGGTTATCAAACTTTTATCGTCATTTTATTCGGAACTTTGCCCACCTACAAAGTTTCATAACACAAACAATTAAGAAAGAGAACCTGAAGAAGGGTTTCATTTGGACCAAGGAGGCTGAACACGCGTTTCAAGAATTAAAGACAGCCTTTACCCAAGCACCCGTGTTGCGTCATCCTGACAATACCAAGAAATTTATCGTCATGACTGATGCCTCAGACAGAGCTATTGGAGCAGTTTTGCTGCAGAAGCAAGACAATGATGGATTGGAGCATCCTATCTTTTATCTGTCGCATATTCTATCAGAGGCTGAACGAAATTATTCTGTACTGGAACGAGAACTACTCACTCTCAAAGTAGCTCGTAAGGAATGGAGGCATTTCCTGATGGGTTCCAGAGAGCCTTTTGAAGCTAGGACTGATCACCGTAATCTCCAGTGTCTTCGAAGCTTTCAGTGTTGCAACAGTCGTCAGGCTCGATGGGCTTTCTTCTTTAGCCAGTACGATTTCGTGATCACGTACATACCTGGTTCCCAGAATTTAGTGGCAGATGCCTTATCCCGCAGATATCCTGACATAGCCCAGAACTCCTCCCCACATCTTATTGAGTCTAGCAGGATCATCGGAGCTACTCAGTCTTTTCAAGAACGTATTCAATCTGAGTACCAGTTTCTGTCTGCTTCAGAATGGGATAAAGTGACTCCTTTTTTGCAGAAGAAGGACAACTACTTCTATCATCAACATGCTCTCTTCCTACCTACCAAGAAAGTGCAGACAGAAGCCCTGCAAATGTGCCATGATTCTCCTATAGCCGGTCATCAAGGTATCAGGAAGACCCAGGAACTGCTTCAGCGATCTTTTTGGTGGCCTTCGCTAAAGGCAGACACTGAAACCTATGTGTCAGCATGCCCAGTCTGTGCTCAGACTAAGACACCCCGAACTAAGGTGGCAGGTTTATTAAGACCTTTACCGGTTCCTTCCGCTCCTTGGTGTACTCTATCCATGGATTTCATATGCTCTCTACCTACTTCCTCTGGTAACCAAGTAATTATGGTAACCGTAGACTCATTCACCAAGATGGCCCATTTTTCAGCCTTGAAGAAACTACCAACAGCCCCAGAAATGAGTCGCATTTTTCTACGAGATATTTTTCGCCTCCATGGTCTTCCTCTAGAGGTCATTTCGGACAGAGGGCCTCAATATGTATCACGTTTCTGGAGAGCCTTTTGTGCCTTCTTTAACATTGAGATTTCTTTATCCTCGGGTTTCCATCCACAAACGAATGGGCAAACTGAACGTGTGAATCAAGAACTTCAGCAGTATCTGAGATGTTACTGTAATGCCACACAAAGCAATTGGTCGGAATATCTTGCTCTTGCCGAGTTCTCCTATAACAACACAATACATAGTGCAACCAAGACCACACCCTTTTATTGTACTTATGGATTTCATCCGAGGACTTTCACTACTGTTTCTCGAACATCCTCTTCTGTGCCTGCAGTCACTTCTTTTTCACGACAGATCCGTCGAATCCAGGGCCTACTTCACACTACTCTCATAGCTTCGAAACAAGCTATGAAGCGAAAGGCGGATCGTTATCGGCAAGCCGCACCTTTGTATCATGTGGGCCACAAGGTATGGCTTTCTTCCAGATTTCTACCATCCCGGTTTTCTACCAATAAGTTCAAACCACGTTTTTATGGACCCTTTCGAATTTCGCACATCCTGAATCCTGTAGTTGTGCATCTCCGCTTACCTCATACCTGGAGAGTTCATCCTGTTTTCCATGTGTCCCAGTTAAAACCCTTTGTCCCTGATCCTTACCATCGCCAGTTCCAACGTCCACCTCCTCTTTCTATCAACGGACAGCCTGAGTATGAAGTCCAGGAGATCTGTGATTCCAGAATTTTTCGACGCAAACTACAGTTTTTGGTCCCCCGGAAAGGATACCCCCTCAGTGACTGTTCGTGGGAAGATGCTTCCTCCGTCCATGCTCCCCGTTTGGTTCGCCTGTTTTTTGACAATCATCCTGACAAACCTGGAGCCTCGGGGAGGGGACCTACAGTAACGCCGCGCTCTGACGCAGCATCTCTTTCTGTCCTCGCGGGTGGAACGCGCTACCGATATTCGGAGCGCCGTTCCCCGCGTTTTTGACTAAGCTTTCTGGGAAGCATATATTTCGCTCCCGGTCACGCTACACTTACTTGTAGCCTTTTTTCTTCTTTTATTGTTGGTGGTGGGTTTTTGTTTGGCCTTTTGCCTGTCTCTATCCATGTTGTGTCCATCTTGTCTTCTTCGTGTTGTTGTCCCAGCATGCTCTGTTTTTCTTTTATACTACTTCCTTTTTCCTATACTGGTCTATGGGCTTTTCCCAATCCAAGATGGTGTTACTTCCCTTTCCTGTGATGTCACTTCCCTTTTCTCAGTATATAAGTCAGTCAGTCTTGTTCCTCCTTGTGTTGCAAACACTTCCTTCTGGTTGTGCTGTTAGCTCCTGTTCTTTGTTCCTGCTTTTGCCTTGGGAGATTTTTGCCTGTTCTTTGTTCCTGCTTGTGCCTTGGGATATTTTTGCCTGTTCCTTTTTTCCTGCCTTGTACCCTGGATTTTGCCTATTTTTGTTTCCTGTTGTCAAGTCCTGTTTTTTCTTGTTTTTCTTCAGGAGTTCCTGTTAGAGGTTTTTTCCCCAGTGTTGGGGTTTTTTCCCTCTGGGACTCCTTCTGGAGGGTACGGTCTTCTTTGGCGTAGCCTGTCAAGCGGCACCGTGGCTACGAGAAGGGGTCGCCCTTATCTGGGAGCATCCAGGACCTGTAGAAGACTTGGTGTATTCGCCAATCCGAAGTCCAGAGGTGAGAAGTCCAGCGCAGTACGTGACAATTCTAGTAAAGCTAAATTGTATTTATAATTGGCGCGTGGTCCTTCATTGAGCGTCCTTATTGACTTATACCGAACAGGTGTCAACCAGTCACCTGGAGACTTACCCATTCAGCGGATAGGGAATATATATCTTTGTCCTCTGTTCATGGCACCCAGTCCCATCTGGACTTTTTCCTAGTCTTGCAGAATGACAGCCGTGCTCTCTGACCATCCCCTGCTCCTGCTGACGATGGACACGGGCCTCACTTCTCTGGGCCACAAACCCTGGCGGCTAGGCATACATCACTACCGCACCCCCCAAGATAACCTTCAACTCCAGTCGCACGTCACCACTTACTTGAAGGATAATAAGAGCTCCATCTCCTCCCAGAGATTACTGTGGATGGCAGAGTAAGCCACCATATGGGGGCCAATGATGCAAGACGCGGCTCTGGCTAATAGGCAAGCAATGACCCACCAACATAATATGACGATCATGTCTCGTCCCTTAACCACCTTCACACAGCTCACCCCTCGCTGCCCGTGGGCATTCGTCTGGAACAAGTTTGGGTAGCCCTTAACAAACTTTATACATCCAAAGCAGGACACGCAATTCAATGCCTCAAAAGCCGCCACAATTAACAGGTCGAGAAGGCTGATCACCTCCTGGTGGCACAGCTGCAGCAGCTGGAAGTAGCACATGCCATCCCTGCCATTCGCTCCTCGAGGGAAGAAGTCCTCACAAGACTGCTGGAAATTGTCAATTAATTTGCTGCATTTTACTGGTGGCTATCTAACCCAGAGATGGTGGCCTGTACCCATCAAATAACCTTTCTGAAGGGTGTAAGATTGCCCTGGTTGTCCATCAAAAGACAGGTTCTGCTGGATGGAGATATCAGCAAAGACAAGATAGCACAGGCCATCTCCAACCTCCCCTACCATAAGTCATATGGGAAAGGTGGCTTCCCCACCGAATTTTACAAGTGGGCCGGGTAGGAGGTAGTCAACTCCCTCCATGGGGCCTTCCTGGAGGCAACTCATGATGGCTCCTTAGGCTCACTTTCCAACAGAGCTGTGATAGCAGTGATCCCCGGGGATGCATGGAATTGTCCCCCCAATACCAGAATGGTATTGGGGTGACAATTCCATGATCCTAGACATGGTACATGGCCATGTTCGGAGTTGCCATTGTGAAGCTACACATAGGTTTTGACCTTTATGTAGTTCACACGTGTAATGGTGTCCCCGCACTCACAAAGTTCGGGGAAATTGCCCTGAACAATGTGGGGACACCTTGGCTAGTGCCAGGGTGCCCTCACACTAAGTAACTTTGCACCTAACCTTCACTAAGTGAGGGTTAGACATATAGTTGACTTATAAGTTACTTAAGTGCAGTGTAAAATGGCTGTGAAATAACGTGGAAGTTATTTCACTCAGGCTGCAGTGGCAGTCCTGTGTAGGAATTGTCTGAGATCCCGACGGGTGGCAAAATAAATGCTGCAGCCCATAGGGATCTCCTGGAACCCCAATACCCTGTGTACCTAGGTACCATAAAGGTGTTCCAGTGTGCCAATGAGAATTGGTAAAATTAGTCACTAGCCTGCAGTGACAATTATAAAAGCAGAGAGAGCATACACACTGAGGTTCTGGTTAGCAGAGCCTCAGTAATATAGTTAGGCACCACACAGGAAACATTTATAGGCCACAAACCTATGAGCACTGGGGTCCTGGCTAGCAGGGGCCCAGTGACACATATCAAACACACTGACAAATAGGGTTTCCACTATGAGCACTGGGGTCCTGGCTAGCAGGATCCCAGTGAGCCAGTAAAAACACCCTGACATATACTCACAAACAGGCCAAAAGTGGGGGCAACAAGGCTAGAAAGAGGCTACCTTCCTACACTAGAACACTATTGCATTTCACTAATAAGAGATAACTGGACCTGGTATAAGGTGTAGGTACCCAAGTTACCCACTACAAACCAGGCCAGCCTCCTACAGTCTGGGGCTTCCATCGATGGAACATTATGCTTTAGCCCTACAGTTGTCCCAAATTACGTTTTTGCTTCCTCAAGCAGAGGACCCCCAACAACGGGTCACCATTGAACGACAACTAATGCCTGGCCGGAACAACTGCAGCCTTAGTCTCCTATATAAGGACAGCCTATCTCGGCCCTGCCCCTCCAACCCAATGCTTCAGGCCATGCACAAAGCCTTGTGCAGGGCACACCAACACCTAGGAATCCACCCAGACCACATAGATGGGCCCCCATATGGGGTAATGATAGCCTGCGCATCGGTGGGGGAGGGGGTTCCTCAATTTGCCACAATGGCACATGACTGGGCTCCTCAGCCTCGATCAACTCCTCACTGTCAAGAGGCACAAGTCCTTTGAGTGTCTTCAGGAGGAATTTGGCCTCCATCCTAAGCGAAAAAGAAGAAATCTACAACTACAACTACAACACTGTCTACGCTGCTGCCTTGGTGCTGATCCTTGGAATCTCCCATTCTCACTGGTGGTGTCCTACCTTGTGACCTGGGGCAACTTCAAGGGAGTGATGTGCAGATCTTGATGGCGACCTTACTAGTCATCTCATTTCAACACCCCTCCTCACCACCCTACGTACTAACTGGAGCACCTGACTTCAGGTGGAAATAGATGAGGAGGACTGATCGGGCCTTGTGGAGGCCCTAGACAAGGATGTGCAGAAAGCGTGACTGAACTTCTGCCTGTTCAAGTCATTGCATGACTGGCATTGGATGTCAGTGTCATAGGGAGGGCCTCCTGCCACATGCTAACTGCTGGCAGTGTGCAGCTACTCGTTGTGACATTGCACACGTTCTTTGTAAATGTTCCTTGATCCAGCCCCTATGGGAGGAAGTCAGAAATACTCTGGCGGTCTCTATGGCCCTGCAGACACCTCTATACCGCACTCTCTTTCATTTCCATGACTTAGGAGGCTCCCTGACTTGACCAGAACACAGCGCCGCCTCCTACACTTGCAATGGCAAAGATTTACATTCAACATCAGTGGAGATCCCCTACCTCTCTGACTCCAGAGGAATGGACAGTGGCGATGATGCAGACGGCTGCCATTGAACATGTCATTTATAATTTGCAGGACCATTCGGTGTTATGCGCATACACCTGGGCACCTTTCCTCGGAGACAACACTTAGTTTGATTACTGCCTTCCACTTACCGCTTTTCCACCTTCTACAGGGTGCTGTGGCAAACCTGACGTCCCATCTGCCCCTTCCCTACCCCTTTCTGCCGCCCCCCCTTAATTCCCGCTCTCCGGTTTTCCCTCCTCCTCCCCCTTCAGACCTGCCAAGCCAATGTCAGTCTTGCCCTTCTTTCATACCTATTCTGCTTCTCTTGCCTCCCCACGTGCTCCTCTACATCCCCAACCTCGCCCCTGCATAGCTTGTCCTGTACAAGCCCTTTGCTGGCTCTCCCCACTCACAGGACGCCTCTCACCTCGTGTCTTAGTATGTTTCTCCCTACTCTCCCCCCATCCCCTACATCCCTACTCATCACATCCAAGCCCAATCCAATATACATCCTTCCAGGAGATCCTACCTCTTTTTGGATCTTTATCACTGATGGAAGCAACCTCTTTGCGTTCTCATATCTCTACACATGTAGATATTTTATAATGCTGTGTGCATTGTTTAACGACCCCATCCTTTATTCACCTCTCTACCCCTCCCCTCCCCCTCTTCTCACAGCTCCCGTTTGTTTCTGACTTTTTGGTTACCTCTGTATTGACTTATACATGTATCCTATCGTCCTGTTTATTCAATAAACAATGTCTAAAGAAAAAAAAACGGAATTATCAATGACCACAATAACTTCTCTTTACCCCTGGGATGTTCAGGGTTTAATCCAAGAATTCTGCCTTCCTTAAGTTAACAGAGCTCCTAATTTAATTAATGGGGGGTGCATAGTTAACCACTTTGTCTCTATGGACTTTGTAAATAGGCCTATAGAATACAGTTGAATATAATTAATGACGTTAACGGGGTAACATTTACTAAGGTAATGTATAATAAACCTGTTAGTGAACTGGGAAGTGCTCAGTTGTCAAAGAAGATCTATGCACTTATTAAGGTTCTTCACTATTTACTTCTTTATTTATGTGTTTAGTGAGTCATTTGCACAATACTCATCCGAATGCATCACGAGTCGTAGAATCAACGAAAATAATGTTCTAGTTCATAAAGACTACATATTTAAGAAGAAACAGGAGTTGTTGAACATAAAGGGAAGTAGCAGTAAGTATGAATCAATATTTTAGGAGATAGGATATTCACCTCCTGCTGGGCCTTTCAGTTTGCTATGAAGGGTATTGTTTGCAGATAGAGCAGCAAGAGTGAAACCAAGGGAGTATGAGTAGGAAAGAAAAAGATAATCTGTAATAAAAAGAGATAGTCAGGGAAAAAGAGATAGAAAGTGAAGGGGACAGAAACAGATAAAAGAGAGAATGAATGTAGAAAAACGAGAAAGGGCCATTTGCTGTCCTCTATGGCATAATTTTCTCAGTGATAGGTTGGACAACTTGCTTCCTTTTAGTGCTTTTATATCTTAAGCTGAGATTTACACAGTTTCCAACGCTTATGTGTAAGTCTACCACATATAAGAAAGCTGAAAAGCAATAAACAGTTACAATAGTTGACACTGGTCTTCTTAGTGCATGAAACATGGTGGTGGAATTCATGAACAACCAGGGTTTGTATTTGTACTGGAGAATGCACTAAAAGAATAAACACTATAAAGATAAATACTAGTCCAAAGGCAGTTCTTCAGGTGAGGCCATAGTCAACATAGGCAAAATAAAATCCCTTGCACAATTTTATCTTCGTGTGCACATCAACTTTCCAAGTCAACAATTAGTAGTATGCAAAAATAGCAAAAACATATGATGTTACATCTCAATGGATATAAGTATGTCTTAGCAAGAGAAAAAGGACAAAACGACCTGTTGCAGATGTTACTGCGAGAATGCAAATATTCAGACAAATACCTAGGAGAGCTTTAACTAATGTGCACAGAATGTCTTTGTGGGACATATGTGAGACTGATCCGTTGAGAACCAGTATGAATTAAACAAATGTGTTTAAATTAAATCTATTTGAATGAATGGGAAATGGATTGTTGTGCTGAGTCTGTTTTAGAGTCTGATGTCCTGAATAGAGTGCCAGTCAGGCAGAGCTACAGACTACTTTCTGGTCCAGCAACAAAGGGTATCGATGCAGGGCTTGAACTGCTCCTGCTTCATTGGGCCAAGCTTAGGATTTATCCTTGCCTGGAAACAGGGACACAATTCTTGGAGACATAAGACTGGCTGGACAGGTCAGCTCTTGGCTGATCTCAAATCACCGTGGGATGACAGATTTGCTGGGGCTCTCTAAAATACCTCAAACCATCTCTACAGCAGTGACTTGTGCTGCAGATTGAAGCAGGAAAAATGTTTAGAACTGCAATACTTCTTATAAAGCAGTAAGTGGATGATAAAGATCAAGTTGCTGCTAGACGTAACCTAGTATGAAAGCTTGATAAGACCACGCTTCTGTACCCAGTAATGGGACGTCCACAGGTAGAAGACTATGGGCCTCATTTACAAGAAACTGGTGCATCGGAGTCAATGCAGCAATTTTCTTGTGCCAGCCCTTGAACCCTTAACAATGCCATAGTAGCGCTGTATTTATTAAATAGTGCTCCATGCCGCACGTTTCCACAGATGTGTCAGAAATTCTGACGCCTCTGTGGCACTAAACTGACGCTTTGCTGGACTAGTGTAAAAAAAAAAGATGCTTGTTCAGCAATGAGTGAAGGCTCTCATGCTAAAAAGCCCTGCGTTAGTTTTACACCTGCTCTGAGCAGGCATTACAGTTTTGACACAGTGTGGTCACAGAACGACGCAGTGAAATTTAGTAAATTTCTTTGTGCTGGTTCTGTGTGGCTTTTAATGTGGGAATGCCCACCCTGCATACATTATACCTGGGGAAGATATAATGTAATACAGGGCTTTACGGACTTGCGCAATTGTCCCATTGCACCAGTTTGTAAATGTGGTGCAGTGTAGGGGACTGCTTGTGCTGCCGCAGCGTAAAACAAAAGTGACATTACGATGGTGCATGGGGTTTGTAAATAAGCCCCTATGAGCCTAATTATCCTTCATGAGTGTCTTGCTTATTGTCCCATCCCTACTGCTGCTGGGTCACCCTCACAATATTAGAGATTAGATTGCAGTCACTCCCTATTAATTAACACCTGTAGTCATGGGGTTATGATAGAAAGTTGGCGTCCAAAACACAGCTGCTTGCTCAGGCAGCACTATAGAATTGTTCATGAATGTCTGAGTCAGTGTAGGTCTTCCCTGAAGTGGAGTTCTAGCTTACATTTTGTGTGCTTGCTAGGTGATCAATAGCCAACTGCAAGCAGTGCCTGTGCACCTATAAAGTTTGTGTTTCTAAGTTATTTCAGATCATGTTGAGCCATTGTTTAGAAAACAGTGTGGGATGTGTCCATATGACATGGACTTGCCCATTTACACAAAGCTTTTGGTGAGGAATGCTGCCCAACCTTTAGCCTATAATGTAGAGGATCCCTGCCTGGCACCTAAAACAGTGCTTGTAGGGGATGTTTCCAGGCCCAGGCATGGTAAACTGTAGCATAGGCTTTCCATTCTGGGACCTGCCTGGCCAAAAAGTATGAAACAATACACTGAAACAGACCTTGGGGAAGTCCAGGTGAACATTTGGGTGAGGGATATAATACAATGAACAGTATGAGGAAAGATATATGAAGTTTACCAGAAAAGATGACACACTAACTGAAGTCCTAACAGAATGGCCAATGGTGCACTAACAGTGCAAAGAGGAATTCAGTTAGGAACACCCATGGTTACTGTGAAAGGCCTTTTTATTAGACATATTGAAAGAATTCATTTTGGCTCACGAATCGTTTCAGTTTTTGACATAAGTGTGAGGTAGTTATATTTCATATTAGAGTCTTCCTTTCTTTGTATTTAGTGACAATAGAGGGATTTGCGCTTTCACCTTAAAGTTGGCCCCTGTTTTTATGGAGATCGTCCCTGTTTTTTCTTTGGCGATCAGCCACAGTGACGAGGTGTGATCTGATAGGTTCCTGTTGCCTTAGGTTGAGTGATCACAAGCAGAGTATGCATTTTGAAGGCCTTAAACTTCAAAGAAATAGAAGGTGAGACTTTTAACAAAATAATTCAGGGAGTGTGACGGTACCTGAGATGCATCTACCATTTCATTCACGTCAATTTTTATAGACGCATGTGTGCCCTATTAAATGTAAAGAGGAAAACTCACATAGCTGGAACACATCCTGCGTTTCAATAAAATTGTGATCAGTACACGGAGTATTGAAACGTGTTCAGCGATGTGCCCAATTGCCTTTTGAGAAGAGTGTGCACTGCCTAAAAAGGTACGTTCACTTGGGAAAAAAACCTCCTTCTATGTGTACTGCAAAATGCAGCACACGTAGAAAGAGGATGTAACGAGGAGAAAGAAAGATAGGTCTCCTTGTCCTCTGGGGAACCGTAGGGTTTTGACACATTTCCAGGTCTACAACATTTGGTTAATATGGGAATGTGCCAAAATCCATGAATGTTGCATGGGAACATCCACCCAACTCCCATTGAACGCCTCTCTGGGGCAGAGTAGTACAACACAGCGATTTGTGCTGCGTTGCTTTATTCCGAATTTATGAAGCCACTCAGGGCCAAGCAAGGTGGCCTTGCATGGCTTCATAAATTTCATTTTGGGCTTGCGTAGCTCTAAAACCACATAGTGCAAGAGCAACGCAATAGGGCTTATAAATGTACCCACCAATATCAAACATAGCAAATACAGTCAAAACATAAAAAGAGTGAATTGCTTATGACTTTAGGTAAAGCAGTTTTGAGCTCTGATTTAAGAGTGAGTAGGTGGCCAGAGGGAGTTACCAACAAATAAGCAAAATGAGATCAAACATGACAGTAAAAAAGCAAGGGGCTGGATTGAGAGTAGGAAACTAATTGCCTTACAAGGTCCATGCTACTTCCCTGGGTATCTTTGTACGAAAATACCCTCTTTTTGGCATGTTACCCCCAATTTATGCCTGTGGTCAGTGTGTATGACTGTGTCACTTGAGTTCTGCTAACCATGACTCCACAGTTCTAATGCTATCTCTCTTTTCAAATTTGTCACTACATACTGGTAACCCAGTATTTTATCCCAAATTGTCATACTGGTGCCCCCTTATAAGTCCCTAGTATATGGTACTTAGGTAGTCAGGGCACTGGGGCTCCAGGGGATCCCTGTGGGCTGCAGCATTACTTTTGCCACCCATAGGGAGCCCATGCAAAGGATTCTACAGGACTGACATTGCAGCCTGTGTGAAATAGTGCATGCACCATTTCACAGCCAATTACACTGCACCAGGTCACTTACGAGTCACCTATATGTCAGGCCTTCCAAACCTGAAGCCTGGGTGCAAAGTACTTGTGTGCGAGGGCACAATTTTCCCAGATGTCGTGAGAGCGGGGATGCCATTTTACTTGTGTACTTAAAGTAGGTCAATAACTATGTCCAGCTTCACAATGGTAACTCCGAACATAGCCATGTAAGGTGTCTAACATCTGGGAATTGTACCCCAATACTGATTCTAGTTTTGGTTTTACAATTCCATGCACTCTGGGGGCTCCACAGTGGACCCCCAGTACTGCCATACCAGCCTTCTGAGTTTTTCCAGGAAGTCCTGCTGCTGCCACCTCACTGACAGGTTCCTGCCCTCCTGTTGCTTGAGCAGCTCAAGCCCACCCTTGTTCACCCTCTCCCTTTGGAAACAGGTGTTACAGGCATGAGAGGGGTAGCCTCACAGAAGAACCTCTTGAAATGCTTTGAAGGGCACAGATGGTGCCCTCCTTGCATAATCCAGTCTACACCTGTTCAGGGACCCCCAGTCCCTGCTCTGGCATGCAACTGGACAAAGGAAAGGGGAGTGACCACTCCCCTGTCCATCACCACCCCTCGGGTGGTACCCAGAGCTCCTCCAGGGTATTCCTGGGTTTTGCCATCTTGGATTCCAAGGCAGTGGGACACTCTGGGAGCATCTGAGTGGCCAGTGCCAGCAGGTGATGTCAGAGTCCTCCCCTGATAGGTACATACCTGTGTGGCTGACAATCCCTCTTTCGGGGCTATTTAGGGTCTGTCCTCTGAGTGTTTCCTCAGATTCGGATTGCAAGACTCCAGCAGGAATCCTCTGTATCCTTTACTTCACCTTCTACCGACAAAACTGCATCTGGACGCTCCAGGAACTCTACAAACTGCAACAAAGAAGCAAAGATGACTTCTGCAACACTGTATCTTCAGCTCCTGCCAGCAACTGCAACTGTTTCCAGGTGATGCATCCTCCCCAGACTTCCTGTCTTCAGCCTGTCCCAGAAAAATGTAGGAATCTCCCTTGAAGTGAAGGGGTCACTTCCCTGCTTCAGCAGGCACCTCTCTGCAGCAATGACTGGTGGTGTGGGTCCCCTTTCCTGACAAAATGCGTGGATCCAGCAACATTGGTGGTGGATTGAAGTTGTCCCGACGTTCCAAAGGTCCAGCTGTCCAACTTTGGTGGATGTAGGAGCTTCCCTCCCCATGCAAGACTGTGCACCACATGATTTGCAGTTGCCAAGGCTTGTGTGCGATCTTACACAAAGTTCTTCGTGCACAGCACAGCTCCAGCCCCCAGCACCCCTTCCTGCGATGCATAGCTTCCTGAGTGGTTCTCTGGCATCGTGGGATCCCTTTGTGTCGTGCTGTGTTGGATTCCATTTGCACCTTCTTTGTCCCTAAGATGTGGAACTTCTGTGTGCGCTGCCTGGTATTCTGGGGGATCTCTGAGTTGCTGAGAGCCCCCTCTGTTTCCCCCTCCTGGGGTGAGGCCACCAGGTCCCTACTCGTCCCAGGCAGCACCATTTTCCGCTAACTGAGCTTTGTGTGAGCCAAGGCTTGTTGGCGGAATCCAGCAACGCAAACCAGACTGCAAACATCCATCCGGCATGGGACATCTTCTGCACCAACCAGGAACCCACATCTGTCTTCTTGGGTGTATAACTGACTTTGTCTTCTCACCGGTGGTTCTTCTTTTGCATCTTCATCCAGGTTAGCAGGGGCTCCTATTCTCCCTCGACTCTTCAGTGCTTCTTGGACTTGGTTTACTTCTTCCACAGGTCTTCAGGTCCAGGATTCCATTGTTGGTATCTTGCAGTCTCTTCTGGTTCTTGCATTATCTTCTATTTGCCTTCTTGTGTGTTCTAGGAAACTTTTTGTGATTTACTCCTGTTTTCCTGGGCTCAGGGGTGGGTTCTATTACTTACCTTTGGTGTTTTCTTACACTCCCAGAGCCCCTCTACACACTACACTTCCCTAGGTGGGAAACCGACTTATGCATTCCACTATTCTAGTATATGGTTTGTGTTCTCCTTAGCCCATTGCAACGTATTGTGATTTTCACTATTTGCACTGTTTTCTAACAGTTTTTACAGTTATTTCTGCATTCTAGTGTATTTACTGTGTATATTAATTACTACCTGAGGGAATATAGTCTTTAAGGTATTTGTGACATGCAGTCCCTAAAAATAAATTACCTTTATTTTGTAACACTGAGTATTTTCTTTCCTGTGGGTGAGTACTGTGTAACTACAGTGGTATTGACAGAGCTCTGCATGTCTTCTAGATTAGCCTTGGCTGCTCAGCTACAACTACCCCTAGACAGCCTGGCTACTAGACACTGACTACATTTCACACATAAGGGATAACTGGACCTGCTATAAGGGGTAAGTACCTTTGGTACCCACTACAAACCAGGCCAGCCTCTTACAATCTTTGAACCCAGGAGCTACCAATGTTAGTGGCATTGCTAACTCCAGTGGATTTCAAGTGGAACACCAAAAATCCCCTGGGAAATAGGGTATTAATAAGGGAATCAGGATCTAAAAAAACAGTTTCCTACATAATTCATTATTATTATTGGAACCCTCAAATTCTCACTTGTACTCCACAGAAACTCAACCCCTTCGCGCCATAGGGATTGTAATTTGGACAGTGAATGTTCACTTAGAAATAAGGAATTGCCAGAATCAGTTTTCTTGGTAATTCCTCATCATTCCCTGAGGATGTACATGGCATCAACAGACTAAGCTTCATGGTGAAACAGACAGATCCACTAAGTGTCCCCAGATTTCATAATCCCAATTTTACTAATAACCAACATCACTTGCTGATTTGAGAATACCCAGAATTTTGGAATGGGGCTCTCAGGAGACGACAAAGGATGTTTTTACCTGTGCCATTACTTTATTAAGAAAGATGACAAAGGGTTATAACAAGGGATCACTTATTTAGTTAATCTACCCGTGGAATAAAACTAGATTTCCAGTGAAGTCCACAATTTGTCCCAAATACAGGTGCACAAAAGCTCCAGCATGAAGAGGCAACAAATTAGAAACAAATTAAGGAAATGCACTAAATAAAACATAACCATAAAACAAAAATAAAAGCATTTGAAAGCAGCAGCTTTAGGTAAAAAGCCTCTCCATCCCCTTCTGGGTGACTATAATGTTTTTTAGCTATCTAAGCCAACAAAAACCTTTGCAGAATTGCACTTGTATGATAAGAAAGAAGGAGGTGCACTAAAAGTGAGAATAATGTTTTGAGATGTAGAGACACTGGACAAATTGGTTCAGAGTCAGAATGGGAGGGCTTATTGATTTTTGACATCTAGGTGTGATTTTTACAGTCCAATCTGGCCAAACCGGTCAACTTAATTTTGTTATTTTGTTGATTTAACTTGTGGAAAGTAGCAAATCTATTGTGAGGAGTGAATTGTGGCGACCCTATCACTGTGTTTGCTTCACAGAGGTGTGGGGCTTCAAAAGAAAGCATTTGTATTTCCACAGATTTGGGGGATAGTATAAACACCAGTGGCTTAGGCTGTATGAGTCATTGCATTTTTTTTAACTGGACACAAGTACTTAAAAAAATCAATACTTTGCACTAAAGAATGAAAAGAGTAACTATTGAAGCACAACACTATAGTAACACCCTTCACACTATTAGGGACATTTCTGCCTCTGGCATATTAATAAATTATCCCTGCATCTATACAGAACATGTAGCTGTTCGTCCTCTCAGATTTTTTGGCTAGTATTTTCAGCAATTAAGCCTAACAACAAGAAGGATAATAATATGCCATATATTGTTTAGCAGTTTTAAAAAAGCACGAGCTCTGCCTGAAGGTATTGGAGTGCTTTACATGAGCACCAGTTACATTACACAAGCACACATTCAATTTTTGATAGGCACAGGAACATTAAGTGATTTGTCCAGAATCACAGTCTGTTGAGTCATTGCCGAGACTCAAAGTTGGTTCCCCAACTCCAAGGTTGGCAGCTCTACCATTACCCCACTCCCTCTCGCAGTATATTTCTTTCACATCTTTTGTACTACATGTTTAGAAGTTCTCCTACCTTGTCCTCCTCCATCTGTAGAATGTCTGTGAGCATAGACCGTGACCAGGAAACAGAAGTAGAGCCTTGCTGTCTCTCCCAGCACTAAGGGAGCAGGGAAGTAGGATTATAAAAAAAGACACTAACAGTTGATAGTTATATACTCTGCACTGTCTGTAAAACTCAGTATTAAGCAATAAATACAGCACAACATTAACTTAGCCACCACCTCTCTAGTCTCCAAGCTAAGAAATGCAGTGAGGTGCCTTACTCTAGGCCAAAAACCCTGACATAATTATGCTACATCAGAGTTTTCACATGACATCACAATGGTCAGGACAACATATGCGTCCTTGACAACCAGAAAGCTGCATCATGGATACTGGAATTAAAGCTTCCCCTGAACTCTGTTCACAGACAAACATTGTTAACTCTTTTTTATGAGGAGTAGTGGAATAGATATCTTATGGAATAGTTTAAAGCAGAAGATGTACAACCAACTTATTTAAAACACTCAACGTTTTTCTCTCATTCAACTCATGTGTTTCCTGTGCAGCTTTTTGTTTCCATGCTCCCCATTGTGACCGCCTCGGGCATTTTTTTAATGTGATAAATGTTCAGGAAGATGTGTTTGCAATTCTGTGGGTTCAGATACACAAAATGGCACATTGGGGGTCATTCCGACCCCGGCGGTCCCGGGTCGGCGGGAGCACCGGCAACAGGCTGGCGGTGCTCCACAGGGCATTCTGACCGCGGCGGTATGGCCGCGGTCAGAACAGGAAAACCGGCGGTGTCCCGCCGGTTTTCCGCTGCCCTGAGGAATCCCCCATGGCGGCGCAGCTTGCTGCGCCACCATGGGGGATTCCGACCCCCTCACCGCCATCCTGTTCCTGGCGGTTCCGACCGCCAGGAACAGGATGGCGGTGAGGGGTGTCGTGGGGCCCCTGGGGGCCCCTGCAGTGCCCATGCCAATGGCATGGGCACTGCAGGGGCCCCCGTAAGAGGGCCCCACTTTGAATTTCAGTGTCTGCTTAGCAGACACTGAAATTCACAACGGGTGCTACTGCACCCATCGCACCCTTCCCACTCCGCCGGCTCCATTCGGAGCCGGCTTCCTCGTGGGAAGGGGTTTCCCACTGGGCTGGCGGGCGGCCCTCTGGCGGTCGCCCGCCAGCCCAGCGGGAAAGCCAGAATGGGCGGTTTGTCTTCAGTGAGCTTAGGGAAAGAACATTTGCAAACTGTGAAAGGGCTAGGTCTGCATCTATGGGGCATTTTGGTATAATTTACTAAAAACAGCCCCCAGAGCAGAATATAACAGGCTTCATGGGGAGCGCCTTCAAAACACCATTGCTTTATAACCCATAGAATGTACCATAACGACGTTCAACAGCAATAAATCATGTTTTCATCTCTGGTCAAGCAGGACCCAGGAGAAACCGATGCTGTGCAATGTTAAAAATCTGTCATATCAGAATTTCTATATTACTTGAAGGAAGTGCATATTGTTTTAAAAGTGGTACTACATCCTTCACTTTGGAGGTAGGCAGTCAGACTACTACTGTAGAACAGACACAATACAAATAACAATATTCAAATGGTAGTACACCAACACCTCAATACTAGGCAAAGGGTAAAGCACACATCTTTTAACACCAGGAAAGAATACCGGATCTTATTTTAAGCTTGTAACATTAGGATCATCTTGTTCAATGCAAGCAGACGGAAGTGGACTATAAAGCCAAATTCTGTTTTAAAACAAAAATATACATCATCCTACATAGCACTTTCTATCTCAGTTTTAGCGTTTTAGTGACACTCATTTGATTAACCATGAAACTATAAATGACTGAGCCACAATTGCTTGATAAAACGCATGACTTTCAGGTTATATAAAGTTTTCAACAATGATGCCTTAATGTACTGTTCTGTCTTCTCAGGCAACTATACAGTTCCTAAACCTAAAAGATCCCCAAGAGATGGCAAGGAGTGGATGTGGGTAAATCTCAGTAGAAAATGCACTATAACCATGAAAAACAGGAAACATTTAATTTTACCACACATTAATGAGACGCGCACAACCTCAGTAAGAGAAACTGATAATTCTTAAAGCAGCTGAATCTTTATGGGAAACTGTAGTAATGCATGAGATATTACAGGGAATATCAAAACAAAATTATTGAGGAGGAGCATGGACTGGCCAAAGAACATGATGGCCGCTTGAACACGGTGCTCCATGCGCCAGCGGGCACCGATCATGGGAAGTGGCGTCCACAGAGCGACAGGGGCTGCTTACTCCGCACCGGAGAGTACCTCTGACCGGGGGCTGGGAGCTGGAGGCGCATGGGGGCCCTCACGCCTCTGGTCGGCCAGGCTTGGCACCTTCAGGAGTGCAAGTCCTGTTGATCTAGGTGGAGTGGTGGCACTCTGACTGGGCCGCAGGCGATGGCTCTGCACCCAACCAGCAGATCCGGATAACCACTGGACTGACGGGCCTGTTCCAAGGAGGCTGGTGCCTTCTCTCCTTGCGCACTCGCCTCCCTCCCATCCGATGTTCTGGGCGCCCACCACCTCTGGGCCTCAGTGAAGCGGAGGCCAGAGGGGCCTGGGACTGACTCGCCTATGAGGTGGGGTGGGAGGGGACATGCCGATTAGTGAGCGGCCAGACTTTCCACTCTGCCTAGCCTTGCTTCGCCCATCTGTGTGGCCCATGGTAAACCTGCCCGGTGGCACTAATGGCTGGTGAGCCTTCCTCTGATAACCCTGATGGCTCACGATTGCCTGCCTCTCCCTCCCAGCCACATTGGATGAGGCACAGCAAACTGGATTGGGGGCCTCACTGACAGGAAGCCGGCCCCTTCCCCGGATGCCAGTGTCTATTGCCACGGTGCATGGAGACCTCCTACAGCTGTGGAGACTAACCAGCCACAAGTTCACGACTGTTCATTAAGCAGCCCAGGCCACTCGCACCAAGGACTACTTTCTATCTCTCCAGGACAACACCCTGCCCGGACCCTTTCTTGTGTCTTTGGCCCGAGGATCCTCTGGGTTCTCTTAATGCACTAAGGGGAAAATCTGGAAATTAAGCACAGGTGTCTGTAGGACCCACGACATTTGCAGAGTACACAGGGATCTGCCTTTACTCCCTCTCAACCTACTCCTTCCTCTTCACCCTATGAACGGCCTCCTCATTCTGTTCCTATTGCGGATGTGTGCAGAGGGTTCCTCCACAGATCTCTGTAGAGCCGCAACGCTAGAGTCCAACCAGAAGAGGCCCTCCAGTAAACCTCACGGCAAGCCTGCCATTAAATTCACACATCCTTGCCTCTTCACAGAAGATCTTCAGCAACCCCACTCCATGGCCGCATCAGGGAGTGCACCGCTGCCTGATCACTCCTCTGCCCATTCTGGTATGGCACAGGGCACTGCAATGAAGCGTATCCTCCAGGAAATCCTCTGCTAGCTGGAGGGGCTGGATTCTGGTATCTCTGCCTTAACAGCTGTGACCAAATCTGTATGTCTGGATATTGGGGGATTTCAGAATCACGTCACAGACCTGCAACAACATGTCTCAACAGTGGATGGCCATTTCAGTGCAGTGCCGGATAGGGACCAGGAACTCCTCTTTCCATGCAGCAAGGTAATTGATCTCGAAGAAAGGAGTCGTAGGGACTATGCCTGTTTTTGCTGGTATCTGGAACATATTGTGGCCTTCCTCCATAATACTCTCCCTGTGCTCACAGGCCTCACTTTTGAACCCCCATTGGAATTTTAGCAAGTACACTGCATGGGTCCGAATCATGCCTACAGGACAACACAGCCTCATCCCATCATTGCCTGCTTCAAGTGACACAGGCAGGTCTGCCTCATCCTCACTGGGGCCCACTACCATGACCTCTATCGGCACAAAGGGCAGGAGATCCTCATCACGGCGGACTTCTCTTAGGAGTCCAATGAATGCCTCAAGGCATTCTTATTCCTGTGGCCCTGGCTCCACCAACTGGACAATAAATACGGCCTGTTTGAGCAACCCCGAATGTAGATCACCAAAAACAGAAAACCAAGAGACTTTTTTGGCCCTAAGGACCTACGTCTTTTCTTGGATAGCCTTCTGACCCAAAATATTGACACAGGTCCTCTGGCCTCCTTATCACCATCTGCTGACACCCGTCCAACGTCTCTGCCCTGCCATGATCCCCAGTATGACCGCTGGGACAAGCAGGGGGCTCCCATCATAGAGGCCGAGACCCTGAGAGACTTCTAGAGTGACAGAGTCCAGGCCCTGCAGGTGGTGACACACCTCACCCAGTCCCAGGACAGAGATAAAATCCAGCTCACCCCTGAAGCCTGCACCACCATCTGAATGAGCTCCCTGCCACCCTTGGTTCTTTGGCCTTTCCTACACCTTAGGGCACCAAACTGTGTTTTGTGACCTCACCCCAACAGATGGATAAATACTTTGTTGCATGCTTACACATGCTACAAGGCTCCTGTAGGGTGCACTGTTTAGGTTACCATTGTGTTAGCTGCCTGCAACGCCTACTGCAGACTGTACTCTGGCTCAATCAGGGACCCCCTCACACTTCTGTGGCTTCCTTACCTCCCGCCTTAGACTTTCACCTTAAAAGCCTTGAAATGCTTTCTATGATGTTATTCCCCTTAATTCTGATAGAGGCTGGCCGCTAGCCACCAATGTATTCATCGTAAGCTTATCTGTCGTTTTCTGATGTGACTAATGTCATTCTGATTGTAGATGTTTGCAGCACTAGGCTGATACCCTGGTATACTTTTTGCATTCCTACTCCTGTGGACCGCCCCTCCCACTGCCAATTGTGTGGCTCGTCCCTACCTACTACAATTGTTCAAGTCTTTCCCTCTCATGCTCTCTTGTACATACTCTACATTCCCCTATGGGCCTTCCCTCTCTCAAATGTTCCAACAAGGGCCCTTTGGTCATACTGTCCAGACCCCACCCTACCCTCATACCACCTCCGATCGGGTCTGGGAAGGGACCCCCGACCGGCCCCTCCCAGTGATGTCTGTCGGTGCCAGTGTACTCAGCTGCAAGCAGAAATCTCAGCCCCATCCTCCTCGTTCCCTCCCCCCACCTCTCTTGCACTTCCATCACCCAGCTTATGTCTTCTAAGCGCCCTTTGTGCCGGACGGGCCTAGCTGGTGCGTGGACTCCAGAAACTCAGACCCACAGTTACCAGATCTAAGCCCTTGAGGTATTGCTTTGACAAGTGTTGAACCCCCACATTTTGTTCTTCTTCTCCCTTTCCAGACACTTTCATACTGTTTCCTTCCTTCTTGTCCTGTGAAGCCCCCTACTTATCTCTTGTTCATTTATCTTCCCTTCCCCACACACGCTTACCCTTTGAGTGATAGCTATCTCCTCTAGCCCTATGTAAGGCGCTGTCAGTGGCCCTTCTGTCACCTTACCGGCCTGAGTCTGTGGGAGTCCCCCTCTCAAATCCCTCTCTTACTGCTCGTGCCAGCTGTACCATTCTTCTTTCCCTTACCACTCCCTCTCTGCCCAGTATTCCCCTTCCCCCAGATTCCATGGGCTCCGATCCTTCTCATCCCCCTCCCCAAGCCACGTAATGACCGCCAACCCAATTCATCATGCCCCTCATCTGCTCCGAGTTTTCTCTTGGAATGTCCATGGCCTAACCCATTATGTGAAGCATAAGAAAGTTCTACCATACCTCCAATCGAAACGTATTGATGTTGCACTCTTGCAAGAAACCTACCTTGATGACCTCAAATCTTGTAAACTACATCGAGATTAGGTAGGGAAGGCCATCCACAGCAGCTGCCCAGCCTTATTGACATCGCGGATCGAGATCACTAGGAAGTGCGGTGTGGTATTTATGTTCCGTAAGACCCTGCCTATTGCCATTGTCAAGACATACTTTTGCAAAACTGAAAGTAGGGGACAGCTGAGTCTACGTGCCTACGGGACCTAATTTCTCATTCCTGCTCCACCTCAATCATCTCCTCATTGATATTGGGGCTTCACTATACATCATAGGATGGGTCTGGAACCTCACCTGGGATTCTGTGCTTAACAAGGCTGGCCACATTGATCTCTGCAACAATTCGGACAGGGCCGTCTTGAGGGACATAACCTCAAATCATGGCCTGGTTGACCACTGGAGACTTACCCATTCAGCGGATAGGGAATATACCTTTGTCCTCTGTTCATGGCACCCAGTCCCATCTGGGCTTTTTCCTACTCTTACAGAATGTGGGCACCTCCGCTCAGGACAGCCGTGCTCTCCGACTATGCCCTGCTGACAATGGACACGGGCCTCACCTCTCTGGGCCGCAAACCCTGGCGGCTAGGCGTACATCACTACTGCACCCCCCAAGATAACCTTCAACTCCAGTCGCACGTCACCACTTACTTGAAAGATAATAAGAGCTCCATCTCCTCTCAGAGATTACTGTGGATGGCAGCGAAAGCCACCATATGGGGGCCAATGATGCGAGATGCTAATAAGGCTGGCTAATAAGCAAGCAATGACCCACCAACATGAATATGACGATCATATCTCATCCCTTAACCGCCTTTACACAGCTCACCCCTCACTGCCCTTGCGCATTCGTCTGGAACAAGTTTGGGTAGCCCTTAACCAGCTTTATACATCCAAGGCAGAACACGCAATTCAATGCCTCAGAAGCCGCCACAATGAACAGGTTGAGAAGGCTGGTCACCTCCTGGTGGCACAGCTGCAGCAGCTGGAAGTAGCACAGGCCATCCCTGCCATTCGGTCCTCGAGGGGAGAAGTCCTCACAAGACCGCTGGAAATTGTCAATGAATTCGCTCCATTTTACTGGCAGCTATTTACCCCAGAGATGGTGGCCTGTACCCATCAAATAACCTTTCTGAAGGGTGTAAGATTGCCCTGGTTGTCCATCAAAAGACAGGCTCTGTAGGATGGAAATATCAGCGAAGACAAGACAGCACAGGCCATCTCCAACCTCCCCTACCATAAGTCATATGGGAAAGATGGCTTCCCCACTGAATTTTACAAGTGGGCCGGGTAGGGGCTAGTCGACTCCCTCCATGGGGCCTTCTTGGAGGCAACTCATGATGGCTCCTTAGGCTCACTTTCCAACAGAGCTGTGATAGCGGTGATCCCCAAGCCCGGCAGGGACCCCTCCACTGTGGCAGTTATAGACCTATCTCCCTATTGAATCGGGATGTGAACATTTTTCTCAGCATCCTTCACAAACTCCTATCATTTCTAATACACTATATACAGGTGAACTTCGTTCTGGGGCGTTTCTACACTAATCATCTTCGCACTCTGACACATGCCCTTTGGGAAGCTGGAGATCTACCAGGTGAAGTTATAGCCCTATTTCTTGATGCAGAAAAGGCATTGAACTGCATAGAATGGGACTATTTGTTTGCTACTCTGCAGAAGTTTGGACTGGGCAACCAATTCATAGCCAAGATTTGCCTGCTATATGAGAGCCCTATGGCGCAAGTTAACTGCGATGGCTATCTGTCAGGCCCTTTCTTAATATGACGGGGGACGAGGCAAGGTTGGCTGTTCTCACCTCTACTCTATCTACTGGCCCTAGAACCCTTAGCGATCCCTATCCAGCCATCTCCCCATCTTACTGGAATACCTCTTCCCGGAGGAGAGTCTAAACTCTACCTGTTTGCAAAAGACATCTGCTAATGCTGACAGACCTCCAGCGCTCCAGGGGACTCAACCACAGGTGGAGGATAACCTGGATCCACTGATAGCCCGTACACGGCTCAACTTTGAGAAATGGTCACACCTGAATCTCTTCCTGTGGAGTAGAGTGCAAGTGGTGAGGATGGTTACACTACCTTGCTACACTTTTGTGCTGGGCATGCTTCCACTTCTGGTACCTCTATTGACTCTTCGCTTTATAGATGCAGAGATCTGTACCTTTGTGTAGGGCTGCTCCCGTCCCCAGTTGGCCTCCACTAAGCTCATGACACACCGTTCATGTGGTGGTCTGTGTAGGAAAGTACCATCTTTCTTGACATGTTACCCTCATTTTTACCTGTATACCAGTATGTTTTTGCCTGTCTCACTGGGTTCACTGGGATCCTGCTGGTCGGGACCCCAGTGCTAATAGTTTGTGGCCTAATGTGTGTGTTGTGAATAATGCTTAACTGTGTCACTGAGGTTCTGCTAATCAGAACCTCAGTGCTTATGCTCTCTCTGCTTTTAAATTTGTCACTATAGGCTAGTGACTTCATTTACCAATTTTAATTGGCACACTGGACCCCCCCTTATAAGTTCCTAGAATATGGTACCTAGGTACCCATGGCATTGGGGTTTCAGGAGATCCTTATGGACTGCAGCATTTCTTTTGCCACCCATAAGGAGCTCGGACAAAACCTTTCACAGGCCTGCCATTGCAGCCTGCGTGAAATAGTGCACACACTATTTCACAGCCATTTTACTACACTTAAGTAACTTAGAAGTCACCTATATATCTAATCTTTATTTTCTGAAGGCTAGGTTCAAAGTTACTAAGTGTGAGGGCACCCTTGCACTAGCAAAGGTGCTCCCATGCAGTCCAGGGCCAATTCCCCAGACTTTGTGACTGCGGGGATGCCATTACATGCGTGCACTACATATAGGTCAATACCTATATTTAGCTGTGCAATGGTAACCCCGAATATGGCCATGTAAGGTGTCTAAGATCATGGAATTGTCCCCCCATTCCAAATTTGGTATTGGGGAGCCAATTCCATGCATCCTGGGGGCTCCAATATGGACCCCCTGTACTGCCAAAGCAGCTCTCTGAGGCTTGCACTGCAGCTACAGCAGCTGCCACCTCACAGACAGGGTTCTGCCCTTCTGGGGTCTGAGCAGCTCAGTCCCAGGGAGGCAGAACAAAGCATTTCCTTTGGGAGGAGGGTGTTACACCCTCTCCCTTTGGAAATAGGTGTTACAGGCTGGGGAGGGGTAGCCTCCCCCAGCCTCTGGAAATGCTTTGAAGGGCACAGATGGTGCCCTCCTTGCATAAGCCAGTCCACACTGATTCAGGGACCCCCAGTCCCTGCTCTTGCGCAAAAGTGGACAAAGGAAAGGGGAGTGACCAGTCCCCTGTCCAACATCACCCCAGGGGTAGTGCCCAGAGCTCCTCCATTGTGTCCCAGACTTCAGCAATCTTGTTTTCCAAGGTGTGGTGACACTCTGGAGGCCTCTGAGTGACTAGTGCCAGCAGTTGACATCAGTGACCCCTCCTGATAGGTCCATACCTGATAAGGTAGCCAATCCCCCTCTCAGTGCTATTTAGAGTCTCTCCTGTGGGTTTCTCTTCAGATTCTACTTGCAAGTTTCCAGCAGGAATCCTCTGAAACTACTACTTCATATTCGACCGCAGACTGCTCCAGGAACCGCTATAACAGCAACAAAGTATCCAGAAAGGCTACTTTTCCTGTGCAACTTCAGCTCCAGCCAGCAACTGCAACAGTTTCCATGGTGTGCAAGCTCTCGGGACCCCCTGTCTTCACCCTGCACCAAAAGTACCTGAGAAATCTCCCTATCCTGCATCGCTCAACTCGCTGAGTTGTCCTCTGGCGGAGTGTGACCTTCTTTTGTAGTGCTGCAACAACTGCAATTTGCACCTTCTTTGTCCCCGTGTCCTGGGACCTCTGTGGGTGCTGCCTGGTCATCTGTGGGTTACCTCCAGTACTAAGAGCCCCCTCTGTCTTCTCGGTCTGAGGTGAGGCCCCCAGGTCCCTCCTGGGTCCAGGCAGCGCCACTTTGATGCAATCTGCGACTTTGCTTGAACCAAGGTTTGTTGGACAAATTCAGTGGCCGAAACTCGCCTGTATCCAACATCTCTTCGTGGGACATCCATTGCATCATGCAGGAACCCGCAGCCATATTCCTTTGGTGCATTTCTGCAGTCTTTGTCCAACGGGGACTCTTCTTTTGCACCCTCTTCTAGGTTGGCGGGCTCCTGCCCTTCCTGTAACTTCTTCTGACTTCTGGACTTGGTCTCCTCTCTTTGCAGGTCTTCAGGTCCAGGAATCCACGATTTGTTGTTTGCAGTTTTGCTTGGTTCTTGCAATAACTCTAATCACACTTTGCAGTGTGTCCTAAGGAAACTTGCAGTACTTTACCCCTATTTTCCTGGGCTCTGTGGTGAGGTATTTTACTCTCCTTTGTGGTGTTCTTACTCTACCAGCGATTCTCAACACACTACACTTGTCTAGGGGGGAATTTGTGATTCGCATTCCACTTTCTTAGTATATGGTTTGTGTTGCCCCTAGACCTATTTTCTCCCATTGCATTCTGTAGCATTTTCTATTTTTTGCACTATCCTATGTCTAATTACTTACCTTATTTTGGTGTATACAGTATATCGTGTATAATACTTACCTCCAGAAGGAGTATTGCCTCTAAGATATTTTTGGCCTTGTGTCACCAAAATAAACTACTTTTATTTTTGCTAAGACTGAGTATTGTCTTTCTTGTGTATAAGTGCTGTGTAACTATAGTGGTATTGCAGGAGCTTTGCATTTCTCCTAGTTCAGCCTAGGCCGCTCTGCTACAGCTACCTCTATCAGTCTAAGCTGCTAGAACACTATTACATTTCACTAATAAGGGATAACTGGACCTGGTATAAGGTGTAAGTACCCAAGTTACCAACCACAAACCAGGCCAGCCTCCTACAGTCTGGGGCTTCCATCGATAGAACATTATGCTTTAGCCCTTCAGTTGTCCCAAATGACGGTTTTGTTCCCTCAAGCACAGGACCCCCAACAACAGGTCACCATTGAACGACAACTAATGCCTGACCGGAACAACTGCGGCCTTAGTCTCCTACATAAGGACAGCCTATCTTGGCCCTGCCCCTCCAACCCAATGCTTCATGCCATGCACAAAGCTTTGTGCAGGGCACACCAACACCTAGGAATCCACCCAGACTCCATAGATGGACCCCCATATGGGGTAATGATAGCTGTGCATCGATGGGAGGGTTCCTCAATTTGCCACAATGGCACATGGCTGGGCTCCACAGCCTCGATCAATTCCTCGCTGACAAGAGGCACAAGTCCTTTGAGTGTCTTCAAAAGGAATTTGGCCTCCATCCTAAGCAAAAAAGAAGATATCTACAACTACAACACTGTCTACGCTGCTGCCTTGGGGCTGATCCTTGGAATCTCCCATTCTCACTGGTGGTGTCTTACCTTGTGACCGGGGCCACTTCAAGGGAGTGATGTGCAGATCTTAATGGTGACCTCACTAGCCATCTCATTTCAACACCCCTCCTCACCACCCTACGTACTAACTGGAGCACCTGACTTCAGGTGGAAATAGATGAGGAGGACTGATCGTGCCTTGTGGAGGCCCCAGACAAGGGTGTGCGGAAAGCGTAACTGAACTTCTACCTGTTCAAGTCATTGCATGACTGGCATTGGATGTCAGTGTCATAGGGAGGGCCTCCTACCGCATGCTAACTGCTGGCAGTGTGCAGCTACTCTTTGCGACATTGCACACGTTCTTTGTAAATGTCCCTTGATACAGCCCCTATGGGAGGAGGTCAGAAATGCTCTGGTGGTCTCTATGGCCCTGCAGACGCCTCTATACCGCACTCTCTTTCATTTCCATGACTTAGGAGGCTCCCTGACTTGACCAGAACACAGCGCCGCCTCCTACACTTGCAATGGCAAAGATTTACATTCTACATCACTGGAGATCCCCTACCCCTCTGACTCCAGAGGAATGGACAGTGGTGATGATGCAGACGGCTGCCTATGAACATGTCATTTATAATTTGCTGGACCATTCGGTGTTGCTCGCATAGGCCTGGGCACCCTTCCTCGGAGACAACCCTTAATTTGAGTACTGCCTGCCGCTCACCACTTTTCAACCTCCTACGGGGCGCTGTGGCAAACCTGATGTCCCACCCGCCCCTTCCCTACTCCTTTCTGCCCCCCCTTTCTTCCCGCTCTCTGGTATTCCCTCCTCCTCCCCCCTTCAGACCTGCCAAGCCAATGTCAGTCTTGCCCTTCTTTCATACTTATTCTGCTTCTCTCGCCTCCTCACGCGCTCCTCTACATCCCCAACCTCGCCCCTGCATAGCTTGTCCTGTACAAGCCTTTTGCTGGCTCTCCCCACTCACCGGACGCCTCCCACCTCCCGTCCTAGTATGTTTCTCCCTACTCTCTCCCCATCCCCTACATCCCTACTCACCACATCCGAGCCCTATCCAATATCCATCCTTCCAGGGGATCCTACCTCTTTTTGGATCTTTATCACTGATGGAAGCAACCTCTTTGTGTTCTCATATCTCTACACATGTAGATATTTTATAATGCTGTGTGCATTGTTTAACAACCCCCTTCTTTATTCACCTCCCTACCCTTCCCCTCCCCCTCTTCTACCAGCTCCTGTTTGTTTTTGACTTTTTGGTTACCTCTGTATTGACTTATACATGTATCCTATTGTCCTCTTTATTCAATAAAAAATGTCTAAAGAAAAAGAATACGGAATTATCAATCCCCACAATAATTTCTCTTTAAAGCTGGGATGTTCAGGGTTTAATCCAAGAAGTTTAATCAATTCTGCCTTCCTCAAGTCACAGGGCTCCTAATTTAATTAATGCGGGGTGCATAGTTAACCACTTTGTCTCCATGGACTTTGTAAATAGGCCTATATAATAGCAGTAGAATATAATTAATGATGTTAACAGGGTAACATTTACAAAGGTAATGTATAATAAACCTGTTAGTGAACTGGGAAGTGCTCGGTTGTCAAAGATCTATGCACGTATTAAGGTTCTTCACTATTTGTTTATTTTTTTATGTGTTTATTGAGACATTTGTTAAGCACAATACTCATCCAAATGCATCATGAGTCATAGAATCAACGAAAATAATGTTCTAGTTGCGTAAAGACTACATATTTAAGAAGAAACAGGAGCTGTTGAACATAGAGGGAAGTAGCAGTAAGTATGAATCAATATTTTAGGAGACAGGGTATTGACCTCCTGCTGGGCCTTTCAGTTTGCTATGAATGGTATTGTTTTCAGATAGAGCAGCAAGAGTGAAACCAAGGGAGCATGAGTAGGAAAGAAAAAGATAATCTGGAATAAAAAGAGATAGTTAGGGAAAAAGAGATAGAAAGTGAAGGGGACAGAAACAGATAAAAGAGAGAATGAATGTAGAAAAACGAGAAAGGGCCATTTGCTGTCCTCCATGGCATAATTTGCTCAGTAATAGGTTGGACAACTTGCTTCCTTTCAGTGCTTTTATATCTTAAGCAGAGATTTACACAGTTTCCAACGCTTATGTGTGGATGTATTTAGGAAAGTCAGTCTACCACATATAGGTAAGCTGAAAAGCAATAAACAGTTACAATAGTTGACACTGGTCTGCTTAGTGCATGAAACATGGTGGAATTCATGCACAAACAGGGTTTGTACTGGAGAATACACTAAAAGAATAAACACTATAAAGATAAATACTAGTCCAAAGGCGGTTCTTTAGGTGAGGCCATAGTCAACTGTAAACAATGTCTTGATGGGTTACATAGGCAAAAACAAATTCCCTTGCACAATTTTATCTTGGTGTGCACATCAACCTTTCAAGTCAACAATTAGTAGTATGAAAAAATTGCAAAAACATATGATGTTACATCTCAATTGATATAAGTATGTCTAAGCAAGAGAAAAAGGACAAGATGACCTGTTGCAGATGTTACTGCGAGAATGCAAATATTCAGACAAATACCTAGGAGAGCTTTAACTAATGTGCACAGAATGTCTTTGTGGGACATATGGGAGACTGGTCGGTTGAGAACCAGTATGAATTAAACAAATGTGTTTAAATTAAATCTATTTAAACGAATGGGAAATAGATTATTGTGCTGAGTCTGTTTAGTGTCTGATGTCCTGAATAGAGTGCCAGTCAGGCAGAGCTACACACTACTTTCTGTCCCAGCAGCAAAGGGTATGGATGCAGGGCTTGAACTGGTCCTGCTTCATTGGGCCAAGCTTAGGATGTATCCTTGCCTGAAAACAGAGACACAATTCTTGAAGAAAAAAGACTGGCTGGACAGGTCAGCTCTTGGCTGTTCTCAAATCACTGTGGGGGGACAGATTTGCTGGGGCTCTCTAAAATACCTCAAACCATCTCTGCAGCAGTGACGTGTGCTGCAGATTGAAGCAGAAAATGTTTAGAACTGCAATACTTCTTATAAAACAGTAAGTGGATGGTAAAGATCAGGTTGGTGCTAGACTTAACCTAGTATGAAAGCTTGATAAGACCACGCTTCTTTAGCTTGGAATGGGCACATCCACAGGTAGGAGACTATGGGCCTCATTTACAAGAAACTGGAGCCCTTAACAATGCCATAGTAGCCCTGTATTTATTAAACAGTGCTCCATGCCGCACGTTTCCACAGATGTGTCAGAAATTCTGATGCCTCTGTGGCACCAAACTGACGCTTTGCTGGACTAGCGTAAAAAAAATGATGCTAGTCCAGCAATGAGTGGAAGACTCTCATGTTAAAAAGCCCTGCGTCAGTTTAACACCTGCTCTGAGCAGGCATTACATTTTTGATACAGTGTGGTCACAGAACGACGTAGTGAAATGTAGTAAATTTCTCTGTGCTGGTTCTGTGTGGCTTTTAATGTGGGAATGCCCACCCTGCATACATTATAGCTGGGGCAGATATAATGTAATACAGGGCTTTACGGACTTGTGCAATTGTCCCATTGCACCAGTTTGTAAATGTGGTGCAGTGTAGGGGACTGCTTGCGCCGCAGCAGCGTAAAACAAAAGTGACATTACAATGGTGCATGGGGCTTGTAAATAAGCCCCTATGAGCCTAATTATCCTTCATGAGTGTCTTGCTTATTGTCCAATCCCTACTGTTGCTGGGTCACCCTCACAATATTAGAGATTAGATTGCAGTCACTCCCTATTAATTAACACCTGTAGTCATGGGGTTATGATAGAAAGTTGGTGTCCAGAACACAGCTGCTTGCTCAGGCAGCACCATAGAATTGTTCATGAATGTCTGAGTCAGTGTAGATCTTCCGTGAGCTGGCATAGCTTACATTTCGTGTGCTTGCTAGCTGATCAACAGTTAACTGCAAACAGTGCCCGTGCATCTATAAAGTTTGTGTTTCTAACTAAACAGGTTATTTCAGATCATGTTGAGCGAGTGTTTAGAAAACAGTGTGGGATGTCTCCATATGACATGGATTTGCCCATTTACACAAAGTTTTTGACGAGGAATGCTGCCCAACCTTTAGCCAATAATGTAGAGGATCCCTGCCTGGCACCTAAAATAGAGCTTGTTGTGGATGTTTCCAAGCCCAGGCATGGTAAACTGTAGCATAGGCTTTCCATTCTGGGATCTGCCTGGCTAAAAAGTATGAAACAATACACTGAAACACACCAAGGGAATCCCAGATGAACATTTGCTTGAGGGATATAATACAATGAACAGCATATGAGGAAAGATATATGAAGTTTACCAGAAAGGATGACAGACTAACTGAAGTCCTAACGGAATGGCCAATGGTGCACTAACAGTGCAAAGAGGAATTCAGGAAGGAACACCAGTAGTTACTGTGAAAGGCCTTTTAATTAGACATATTGAAAAAATTCATTTTGGCTCACAAATTGTTTCAGTCTTTGACATAAGTGTGAGGTTGTTATATTTCATATTAGAATCTTCCTTTCTTTGTATTTGGTGACAGTAGCGGGATTTGCGCTTTCACCTTAACGTTGGCCCCTGTTTTTATGGAGATCGTCCCTGTTTCTTCTTTGGAGATCAGCCACAGTGACGAAGTGTGATCTGACAGGTTGCTGTTGCCTTAGGTTGAGTGATCACAAGAAGAGTATGCATTTTGAAGGCCTTTAACTTCAAAGAAATAGAAGGCGAGACTTTTAACAAAATAATTCAGGGAGTTTGACGGTACCTGAGATGCATCTACCATTTCATTCACGTAAATGTTTATAGACGCATGTGTACCCTATTAACTGTAAAGAGGAAAACTCACATAGCTGGAACACATCCTGCATTTCAATAAAATTGTGATCCGTACACGGAGTATTGAAACGTGTTCAGCGATGTGCCCAATTGCCTTTTGGGAAGTGTGCTCTGCCTAAAAAGGTCCGTTCACTTGAGAAACAAACCTCCTTCTATGTGTACTGCAAAATGCAGCACACGTAGAAAGAGGATGTAACAAGGAGAAATAAAGATAGGTCTCCTTGTTATGCATCATCTGGGGAACCGTAGGGTTTTGACGCATTTCCAGGTTTACAAAATTTGGTAAATATGGGAATGTGCCAAAATCCATGAATGTTGCACGGGAACATCCACCCAATTCCCATTGAATGCCTCTTTGGGGAAGAGTAGCATAACACAGTGATTTGTGCTGCGTTGCTTTATTCCGAATTTATGAAGGCACTCAGGGCCAAGCAAGGTGGCCTTGCATGGCTTCATAAATTTCATTTTGGGCTTGCGTAGCTCTAAAACCACATAGCGTGATGCAAGAGCAACGCAATAGGGCTTAAAAATGTACCCACCAATATCAAACATATCAAATACAGAAAAAGATAAAAAGAATGAATGGCTTATGACTTTAGGAAAAGCAGTTTTGAGCTCTGATTTAAGAGTAAGTAGGTGGCCAGAGGGAGGTATCAACAAATAAGCGAAATGAGATCAAACATGACAGTAAAAAAGCAAGGGGCTGGATTGAGAGTAGGAAACTAATTGCCTTACAAGGTCCCTGTTACTTCTCTGGGTATCTTTGTATGAAAGTACCCTCTTTTTGGCATGTTACCCCCAATTTATGCCTGTGGTCAGTGTGCATGACTGTGTCACTGGAGTCCTATTAACCAAGACCCCAGTGCTTATGCTCTCTCTCTTTTCAAATCTGTCACTACATACTGGTAACCCAGTATTTCATCCCAAATTGTCATACTGGTGCCCCCTTATAAGTCCCTAGTATATTGTACTTAGGTACTCAGGGCATTGGAGCTCCAGGGGATCCGTGTGGGCTGCAGCATTACTTTTGCCACCCGTAGGGAGCCCATGCAAAGGATTCTACAGGACTGCCATTGCAGCCTGTGTGAAATAGTGCATGCACCATTTCACAGCCAATTGCACTGCACCAGGTCACTAATGAGTCACCTATATGTCAAACCTTCCAAACAACCCTGAAGGCTGGGTGCAAAGTACTTGTGTGCAAGGGCACCCCTGCTCTAGCAGAGGTGCCCACACATCTTCCAGGACAATTTTCCCAGATGTCGTGAGAGCGGGGACGCCATTTTACGTGTGCACTTAAAGTAGGTCAATAACTATGTCCAGCTTCACAATGGTAACTCCGAATATAGCCATGTAAGGTGTCTAACATCTGGGAATTGTACCCCAATACTGATTCTAGTATTGGTTTTACAATTCCATGCACTCTGGGGGCTCCACAGTGGACCCCCAGTACTGCCATTCCAGCCTTCTGAGGTTTTCCAGGAAGCCCTGCTGCTGCCACCTCACAGACAGGTTCCTGCCCTCCTGTTGCTTGAGCAGCTCAAGCCCACCCTTGTTCACCCTCTCCCTTTGGAAACAGGTGTTACAGGCATGAGAGGGGTAGCCTCCCAGACCCTCTTGAAATGCTTTGAAGGGCACAGACGGTGCCCTGCTTGCATAATCCAATGTACACCTGTTCAGGGACCCCCAGTCCATGCTCTGGCACAAAACTGGACACAGGAAAGAGGAGTGACCACTCCCCTGTCCATTATCACCCCTCGGGTGGTGCCCAGAGCTCCTCCAGGGTATTCCTGGGGTTTGTCATCTTGGATTCCAAGGCAGTGGGGCACTCTTGGAGCATCTGAGTGGCCAGTGCCAGCAGGTGATGTCAGAGTCCTCCCCTGATAGGTGCTTACCTGTGTAGCTGACCAATCCCTCTTTCAGGGCTATTTTGGGTCTGTCCTGTAGGTGTTTCCTCAGATTCGGATTGCAAGACTCCAGCAGGAATCCTCGGTATCCTTTACTTCACCTTCTACCGACAAAACTGCATCTGGACCCTCCAGGAATTCTAAAAACTGCAACAAAGAAGCAAAAGTGACTTCTGCAACATTGTAGCTTCAGCTCCTGCCAGCAACTGCAACAGTTTCTAGGTCATGCATCCTCTCCGGACTTCCTGTCTTCAGCTTGCCCCAGAAAAATGTAGGAATCTCCCTTGAAGTGAAGGAGTCCCTTCCCTGCTTCAGCAGGCACCTCTCTGCAGAGACGACTAGTGGTGTGGGTCCCTTCTCCTGACAATGTGCGTGGATCCAGCAACACTGGCGGTGGACTTAAGTTGTCCCGACAGTCCAAAGGTCCAGCTGTCCAACTTTGGTGGATGTAAGAGCTTGCCTCCCCATGCAAGGCCGTGCACCACGTGATTTGCAGTTGCCAAGGCTTGTGTGCGACCTTCCACAAAGTTCTTCTTGCACAGCACAGCTCTGGCCCCCAGCACTCCTTCCTGCGATGCATAGCTTCCTGAGTGGATCTCTGGCGGCGTGGGATCCCTTTGTGTTGTGCTGTGTTGGCTTCCATTTGCACCTTCTTTGTCCCCATGCTGCCTGGTCTTTTGAGGGATATCTGAGTTGCTGAGAGGCCCCTTGGTCTCCCCCCTCCTGGGGAGAGGCCACCAGGTCCCTCCTCATCCTAAGCAGCGCCATTTTCCACTAACCGTGAGCTTTGTGTGTGCCAAGGCTTGTTGGCGGAATCCAGCGACGCAAACCAGACTGCAATCATCCATCCGACGTGGGACATCTTGTGCACCAACCAGGAACCCACATCTGTCTTCTTGGGTGTATAACTGACTTTGTCTTCTCACGAGTGGTTCTTCTTTTGCATCTTCATCCAGGTTAGCAGGGGCTCCTGTTCTCCCTCGACTCTTCAGTGCTTCTTGGACTTGGATCACTTCTTCCACAGGTCTTCAGGTCCAGGATTCCATCATTGGTGTCTTGCAGTCTCTTCTGGTTCTTGCATGATCTTCTATCATGACTTCTTGTGTGTTCTAGGAAACTTTCTGTGATTTACTCCTGTTTTCCTGGGCTCAGGGGTGGGTTCTATTGCTTACCTATGGTGTTTTCTTACACTCCCGGAGCCCCTCTACACACTACACTTCCCTAGGTGGGAAACCGACTTATGCATTCCACTATTTTAGTATATATGTTTTGTGTTCCCCTAGGCCCATTGCAACATATTATGATTTTCACTATTTGCACTGTTTTCTAACGGTTTTTAAAGTTATTTCTGCATTCTAGTGTATTTACTATGTATATTACTTACCTCCTGAGGGAGTATAGTCTTTAAGGTATTTTTGGCATGGAGTCACTAAAAATAAAGTACCTGTATTTGGTAACACTGGGTATTTTCTTTCCTGTGTGTGAGTACTGTGTAACTACAGTGGTATTGACAGAGTTCTGCATGTCTTCTAGATTAGACTTGGCTGCTCAGCTACAGCTACCCCTAGACAGCCTGGCTTCTAGACACTGACTGCATTTCACACATAAGGGATAACTGGACCTACTATAAGGGGTAAGTACCTTTGGTACCCACTAAAAACCAGGCCAGCCTCCTACAATCTTTGAACCCAGGAGCTACCAATATTAGCGGCATTGCTAACTCCAGTGGATTTCAAGTGGAACACCAAAAATCCTCCGCGAAATAGGGTATTAATAAGGGAATCAGGATCTAAATAACCAGTTTCCTATGTAAGGGTTATAACTAGGGATCACTTATATAGTTAATCTACCCGTGGAATAAAACTAGATTTCCAGTGAAGTCCACAATTTGTCCCAAATACAGGTGCACAAAAGCTCTAGCATGAAGAGGCAACAAATTAGAAACAAATTAAGGAAATGCACTGAATAAAACATAACTATAAAACAAAAATAAAAACATTTGAAAGCAGCAGCTTTAGGTAAAAAGCCTCTCCATTCCCTTCTAGGTGACTATAATTTGTTTAGCTATCTCAGCCATCAAAAACCCTGCAGAATTGCACATTGTATGAGAAGAAAGAAGGAGGTGCAATAAAAGTGAGAATAGTGTTTTGAGATGTAGAGAAACTGGACAATTTGGTTCAGAGTCAGAATGTGAGGGTTTATTGATTTTTGACATCTAGGTGTGATTTTTATCGTCCAATCTGGCTAAACCCGTCAACGTAATTTTTTTATTGTGTTGATTTAACTTGTGGACTCCAAATTAATTAATTAATCAATTAATTAATGTGGCTTAGATAGAATATCAGAACAATGACATAACTTTTACAAAGTAGCAAATCTATTGTGAGGAATGAATTGTGGCGACTCCATCACTGTGTTTGCTTCACAGAACTGTGGGGCTTCAAAAGAAAGCATTTGTATTTCTACACATTTGGGGGATAGTATAAACACCAGTGGCTTAGGCTGTGTGAGTCCTTGCATTTTTAGGGTCGAGCCTGCGTTGCATGCGCTCGCGCATGCGTTTCGCAGGGAGACTCTTTTGTATTTATAAAAGGGCTCGGAGCCCTGTCAACTTCACATCAGTGTTTTTTATTGGTTGGTGGGCTTCCCTAATAAAATCTGCTTGCTTTCATTAGTTGAAGGCACGCATATGGCATGCCTTTTCCGGTGGCTAGCTCTCCTCCAGCGCAGCAACCAAGTACAGAAAACATGCGAGGCTCGCTGTTTTCCATCGGGCTCGTGGACTTTTTTTTCTCTAATTTACGAGCCCGATCTCGCTTGGCAGAAGTCGAGCGCTTTACGTACTTGATTTCACTTTTTCTGGTTATGTGCATAAATGCACTTTTGCCCGATAGGTGAAAAGTCGGGTTAGGAGTTTACAACGCGATCAGCTCTAACATGAGCAAACGCGAGACCCAATGCATTGTAAATGCTTGTTTTAACTGGACACATGTACTCTAAAAAAATCAATACTTTGCACTAAAGAATGAAAAGAGTAACTATTGAAGCACACACTATAGTAACACCCTTGACACCATTAGGGACATTTCTGCCTCTGGCATATTAATAAATTATCCCTGCATCTATACAGAACATGTAGCTGTTCGTCCTCTCAGATTTAGGCTAGTATTTTCAGCAATTAAGCCTAACAACAAGAAGGATAATATTATGCCATACATTGTTTAGCAGTTTTAAAAAAGCACAAGCTCTGCCTGAAGGTATTGGAGGGCTTTACATGAGCACCAGTTACATGGAGTCACTAAAAATAAAGTACCTGTATTTTGTAACACTGGGTATTTTCTTTCCTGTCTTTCCTGTGTGTGAGTACTGTGTAACTACAGTGGTATTGACAGAGCACTGCATGTCTTCTAGATTAGCCTTGGCTGCTCAGCTACAGCTACCCCTAGACAGCCTGGCTTCTAGACACTGACTACATTTCACACATAAGGGATAACTGGACCTACTATAAGGGGTAAGTACCTTTGGTACCCACTAAAAACCAGGCCAGCCTCCTACAATCTTTGAACCCAGGAGCTACCAATCTTAGCGGCATTGCTAACTCCAGTGGATTTCAAGTGGAACACCAAAAATCCTCCGCGAAATAGGGTATTAATAAGGGAATCCGGATCTAAATAACCAGTTTCCTATGTAAGGGTTATAACTAGGGATCACTTATATAGTTAATCTACCCGTGGAATAAAACTAGATTTCCAGTGAAGTCCACAATTTGTCCCAAATACAGGTGCACAAAAGCTCTAGCATGAAGAGGCAAAAAATTAGAAACAAATTAAGGAAATGCACTGAATAAAACATAAATATAAAACAAAAATAAAAACATTTGAAAGCAGCAGCTTTAGGTAAAAAGCCTCTCCATTCCCTTCTAGGTGACTATAATTTTTTTTATCTATCTCAGCCATCAAAAACCTTGCAGAATTGCACATTGTATGAGAAGAAAGAACCCGTGGTATAAAACTAGATTTCCAGTGAAGTCCACAATTTGTCCCAAATACAGGTGCACAAAAGCTCTAGCATGAAGAGGCAACAAATTAGAAACAAATTAAGGAAATGCACTGAATAAAACATAACTATAAAACAAAAATAAAAACATTTGAAAGCAGCAGCTTTAGGTAAAAAGCCTCTCCATTCCCTTCTAGGTGACTATAATTTGTTTAGCTATCTCAGCCATCAAAAACCCTGCAGAATTGCACATTGTATGAGAAGAAAGAAGGAGGTGCAATAAAAGTGAGAATAGTGTTTTGAGATGTAGAGAAACTGGACAATTTGGTTCAGAGTCAGAATGTGAGGGTTTATTGATTTTTGACATCTAGGTGTGATTTTTATTGTCAAATCTGGCTAAACCCGTCAACGTAATTTTTTTATTGTGTTGATTTAACTTGTGGACTTCAAATCAATTAATTAATGTGGCTTAGATAGAATACCAGAACAATGACATAACTTTTACAAAGGAGCAAATCTATTGTGAGGAGTGAATTGTGGCGACACTGTCACTGTGTTTGCTTCACAGAACTGTGGGGCTTCAAAAGAAAGCATTTGTATTTCTACACATTTTGGGGATAGTATAACATCAGTGGCTTAGGCTGTATGAGTCACTGCATTTTTTTAACTGGACACATGTACTCTAAAAAAATCAGTACTTTGCACTAAAGAATGAAAAGAGTAACTATTGAAGCACACACTATAGTAACACCCTTGACACCATTAGGGACATTTCTGCCTCTGGCATATTAATAAATTATCCCTGCATCTATACAGAACATGTAGCTGTTCGTCCTCTCAGATTTAGGCTAGTATTTTCAGCAATTAAGCCTAACAACAAGAAGGATAATATTATGCCATACATTGTTTAGCAGTTTTAAAAAAGCACAAGCTCTGCCTGAAGGTATTGGAGGGCTTTACATGAGCACCAGTTACATGGAGTCACTAAAAATAAAGTACCTGTATTTTGTAACACTGGGTATTTTCTTTCCTGTCTTTCCTGTGTGTGAGTACTGTGTAACTACAGTGGTATTGACAGAGCACTGCATGTCTTCTAGATTAGCCTTGGCTGCTCAGCTACAGCTACCCCTAGACAGCCTGGCTTCTAGACACTGACTACATTTCACACATAAGGGATAACTGGACCTACTATAAGGGGTAAGTACCTTTGGTACCCACTAAAAACCAGGCCAGCCTCCTACAATCTTTGAACCCAGGAGCTACCAATCTTAGCGGCATTGCTAACTCCAGTGGATTTCAAGTGGAACACCAAAAATCCTCCGCGAAATAGGGTATTAATAAGGGAATCCGGATCTAAATAACCAGTTTCCTATGTAAGGGTTATAACTAGGGATCACTTATATAGTTAATCTACCCGTGGAATAAAACTAGATTTCCAGTGAAGTCCACAATTTGTCCCAAATACAGGTGCACAAAAGCTCTAGCATGAAGAGGCAACAAATTAGAAACAAATTAAGGAAATGCACTGAATAAAACATAACTATAAAACAAAAATAAAAACATTTGAAAGCAGCAGCTTTAGGTAAAAAGCCTCTCCATTCCTTTCTAGGTGACTATAATGTTTTTAGCTATCTCAGCCATCAAAAACCTTGCAGAATTGCACATTGTATGAGAAGAAAGAAGGAGGTGCAATAAAAGTGAGAATAGTGTTTTGAGATGTAGAGAAACTGGACAATTTGGTTCAGAGTCAGAATGTGAGGGTTTATTGATTTTTGACATCTAGGTGTGATTTTTATTGTCAAATCTGGCTAAACCCGTCAACGTAATTTTTTTATTGTGTTGATTTAACTTGTGGACTTCAAATCAATTAATTAATGTGGCTTAGATAGAATACCAGAACAATGACATAACTTTTACAAAGGAGCAAATCTATTGTGAGGAGTGAATTGTGGCGACACTGTCACTGTGTTTGCTTCACAGAACTGTGGGGCTTCAAAAGAAAGCATTTGTATTTCTACACATTTTGGGGATAGTATAACATCAGTGGCTTAGGCTGTATGAGTCACTGCATTTTTTTAACTGGACACATGTACTCTAAAAAAATCAGTACTTTGCACTAAAGAATGAAAAGAGTAACTATTGAAGCACACACTATAGTAACACCCTTGACACCATTAGGGACTTTTCTGCCTCTGGCATATTAATAAATTATCCCTGCATCTATACAGAACATGTAGCTGTTCATCCTCTCAGGTTTAGGCTAGTATTTTCGTCAATTAAGCCTAACAACAAGACGGATAATAATATGCCATACACTGTTTAGCAGTTTAAAAAAACACAAGCTCTGCCCGCAGGTATTGGAGTGCTTTACATGAGCACCAGTTACACTACACAAGGACACATTCATTTTTTGATAAGCACAGGAACATTAAGTGATTTGTCCAGAATCACAGTCTGTTGAGCCAATGCTGAGACTCAAAGTTGGTTCCCCAACTCCAAGGTTGACAGCTCTACCATTATCCCACTCCCTCTCCCAGTATATTTCTTTCACATCTTTTTATACTACATGTTTAGAAGTTCTCCTACCTTGTTCTCCTCCATCTGTAGAATGTCTGTGAGCATAAACTGTGACTAGGAAACAGAAGCAGAGCTCTGCTGTCTCTCCCAACACTAAGGGAGCAGGGAAGTAGGAGTATAAAAAAAGACACTAACAGTTGATAGGCCTTGATGCCTCCGTAAGAGAATATGGTATTACATACTCTGCACTGTCTGTAAAACTCAGTATTAAGCAATAAATACAGCACAACATTAACTTAGCCACCATCTCTCTAGTCTCCAAGCTAAGAAATGCAGTGAGGTGCCTTACTCTAGACTAAAAACCCTGACATAATTATGCTACATCAGAGTTTTCAGATGATATCACAGTGGTCAGGGCAACATATGCGTCCCTGACAACCAGAAAGATGCATCATGGATACAGGATTTAAAGCTTCCCCTGAACTCTGTTCACAAACATTATTAACTGTTTTTTTATGAGTAGTGGAATAGATATCTTATCGAATAGTTTAAAGCAGAAGATGTACAACCAAATCATTTAAAAAAGTCAATGTTTTTCTCTCATTCAGCTCATGTATTTCTTGTGCAGCATTTTGTTTCCATGCTCCCAATTGTGAGGACCTCAGGCATTTTTTTAATGAGTTAAATGTTCAGGAAGATGCGTTTGCAGTTCTATGGGTTCAGATACACAAAATGGCACATTGTCTTCTGTGAGTTTAGGGAAAGAACATTTGTCACTGGGCAATCTCTGAAAGGGCTAGGTCTGCATCTATGGGGCATGTTGGTATCTTTTACTAGAAACAGCCCCTAGAGCAGGATATAACAAGCCTCATGAGGAACCCCTTCAAAACAACATTACTTTATAACCCATAGAATGTACCATAATGACGTTCAACAGCAATAAATCATGCTTTCATCTCTGGTCAGGCAGGACCCAGGAGAAACTGATGCTGTGCAATGTTAAAAATATGTGATATCAGAATTTCTAGATTACTTCAGCTTAAGGAAGTGCATATTGTTTTAAATGTGGTACTACATCTTTTACTTTGGAGGGAGGCAGGCAGACTACTACTGTAGAAACGACACAATACAAATAACATAATATTCAAATGGTAGTACACCAACACCTCAGTACTAGGCAAAGGGTAATACACACATCTTTTAACACCGGGAAAGAATACCGGATCTTATCTTAAGCATGGAACATTAGGATCATCTTGTTCAATGCAAGCAGACGGAAGTGGCCTAGAAAGCCAAATTCTGTTTTAAAACAAAAATATACGTCATCCTACATAGCATCTTCTATCTCAGTTTTAGCGTTTTAGTGACACTCAATTGATTAACCATGGAACTATAAATGACCGAGCCACAATTGCCTAATAAAACTCATGACTTTCAGGTTATAGAAGGTTTTCAACAATGATGCCTTAATGTACTTTTCTGTCTTCTCAGCCAGCTATACAGTTCCTAAACCTAAAATATCCCCAAGAGATGGCAAGGAGTGGATGTGGGTAAAGCTCAGTAGAAATTGCACTATAAACATGAAAAACAGGAAACATTTCCTTTTACCGCACATTAATGAGACGCGCACAACCTCAGTAAGAGAAATTGATGATTCTTACAGCAGCTAAATCTTTATGGGAAACTGTAGTACTGTATGAGATATTACAGGGAATATCAAAACAAAATCATTGAGGGGGAGGATGGTCTGGCCAAAGAACATGATGGCCGCTTGAACACGGTGCTCCATGAGCCAGCGGGCACCGATCGTGGGAAGTGGCATCCACAGAGCGACAGGAGCTGCTTACTCCGCACCAGAGACTACCTCCGACCGGGGGCCGGGAGCTGGCGGCGCAAGGGGGGCTCTCACGCCGCTGGTCGGCCAGGCTTGGCACCTTCAGGAGTGCAGGTCCTGTTGGTCTAAGTGGCACTCTGACTGGGCCGCAGGCGATGGCTCTGCACCCGACCAGCAGATCCGGATAACCACCTGGCTGACGGGCCTGTTCCAAGGAGGCTGGTGCCTTCCCTCCTTGCGCACTCGCCTCCCTGCCATCCGATCTTCTGGGCGCCCATCTACTCTGTGCCTCAGTAAAGCGGAGGCCATAGGGGCATGGGACTGACTCGCCTATGAGGTGGGGGAGAGGGGACATGCTGATTAGTGAGCGGCCAGACTTTCCACTCCGCCTAGCCTTGCCTCACCCATCTGTGTGGCCCATGGAAAACCTGCCCGGTGGCACCGAAGACTGGTGAGCCTTCCTCTGATAAATCTTATGGCTCACGGTTGCCTGCCTCTCCCTCCCAGCTACATTGGATGAGGAAGAGCAAACTGTATTGGGGGCCTCACTGACAGGAAGCCGGCCCCTTCCACGGACACCGGTCTCTATTGCCACGGTGCATGGAGACCTCCTACAACTGCTGGAGACTAACCAGCCACTAGGTTCCTGACTGGTCAATACCTGGCCCAGGCCACCCACACCAAGGACTTCTTTCTATCTCTCCAGGACAACACCCTGCCCGGACCCTTTGCTGTGTCTTTGGTCCGAGGATCCGAGGTTCTCTTAATGCACTAAGGGACAAATCTGGAAATTAAGCACAGGTGTCTGTAGGACCCACCACCTTTGCAGAGTACACAGGGATCTGCCTTTCCTCCCCCTCAACCTACTCCTTCCTCTTCACCCTACGAAAGGCCTCCTCTTCCTGTTCCTATTGCAGATGTGCGCAGTGGGTTCCTCCACGTTTTTTTATAAAGCCGCAACCCTAGAGTCCAACAGGAAGAGGCCCTCCCGTAAACCTCATGGCAACCCTGCCATTAAATTCACACAGCCTCTCCTCTTCACAGAAGCTCTTCAGCAACCCCACTCCATGGCCGCATCAGGGAGTGCACCGCTGCCTGATCACTCCTCTGCCCATTCCGGTATGGCACAGTGCACTGCATTGGAGCATATCCTCCAGGAAATTCTCTGCTAGCTGGAGGGGCTGGATTCTGGTATCTCTGCTTTAACGGCTGAGACCAAATCTGTATGTCTGGATATTGGGGGATTTCAGAATCACGTCACAGACCTGCAAAAACGTGTCTCAACAGTGGATGGCCATCTCAGTGCAGTGCCAGATAGGGAACAGGAACTCCTCTTACCATGCAGCAAGGTAATTGACCTCGAAGAAAGGAGCCGTAGGGACGATGCCTGTTTTTTCGGGTTTCTGGAACATATTGAGGGGACAAATATCGTGGCCTTCCTCCATAATACCCTCCCTGTGCTCACAGGCCTCACTTTTGACCCCCATTGGAATTTCAGCGAGTACACTGCATGGGTCCGAATCATGCCTACGGGGCAACACGGCCTCATCCCATCATTGCCTGCTCCTGCGACACGGGCAGGTCTGCCAGCTCCTCACTGGGGCCACTACCATGACCTGTACCGGCACAAAGGGCAGGAGATCCTCATCATGGCGGACATCTCTAAGGAGTCCAATGACTGCCTCAAGGCACTCTTATCCTTGCGGCCCTGGCTCCACCAACTGGACATTAAATACGGCTTGTTTGAGCAAGCTCGAATGTAGATCACCAAAAACAGAAAATCAAGAGACTTTTTTGGCCCTAAGGCCCTATGTCTTCTCTTGGATAGCATTCTGACCCAAAATATGGACACAGGTCCTCTGGCCTCCTTATCACCATCTGCTGACACCGACGTCTCTGCCCTGCCATGATCCCCAGGATGACCACTGGTACAAGCAGGGGGCTCCCATCATAGAGGCAGAGACACTGAGAGACTTCTGGAGTGACAGAGTCCAGGCCCTGCAGGTGGTGACACACCTCACCCAGTTCCAGGACAGAGAAAAATCCCACTCAACCCTGAAGCCTGCACCAACATCCAAATGAGCTCCCTGCCACCCTTGGTTTTTTGGCCTTGCCTACACCTCAGGGCACCAACCTGCGTTTTGTGACCCCACCCAAATAGATGGATAAGTACTTTGTTGCATGCTTACACGTACTACAGTGCTCCTATACGGCGCACTGTTTAGGTTGCCATTGTGTTAGATGGCTGCAACACCCACTGCAGATTGTACTCTGGCTCAATCAGGGACCCCCTCACACTTATGCGGCTTCCTTCCCTCCAGCCTTAGACTTCCACCTTAAAAGCCTTGAAATGCTTTCTATAAAGTTATTCCCCTTAATTGTGATAGAGGCTGGCCGCTAGCCACCAATGTTTTCATCATAAGCTTATCTGTTGTTTTCTGATGTGACTAATGTCATGCTCATTGTAGATGTTTGCAGCACTAGGCTGATACACTGGTATACTTTGTGCCTTCTTACCCCTGTGGACCGCCCCTCCCGCTGCCAATTGTGTGGCTCGTCCCTGCCTACTACAATTGTTTAAGCCTTATCCTCTCATGCTCTCTTGTATATACCCTACCTTCCCCTATGGGCCTTCCCTCTCCCAAATGTTCCAACAAGGGTCCTTCAGTCATACTGTCCAGACCCCACCCCACCCCACCCTCATACCACCTCCGATCGGGTCTGGGGAGGGACCCCCAACCGACACCTCCCTGGTGATGTCTGTCAGTGCCAGTGTACTCAGCTGTAAGCAGAAATCTTGGCCCCCTCCTCCTCTTTTCTTCCCCCACCTCACTTGCACTTCCATCACCCAGCTGATGCCTTCTAAGCGCCCTTTGTGGCAGACGGGCCTAGCTGGTGTGCGGACTCCAGAAGCTCAGACCCACAGTTAACAGATCTAAGCCCTTGAGGTATTGCTTCAACAAGTGTCGAACCCCTACATTTTGATCTTCTTCTCCCTTTCCAGACACTTTCATATTGTTTCCTTCCTTCTTATTGTCCTGTGCAGCCCCCTACTTATCTCTTATCTCTTGTTCATTTATCTTCCCTTCGCCACATACGCTTACCCTTTGAGTCACTGCTATCTCCTCTAGCCCTATGTAAGGCGTTGTCAGTGGCCCTTCTGTCACCTTACCGGCCTGGGTCTGTAGGAGTCCCCCTCTCACATCCCTCTCTTACTGCTCGTGCCAGCTGTACCCTTCTTCTTTCCCTCACCACTCCCTCTCTCTCTGCCCAGTATTCCACTTCCCCCAGATTCCATGGCCTCCTATCCTTCTCATCCCCCTCCCCATGCCACGTAACGACCGCCGACCCAATTCATCACGCCCCTCATCTGCTCCAAGTTTTCTCTTGGAATGTCCATGGCCTAACCCATTATGTGAAGCATACGAAAGTTCTACCATACTTCCAATCGAAACGCATTGATGTGGCTCTCTTGCAAGAGACCCACCTTGACGACCTCAAATCTGGTAAACTACATCAAGATTGGGTAGGGAAGGCCATCCACAGCAGCTGCCCAGCCTCATTGACATTGCGGAGCGAGATCACTAGGAAGTGCGGTGTGGTATTTATGTACCGTAAGACCCTGCCTATTGCCATTGTCAAGACATGCTTTTGCAAAACTGAAAGTAGGGGAGAGCTAACAGTACGTGCCTATGGGACCTAAATTATCATTCCTGCTCCACCTCAATCATCTCCTCATTGAAATTGGGGCTTCCCGATACATTATAGGATGTGACTGGAACCTCACCTGGGATTCTGTTACAAGACTGGCCACATTGATCTCTGCAGCAATTTGGATAGGGCCATCTTGAGGGGCATAACCTCAAATCATGGCCTGGTTGACCACTGGGAACTTGCCAATTCAGCGGATAGGTAATATACCTTTGTCCTCTGTTCATGGCACCCAGTCCCATCTGGACTTTTTCCTAGTCTTGCAGAATTAGTCTCCTTAGCAACCACTATCCAGCACTCTCCCCATCTTACTGGAATACCTCTTCCCGGAGGAGAGTCTAAACTCTACCTGTATGCAAAAGACATCTGCTAATGCTGACTGACCTCCAGCGCTCCCTCCTAGCTCTACTGGAGATCATAGACGACTTTGCAATTTTATCAGGCTACTGGGTGAACTGGGAACAAAGTGAGGCACTGCCCCTCTCCATCACTACTACGAGTGCAACGGTACATGGTTATCGTTTTTGGTGGACACCGTAGCACCTGAAATACTTGGGGATCTTCGTCAATAGGGGACTCAAACACATGGTGGAGGACAACCTGAATCCACTGATAGCCCGTACACAGCTCAACTTTGAGAAATGGTCACACCTGAATCTCTTCCTGTGAAGTATAGTGCAAGTAGTGAGGATGGTTACACTCCTTTGCTACACTTTTGTGCGGGGCATGCTTCCACTTCTGGTACCTCTATCGACTCTTCGCTTTATAGATGCAGATATCTGTACCTTTGTGTGGGGCTGCTCCCACCCCTGGTTGGCCTCCACTAAGCTCATGACACACCGCTCATGTGGTGGTCTGTGTAGGAAAGTACCATCTTTCTTGGCATGTTACCCTAATTTTTACCTGTATGTCAGTATGTTTTTGCCTGTCTCACTGGGATCCTGCTGGTCAGGACGCCAGTGCTTATAGTCTGTGGCCTAATGTGTGTGTTGTGAATAGTGCTTAACTGTGTCACTGAGGCTCTGCTAATCAGAACCTCAGTGCTTATGCTCTCTCTGCTTTTAAATGTGTCACTATAGGCTAGTGACTTAATTTACCAATTTCATTTGGCACACTGGACCCCCCCTTATAAAGCCCCAGTATATGGTACCTAGGTGCCTATGGCATTGGGGTTCCAGGAGATCCTTATGGCCTGCAGCATTTCTTTTGCCACCCATAAGGAGCGAAGACAAACCCTTTCACAGGCCTGCCATTGCAGCCTGCGTGAAATAGTGCACACACTATTTCACAGCCTTTTTCACTGCACTTAAGTAACTTATAAGTCACCTATATGTCTAACCTTCAGTTTCTGAAGGCTAGCTGCAATGTTATTAAGTGTGAGGGCACCCTTGCACTAGCAAAGGTGCCGCACGCAGTCCAGGGCCAATTCCCCAGACTTTGTGAGTGCGGGGATGCCATTACACGTGTGCACTACATATAGGTTAATACCTATATGTAGCTTCACAATGGTAACCCCGAATATTGCCATGTAAGGTGTCTAAGATCATGGAATTGTCCCCCATTCCAAATTTGGTATTGGGAAGCCAATTCCATGCATCCTGGGGGCTCCAATATGGACCCCCAGTACTGCCAAACCAGCTCTCTGAGGCTTGCAGTGCAGCTACAGCTGCTGCCACCTCCCAGACAGGGTTCTGCCCTCCTGGGGTCTGAGCAGCTCAGTCCCAGGAAGGCAGAACAAAGCATTTCCTTTGGGAGGAGGGTGTTACACCCTCTCCCTTTGGAAATAGGTGTTACAGGCTGGGGAGGGGTAGCCTCTCCCAGCCTCTGGAAATGCTTTGAAGGGCACAGATAGTGCGACCCCCAGTCCCTGCTCTGGTGCGAAAGTGGACAAAGGAAAGGGAAGTGACCACTCCCCTGTCCATCATCACCACAGGGGTGGTGCCCAGAGCTCCTCCAGTGTGTTCCAGACTTCAGCCATCTTGTTTTCCAAGGTGTGGGGACACTCTGGAGGCCTCTGAGTGTCCAGTGCCAGCAGGTGACATCAGAGACCCCTCCTGATAGGTCCATACCTGATAAGGTAGCCAATCCCCCTCTCAGTGCTATTTAGGGTCTCTCCTGTGGGTTTCTCTTCAGATTCTACTTGCAAGTTTCCAGCAGGAATCCTCTGCAACTACTACTTCATGCTCTGACCTCGGATCAACCGCAGATTGCTCCAAGAACCTCTGTAACAGCAAGAAAGTATCCACAAGGGATAATTTTCCTCTGCAACTTCAGCTCCAGCCAGCTACTGCAACAGTTTCTGTGGTGTGCACGCTTTGGGGACTCCCTGTCTTCACCCTGCACCAGAAGTACCTAAGAAATCTCCTGTTGAGTGACAGAGTCACTTCCCTGCTCTTGCAGGCACCTTCTAAGTCAACGACCAGTTCTCTTGGACTCCTCTTCTGGTGACGAGGGTGCTCCTTGGAACACAGGTGATGGACCCATTCGACACAAACTGTCTTAAGGTCGTGCTGTCCAAATTTGTCCTTCCCGGTTTGTGACAGTACCCCTGTGCACTGCCTCATCTTCACCTTCTGAGGCCTCTGTGCACTGTTTGCAAGAATCCTTCATGCACAGTCTGGCCCACGTCCCCAGCACTCTATCCTGCAACGCTCAACTCGCTGAGTTTTCCTCCAAAGGCGTGGGACCTTCTTTTGTAGTGCTGCAACAACCGCAATTTGCACCTTCTTTGTCTCCGTGTCCCCATGTCCTGTGACCTCCGTGGGTGCTGCCTGGTCATCTGTGGGTTCCCTCCAGTGTTGGGACCCCCCTCTGACTCCTCAGTTCGGGGTGAGGCCCCAGGTCCCTCCTGCATCCAGGCAGCGCCACATTGATGCAATCTGCGACTTTGCTTGAACCAAGGTGTTTTGGACGAATCCAGTGCCGAAACTCACCTGCATCCAGCATCTCTTCGTGGGACATCCATTGCATCATGCAGGAACCCGCAGCCATATTCCTTTGGTGCATTTCTGCAGTCTTCGTCCAACTGAGGACTCTTCTTTTGCACCTTCTTCTAGGTTGGTGGGGCTCCTGTCTTTCCTGTAACTTCTTCTGACTTCTGGACTTAGTCTCCTCTCTTTACAGGTATTTAGGTCCAGGAATCCACCATTTGTTGTTTGCAGTCTTGCTTGGTTCTTGCAATAACTCTAATCACAATTTGTTGTGCGTCCTAAGGAAACTTGCAGTACTTTACTCCTACTTTCCTGGGCTCTGGGGTGAGGTATTTTACTCTCCTTTGTGGTTTTCTTATTCTCCCAGTGATTCTCGACACAATCTACTTGTCTAGGGGGCAATTCGTGATTCGCATTCCACTTTCTTAGTATATCGTTTGTGTTGCCCCTAGACCTATTTTCTCCCATTGCATTCTGTAGCATTTCCGATTGTTTGCACTATCCTATGTCTAATTACGTACCTTATTTTGGTGTCTAGTGTATATATTGTGTATAATACTTACCTCCAGAAGGAGTATTGCCTCTAACATATTTTTGGCCTTGTGTCACCAAAATAAACTACTTTTATTTTTGGTAACACTGAGTATTGTCTTTACTTGTGTATAAGTACTGTGTAACTATGGTGGTATTGCAGGAGCTTTGCATGTCTCCTAGTTCAGCCTAAGCTGATCTGCTAGCGCTACCTCTATCAGTCTAAGCTTCTAGAACACTATTACATTTCACTAATAAGGGATAACTGGACCTGGTATATGATGTAAGTACCCAAGTTACCCACTACAAACCAGGCCAGCCTCCTACAGTCTGGGGCTTCCATCGGTGGAGCATTATGCTTTAGCCCTTCAGTTGTCCCAAACAACGTTTTTGCTCCCTCAGGCACAGGACCTCCAACAGTGGGTCGCCATTGAACGACAACTAATGCCTGGCCGGAACAACTGCGGCCTTAGTCTCCTATATAAGGACAGCCTAGCTTGGCCCTGCCCCACCAACCCAATGCTCCATGCCAGGCACAAAGCCTCGTGCAACGCACACCAACACCTAGGAATCCACCCCGACTACATAGATGGCCCCCCCCATATGGGGTAATGATAGCCTGCGCATTGGTGGGGAGTTCCTCAATTTGCCACAATGGCACATGGCTGGGCTCCACAGCCTCGATCAACTTCTCACTGACAAGAGGCACAAGTCCTTTGAGTGTCTTCAGAAGGAATTTGGCCTCCATCCTAAGCAAAAAAGGAAATCTCTACAACTACAACACTGTCTACGCCGCTGCCTTGGGGCTGATCCTTGGAATCTCCCATTCTCACTGGTAGTGTCCTACCTTGTGACCTGAGGCAACTTCAAGGGAGTAAAGTGCAGATCGCAATGGCGACCTCACTAGCCATCTCATTTCAACACCCCTCCTCAACACCCTACATACTTAATGGAGCACCTGACTTCAGGTGGAAATAGATGAGGAGGAATGATCGGGCCTTGTGGAGGCCCTAGACAAGGGTGTGAGGAAAGCGTGACTGAACTTCTGCCTGTTCAAGTCATTGCATGACTGGCATTGGATGTCAGTGTCATAGGGAGGGCCTCTTGCCGCATGCTAACTGCTGGCAGTGTGCAGCTACTCTTTGCAACATTGCACACGTTCTTTGTAAATGTCCCTTGATACAGCCCCTATGGGAGGAGGTCAGAAATGCTCTGGTGGTCTCTATGGCCCTGCAGACGCCTCTATACCGCACTCTCTTTCATTTCCATGACTTAGGAGGCTCCCTGACTTGACCAGAACACAGCGCTGCCTCCTCCACTTGCAATGGCAAAGATTTACATTCTACATCACTGGAGATCCCCTACCCCTCTGACTCCAGAGGAATGGACAGTGGTGATGATGCAGACGGCTGCCTATGAACATGTCATTTATAATTTGCTGGACCATTCGGTGTTGCTCGCATAGGCCTGGGCACCCTTCCTCGGAGACAACCCTTAATTTGAGTACTGCCTGCCACTCACCACTTTTCAACCTCCTACGGGGCGCTGTGGCAAACCTGATGTCCCACCCGCCCCTTCCCTACTCCTTTCTGCCCCCCCTTTCTTCCCGCTCTCTGGTATTCCCTCCTCCTCCCCCCTTCAGACCTGCCAAGCCAATGTCAGTCTTGCCCTTCTTTCATACTTATTCTGCTTCTCTCGCCTCCTCACGCGCTCCTCTACATCCCCAACCTCGCCCCTGCAGAGCTTGTCCTGTACAAGCCTTTTGCTGGCTCTCCCCACTGACCGGACGCCTCCCACCTCCCGTCCTAGTATGTTTCTCCCTACTCTCCCCCCCATCCCCTACATCCCTACTCACCACACCCAAGCCCTATCCAATTTACATAATTCCAGTAGATCCTACCTTTTTTTGGATCTTTATCACTGATGGAAGCGACCTCTTTGCGTTCTCATATCTCTACACATGTAGATATTTTATAATGCTGTGTGCTTTGTTTGACGACCACCCTCTTTTTTTCACCTCCCTACCCCTCCCCTCCCCCTCTTCTCACAGCATCTGTTTGTTTTTTACTTTTAGGTTACCTCTGTATTGACTTATACATGTATCCTATTGTCCTGTTAATTCAATAAAAAATGTCTAAAGAAAAAAAAACTGAATTATCAATGCCCACAATAATTTCTATTTACTGCTGGGATGCTCAGGGTTTAATCCAAGAAGTTTCATCAATTCTGCCTTCCTCAGGTTAACAGGACTCCTAATTAAATTAATGAGGGGTGCATAGTTAACCACTTTGTCTCCAGGGACTTTGAAAATAGGCCCATAGAATAGCAGTAGAATATAATTAATGACGTTAACGGGGTAAGCAAAGGTAATGTATAATAAACCTGTTAGTGAACTGGGAAGTGCTCAGTTGTCAAAGAAGATCCATGCACTTATTAAGGTTCTTCACTATTTATTTCTCTATTTATGTGTTTAGTGAGACATTTGTTAAGCACAATACTCATCCGAAGGTCTCACCAGTCATAAAATCAACGAAAATAATGTTCTAGTTGAGTAAAGACAACATATTTAAGAAGAAACAGGAGTTGTTGAACAGAGAGGGAAGCAGCAGTTAGAATAAATCAATATTTTAGGAGATGAGGTTTTGACCTCCTGCTGGGCCTTTCAGTTTGCTATGAAGAGTACTGTTTGCAGATAGAGCAGCAAGAGTGATACCAATGGAGCATAAGTAGGAAAGAAAAAGATAATCTGGAATAAAAAGAAATAGGGGAAAAGTGAAGGGGACAGAAACAGATAAAAGAGAGAATGAATGTAGAAAAACGAGAAAGGGTCATTTGCTGTCCTCTATGGCATAATTTGCTCAATGATAGGTTGGACAACTTGCTTCCTTTTAGTTCTTTTATATCTTAAGCAGAGATTTACACAGTTTTCAACGCTTATATGTGGATGTATTTAGGTAAGTCTACCACATATAAGTAAGCTAAAAAGCAATAAATAGTTACAATAGTTGATACTGGTCTGCTTAGTGCATGAAATATGGTGGTGGAATTCATGCACAACCAGGGTTGTACTGGAGAATGCACTTAAAGAATAAAAACTATAAATATAAATACTAATCCAAAGGCAGTCTTCAGGTGAGGCCATAGTCAACTGTAAACAATGTCTTGTTGGGTTACATAGGCAAAAACAATTCCTTTGCACAATTTTATCTTGGTGTGCACATCAACTTTCCAAGTCAACAATTAGTAGTATGCAAAAATAGCGAAAAAATATGATGATTTTACATCTCAATGGATACAAGTATGTCTTAGCAAGAGAAAAAGGACAAGGCGACCTGTTGCAGATGTTACTGCGAGAATGCAAATATTCAGACAAATACCTAGGAGAGCTTCAACTATTGTGCACAGAATGTCTTTGTGGGACATATAGGTGACTGGTCGGTTGAGAACCAGTATGAATTAAACAAATGTGTTTAAATTAAATCTATTTGAATGAATGGGAAATGGATTGTTGTGCTGAGTCTGTTTAGTGTCTGATGTCCTGAATAGAGGAGTCAGGCAGAGCTACACACTACTTTCTGGCCCAGCAACAAAGGGTATGGATGCAGGGCTTGAATTGGTCCTGCTTCACTGGGCCAAGCTTAGGATATATCCTTGCCTGAAAACAGGGACACAATTCTCGAAGAAAAAAGGCTGGCTGGACAGGTCAGCTCTTGGCTGATCTCAAATCACCATGGGAGGACAGATTTTCTGGGGCTCTCTAAAATACCTCAAACCATCTCTGCTGCAGTGACTTGTGCTGCAGATTGAAGCAGGAAAAATGTGTAGAAATGCAATAGTTCTTATAAAGCAGTAAGTGGAAGTTGCTGCTAGGCTTAACCTAGTATGAAAGCTTGATAAGACCACTCTTCTTTAGCCAGGAATGGGCACATCCACAGGTAGAAGACTATGGGCCTCATTTATAAGAAACTGGTGCATCGGATTCAATGCAGTAGTTTTCTTGTGCCAGCCCGGGAGCCCTTAACAATGCCATAGTAGCGCTGTATTTTTTAAATAGCGCTCCATGCCGCACGTTTCCACAGATGTGTCAGAAATTCTGACGCCTCTGTGGCACTAAACTGATGCTTTGCTGGACTAACGTAAAAAAAATGATGCTACTCCAGCAATGAGTGGAAGACTCTCATGTTAAAAAGCCCAGTGTCAGTTTAACACCTGCTCTGAGCAGGCATTACATTTTTGATACAGTGAGGTCACAGAATGACGCTGTGAAATGTAGTAAATTTCTCTGCGCTGGTTCTGTGTTGCTTTTAATGTGGGAATGCCCAGCCTGCATACATTATACCTGGGGCAGATATAATGTAATACAGGGCTTTACGGACTTGCGCAATTGTCCCATTGCACCAGTTTGTAAATGTGGCGCAGTGTAGTGACCTGCTTGCGCCGCCGCAGCGCAAAACAAAAGTGACGTTACGATGGCGCACAGGCTTGTAAATAAGCCCCTATGAGCCTAATTATCCTTCATGAGTGTCTTGCTTATTGTCCAATCCCAACTGTTGCTGGGTCACCCTCACAATATTAGAGATTAGATTGCAGTCACTCCCTATTAATTAACACCTGTAGTCATGGGGTTATGATAGAAAGTTGGCGTCCAGAACACAGCTGTTTGCTCAGGCAGCACTACAGAATTGTTAATGAATGTCTGAGTCAGTGTAGGTCTTCCCTGAGCTGGCATGGAGTTCTAGCTTACATTTCGAGTGCTTGCTAGCTGATCAATAGCCAACTTCAAACAGTGCCCGTGCATCTATAAAGTTTGTGTTTCTAACTAAACAGGTTATTTCAGATCATGTTGAGTCATTGTTTAGAAAACAGTGTGGGATGTCTCCATATGACATGGATTTGCCCGTTTACACAAAGCTTTTGGTGAGGAATTCGGCCCAATCTTTAGCCTATAATGTAGAGGATCCCTGTCTGGCACTAAAACAGTGCTTGTTGGGGAATGTTTCTGTTCCCAGGCATGGTAAACTGTAGCATAGGCTTTCCATTCTGGGACCTGCCTGGCCAAAAAGTATGAAACAATACACTGAAACAGACCTAGGGAATCCCAGATGGACATTTGGGTGAGGGATATAATACAATGAACAGCATATGAGGAAAGATATATGAAGTTTACTGAAAGGATGACAGACTAACTGAAGTCCTAACATAATGGCCAAGGGTGCACTAACAGTGCAAAGAGGAATTCAGGAAGGAACACTAGTGGTTAATGTGAAAGGCCTTTTTAATTAGACATATTGAAAAAAATAATTTTGGCTCACAAATTTTTTCAGTCTTTGACATAAGTGTGAGGTAGTTATATTTCATATTAGAATCTTCCTTTCTTTGTATTTGGTGACAATAGCGGGATTTGCGCTTTCACCTTAACATTGGCCCCTGTTTTTATGGAGATCGTCCCTGTTTTTTCTTTGGAGATCAGCCACAGTGACGAGGTGTGATCTGACAGGTTGCTGCTGGTGCCTTAGCTTGAGTGATCACAAGCAGAGTATGCATTTTGAAGGCCTTTAACTTCAAAGAAATAGAAGGTGAGACTTTTAACAAAATAATTCAGAGAGTGTGACGGTACCTGAGATGCATCTACCATTTCATTCACATACATTTTTATAGACGCATGTGTGCCCTATTAACTGTAAAGAGGAAAATTCACATAGCTGAAACACATCCTGCGTTTCAATAAAATTGTGATCCATACATGGAGTATTGAAACGTGATCAGCTGTGTCCCCAATTGCCTTTTGAGCAGGATGTGCACTGCCTAAAAAGGTCAGTTCACTTGAGAAACAAACCTCAGTGCGTTCCATTCCTGTTTGGAGGCCATCTTTTGAAGTTGGGCTGTATTGGCATAAGATGAAACTGAATCACTCTGCATGTGGGGGTATTTAGGTGCCAATCCAAAAATAAGTTGGGAATATCAAACTAGAGAGAATTATGTGGTCCAGTGCATCAATCTCCCTACAAGAACCTAGATAACTTATGAGGGTCTCCACATCTAGAAGTTTATGATTCCATCTTAAGATGTCTGCATAAGCAACAGGAGTAGAGTTTTTTAACTCATTTAGGCGGTCATTCCGACCCTGGCGGTCATTGACCGCCAGGGCCGGGGACCGCGGGAGCACCGCCAACAGGCTGGCGGTGCTCCCAAGGGCATTCTGACCGCGGCGGTACAGCCGCGATCAGAAACGGAAAACCGGCGGTCTCCCGCCGGTTTTCCGCTGCCCTGAGGAATCCTCCATGGCGGCGCAGCTTGCTGCGCCGCCATGGGGATTCCGACCCCCTCACCGCCATCCTGTTCCTGGCGGTCGTGACCACCAGGAACAGGATGGCGGTGAGTGGTGTCCTGGGGCCCCTGGGGGCCCCTGCAGTGCCCATGCCAATGGCATGGGCACTGCAGGGGCCCCCGTAAGAGGGCCCCTAAAAGATTTTCAGTGTCTGCCTTGCAGACACTGAAAATCGCGACGGGTGCTACTGCACCCGTCGCACCCTTCCCACTCCGCCGGCTCCATTCGGAGCCGGCTTCCTCGTGGGAAGGGGTTTCCCGCTGGGCTGGCGGGCGGCCTTCTGGCGGTCGCCCGCCAGCCCAGCGGGAAACACAGAATAACCGCGGCGGTCTTATGACCGCGTAGCGGTATTCTGTTGGGGGAACTTTGGCGGGCGGCCTCCGCCGCCCGCCAAAGTTAGAATCACCCCCTTAGTGAGTGTTAGGCACAACAACAGGTCCTGAAGAATCGCCACCTGATCCGTGTGACTGTACTAGTCGAGAAACATGTTGATCATGACCAGCAGTTCTGTAGTGTGGGGAATACTCACACAGTTCCATAACATCTGAATCTCTAATTAGAGTGGTAGACATACATTTAGTTGTTGGTAGGGAACCAGATGATTGTTTTCTGTACGTCCCCCCTTTTTTTGTACTTAACCTTGGCAGGGTGCCAGATTGTATTAAAGATAGTTTACTTGGGTACCCTTAGCCAACTTTAGCAGTTTTCCCTGCTCCTCTCACATCCACTCACTACCGGCATTCTTCCTTAAAAAGATATCCGGCAAAGAACCTCTAGTAGGGCCCATCAGACATTCCAGGGCCGGCCTGAGGAGGAGCATGGCTCGATGATGAAGCATGTCACTCACTGGTGAGTGAGGGCTACTATTCCTGTAAGACTAATGCATGTGGTGACTGAAAACACCCCCTAGCCTGATTGGTGGAATGCAGTCCGTTCTTTTGGAACATCTTATTTCAGTTATAGGTATTTAGGTGTCTCCCGTTGACATTCACAGGCCCTGGGGAGCATTGCTATATCTTATGAGCAGAGTCTTTAAGTCCTTGGTTTGTCTCATTGTGAGGCAGGTTAGTGGTGGGTAGATTCTCGCCAGGCTGACAGGCGCAGCAAGGTTATCTCAGCAGAAAGCCTGTCACTCAACACGCTGACAGGCACAGCTCAGAACTATCCTTTTAACACTTGTGGCTCCTCACACTGACAGGCACAGCTTTACGTCGGTCACCTCAGTGAAAGCCTGTCATGCATGGAACTCTTGACAGGCATACCTTAGCTCTTGTGAGAAAGCTCATTTGTAAGATTCGATGCACACCGGCTGACGTCTGGAAGTAGCAATTCCTTTGAGGCAGTTCGGCCCTGTTTCTGTGAGGTGAAAGTCATGCATCATTCATCTATGATGACAGGCACACCTTTGTATTGAATTACACGTGATAATCAAATACATCTGTTCTCATTACCAGTGACTAATATATTTTCAGTAACTTGAATATTGGTTATCATAATTGTTTTACTTCTGCAAGTATGATTATCTGATATTTGGACACATTTCTGGGGGTTGTGAGTGTTAACCGTTTATTTATTTTGAGTGGGTTAAGCAGGGAGATGCAACATGTTTAGGTAGGATAGAAATAGAAATGCAAAATGTCACACCACCGCCGTTTTTCCTTTCTAGTCCAGGAGAACCATTGATTAAATGTTAGAAGTGGAAGAAAATGTTTGCTAACTACCCAAGAGTTTGTGGTATTAATTTTAGTGCAGATAGTAAATGTTCCTTATTACTTCATTGTTTGAAGGGGAAGGTCAGGAGTTTTTGGAGAATTTTCCAGAAATAAGTGTGGCTGATCAGAGTTCCTTAAATAAATTTGAAATATGTGTTCTGAAACTGGACCGACATTATGTACCAAAAGTCAGCATTATTATGGGGCAATATTATTTTGGGATGAAGTAATAAGGAAAGGATGATTTGGTTGAAGACTTTGTGACAGTAATTATAAAACTAACGGCAAGTTGTAAGTTTGGAATTCTTAGAGAAGAAAGAACAAAGGATCAATTTGTATTAAAATGCTACAATGTTAAAATAAGGGAAAAACTGTGGTTACAGGATGAACCACCCTTAGAGAAGGTGCTTATTATAGCAAAGGCTGTTAAACATATGGTTAATTGTGTCTGTGAGTTATGCAATGAAAATAGGCAGAGTACAAATACAAACAAGGCGAAGAAGGTGACAGATGTCAGAGAGTGCTTGCACATCTGCAAAGCGTATGTCAATAGTGAAATCCGAGCGAAGTCATAAAATTTAAACAATATGGTGTTGGGTGCCAGGCTAGCCCTAACACCTGCCACCACAGGTGTCGGAGGGCCACACACTGAAAAGTGGGTGGTTGCCTAAATATTGAAAGAAGAGTGGCCAGGGCACACCAATAGCATGAATCCTGATCCTGATAATGTTCAAGAATAAGTAGAAAGTTTGTTCTTGGAAGATGATGTGTAGATATTTATTATAAGTGCAGGTAGATAGTAGAAATCTCAATCAAAAGACTGCGTTGTACAAAATGACCATGTGTCCAGAGCAGCCAGATGGTGATAAATGGTCAAAGTTACAATAGGATGTTCGAATGTAACAATAAGTCCATACAGCAAAACAGCCAAAAACGTGTAGGGCCGTAAAGGCGCAAGTCAGGTTGTCGTTGAAGTGTAATTGTGGACAAGTTCTGGTATAGGACAGGAGTGTGGTCTCTTAATTCTATTGGGTGCTTCTCTCTGGCTTTACAGAGGATCTCCTCTTTCAGTTGGAAGTCATGACCCGAGGTTAGTATGTCTGTGGGCGATGCCCTGTTTGTCCTAGGTGGGCCTACCTGTTGCACTTGGTCCATCTTCAGCTCCTTGTCGTCGGTGGCATCCAGTATGTGGCAAAAGAGTGTCCTTACATATCCACTCATGCCCGTTATCTCTGCTTTTGCTGGTACCCCTCAGATTTGCACATTAGTCCTCCACAAATTATTCTGGAGGTGTTCAGCATGGGTCTGGAGTTCAGTGTGTTGGGCTTGCAGTCGTACGACCTTGTTAAAGCCATTCGACTTCTTTAGAAGGCTGGCCTGGTTTGTAGTGGGTACCTAAAGTACGTACACCTTATACCAGGTCCAGTTATCCCTTATTAGTGAAATGTAGACAGTGTCTAGAAGCCAGGCTCTCTAGGAGTAGTGTGGATGAGCAGTCAAGGCCTAACTAGGAGACATGCAAAGCTCATGCAATACCACTGTAGTCACATAGACCTCACATACATGAAAGAAAATACTAAGTGTTACAAAAATAAAGGTACTTTATTTTGGTGACACAAATGCCAAAAATATCATAGAGACTATACTCCCTTAGGAGGTAAGTAATTCACAAATTATATACACTAATATGCAGAAATAGCTGTAAAACAGTTAGAAAACACTGCAATTAGTGAAAGTCACAATAGTTCGAAATGGGCCTGGGGGAACACAAACCATATACTAAGAAAGTGGAATGCGAAAGTCAGTTTCCAACCTAGGCAAGTGTAGTGTGTAGAGGGGCGCTGGGCGTATTAGAAAACACCAAAGGTAAGTAATAGAACCCACCCCAGAGCCCAGGAAAGCAGGAGTAAATCACAGTAACTTTCCTAGAACACACAAGAACACGAGAAAGAAGATATTGCAAGTACCAGAAGAGACTGCAAGACACCAACGATGGATTCCTGGACCTGAAGACCTGTGGAAGAAGGAGATTAAGTCCAAGAACCACTGAAGAGTCCAGGGAGAAGAGGAGCCCCTGCTAGCCCAGATGAAGGTGCAAAAGAAGAACCACAGGTGAATAACAAAAGTCAGTACTGCACCCAAGAAAACGGATGCGGGTTCCTGGTTGGTGCAAATGATGTCCCACATCTGATGGATGATTGCAGTCTGGTTTGCGTCGCTGGATTCTGCCAGCAAGCACATGCAAAGCTCACGGTTAGAGGAAAATGGCACTGCCTGGGACCAGGAGAGACCTGGTGATTATACCCAGGAAGGTGAGACACAGGGGGCTCTCAGCAACTCAGAGAGTCCTCAGAAGACCAGGCAGCGCGGACAGCACAGGGTCAAAGAAGGTGTAAAAGCAGACCCATGCAGCACTACAACAAAGGGATCCCACGGCGCCGGAGAACCACACAGGAGGCTGTGCATGCCAGGAAGGAGTGCCAGGGGCTTGAGCTGCACGGTGCACAAAGAACTTCGTGGAAAGATGCCAACAAGTCTTGGCAACTGCAAAACATGCGGTGCATGGGGGTACTGTCTTGCATGGGGTGGCAAGCTCTTACCTCCACCAAAGTTGGACAGTTGTACGTCAGAACTGTCGGGTCCACTTCAGTCCACCACCCGTGTTGCTGGATCCACACACTTCTTCAGGAGAGGGAACCCAAGTCACCGGTCGTCGCTGCAGGGGGTACCTGATGAAGCAGGGAAGTGACTCCTTCACTTCGAGGGAGATTCCTTTGTTCTTCTGGTGCAGGCTGAAGACTGGCTGTCCTCTGAGGATGCACAACCAGGTATGAGTTGCAGTTGCCTGCAGGAGCTGAAGATACAATGTTGCAGAAGTTGTCTTTGCTTCTTTGTTGCAGTTGAGGAGTTCCTGGAGGGTCCAGCTGCAGTTTCTTTGGTAAGAAGGTGAAGTAAAGGATGCAGAGGATTCCTGCTGGAGTCTTGTGATCCAAATCTGGAGAACCACCCAAGAGAGAGAACCCAAATAGCGCTGAACAGGGGATTGGTCAGCTAAACAAGTAAGCACCTATCAGGGGAGGGGGCTCTGACGTCACCTGCTGGCACTGGCCACTCAGATGCTCCCAGAGTTCCCTACCACCTAGGAAATCAAGATGGCAAAACCCAGGGACCCTCTGGAGGAACTCTTAGCACCACCCCAGAGGTGGTGATGGACAGTGGTCACTCCCCTTTCCTTTGTCCAATCTCATGACAGAGCAGAGACTGGGGATCTCTGAACCGATGTAGACTGGATTATGCAAGGAGGGCACCATCTGTGCCCTTGAAATCATTTCCAGAGGCTCTGGGAGGCTACCCCTCCCAAGTTTGTAAGACCTGTTTCCATGGGGAGAGGGTGTAACATCCTGGGCTTGAGGCTGCTCAAGCAATAGGAGGACACAAACCTGTCTGTGTGTTGCCAACAGCTGGGGCTGCCTGAAACACCTCAGAAGGCTGTAATGGTAGTACTGGGGTTCCGCTAAGGAGCCCCCAGAGTGCATGGAATCATAAACTAATGGTTGCAAAAGCCTTGGTGTATGATTCCAACATGTTTGATACCAAATATGGCCATATTTGGAGTTACCATTGTGAAGTTGTACACAGGTAGTGTCCAGTGCATGCATAAAATGGTGCCCCGCACTCATGAAGTCAAGGAAAACGGTCCTGGACGATGTGGGGGCACCTCTACTAGTGCAGGGGTGCCCTCACACACAGGTACTCTGCACCCAACCTTTAGGGTTCGAAAGCCTGACTTATGGATGACTTATGAGTGACCTGGTGCAGTGTAAATGGCAGTGAAAGAGTGCATGCACCATTTCCCACAGGCTGCAATGGCAGTCCTAGAGAAGCCTTTGCATGGGCTCCCTATCGGTGGCAAAAGAAATGCTGCAGCCCATAGGGATACCCTGGACCCCCAATGCTCTGGGTTCCTAGGTGCCATATACTAGGGACTTATAAGGGGGCACCAGTATGCCAGTTGTGGGTGGAATACTGAATTGCCAGTATTCTACAACCACAATTTCAGGGATAGAGCATAACTACTCAGGTCCTAATTAGCAGGATCCCGGTAGACACAGTCAAACGCACTGACAAACAGGCCAAAAGTGGGGGTAACCATGCTAGAAAGAGGCTACTTTCCTACAACCTCCTCACTTCATCCTCCTTATGGACAGTGCTTGGGGCTTCACTTCCTTGTTTTCAATCAGTCTTTTTATTACACTAATAGTGAATAATGTATAATTCACTATTGGTGTAATAAAAATTGGTGTAATAAAAAATGGAGTACACTTAGCTGCAATATCACCCTCCTTGGAAGTTGAGGTAACTATAAAACACTTTAAGTGCATGTTGTGTGCATGCTTGCGGGTGAAGAGTGTGCTTATGTAAAGGAGAGTGTGTATATGAGTGAACGTGTGTGTTTGTGTATGCATGTGTCTGTGTGAAGGTAAAGATGAAATGGCATGGGATGTCACTTCCACTACCCCTGGCATGTTGGTGAATTGAAGTCCATGAATTACTGCGATATAGATGACATCACTGATTGAGAATGCCAGCTGTGGCATTTGAGTGGGTGCGAGAAAGGAAAGTGGCCCAAATAATAAGGTGAAATGGTGAAGGCCATTGGAGAAATCAAAGTAGTCAACCACTAGTTCAAGCTACATTCAAATGAAAAGCTTGTCAGTAGGTTTCTTTGGCTTTCTCTTTTGTTCTGATGTTCTTCTTTATCTGGAGTTAATAAACTCCAGAGTCTATTAAAAATACTAAATATGAAATACTAAATGTGAGTATTAGAAAGAAGTCAAAAACGTAATGCTCCCTTCAAACTTCATGTCACACCAACAGAATATAAAACTCATTTTTTGAGTGAAAAAAACTAATGTGTTTTCTCAGACTCATAACTAAACTGTATTTTGGAATTCCCGGCTACTTTGGTTTGAAGACGAGGAGAGCTCTGAGCGTCAGTCTGTAGCCTGACGTTGTTCTTGCCTGTGTGCAGATTAGATAGCTGCACAATGAACATAAATTAGACTTTACATATTGTCTGCCTCACACTGCATAACTCACTCTTCTGCACTCTGTAAGCTTGTTCTTTGAAAGAAAGAAAGCACAGTGCTTTACACAATTACGTATTAGGAGTTACCTAATAAGTTGTGACTGGTCCTCAGTGAATCAAATTGTACCGAACCTGAAACACCTGAATATTGTGAATCTTCCTTAACAAACTAAAACTTACTCTTCTGCAGATTGGCAATGAGTTTATATGACTTTTGATACAAGATTGTGAGTCTTAGCAATAAACTGTTCTTTTGTTTGCAGCAGTGTCTGCAAGGAGTTGTTCTCTTAAAACCGTCTCAGTGGCCACGTTTACTTAAAAGCAATGATAATGAGTACATGCAATATTTATTTCTATTTCAAATAACAAAATACAATCCAACAAATACCACATTTGTGAATGCATGGCTGCAGAGATCTACAAGTCGCAGGCTTGAAGCTTGACAAGAGATAATCCTTATGATTCTACCATTAACAGCTTTCATTGTTGTCTAAATAAATGGTATTAACTTCACTTGCTTCACAAGGATAGATGGATGTTCATGTTTTGTCAATATACATTTATCTTCAATTTGCATGCAGATCTCTTCAGAAATTGAAATAACTGTAATTTCAGCTTTTTAAAAATTTGATTGCCTGGTTTCCAGTAACCTCATCTACCCCCACAATCTTTACTTATTCTGGAATAAAGATATTGGCAATATATTTTCACTCCATATTTAATACGAATCTGAAATTTAGAGTGACCAAGCACTGCAGAAAGACCATTTTGTAGTTTTATGATCCAAATGTTAGAAATTTCTGTCAATGTAATTCAATTACTTTTCCCTTACTCAATGAACAGCTTATGTCTTCGTTATGCTATGATTTGAAGTTTATTTAATAAATAAGATTGTATAATGCCATATCTCATCAAGGATTTAGTATCCCGTGGCATTCTGATAAATTACAACAGACAAATTATTTCAATTTCCTGGTTAAAATGTACTTTTGCCTGAAATTTTAAGACACAACAATACCTTTCCCTCTGTATGACATTAGCTGTTGCTGAAGCCCTTCACATGTTTCTGGAGACTCAGAGAAATCATGAGTAGTTTCATATTAGCAATAGCTGAACATAGTCCGTATTGACAGCTGAGACCTAATAACAGCACTTGTCAAAGTGGTCTACATTGTTAATCGCCCCACGTTGGATTACTCCAAATGCACAATGACATGTGATCAAGTAAAAAACAGATTAGGTGCATGAACAATCATACATAGAAGGGCAAGAATGGAACATTTGTCGGAGTATTAAATTAGAGCATTCATGTAATCAAACCAAAATGTGCGCAGGGGATAAAAAAGTCTATGTTCACTAATGTAAAAATATATACAGAGCCATATTTATGGCCACTTGGTACAGAACAGCATGTCACCCTGGTGCGCTGCGCTGCTCCATAGGTAAAGGGCAGGAATGCACTGTAATTAAAACAATACAGCTTATTCTTTTCTTTAGCCCTGTGCTAGAGCTATTTTTGCAGCTTAGCGCCAATGCAGGCATCCTTGCACCATGGTGCAAGAGTGCCTCCATTGTAGGGATGATTGTGCTTGTGCAGGAATGGGCACTTTCCTGCACAAAAAAAAATCCCCTGTGGCATGCTCCTCCTTCTATGTGTGCTGCAGAGTGCAGCACAAGTAGAAAGAGGATGTAACGAGGAGAAATAAAGATAGGTCTTATTGTTATGCCTCATCTGGGGAACCATAAGGTTTTGATGCATTTCCAGGTCTACAACATTTGGCAAATATGGGAATGCGCCATCCATGAATGTTGCATGGGAACATCCACCCAACTCCCATGGAATGCCTCTCTGTGGCAGAGTAGAACAACACAGTGATTTGTGCTGCGTTGCTTCACTCCAAATTTATGAAGCCACTCAGGGCCAAGCAAGGTGGCCTTGCATGGCTTCATAAATTTCATTTTGGGCTTGCATAGCTCTTAAACCACATAGCGTGATGCAAGAGCAACACAATAGGGCTCATAAATGTCCCCACCAATATCAAACATATCAAATACAGTTAAAACATAAAAAGGGTGAATTGCTTATGACTTTAGGAAAAGCATTTTTGAGCTCTGATTTAAGAGTGAGTAGGTGGCCAAAGGGAGGTATCAACAAATAAGTGAAATGAGATCAAGCATGACAGTAAACAAACAAGGGGCTGGACTGAGAGTTGGAAACTAATTGCCTTACAAGGTCCCTGTTTTTTCTCTGGGTATCCTTGTAGGAAAGTACCCTCTTTATGGTACGTTACCCCCAATTTCTGCCTGATGTCACTGTGTCCTGCTAACCGTGACCGAGCTTATGCTCTCTCTCCTCTCAATTTGTCACTACATACTGGTAACCCAGTATTTCATACCAAATTGGCATACTGGTGCCCCCTTATAAGTCCCTAATATAAGGCACTTAGGTACTCAGGGCATTGGGGCTCCAGGGGATCCCTGTGGGCTGAAGCATTAGCAGCATGACTTTTGTCACCCATAGGGAGCCCATGCAAAGGATTCTACAGGACTGCCATTGCAGCCTGTGTGAAATGGTGCATGCACCATTTCACAGCCATTTACACTGCACCAGGTCACTTATAAGTCACCTGTATGTCAGGCCTTCCATCCCTGTAGGCTGGGTGCAAAGTACCTGTGTGTGAGGGCACCCCTGCTCTAGCAGAGTTGCCCCCAGGTCATCCAGGACCATTTTGCCAGACTTCGTGAGTGCTGGGACGCCATTTTACACGTGCACTGGACATAGGTCAATACCTATATCCAGCTTCACAATGGTAACTCCGAATGTGGCCATGTAAGGTGTGGCTAACATCTGGAAATTGTACCCTAATACTGATTTTAGTATTGGTTTTACAATTCCATGCACTCTGGGGGCTCCACAGTGGACCCCCAGTACAGCCATACCAGCCTTCTGAGGTTTTCCAGGCAGCCCCAGCTGCTGCCACCTCACAGACAGGTTCCTGCCCTCCTGTTGCTTGAGCAGCTCAAACCCACCTTTGTTACACCCTCTCCCTTTGGAAATAGGTGTTACAGGCATGAGAGGGTGAGCATCCCAGAGTCTCTGGAAATGCTTTGAAGGACACAGATGGTGCACTCCTTGCATAATCCAGTCTACATCGGTTCAGGGACCCCAAGTCCCTGCTCTGGTGTGAAACTGGACAAAGGAAAGGGGAATGACCACTCCCCTGTCCATCACGATCCCAGGGGTGGTGCCCAGAGCTCCTCCAGAGTGTCCCTGGGTTTTGCCATCTTGGATTCCAAAGTGGTGGGGCACTCTGGGAGCATCTGAGTGGCCATTGCCAGCATGTGATGTCAGAGCCCTCCCCTAATAAGTGCTTACCTGTGTAGCTGACCAATCCCCTTTGCAGGGCTATTTAGGGTCTCTCCTCTGGGTGTTTTCCCAGATTCGGATTGCAAGACTCCAGCAGGAATCCTCTGCATCCTTTACTTCACCTTCTACCGACTTCTGCAACATTGTATCTTCAGCTTCTGCCAGCAACTGCAACTGTTTCCAGGTTGTGCATCCTCCGAGGACTGCCTGTCTTCAGCCTGCCACAGAAGAATGAAGGAATCTCCCTTGAAGTGAAGGAGTCACTTCCCTGCTTCAGCAGGCACCTCTCTTCAGCGACGACCAGTGGTGTGGGCCCCCTCTCCTGACAAAGTGCATGGATCCAGCAACACGTGCAGTGGACTGAAGTTGTCCCGACAGTCCTAAGGTCCAGCTGTCCAACTTTAGTGGGGGTAAGAGCTTGCCTCCCAACGCAAGACAGTATCCCGATGCACCACATTATTTGCGGTTCCCAAGGCTTGTGTGCCACCTTCCATGAAGTTCTTCGTGCACAGCACTGCTCCGGCCCCCAGCACTCTTTCCTGTGATGCAAAGCTTCCTGAGTGGTTCACCGGTGGCGTGGGATCCTTTTGTGTCATGCTGTGTGGGCCTCCATTTGCACCTTCTTTGTCCCCATGCTGTGGGACTACTGTGTGCGCTGCCTGGACTTCTGAGAGCTCTCTGAGTTGCTGAGAGCCCCGTCTGTCTCCCTCTTCTGGGTAGAGGCCACCAGGTCCCTCCTGGTCCCGGGCAGCGCCATTTTCTGCTACCCACGAGCTTTGCGTGTGCCAAGGCTTGTTGCTAGAATCCAGCGACGCAAAGAAGACTGCAATCATCCATCCGGCGTGGGATATCTTCTGCAGCAACCATGAATCCACATCTGTCTTCTTCGGTGCATAACTGACTTTGTCTTCTCAAAGGTGGTTCTTCTTCTGCACCTTCATCCGGGTTAGCAGGGGCTCTTGTTCTCCCTGGGCTCTTCAGTGCTTCTTGAACTTGGTCTCCTTCCTCCACAGGTCTTCAGGTCCAGGAATCCATCATTGGTGTCTTGCAGTCTCTTCTGGTTCTTGCATAATCTTCTATCATGACTTCTTGTGTGTTCTAGAAAACATACTGTGATTTACTCCTGTTTTCCTGGGCTCTGGGGTGGGTTCTATTACTTACCTTTGGTGTTTTTTCACACTCCTGCATACCTCTACACACTACACTTGCCTAGATGGGAAACCGACTTTCCACTATTTTAGTATATGGTTTGTGTTCCCACTAGGCCCATTGCAACGTATTGTGATTTTTACTATTTGCACTGTTTTCTGTTTTTACTGCTATTTCTGCATTCTAGTGTATATACTGTCTATAGTATTTACCTCCAAGGGAGTATAGTCTCTAAGGTATTCTTGTCATTGTGTCTCTAAAATTAAAGTACCTTTATTTTTGTAACACTGAGTATTTTATTTCATGTGTGGGAGTAGTGTGTGACTACAGTTGTATTGCAAGAGCTTTGCATGTCTCCTAGATAGGCCTTGGCTGCTCAGCTACAGCTATCCCTAGACAGCCTGGCTTCTAGACACTGAATACATGTCACTAATAAGGGATCACTGGACCTGCTATAAGGTGTAAGTACCTTTGGTACCCACTACCAACCAGGCCGGCCTCCTACAATCTTTGAACTCAGGAGCTACCTATGTTACTGGCATTGGTAACTCCAGTGGATTTCAAGTGGAACACCAAATTTCCCCCGCGAAATAGGGTATTAATAAAGTAATAAGGATCTAAATAAGCAGTTCCCATTGAATTCATTATTATTATTGGAACCCTCAACTTCTCATGTGTATTCCACAGAAACTCAACCCCTGGAGCCATATGGATTACAATTTGGACAATGAATGTTCACTTAAAAATAAGGAATTGCAGAAACAGTTTTCTTGGTAATTCCACATTATTCCCTGAGGATGTACCTGGCATCAGCAGACTAAGCTTCATGGTGAAACAGACAGATCCATTAAGTGTCCCCAGATTTCATAATCCTAATTTTACTAATAACCCACATCACTTGCTGATTTCGGAGTACCCAGAATTTTGGAATGGGGCTCCCCCGAGATGACAAATTATGTTTTTACCAGGAGTGTCATTACTTTATTAAGAAAGATGACAAAGGATTATAATTAGGGATCACTAATTTAGTTAATCTACCCGTGGAATAAAACTTAATTTCCAGTGAAGTCCACAATTTGTCCCAAATACAGGTGCACTAAAGCTCTAGCATGAAGAGGCAACACATTAGAAACAAATTAATGAAATGCACTAAATAAAATATAACCATAAAACAAAAAGAAAAGCTTTTCGAAAGCAGCAGCTTTAGGTAAAAAGCCTCTCCATTCACTTCTGGGTGACTACATTTTTTGCAGCTATCTAAGCGATCAAAAACTTTGCAGAATTGCACATTGTACGAGAAGAAAGAAGGAGGTGCAATGAAAGTGAGAATAATGTTCTGAGATGCAGAGAAACTGGACAATTTGGTTTTGAGTCAGAATGTGAGAGTTTATTGATTTTTGACATGCAAGTATGATTTTTACTGTCCAATCTGGCTAAACCCGTCAACTTAATTTTGTTATTGTGTTGATTTAACTTGTGGACTCCAAATAAATTAATTAATTAATCAATTAATTAATGTGGCTTAGACAGAATATCAGAACAATGACATAACGTTTACAAAGTAGCAAATCTATTGTGAGGAGTGAAAAATGGCGACCCTATCACTGTGTTTGCTTCACGGAACTGTGGGACTTAAAAAGCAAGCACTTGTATTTCTACGCATTTGGGGGATAGTAAACACACCAGTGGCTTAGGATATATGTCATTGCATTTTTTTAACTGGACACAAGTACTCTTAAAAAAAAGCAATACTTTGCACTAGAGAATGAAAAGAATAATTATTGAAGCACAATACTATAGTGACATCCTTGATACCATTAGGGACATTTCTGCCTCTGGAATATTAATAAATTATCCCTGCATCTATACAGAACATGTAGCTGTTCGTCCTCTCAGATTTAGGCTAGTATTTATAGCAATTAAGCCTAACAACAAGAAGGATAATAATATGCCATATATTGTTTAGCAGTTTTAAAAAAGCACAAGCTCTGCCCGCAGGTATTGGAGTGCTTTACATGAGCACCAGTTACATTACACAAGGACACATTCAATTTTTGATAGGCACAGGAACATTAAGTGATTTGTCCAGAATCACAGTCTGTTGAGCCAATGCTGAGACTCAAAGTTGGTTCCCCAACTGCAAGGTTGGCAGCTCTACCATTACGCCACACCGCCTCCCAATATATTTCTTTCAGCTCTTCAGTAACCCCACTCCATGGCCACAGCAGGGAGTGCACCTCTGCCTGATCACTCTTCTGCCCATTCTGGTACGGCACGGGGCACAGCAATGGAGCGTATCCTCCAGGAAATCCTCCACTAGCTGGAGGGGCTGGATTCTGGTATCTCTGCTCTATCAGCTGAGACTAAATCTATATGTCAGGATATTGGGGGATTCCAGAATCGGGTCACAGACCAGGAACAATGTGTTTCAACAGTGGATGGCCATCTTAGTGCAGTGCCGGGGAGAGACCAGGACCTCCTCTTGCCATGCAGCAAGGTAATTGACCCTGAAGAAAGGAGACATAGGGACAATGCCTGTTTTTACGGGTTTCCGGAACATATTGAGGGGACAAATATTGCAGCCTTCCTCCGTAAAACCCTCCTTTCACTGACGGGCCTCACTTTCGACCCCCCGTTGGAATTTCAGCGAGTACACTGCATGGGTCTGAATCACGCCTACGGGGCAACACGGCCTAATCCCATCATTGCCTGCTTCCTGTGACAGGAGCAGGTCTGGCAGCTCCTCACTGCGGCCTGCTACCATGACCTCTACCGGCACAAAGGGCAGGAGATCCACATCACGGCAGACTTCTCTAAGGAGACCAATGACTGCCTCAAGGCGTTCTTATCCCTGTGGTCCTTGGTCCACCAACTGGACATTAAATACAGCCTGTTTGAGCAAGCTCGAATGTAGATCACCAAAAACAGCAAATCAAGAGACTTTTTTGGCGCTAAGGACCCAAGTCTTTTCTTGGATAGCCTTCTGACCCAAAATATGGACACAGGGCCTCTGGCCTCCTTATCACATCTGCTGACACCCGTCCGATGTCTCTGCCCTGCCATGATCCCCAGGATGACTGCTGGTACAATGCAGGGGGCTCCCATCATAGAGGCAGAGACTCTGAGAGACTTCTTGAATGACAGAGTCCAGGCCCTGCAGGTGGTGATACACCTCAATCAGGCCCAGGACAGAGATTAATCCCACTCACCCCTGAAGCCTGCACCCTCATCCAAATGAGCTCCCTGCCGCCCTTGGTTCTTTGGCCTCGCCAATACTTCAGGACACCAACCTGCGTTTTGTAACCTCATTCCAACAGATGGATAAGGACTTTGTTACATGCTTATACGTGCTACAGGCCTCCTATACGGCACTGTTTAGGTTGCCACTGTGTTACATGTAATCTGGCTCAATCAGGGACCCCCTCATACTTCTACAGCTTCCTTCCCTCCAGCCTTAGACTTCCATCTTAAAAGCCTTGAAATGCTTTCTATGATGTTATTGCCCTTAATTGTGATAGAGGCTGACCTTTAGCCACCAATGTATTCATTGTAAGCTTATCTGTCGTTGTTTGATGTGACTAATGTTATGCTGATTGTAGATGTTTGCGGTACTAGGTGGATACACTGGTATACTTTGTAACTTCTTACCCCTGTGGACTGCCCCTCATGCGCCCAATTGTGTGGCTCGTCCCTGCACACTACAATTGTTTAAGTCTTCCCCTCTCATTCTCTCTTGTATCTACCCTACCTTCCCCTATGGGCCTTCACTCTCCCAAACCTTCCAACAAGGACCCCTTGGTCATACTGTCCAAACCCCACCCCACCCTCATACCACCTCAGATCGGTTCTGGGGGATGGGACCCTCAACCGGACCCTCTCCGGTGATGTTCGTCAGTGCCATTGGACTCAGCCCTCTCCTCCTCTTTCCCTCCCCCCACCTCCCTTGCACTTCCATCTCCCAGCTTATGCCTTCTAAGCACCCTTTGTGCTGTACGGGCCTAGCAGGTGCTCGGATCCAGAAGCTCGGACCCATGATTTACAGATCTAAGCCCTTGAGGTATCACTTCGACAGGTGTTGAACCCCCACATTTCGTTCTTCTTCACCCTTTCCAGACTCTTTCATACTGTTACCTTCCTTCTTCTTGTCCTGTGCAGCCCAATACTTATCTCTTATCTCTTGTTCATTTATCTTCCCTTCGCCACACACACTTACCCTTTGAGTCACTGCTATCTCCTCTAGCCCTATCTATGGTGTTGTCAGTGGCCCTTCTGTCTCCTTACCGGCCTGGGTCTGTAGTAGTTCACCTCTCACACTGCTCTCTTACTGCTCGTGCCAGCTTTACTGTTCTTCTTTCCCTCACCACTCACTCTCTCTCTGCCCAGTGTTCCCCTTCCCCTAGATTCCATGGCCTCCCATCCTCCTAATCCTCCTCCCCAGGCCACGTAACGACCGCCACCCCAATTCATCACACCCCTCATCTGATCCGAGTTCTCTCATGGAAGGTCCATGGCCTAACCCATTATGTGAAGCATAAGAAAGGTCTACCATACCTCAAATCGAAATGCGTTGATGTGGCTCTCTTGCAAGAGACCCACCTTGACGACCTCAAATCTGGTAAACCACGTCGAGATTGGGTAGGGAAGGCCATCCACAGCAGCTGCCCAGCCTCATTGACTTCGCGGAGCGAGATCACTAGGAAGCGCGGTGTGGTGTTTCTGTTCTGTAAGACCCTGCGTATTGCCATCGTCAAGACATGCTTTTGCAAAACTCAAAGTAGGGGACAGCTCACTCTGCCTAGGCTCTGTTTATGTGCCTACGGGACCTAAATGTTCATTCTTGCTCCGCCTCAATCATCTTCTCATTGAGATTAGGGCTTCTCGATAAATCATAGGAGGTGAATGGAACCTCACCTGGGATGCTGTGCTTGACAAGACTGGCCACATTGATGTCTGCAACAATTCAGACAGGGCCCTCTTGAGGGACATAACCTAAAATCAGGGCCTGGTTGACCACTGGAGACTACCCATTCAGCGGGTAGGGTAAATACCTTTGTCCTCTGTTCATGGCACCCAGTCCCGTCTGGATATTTTCTTAGTTTCGCAGAATTATAGGCGCCTCCGCTCAGGACAGCCGTGCTCTCCGACCATGCCCTGCTCCTGCTGACGTTGGACACGGGTCTCACTTCTCTGGGCTGCAAACCCTGGCGGATAGGCGTGCATCGCTACTGCATGTAGGAGGCTGGCCTGGTTTGTAGTGGGTTCCTTGAGTACTTACACCTTATACCAGGTCCAGTTATCCCTTATCAGTGAAATTTAGTAGTGTTATAGCAGCTTAGGCTGATAGAGGTAGCTATAGCAGAGCAGCTTAGGCTGAACTATAAGACATGCAAAGCTCATGCAATGCCACTTATAGTTACACAGTACTTATACACAAGTAAAGACAATACTCAGTGTTACCAAAAATAAAGGTAGTTTATTTGGGTGACACAGTACCAAAAATATCTTAGAGACAATAGTCCTTCTGGAGGTACGTATTATACACAATATATACACTAGACAACAAAATAAGGTAAGTAATTAGACATAGCATAGTGCAAACAATAGGAAATGCTATAGAGTGCAATGGGAGAAAATAGTCTAGGGGCAACACAAACCATATACTAAGAAAGTGGAATGCGAGTCACGAATTCCCCCCCAGACAAGTGTAGTGTGTGCAGAATCGCTGGGATAGTAAGAATACTGTAAAGGTAAGTAAATTACCCCACCCAGAGCCCAGAAAAGCAGAAGTAAAGTACTGCAAGTTTCCTTAGGACACACTACACCTCGTGATTGGAATTATTGCAAGAACCAACCAAGTCTGCAAATAACAAACAGTGGATTCCTGGTCCTGAAGACCTGCAAAGGAAAGAGACCAAGTCCAGAAGTCGAAAGAAGTTCCAGGAAGGACAGGAGCCCCTGCCAACCCAGAAGAGAGTGCAAAAGAAGAGTCCCTGGTTGGACGAAGACTGCAGAAATGCACCCTAGGAAGATGCCAGTGGGTTCCTGCATGATCCAAAGGATGTCCCATGTTGTGAAGTTGGATGCAGGTGAGTTTTGGTGCTGGTCCAACAAGCCTTGGTTCTGGCAAAGTCGCGTTTTGCGTCAACTGGCACTATCGGGACCCAGGAGGGATCTGGGGGCCTCAACTCTGTGTGAGGAGGAAGAGGGAGCTCTCAGGACTTCAGAGAGCCTTCAGAACACCAGATAGCACCCATGGGAGTCCCAGGACACAGGAACAAAGGAGGTGCAAAATGCAGTTGGTGCATCACTACAAAGGAAAGTCCCACGCCGCCAGGGAACAATACAGCAAGTTGAGCATCACAGGATGGAGTGCTGGGGGCCTGGGCCAGGTTGCGCATGAAGGAATTTTGCACAGAGGCCTCAGGAGGTGAAGAAGACGCGGAGCACAGGGGTACTGTCGTTCTGGGGGAGGGAAAGGTCTTACCTTCTGCAAATTGCGTCAGCAGGACCGCAGGACAGTCTGTGTCGATGGGGTTCACCCTCTGTGTCCTAAGGAGCAAGCTCGTCGCCAGGAGAGGAGTCCAAGAGAACCTGTCATCGTCGTAGAAGGTACCTGCGCGAGCAGGGGAGTGACTCCGTCACCCCACAGGAGATTTCTTTGGTCCTTCTGGTGCAGGGTGCAGACAGGGAGTCTTCAGAGCGTGCACACCGTGGAAACTGTTGCAGTTGCTGGCTGGAGCTGAAGTTGCGGAGGAAAAGTATCTCTTGTGGATACTTTGTTGCTGTCACAGTGGTTCCTGGAGCAGGCTGCGGTTGATCCGAGGTCAGAGGATGAAGTAGTAGTTGCAGAGGATTCCTGCTGGAAACTTGCAAGTACAATCTGAAGAGAACCCACAGGAGAGACCCTAAATAGACCTGAGAGGGGAATTTTCTACCTTATCAGGTAAGGACCTATCAGGAGGGGTCTCTGACGTTACCTGCTGGTGCTGGCCACTCAGAGCCCTCCAGAGTGCCCCCACACCTTGCAAAGCAAGATGGCTGAAGTCTGGGACACACTGTAGGAGCTCTGGGAACCACCCATAGGGTGGTGATGGACAGTAGTTACTCCCCTTTTCTTTGTCCAGTTTCCAGCCATAACAGGGACAAGGGGTCCCTGAACCAGTGTTGCCTGGCTTATGCTAGGAGGGCACCATCTGTGCCCTTCAAAGCATTTCCAGAGGCTGGGGGAGGCTACCCCTCTCCCGCCTGTTACACCTATTTCCAAATGGAGAGGGTGTAAGAGCATAAGCACTGAGGTTCTTGTTAGCAGAGCCTCAGTGACACTATTCACACCACACACACACATTAGGCCATAAACTATGAGCACTAGGGTCCTGGCCAGCAGGATCCCAGTTAGTCAGGCAAAAACATACTGACATACAGGTAAAAATGGAGGTAACATGCAAGAAAGATGGTACTGTCCTACACCGCACCCCTCAGGGCAACCTTCAACTCCATTCACACATCACCACTTACTTAAAGGATAATAAGGGCTTCGTCTCCTCTCAGAGATTACTGTGGATGGCAGCGAAAACCACCATATGGGGGCCAATGATGCAAGACACGGCTCTGCCTAATAAGCAAGAAATGACCTACCAACATGAACATGAGGATCATATCTTGTACCTTACCTGCCTTTACACAGCTCACTCCTCGCTGCCCATGCGCAGTCGTCTGGAACAAGTCTTGGTAGCCTTTAACAAACTTTGTACGTCCAAGGCAGAACACGCAATTCAACGCCTCAAAAGCAGACACAACAAACAGGTGAGGAAGGCTGGTCACCTCCTGGCAGCACAGCTGCGGCAGCTGGAAGCAGCACAGGCCATCCCTGCCATTTGCTCCTCGAGCAGAGAAGACCTCACAAGACCGCAGGAAATTGTCAATGAATTTGCTGCATTTTATCGGCGGCTATATACCCTAGAGACAGTGGGTCCAGAATGGTACATTTAATGCTTCACTGACACGTCCAGGCGGGTGGTTATTATGGCCAGTAGATATCAATGGGTGTCATCAACGTTTTATTAACTCCTCAGGGGTTTAAGACGAGTAGGCCAGACCCTTGCTATATATCACCAGAGCATACAGATATAATTACAACATATAGGGCCTCATTCTGACTTTGGCGGCCGGCGGAGGCCGCACGCCAAAGTACCGCCGTCGGAATACCGCTGCGCCAGAAGGCCGCCCGCTAGCCCAGCGGGAAACCCCCTTCCAGGAGGATGCCGGCTCCGAATGGAGCCGGCGGAGTGGAAAGGGTGCGACGGGTGCAGTTGCACCCGTCGCGATTTTCAGTGTCTGCTATGCAGACACTGAAAATCTTGGTGGGGCCCTGTTAGGGGGCCCCTGCAGTGCCCATGCCATTGGCATGGGCACTGCAGGGGCCCCCAGGGGCCCCACGACACCCATTACCGCCAACCAGGTTCTGGCAGTCAAAACCGCCAGAACCAGGCTGGCGGTGAGGGGGTCAGAATCCCCATGGCGGCGCTGCCTGCAGCGCCGCCATGGAGGATTCCTCAGGCCAGGGGAAAACCGGCGGGAAAACCGCCGGTTTCCCTTTTCTGACCGCGGCTTTACCGCCGCGGTCAGAATAGGCCTGGATGCACCGCCAGCCTGTTGGCGGTGCAATCGCGGTCCCCGGCCCTGTCGGTCCATGACCGCCAGGGTCGTAATGACCCCATAGTGTGGGAAAATGATACCAACAGTGGCTAAAATCATCCTCACTGAACGTGGTTAGAGAACACCTCAATCTCCTGTCTAACTCCACTGACTTACAAGATTTCTTGTCAGGCCCCAGAACACCACGTAGGAAGCGTTTCTTATATGCAATATACATTGAAATATGGAAACTTTCCCAACAAGATGCCGCTGCCCAGTTAAGGCAAATAGATCAGGAAAATCTAAAAAAGGCATTAGCTATTGTGGATAATGGGATTAACACCTTGTCCGACCGGATATATACAATTAACAACATTGTCTCTTCTGCTATAGACATTATACAATCTGATATGTCTTCTTTATACCACGGACAGAGTCAGATCAGGTCCATTATGCAGTTGGGTTGGAAGCTTCAAACATTGAATGCGTGTCGCGTTCCATGGCAGCATGTCAGTGCCAGGGAGAAATTTCCTTCTTCTAATCTAACGCGACAACAACAACTAATGGCTAAAAAGGAAGTGACTTATGTCATGCTCAACATCTAGAAATTAGAAAAGTTGCCTTTTACCGTGGCCGAAATACCATCGGCTGAGTGGTTAATACATGGGGTTATTAATCTGCCTATTTCCACACTACAATTCACCTCCTGTTTAAAACACATTCCAGGAGGCAGATATGAAAAGCTGGGAGATAGTTACATCCATGAGGTGTGGGAGCTTCCCTTCTCGTACAAATGCTTAATGGCATGAACAAGGTCTTTCTTAGCGGCAGTGAATGCGAGACTTCAGTCAGCCATTCGATGATTTGTAAACAGCTGTCTTTGCATGATGGCTCAATGTTAAACGCAAAGAGAAGCGCTTGATCTCTGAACTATATGTAATATAACGCCTCGGCTGCAAACTTGGCTTGTTCTCTTAAGGGAGTCCCAGTCCTTTCGATTAGACCTACGTTCCAGGTGATTTCAAACGGCAGCTACGTCCTTCTCAATAGTGAAAGCTGTTGTGGCATGCGGGCCGGAATAGTTTTCGTTGTTTCGGTCTCTAAGGTTGTTACATGCTGCAGGAACGTATTGTTTCCCCCCACTAAATTTAAGGAGGTAGCTGATATTTGGCCTTACATTGCTACTTCAAACATGAATTTTGACAAGTTGAGTAGACTCAAGGCTTAACTGTTTCAAAAGCATGTGGCCCTTACATCTGCGCGCGAGACCTACGCACTTCAAGTGGCAAGGTCATCAGAAGAAATACAGTCCCTGTTAAATACGAACTTTCCGAGACACTTTGGTGAACTCGTGGGATGAATATTGAATGCGTCCAGCACGACTGGAATCGCACATTTTTTCGAAGCTGTTGGTTCTGGTTTTCGTTCACACCTTCTCCTCCATATTCGGTTTGATACCTTTAGCTATCCACTCAATTTTCGGTAGTATTTTTGGGGGATTTCCGGTAACTTTGGCTTTATTAGCTGGCATCCTGCTGTTGCTGTTGTTTATGCGCAATGGCTGTCCTGCCGCAACAAGGAGAAATGACGGCGCTCCCATCAGCGCAGCTGTGTCGTGAGCGTATGATGCAGCATTTTGGAGCAATACTCCTGGAGTGTGACTGGTCTTTGTCATTCAGACCAGTTCTGTATTGCGCAGCCCATGTTTCGGTGCCTCTGGTGCTCTTTCGAACATGCACTGGAAGCTTGTCTTTCACAGCAGCGCCCCCCAGCAATAGATGCTGATCTGTTGATGCTCTCGCTGAGGATTCATTACCAGACAGGCGCACTGAGGTTGCGTTTGCTACGTGAAGCTAATTATGAGTTACCCTTTCTGGAGGAAGTTGCCAACAATTCATCAATGGGAACTCCACGGGATGCCGCCTTGGTTGACACTGGGGCTATGGAACACACTTGCTCCTTGATCATTTTTGGCGTGGACTTTCCGGTTCTGACACCTGCCGAAGTGGATGATCTCCTGTTCTCCATGGCTTGTACTTAGTTTGGAACTTTTCTAAATTGACATGTCTGTTGAATTCGGTTATAAGCCACATGCTCATGTTTTACATTGCCACTTAGTATGCTTGTGTGTCCTTTTAACTTGTCAAAATTGACCTGTTTTTTTATATATATCTTAGGTTGAGCTTTTAGCAATGAAATTTTAGTTTTGGCTTTGAACTACTTTAACCGACAAGGGGAGGGTGTTGTGTTGCAATTTCAGTTATAGCTCCATGCACGTTAGTTTAACACACTAGGCCGCTGTGCACTTTGACCTAGATATATTTTATTCAGCTTCGCATTGTTATTTTTACAATAACCAGTTTTACGGTCTTGTTTTATTTTCATCAATATAACTGTTTTTGCTTAGCCCAGCACTGTGATCTCAAACAAGACATTCTTGATCACTTTGTGCTTCAGTCAAGGCTACAGTTTGGTACATTGCCGGTGATCGTGGTAGAAGTTTAGTCTCCAACATTCATAGAAAATACACATCCTTACGTAGGGACTTTTTTTAGAACATCAGCTGTGTTATTATAAAAACACTTCCTAGTCCCATTACACGTTAAGAGGGAGATTCCAGCCAGGGAACTACGACTGTATGCTGATTGCTGAATGCTTCGATGCAGATGCTAACGCAGACTACAGGCCTTTGCTCAGGCATGAGGGTTGATATCCTCCCGGGGGAACCTGAAAGGCAGAATTAGAGCTTAACATGCTGTGCTCCGATTGTGACTTAGATAGGAAAAAGTCCATAGATTCTACTGACAATATGATAGCGTTATTCTTATGCTTCACTCTCCTCGTCACCATTTTAATATTGTCATGTTGTGTCATCCTGGTTATTGTAGCTCATGCTTTGCTATCTAAAATGCAGTTGTTTTATTAAACCAGACTTTAAAAACTCATACTGCTTCTTATTTATATATGAGACCGAATTGTGAATGGGAGAACCGGATGCGACCTGAGTGACCACGACTTCCCTGAGAAGTATAATATGTCATGCGCTCGGCTGCCCAATCATGTCTATCTCTTAGTGGAGATGAGGCACTGCTAGTTAGCCGGAGCAAACCCCGGATTTAGAGCAACAGGTGTCACCCGCAGTGGGTCAGACTCAGTCTCCCACACCGTGGGCGATCTTGCTGCTCCAAATCCAGTAGTCTCGTTAGAATAATGAGAACCTGACATGGCTAATTCTAAACTAACGGCAAGTTGTAAGTATGGAACTCTTAGAGAAGAAAGAATAAAGGATCAATTTGTATTAAAATGCTACAATGATAAAATAAGGGAAGAACTGTGGTTAAAGGATGAACTACCCTTAGAGAAGGTGCTTATTATAGCAAATCATGTTTAACATATGATTAATTGTGTCTGTGAGTTATACAATGAAAATAGACAGAGTACAAGTACAAACAAGGTTGAAAAAGTTGTAAGTCAGGACAAGCAAAAATCTAACGTAAATGTCAAAAAGAACACCATGGATGAGTTTAAAGTGAGTTCTGAGTGTCAAGGTATTTGTTTCAGGTGCAGTCATTTTGGACATAAAGATAATGCTGTTAAGTGTCCGGTAATACATGTTATGTGCAACTTTTGTGGGAAAAAAGGTAATTTTTTTAAGTGTGGCAAACGAAAAAACAAAAGAAAACAAACACATGAATTGAAAGAAATTGTTTTTTAAGTAAATGAGTGTAAAAAAGACCATCTATCAGAATGGGTCAAAATTGATCATTCTCAAACTCCTATTCTAGCTGGGGTCGGGTACCAGTATGATACTATCTTTTTGTTGCATATAGTTCAGAGATCAAGCGCTTCTGTTTGCGTTTAAGATTGAGCCATCACTCAAAGGGTGTCAAAGGCGTTCCACATGTGGCCAGACGAAAGGATGCAGCACTTACTGTTGCACCTGTATGTATGTGACCCGGTCCACTTCAGTTAGATCATAGTCTACTTTTTAAACTGCTCAAAGGGAATGATCCCTTGCCCTCCTCCCCCTCCACCCCTCTTGTCAACACCAAAAATGCTTGAGTTGTAGTCTGGGTGTGAACTCTGGGTTCTGCAGTATTGGTGTCATAGGGTAAGGGAAGGATGTCAGCCCCGCTTTGTCACCACTGTGTCCCAGGTCCGAAATACAACTAGTGCCACAGGTGAGGAGTAGATCATGCAGGCTCACAGTGTCTTAGGGAGCCAGATTTCCTTCCATATATGAGAGTCTGTTACCGTCTGGTCCATTAAAAAACAACATTTTTCAGCAAGTGGTCTACTCCATTCTACCAAGTACTGGAGCTGCGATGCTTGGTAGTAGAGCAATAGTAACAAGGAAGCAAGGCCACCCTCTTTTGGTGATCGGTTCGGGAGCTTGTGTAGGTGAGGTTTCCAACCTCCCCAAATGAACCGATTAATAGTAAGTTGGAGCGACTGTTGGGCGTGTTTGGGAAGTTCGAGAGTTAGGGGATTCTTGGAAGTGTAGTCATCTTAAAAGCAGCAATCCTGCCAAAACCAGGAAAGGCCTAGACAATTCCTCCCCGCGAAATGTGCCCTAACTTGTCTAGTCAAGTTAAGTCAATTGTGCATTGTAGAGACTGAGCTAATTGGATTCCAAGACAGGGGACATAGGATGGTGCCCATTTAAATGGGAACTGTGCCCTGAGGATCAGAAAGATTCAGGATGAGGGATTTTTCCATATTCACCTTAAAACCGGAGTAATTACCAAAGCTCTGTAACTGTTGCACCAGAGTCAAAAGGGAAATCAAAGGGTTAGTGACAGCTAGTGTTCAAAGGTGTTGAGCCAGAGGCTTCATGTAAAGGGTGACCTGGAGAGGAGACCGGGAACAACCTACCTCGCTCCCCAATTGATGACTAAAGGAGTGGAGGTTATTCCATTGACCTGAACGGTGGCCCTTGGAGAGCAATAGATGCTCTCAATCCAGTGAAGAAATGGTTCTAAAAAGCCAAAGTGTTCTAGTGTTTTAAACAGGTATGCCAATGGACTCAATTGAATGCTTTTTCTGCCTCTATGTAGAAGAGGAGGGTATCCGTCTTGGAGCATGAGGCTTTGTCTAATAGGTGGAAGAGACGCTGAGTGTTGTCTCCACACTGACGCCCCAGGATTAATCCAACCTGGCCTGGGGAGATTAGCCCTGGTATTTATAGTTTAAAGCGGTCTGCTAGCACTGAGGTGAACAATTTGGCCTTGATGTTCAGGAAAGATATGGGTCTGTCGGACCTGCATAAGGGAGGATTCCTGCCTGGCTTATGAATAACTGCTATAGAAGCCTCCAGCATGGAATCTGTGATGGAACCTGTAGAGGCAACAGAGTTAAATAACCTTGTCAAGATAGAGGCTATTGTGTGGCAAACAGTTGTATAGAAAGTTAAGAGAAGCCCTCGGGGCCAGGAGACCTCATGGACTTAAAATGGGCAATGACGGAGATCGCCTCTTTAACGCGTATGGGTTGTTCATGGGGTTCAGTAGTGTATGAAGGAAGCTGTGTTACCAGGAGAGTCGAGACATAAGTTGAGTCATTGTCTGTTCCCTGATCCTCAGGATACAGGGTTTCATAGAAGGTCTTAAATGCCTCTGTGATCTGAGTGTCGGAATGCACTTCCACAGTGGGTGATTGTTTGATTGCTCTGACATTTCTGGAGTGCCCTTTGGCTCGCAGGTGGTGCACCAAGAGCTTTCCACATCTATTACTCCTAGGTAGCATTTATTCTTTAGTTGGAGTAGCGCATACTCTGCTCTACCAAGGTCTTGCCGTTTAAGGAGCAGGCACGTGCGATCAAGCTCTCTCCATATTTGGGGCACCCCCATACATTTATGGACCGTCTCGAGTTCCGAGACTTTCTATTCGAGTGTCTGTCTTTTTTCTTTATGGGGGCGATTTTCAGAGTCTGAAATGTCCATCTATGCTCCCCTTAGCACTAACTTTGGAGTTTCCCACAGGTATACAGGTACTGGCTCCATGCTCTTTCTGCCCTCCTGCTGCTTCGGGCCCAGTTGGCCGTCATGGATCTCTATTTAGTCAGTGTCTCCCTTGGCCATCGACACCCCCAGAGAGTGCCTGAAGCAGTGATTGTCTTTCTTTGGTCACAGTGGCTGAATCCGGGCAGGTTTTGACAGCAGGGCTTTTGGTACAGTGCCATCTGGTTTTCTTGCAGGTTGGATCCGTGGACGAGTCCTCTCAGACTGATTGGGCCTTAGGGTCCTCGATGCCCAGTACGCTGCACACTTCTCGCAGGGACCGAAACTGAAACATTTTTCCATCATGTCGGAATATGATCCTGAATGGATGGCCCCAAGAGTAGGCAATGCCCGCATTTCATAGATGGGCCGTGAGGGCGCAACTCAGGTTGCAGTTGAAGTGCAATTGCAGACAAGTCCTGGTATAGGACAGGAGTGTGGTGTCTGAATTCTATTGGGTTCTTTTCTCTGGCTTTACGGAGGATCTCCTCTTTCAGTTGGAAGCCATGTACACAGGTTAGTATGTCTGCGGGCGGTGCCCCGTTTGTCCTAGTTGGGCCTGGTGCACTTGGTCCAGCTCCAGCTCCTTGTTGTCGATGGCATCCAGTATGTCACAGAAGAGTGTCCTTACATATCCACTCATGTCCGTTATCTCTGCTTTTGCTGGAAGCCCCCAGATTTGCACATTGGTCCTCCAGGAATGATTCTCGAGATGTTAAGCGTAGGTCTGGAGTTCAATGTGTTGGGCTTTCAGTCGTAGGACCTCTTGTTACAGCCATTCGACCTCTGTTGGAGGCTGGCCTGGTTTGTAGTGGGTACCTAAGGTATTTACACCTTATACCATGTCCAGTTATCCCTTATTAGTGAAATGTAGACAGTTTCTAGAAGCCAGGCTCGCTAGAAGTAGTGTGGATGAGCAGGCAAGGCCTAAATAGGAGACATGCAAAGCTCATGCAATGCCACTGTAGTCACACAGTATTCACACACATGAAAGAAAATACTCAGTGTTAGAAAAATAAAGGTACTTTATTTTGGTGACACAAATGCCAAAAATAACATAGAGGCTATACTCCCTTAATAGTTAAGTAATACACAAATTATATGCACTAATATGCAGAAATAGCTGTAAAAACAGTTAGAAAACACTGCAATTAGTGAAAATTATAATAGTTAGAAATGGGCGTGGGGGATCACAAACCATATACTAAGAAAGTGGAATGCAAAAGTCGGTTTCCCACCTAGGCAAGTGTAGTGTGTAGAAGGACGCTGGGAGTATTAGAAAACACCAAAAGTAAGTAACAGAACCCACCACAGAGCCCAGGAAAGCAGGAGTAAATCACAATAACTTTCCTAGAACACACAAGAACACGAGAAAGAAGATATTGCAAGAACCAGAGGAGACTGCAAGACACCAGCGATGGATTCCTGTACCTGAAGACCTGTGGAAGAAGGGGACCAAGGCCAAGAAGCATTGAAGAATCCAGGGAGAACAGGAGCCCCTGCTAACTCGGATGAAGGTGACAAAGAAGAACCACCTGTGAAGAACAACAGTCACTACTGCACCCAAGAAAACGGATGCGGGTTCCTGGTAGGTGCTTATGATGTCCCACGCCAAATGGATGATTGCAGTCTGGTTTGCGTCACTGGATTCCGCCAACAAGCCTTGGCACACGCAAAACTCGAGGTTAGCGGAAAATGGCACTGCCCGGGACCAGGAGGGACCTGGTGGACTTTACGCAGGAGGAGGAGACACAGGGGGCTCTCAGCAACTCAGAGAGCCCTCAAAAGACCAGGCAGTGTGCACAGGAGTCCCACAGCACAGGGACAAAGAAGCTGTAAAAGGACACCCACACAGTACTACAACAAAGGGATCCCACGCCACCAGAGAACCACACAGGAGGCAGTGCATCGCAGGAAGGAGGGACAGGGGCCAGAGCTGCACGGTGCACGAAGAACTTCATGGAAGATGCCAACAAGTCTTGGCAACTTCAAAGCACGTGGTGCATTGGGGTACTGTCTTGAGTGGGGAGGTAAGCTCTTATCTCCACCACAGTTGGGCATCAGGACCATCGGGACGACCTCAGTCCACCACCCATGTTACTGAATTCACGCACTTCTTCATGAGAGAGGACCCAAGCCACTGGTCGTCCCTGCAGGCGGTGCCTGCTGAAGCAGGCACTCCTTCACTTCAAGGGATATTCCTTTGTTCTTCTGGTGCAGGCTGAAGACTGGCTGTCCTATGAGGATGCACAACCAGGAAACAGTTAGTTGCTGGCAGGAGCTGAAGACACAATTTTGCAGAAGTCATCTTTGCTTCTTTGATGCAGCTGTAGAGTTCCTCGAGGGTCCAAATGCAGTTTCATAGGTAAGAAGGTAAAGTAAAGGATTCAGAGGATTCCTGCTGAGTCTTGCAATCTGAATCTGAAGAACCATCCAAGAGAGAGACCCTAAATAGCCCTGAAAGTGGGATTGGTCAGTTACACAGGTAAGCACCTATCAGGGGAGGGCTCTGATGTCACCTGCTGGCACTGGCCAATCAGATGCTCCCAGAGTTCCCTACCACCTTGGAATCCAAGATGGCAAAACCCAGGGACCCTCTGGAGGGGCTCTGAGCACCACCCCAGGGGTGGTAATGGACAGGGAGGTGGTCACTCCCCTTTCGTTTGTCCAGTCTCGAGCCAGAGCAGGGACTGCGGGTCCATGAACCCATGTAGACTGGATTATGCAAGGAGTGCACCATCCGTGCCCTTCAAAGCATTCCCAGAGACTCTGAGAGGCTACCCCTTCCATACCAGTAACACCTATTTTTAAGGGGAGAGGGTGTAACATTCCTCTACCAAAGGAAATCCTTTGTTCTGCCTTCCTGGGCTGCTCAAAAAACAGGCAGTCAGAAACCTGTCTGTGAGGTGGCAGCAGCTGGGGCTGCCTGGAAAACCTGAGAAGGGTGTAATGGCAGTACTGGGGGTCCTCTAAGGAGTCCCCAGAGTGCATGGAATAAAACAACCAATGCTTGCAAAAGCCTTTGGGTATGATTCCAACATGTTTGATACCAAACATGGCCATATTCTGAGTTACCATTGTGAAGTTGTACAGAGGTAGTGACCTACGTCCAGTCCACGCGTAAAAAAAACGTCCCCACACTCATGAAGTCCAGGAAAGGTCCTAGACGAAGTGGGGGCACCTCTGCTAGTGCAGGGGTGCCCTCACACACAGGTACTCTGCACCCAGCCATAAGGGTTGGAGGCCTGATGTATGGGTGACTTATAAGTGACCTGGTGAAGTGTAAATGGCAGTGAAAGGGTGCATGCACCATTTCACACAGGCTGCAATGGCAGTCCTTTATAAGCCTTTGCATGGGCTCCCTATGGGTGGCAAAAGAAATGCTGCAGCCCATAGGGATCCCCTGGAACCCCAATGCTCTGGGTACCTAGTCACCATATACCAGGGACTTCTAAGGGGGAACCAGTATGCCAATTGTGGGTGAAATACTGGATTACCAGTATCCAATAACCATTATTTAAGGGAGACAGCATAACTACTGGGGTCCTGATTAGCAGGATCCCAGTAGACACAGTCAAACACACTGCCACACAGGCCGAAAGTGGGGGTAACCATGCTAGAAAGAGGCTACTTTCCTACACAACCCCCCCAAACGAAGGACAATAAGGCTAACCTTGGTCAGTTGAGACTTTATTGTCTAAGTGGTGATAAGTGGAGAGTAGATCTGCACCACCACAGTGCAGCCGTCACATCTGGCGGACGCAATGTAATCCTGCCTCCATGGGCTGCTGTGCGGCCTGTCCACCCAAGAACCAGTGGGCAAGACACCCACTTGGGAAACTGTGGCCTTGCACTCCCCAGGACCATGCACAGGGTGTGTTGCCCCCTCCAGAACCAGTGGGCAAGACACCCCCTTGAGAGACTGTGGCCGTGCACTCCCCAGGACCAAGCACAGGGCATGTTGCCCTCTCCAGAACCAGTGGGCAAGACACCCACTCCAGATACTGTGGCCTTGCACTCCCCAGTACAAAGATCAATGGGCATGTTACCCCCTCCAGAACCAGTGGAGAAGACACCCCCTCAAGAGACTGTGGCCTTGGACTCCCCAGGGCAAAGAGCAATGGGCATGTTGCCCCTTCCAGAACCAGTGGGGAAGACACCCACTCTAGAGACTGTGGCCTTGCTCTCCTCAGGACCAAGCACAGAGCATGTTGCCCCTCCAGAACCAGTAAGGAAGACACCCACTTGAGAGACTGTGGCCTTGCATTTCCAGGATAAAGCACAGGGCATGTTGCCCCCACCAGAACCAGTGGTCAAGACACCAACACGAGAGACTATGGTCATGCACTCCCCAGGACAAAGAGAAAAGGGATTGTTCCCCCCTCCCTCCAGAACCAGTGGGCAAGACACCCACTTGAGAGACTGTGGCCTTACACTCCCCAGGACCAAGCACAGGGCATGTCGCCCCCTCCAGAACCAGTGGTCTTGTTTCCGCTCCCGGCTGATTTGTGCCCCTGAGGTGCCTGCCAATTTGCCAGTTTGCCAACTAATGCCCCTGCAGTGTTCTCTCTGTGTTGATACAGGTGACAAATGGGGCCTTGGACTTTGGCCAGTGGCCAAGTGGCTCACGCGAACTGAGGACTGGGCAGTGTCCCTTGTTCTGTAAAATTTGTAAATAACTGTTACATTGCCTAACTTATCATTTTTTTACTGTGTTGATATTATTACTCTCACTTTGGTTAATTATTTTTATCCTTGCATTACTTAGCCGATTTGAGGTATTAACTTGCTTTATTGTGCATCTGGTTGTGTGTATGGGGTGTTTGTTGTGCGTGTGAGTCACTCTCTTTTCCCTCCCCCTTTCTTGTGTGCTAGGCATCTGTACTCACCGTCGTCATCTTCGCCGGCATTGGTGTTTGTGATGGAGCAGAATGTAGAATAACATCGGAAATACATGCAGTTCTAGTTCCATAACTGCGTGGTTCTTCCCTGTGTCTCCAATGGTGAGTCCTTTCAATTCTGAGCTCAGTTTCCGCCAGGCTTTTCAAGTCATTGGTACAGCCCCGTAAAGGTGGCGGATTGTGTTGTTGTAATATGGTGGGTCAAAGTTCCGCCTGGATGTAGGCTGCTACCGCCGTGGTGGCTGTTGTTTCCACCCTGGCAGTTGGTGTGGTCCATTGGCTAACTTTTGGAGATCTTTCCACCATGGTCATAATTTGGCAGTAATTACCCCTGGCTTGTTGGCGGTATTACCACCACTTTATCACCAACCGCCAGGGTCGTAATAAGGACTATAATGTACGCAAAAAATTATGGTTTGATGGAAATGTGAAAGAGCAGAAGGTTAAAAGAAAGGATGTGTATAAAGAGTGAAAGGAAAGGATGCCTGGGTGGATGAAAAAGGATGCATGGATGAGTACTGGGTGAATGGATAGATTGGTGAACTGATGATTAAAAGATAGGGTGGATATTGGATACTGAATGGATGGATAAAGGATTGTGAATTTGGGTGAAAGACTGGATGAGAGGGAGTAAATCATGGTGGCTATGGGTGAATATAATAGGAAGAATGGAAGTATGATTGAACAATTGCTTGGATGAATAAAGAATGGATCTCTTCTGTAGAGGGCCATGCTTAGTTCTCACCTACTTTGCTTACTTTTGGTGTTTTATCATTTATGGTTATCAAAGATATGGTTAAAAGTGGGGGTATTTTGATTTATGTTCTAATACCATAACTAAATGTATTTGTTAAAAGAGACAGATGTGTATCCCAGCATCATTCATCCCCTTCCTGCCCATGGCATTTTGCCACCCATGACCAATTTATTTTACACCTGTTCAGATTATTCCCTTTAGGCTTTCGCTATACAGTGATCAAATAAGCCAAAGCTTAAGCACATGATGAATCAATAATCAGTGATGCCCCTCTATTCTTTTATAGCAACAGCTCTACCTACATACCTAATCCCTCTGACTTGCTCTGCAGTAGAGTAAGTCAAGTTTCTTTCCTTTCCATACTGCTCAGCAAATTAATGTGATAGTGGTTGAGGCCAGTGAGTAAAGTGGGACTACTAAGTGACCATTTTGATTTCAAGTTTGGTGTATTCTGTGATGAACATGCGAAATACAATCTATATTGCCCATTCCTTTCCCTGAAGTGCACTGTATCATCTTCCCCATCATCTACTCTCAGCAGACAGGATAAAAATATCACCATTTTAGACATGACATGTGTGACGTGTCTTATTTATTCATCTGCCACTTTGGAGTCAGGGTAGAAACTAAGTGAAAGGCATTTAGGGAAGGGGAGGGCCGTTGGAATTATTAAAGATAGATAATTGTCAGCTACAGCTGTCCCAGTTGCAGACGGCAGCAAAGTACTCGAAGCACAGGCTCTCATGCTTCCAATTATTTGGCACAACAACTTATACTCCAAGGTGCATAATGCCTTACTCATCATAAATGAGAGGTAATTCATTTTTATTTTTCCACTAAATGTGTCTGTTTAGTTATTAGAAAAGCCTTTAAAAAGAAAAGAAATGAAATCACTGTTTTTTTAATCTGGTCTTATTCTGCCATGATTATTTTATCCCAGACAGTCAGTGCTTTTCATGTGAGGCATATGTAGGTGAGCAAATAAAATTGGCCCTGTGACTCTCCTAATCATAATCACATCAGATTCCAACATCCCTAGGGGACCAGCAAGGTGGTGCTAGTGTGCCACCCACTACCGATCTTTTGAAGAAGTGTTTGTTCAGAGCATTGTTTACAATTTGTCTTATTTATTCTTCTTTTTCTCGATAAGCTACCCCTGCTCAACAACCACCACCAACCAGGCAGGAGATAGCAGCCCGTCAGAGGCAGCAGAAGCTGGGGAACATCGAGGCTGAATATCGGTGGCTGGTGATCCTGAAGGAAGAAGAGGCCTAAACAGCTGCCTCGGACCCCCAACCAAGGACCCAGCAGAGCAGCGTGCCAGCACCCAGATAGTACATTGCAGATACCAGCAGTCAGGATCCCTGACTGCTCTTGCTGCTGCACCCTACCGCTCCAACAGGACATTTCCCAAACACATCCTGCAGCACATGGACCACATGAAGATTAAGCTTACCACCGTAGAGCAGAGTCTGGACCAGCTTCGGATATATATTGACAGTGCCCCCTTTTTTAAAAAGAAAATTGTGTTTATTGTAGGGACTTGTGGGTGGAGAGGGTCGGGAGGGATTTGGGATGCACTTTGGACTTTTCGTTAGGCTTTTTGGGGACATGGTTATCATTTGTTCGTGAAAAGGGATGGGACCGTTGTGGGTGGAGAGGGAGGTTACATTATTTCTATATAATGAAAGGGAATAATTATTTAACTTCATTTGCACCTCAAATTTTAATTTTGGTGTTTTAGTTTGCACTGCTGTCTTTTATTGTACCGTGTTTTTTTTTAATCTGCTAAAAAGTGCATGTCATTTATTTATACCCTTGTTCTAGTGTCCTTTGTAACTATATATTGACCACAATGGGATGAGTGCCCTTGCCTACTTTGCCACAAACAATTAGTACACACAGACACTTAGTACACACAGATATCTTCTTCAGTAGGAGTTAATTACTAAATAAACAAGTTCACTTCAATCCATAATTCTCTTACCTGAATAGATGAAGTGAGGGAGTCTTCTTACTGCAGGATTTTTTCTAAGGTGGCATTCTAATAGGGTGGTAGGAGTAGTTTATTAGCAGGGTAGTGTGTTAACAGAGAAAACAGAAGGTGTCAATCCCACCTATGCAAACTCCAACTGCAGGATTAATTAAGGGTCATCCATAACTGTCAACTATATTGAAAGAAAACAGCGAGTTAGTGGGTCCCATATCATAACTTTTGAAAGACTGAGACCAGACTACCACAATGATAGCTTTAGACATACAACAAAGAAGACCATTGATAATAAAATCTAGCAAAATCAATTTCTTCTGGGCAATGGTGGGGAGCAACCAAACTAAACTTGGGAAATGAAATCATGGAGTCAGGAGAAGTGAGCTTAGACTCAAGAGTGGTTGGACCAGGTTAAGCATTTATGGAAAAATAAACACAAATGATAAATGAAGATGTTGATGGGACCAGTGTGGAATATTGCTCAGGTAATAGAAGGTTAGAAGGCCATGTAGTGATGTGGTGTCGCTTTCACCAAAACCGCAACCATGTGATTAATTTGTGGTGTGAATTTGGTCACACCTCAATATATCTCACAGCCGAGGGAAGAGGGTTAGGAGCTTGATTAATGGATGGGAAAGTGGTTTTGAAGAAAGATGTGACAAAGACAAACACTACACTGAAGAAACCATGACAATATTAGTTGGGGCGCTGAGCAGCACACTTCCATCCATCTGTTGTGAAAGGAAATGAAGGGATAAGTTTGACACAGTTCAGTTAAATGCATTGCAAACAGTCTGTCTGTCCCAAAGAGACCCCAGATAGTATATCCTAAATTTTACGTCTTCTAGTTTTGAAATATACAAATTATGGAAGATTGTTTTTAACCCACCCAGTTCTAAAAATTATGATCGTTAAAAGAAAAATGCTACTGTATTACCAATTTGGGGGATGCTTCTCCATTCTTCTTGAAATGTCCATCACTCTTGGGTGCCTGTCTGAATCTGCTTGGTAGGTAAGCTGGGGTCTTGAGTGTTCCCCAAGCTTTGTTTGAGCTTGACAGGAGTAGGAGAAGACCTGCATATTGAAAAAGCAGTAGCTGTACTATAGTAAAGGAAAAGGCCAAAGGGAAGCACAGTAAGCTTCCTGAGGAGTCAGGAGTTTCCCAAGAAGACTCAGAGGCAGAGCAAGAACATAAGAGGAGTTTCAAGTTTGAGCCAGTAATGCAGCAACCACATACTCGGCAGCATTTCCAAATCAATACACCTCTCTCCAGTTCACAGAGTTGAGTGTGTTCTAGGGCTCAGAGTCTTCACCATCATTATGGTTTCTCTTTGAAGTTGATAACATTCTCCTTCTAGCTGTTGAAGTAGTCCAGCCTTGAGTTTTTCCATCTTCCTCCTCTGGATCCTCCTCATCCCAGGCTGAAACCGAGCAAGGTAAATCTGTGTAACTAAAATGGCTGGTTTGTTCTGAAGAACCAGAAGAAAGGAGTGGACGCTGCATGTAAATTTCACTAATTTTGAAAGGCCAATCAGCTTCAGGAAAAAATGATCACCCATCAGCCCCCAAACATTGCAAATCATTGGAAACAAGTTTACAAATTTAGCGAACTCCCTCCCTCACTGTCAGCCACCACATATGTCAGTCATCACTCACAAATTCACAATCACTCAATATCTTACCACTCATTGGTGCAATAGTTACTTAGTAGTTACCTCTTCCAATCAAGCATGGTGGTTGGACAAAATATCTCCTCTTTGATGGTACCAACACATTGGAATTTGGCATTGGCACTAGCAGTCTTTTAATAAATGATCTTCAAGGGTAGCCCTGCTAGGTGATGTAAAACTAATAGGATAGACAATGGCATGTGAGGGAGGCAGGCATCATCTTCAATGTCCTGAAGCGTATGTGGGGCTTCTTCACTGCACACAGGTCCAACCCCAATCCGTTCTTATATGTGACTATAAAATGGTGGGGCAGCATAAATCCGACACAAACATAATGTTGCGCTAGCATTTTTTTTGCAAAGAAAGTATGAAAAAAGAAGTTCAGCGAGAAATGATTAAAAAGGTCTATGATGGCACTGGTATTCTCAGTCTAGGAAATAGAGTTTGTCCTCTAGTTGTTGGTCAGCTAACACACTTGATTCTGACCAATCATCCTCTTCTTTCTCCTGTGGTGTTTTGGGAATGGTGTAATCAGGTGGTATAAAATGCTGGTTAATTTTGATCATGGTTAATTTCTCCACGCTGTGAGGCAAGAAGCTTGTCCTTCTCACTGTAACAACTACACCCGCTGCACTGAACACATGTTCATTAGTCATGCTGGCTACAGGACAAGCCAGAAACTTTATTGCCAGCCTGCTGAGCTCTTTCATTGGCTCATCTTCCCGTACCAATACACCAATGGGTTTTGATCCAAATACACCTCTTTTGGGTCATCCTGATACTCCTGGAACATCCTCTTAATGGTCATTGATGCTGCCACTTGCTTGACCGCTTTTGCCTTCGCCTCTGCACTAAAATTAAGACCTGTCACATGAAACCAAGCCATTGCAGAGGATGGGTCTGATTCTTCTGTCACTGTTCTTGCTGGTTTTCTTGTTGGTGCGGTTGGTGGATGTGAGACAAGACTGCCCTCTCCGGAAGTTGAAAGTGGCATCCCAGAACTGCAGAGTGGGACTCTAAGTTCCAGTTGTTCTTCTTCCAGTTCTCCTGCTTGTACAACAATTCACCTCTTGTATTGTGACACATCCCCTTTAGAAAAAGGAATGAAGGTGGTAAGAATTTTTTTGTAGTGTAGATCAAGTAGGGTGGCACATATAGACTCTTGGGAGGAGAAAATGTAATTTTGCAGCCTTCCATTACAAGTCAAGCGATAACTTAAGCTCTTAAACAAGACATGCTCTTCTGGGTTTTTGTTCACACCCTCGAATGCGAACCTTTCAGATACCTTCTTTAGCTGCTCCTGGAGCAGATGTAATAATGGGATAGCTTGGCCCATTGTACTGTCCTTCTTGCTAACTTCTCGCGTGAAAACCTCGAAAGGGAGCAGCATCTGTGTAAGACATTTGACTAGGCCCCATTTGTGCGCATCATAGCTTTTTCAATTGCATCCCCTCCTCTTTGAATGACATAGTCATTGATCTGTTTGTACTGCTTAAACGTTGAAATTTATAATAGGTTGAGTTAAAACGTATTAGCACCTCCTATATTAGGGATGTTAGAAATGGAGTCTCTAGTTGGCAGTCAGTTTATATCCTGGCCAAGTAGGGACCCTCACTGTAGTCAGTTTAAGGGAGATACACAGCTCAGATAACCCCTGCTTACCCCCTGGGTAGCTTAGCACTAACCTTCAGCCTTATCTCAGAAGCAATCTGTAAAGTATGTGTACAAACACACACAGTAACACAGTGAAAACACCACAAAAGTACTTGATACCAGTTTAGAAAAATAGGCAATATTTATTTAAATCAAACAAGACCAAAATTACAAAAATCCAAACTATCCAATCAAAGATATACAGTTTTAAAGTAAAAGGAGTCTTAATCCATGGAAAACAATAAATGCATTGTTTTAGCACAAAGTACCTGGTATGCGTCAAAAATGTAGCTGCATGGGTGAGCGCGCATCAGAAAAGCAAGCGATGCATTGATTCTTTACTCCGTCGGGTGACTGATGCATTGATTCTTTCCTCGCAGGGAAGGGATGCGCTGACTTCCAGGGAAGCAACCTCGGGTCCGTGTGGTGATGTTGAAGATTTTGGTGCATGATGCATGGAAAATCCAGACATGTTGCAGCGATGAATCCATTCTGCACTGGCGATGCATCGATTTCACTGGTGCTATATTTATTTTTCAACAGCAGTGCAGGCGCTGCACCGATGTTTCTGCTGCTTGGCTCCGGTGCATGGACTTTCATCTTGGGTTCACCAGCTTCTCCTTTCAAGGGCCCAGGAACTGGATATTGTACCACTTGGCAGGGTAGGGGTCTCAGCAAGAGAGCTCAGTTGCTAGCAGATGAAGTTTTTGATGGCCCTGACACTTCAGAACATGTGGCAAGCTCAGTCCAAGCCGTTGGAGAAACTTCACAAGTAGGATTTCAGAAAGCAGAGTCCAGTCCTTTCCGTCTTCAGGCAGAAGCAGTAGCAGCAGCAGACCAGCACAGCAGAGCAACAGGCAGAGTGGCAGGTACTTCTCAAGCAGCAAGATCTTCTCGTTGGCAGAGTTTCCTCTTCATCCAGCAGTAATCCACAGCTGTGGGGGTCAGCAGTCCATTCCTTACATTCATTTCTGCCTTTGATGTCAACAACCCTGTCTCTCCCTTGCCCTGCCCCAGACACAGAGTAGGAGGTAGGTTGTAAACTGTATTGTGAGAGGACAGGCACAGTCTTTCAACCAATGGTGGAAATAGACCTTGCAATAGAGAAAACTAATGTAGCAGTATTCAACTATTAGGACATATAACACACACCAGTACATGTTCTACCTTTTAAATACACTGCACTCTGCCCATGCGGCTACCTTGGGCCTACCTAGGGGTGACTTACATGTAGTAACGGGGAAGGTTTGGGCATGGCAAGTGTGTACTACCAGTCAAACTGGTAGTTAAAAACTGCACACATAGATACTGCAGTGGCAGATCTGAGACTGGTTTACCGGGCTACTCCGTGGGTGGCACAATCAGTGCTTCAGGCCCACTAGTAGCATTTGATTTACAGGCCCTGGGCACAAATAGTGCACCCTGCTAGGAACTTACTAATAAATCAAATACGCCAATCATGGATAAACCAATCACCAATACAATTTGACCAAGAGCATATGGTAAGGTGCCCAGAGTCCTACAGCCAACAAAAACAGGTCAGAACAAATAGCAGGAAGGAGTCAAATAGTGTTGGGTGACCCTGCAAAAAGACTGAGATCCAACAAGGGTTTTAACTGGTACTCTCATCACACTTGAATAATTCACAACTGTGTCCCGGCTTTAAAAGAATGGCTTATATGAGTGTAGATGTTGTCCAAGTGGTCAGTATGTTGTTGACTATATCTTCTTTTTTAAGAAAGTCTTGCACAACCAGGTTGATGCAGAGTGCCAAGCACAGGATCCTGAAATAGCCACCGTCTGCCAGATCCTTGACTATGTTACCTCCAATGTCTGTGGCAACAAATCCAATTCAGATACTTCTGGGTCGCTGCAATTCAGACACCTTGCTAATAAATTTGTCCAAGATGTTTGCAGTTGTGTGTGATTTCTCCATTGTGAACATGGCTACTGTTGCATGCCACTGAACACTCTTAAAAGTTTCTTCAGGGCCAAGACTTGTAGAAAGTTTTTGTTTTATCCCCGCAAAAGAGATCTAGGGCCAGATTTAAGGGAAAATTATGGTGCGCGTCGCTGCCCCAAATTTGTCAGCGCCACACACCGTCATTTTCACAACACAGGGATGCGCCGTATTTAATAGAATATGGCGCACCCCTGTGTTTCCCCCGCGCCGGCACTGAATTTGCTGCTGTGCTTCAACGCAGCAACCCTTACATCATTGTGCAAAGATGGCTGCGTTGAGGGGGAGATTGTTTGTGTGCAAGAAGGAATACCTTCCTGTACAAAAACAGTCTTAAATGGTGATTTGCTGTTTGCAGAAGGTAGAAGGCAGCACATATAGAAAGAGCAAAAATCAAGGAGAAATGAAAGCATTTCTCCTCGTTGTGGCCTGCTAACGCCACTCTGGGGTGGCGTTAGATTTTGACGCTGCCTCAGGTTTACAAAAACTCGCAAATCAGAGACAGCATCAAAATGCAATGAGCGTTGATGTGGCATGCCCCCAGGAACACCCATTGCATGCCCCTTCCATGCAAAGTCCTGCATGTGAAGGGGCCGTATTTACCAGGTGGCATGAAGCCATAAAAAGTGGCTTAACACCACATTATAAATACGATGAGGTACATAGCGCCACTGGAGCGTCACTAAAAGTGATGCTCTGGTGGCACTAGGGGCTCTTAAATATGCCCCCTAGTGTGCAGTGATGCACATGTAATCAGACGTCTGACAAATGGTCCACATGTCTGTCATCAGGTAGATAATGTGGCCAACACTTTACTGCAAAGCTTGTCCAACCATCTGCTGCACATTGTGATGCAGCATCTGAAAAGAAGCTCTGGCTGAATAGGTCCAACTTGGAACCTTCCATTTCGGGCAGATGACTGCCACAATCTCTAAGAATCCCACTCCTTCTACAAAAGAAAAAGGGAGGAGGTTCAGCTGTAACATTTTTGCCAGCTTCCCATTGTACAAACGTGCCATTGAGTGGTTGCGGTCATAGGTCCACTCCTGCCTAGACATACCCATAATAATAATAGCCTGGATTGTCTTTTTTTCTGGAGCCACTGACTTAGGTGACTTCCGAGAAGCAGTAGGTTGTGGTAGACTCAATGTGTCTCTTGAGCACTTACTATATGCCATGGTGTCTGACTCTCCATCTGATTCTGAGTCTTCTTGTGCAATTGCGAGGTCACTGAGGTGGATGATTCTGGCACACTGCTGGGGGCTGGGCTGCTTTGAGTGAGGATGATGTTACCCTCTTCTTCCTCACCTTCCACTGTGATTTGACCGGTAGTAGCTGATGTTTCCTGGCTCTCCCCACCTTTACCATTGTGACCACATTTAGCCATTGTTTTAAGGTGCTTCTCTCACTGGATTGCGTGATGCTTTTTTATATGGGACGTCTGGCCTCCAGTACCATAATGTGAACCAGGCTTACCTCAACAAATAATCTTGTGGCCCATGGAGCATATCGCAATGTTCTGCTATTTTGGCTAATAGTAAACAAATTGCCAAACTGGGGAGAAGTACTTTCTTATTGGTCCAATGCCTGAAGAAGAACTGGATGGGTATGTTGATTGCCTCTCTGCAGTGAATACGTCTACTGAGGTATGGGTTACTGCATGTCTCTGCTGGGGCCTTACAAATATGGGAGCTGGTGCTGCTGCCTGTGCCACATCCCTTGAAGCAGGTTGGATAATGTCAGACTCCTCTGTGACTATGCCAGTTTCCACAATGACTGGCTCTTAGTCATCCTCTTCTCATCATCCTTCCCTTCCATGATTCTAAGGCTTTCTGGAACTTTTCTTTTCACTTGCTCTCCTGGCGTTTCCTGAACTCTGGAGAAAAGCTGCTTTTTCTTCTCACTGGCAACTTTCTTGGGAGCAACTTTATTTGAGGCCATCCTAATCTTTAGGTTGTCAGTGCCACTAAGATGCCTGAGCTAAAGAGTTTGGAGGACCAAAGTAACTGTAAGGCCTTCTCTTTGGCAGTACTGCGGGTGAGGTGGGTGTCTCTTCTCTTATGCACCTAAAAAATCAAGCAACAAAAACATTTAGGGGGTCATTCTGACCCTGGCGGTAATAACCGCCAGGGCCAACGACCGCGGGAGCACCGCCAACAGGCTGGCAGTGCTCCCATGGGCATTCTGACTGCGGCGGTACAGCCACGGTCAGAAACGGAAAACCGGCGGTGTACCGCCGGTTTCCCGCTGCCCTGGGGAATCCTCCATGGCCTTGGGGATTCCGACCCCCATACCGTCATCCTGTTCCTGGCGGTTTTGGCCGCCAGGAAGAGAATGGCGGTATGGGGTGTCGTGGGGCCCCCGTAACAGGGCCCCACAAAGATTTTCAGTGTCTGCCATGCAGACACTGAAAATCGCGACAGGTGCAACTGCACCCGTCGCACCCCTTCCACTCCGCCGGCTCCATTCGGAGCCGGCATCCTCATGGAAGGGGGTTTCCCGCTGGGCTGGCGGGCGGCCTTCTGGTGGTCGCCCGCCAGCCCGGCGGGAAACTCAGAATAACCGCGGCGGTCTTTTGACCGCGCAGCGGTATTCTGCCGGCGGGACTTTGGCGGGCGGCCTCCGCCGCCCGCCAAAGTCAGAATGAGGGCCTTAGTTACTGAAACATGGCATTTTTGCAGGTTGAAATAGTACAGACAGCAATCGTAGTGTCGTTGGTTACTTCTAGAATAAATACCAATATAATCAAATAATGTAAAGGCAATTCACATCACCACACCATGCAAAAAAATACATTTCAAATCAGACAGCACAACAGGCAGATCTAGCTCTTTGCTTTATCTCCATCTGTTTTAAAGAGAGCACCTGGGATAGGTAGAGAGGTGCATGGTTAAATGCAATAATCCTTTAAAAATCCTACGACGGCAAGGTGGTCCATGGGAAATGGAATAATCATTAACAAAATGAATTATGCTGTTGATTTGTCTGCAGTGCTCTGCAGTCGGGGTGTCCTTGAGGAAATGGAATTACACCTAAAACATAGAATGCTGTAGTACAGCTGTGCATCTTTGATAGATGGATGGATGGATGAGCAAGACAAAATGCAGAGCTGAATAAAATTTAAAATAACAAAATAACAAAATTTAAAGAACTACAATAAGAAAATTAAAAGAAAAAATAATAAATAAAAAAAATTACAAATCAAAAGAAAAAATGATAAAAACACAACAAACTTAAATATAGAATGTAAATTAAAAAGCTATTAATTAAAAAAAGTGAGGTAAAAAATTAAATATAAAAGAAATAGACCATTAACATAAAAAATTCAAACAGAACATAAAAATAAAAAATAAAAATAGAAACTTAAAAAAAAGATCAATGAATAACAATGTTTGTATGTAAGTCTATGTCAATGACACACTGGCTGCATGCACATAATGGCTGCCAGCCCTCAGCATGATCAAACAACAACAACAATGAGCAAGGAGGCATGGCAAATAAAGGACACAGGCACGCCTATTGCCAGGGACACTGGCTGGATGGACAAAATGTCTGCCAGCCAGCCACATGGTCAAACAACAACAACAAGGAGCAAGAACGCATGGTAAACAAAGAGCACATACAAGCCAATGGCAAATGGACACTGGCTGCATGGACAAAATGGCTGCCAGCCACATGGTCAAAAAACAACTACTACGAGGAGAAAGGACAGAAAATAAGAACACAGGCAATCCTATGGCAAAGGGAGACTGGCTGGATGGACAAAATGGCCACCAGTCACTGCGAACAAGGGGCCATGGGGAACAAAGAACACATGCAAGCCTATGGCAAAGGGACACTGGCTGGATGGACAAAATGGCCGCCAGCCACATGGTCAAACAACTGCAAACAAGGAGGCATGGAGAACAAAGAACACATGCAAACCTATGGACAGAAAATGGCCTTTGGCCACACTGTATGGAGAACAAAGAAAAATGATGGACAATGACAAGCACACACACACACACAGACACATATACACACACACACACTGGCCATAAGGAGGCATGGTGGTGGTAAAATTGAAGAAAAGCGCCCAACATTAATTCAATAATGCCTTTTCCTGAGTGGAAACATCCATTGCATTCACACACAACAAACCCCAGGTAAAATGGAACCATCAAAGCAAAAGGTTTATTAATACTACTTAAAAACATAATTAGTCTGAAGGAGAAATAAGATACTATGACGCAACAACCTACATCGACTTCTGCAAAGCAGTTCCAAATTATAGCTATCCTGACTCCACACATTACAAGCATTGTAAAAGTTGTCTTATGTGCCCTTCGTTCTCCTTTTGGAAGTTGGTAAACCTTTCATCATTTTTCTTCTTGATCTGCCTCTCAGGGGCATATTTATACTATGTTTGTGCTGAGTTAGCGTCATTTATTTTGATGCTAATTCAGCACAAACCTAACTCCATGTTTATACTTTGACACTAGACCTGTCTAGCTTCAAAATGTAGGAGTCACCATAATTTTTTGGATGCGTGAAACCACCTTGCGTCAATGAGATGCAAGGTAGGGGGTTCCCGCCCAAAATATGACTCTAAGACCCTAGCGCCATATTTATCCATCTGTGCAAAAAAAATGCACTGGTGGGAGTCGGACCCAAAAAATTATGTTAACCCTGTTTTGCGTCAAACTGTAATGCCTGTGTCTGACCAGGCGTTAAAATTAGGCACATACACCTCTATATAAGGACAACTTACCAAAGGAGAATTTGCTACCTCCAGGACAACATGGAAGTTGTACTGCTCCAACTAGGCACACACAGCAGATGTCCGCAACGGCAGCTGTTCCCTCCACCTACACAACAGCAACCCCAAACACCACAACGGCACCCACAAAGGCAATGCAGGAGGCAGGAGAGGATATTTCGGCAGAGGACAACCATCCTCGGCCTCAGGGAGCAAGACTTCATCAGGACTTACCGTCTCAACTGTGAGCCCATTCTACACCTGCTGGACCACATTGCACCGGACATCACAGCGAGGCTGAAACCTCCCTACAACATACCACCCATCACAAATCACTGTATTGCATATGCCGGCTTCTGGATTATTTAAGACCACAGGGGCACTATTGGCTGGTGTCTCACAGAGATCAATATCTGTTTACCTGCCTAAGGTCCTAGATGCCATCATCCGCCTCACACCCCACCACATCTGCTTCCCAAACACCCAGCAACTGCAGCAAGAGATCAAGCAGGGATTCTATCTGATTGCTGGGTTTCTGCATGTGCTAGGTGCAATGGACTACACCCATGCGCAACTGGTGCCATCTGCAGCTACAGAACACCTATACAGGAACTGCAAGCACACATATTCCATACATGTGCAGGCCATTGTGGACCTCCGTGGGCTCTTTTGTTTTTGACAATTGTTGATAATGTTTATACAGTCAACCAATAAAGTACTCTGTAAACACCTCAAATAAGTTTTGTTCAACAACACAAATCTTGGTCTCCTCATTGTCCAATACATAGATTTTTGGAATATGAATCTTACCTCAAGGAGTGTGTCAGAAAGACAGAAACAAAAAGAATGGTATACACATCTTAGGTGATGTAAGGGGTTCTAAGGACTCCAACTCACATATCAGTGACGGCCAAATCCCTAGCATACCAGAAACAGGCTGGCGGTAAGGGGGTCAGAATCCCCATGGCAGCGCTGCTTGCAGCGCTGCCATGGCGGATTCGCCCAGCCGGGGCAAAAACGGCGGGAAACCGCCGGCCCCGGTTTTCTGACCGCGGCTTTACTGCCGCGGTCAGAATGCGCTATGAAGCACCGCCAGCCTGTTGACGGTGCTTCCGTCACCCGCGACCGCCAGGGTCGGAATGACCCCCAGTGTGTCCATGGGAATATGTACTGGCACTACAATAAGCCGCCTCCCTGACACATGGCAGACTGTAAATCATGTATGGCACATACACATTGGTTGGGGAATGGTCAATGGCTTGGCAGTGTCATGAAGCAGCTAGGGGTGTTGAATCCATATACAAACACATTACAGATTGTATGGATTATGATTTACAGTGGTAGAATGCATCTGACAAATGATGGTCTGGCTAGAATGTAGGCAGAGTGTGTGACACGCCCATCTACATAGGATGCACAACGATCACAGAAATAGGCTTGATTCACACATACCCACTGCTAATAATGATAAATACATGTTGACAAATGTATGGGTGTCCATCCTAGGTTGCAACGGGTAAGCCATTGTCCACAATGAATGACCTGTGTCTGAATGTCTACGCAGTATGCTCTATACAACAACATAACACAGCACATAGCAATATAAACCACTCATTGTCACTTACATGACAGATCCATTGCATGGTACCAAATATACCTAACTTGCTCATACATGTAATGGCCTCCAATTTCACAATCATGTGTGGAATGTGTGAACGTGTGCAGCATTCTCCTACTCAGTCAAGGACCCACATCACACTGAGTGGGAGTAAACACAGCCATATCGTCAGCATCAGGCAAAGGATGAATACAGCACTAAGGAGATCATACACCTCAACATCAGCCAGTCATGGTAAGAGTCAGCTAGGTTGTGGCATGCTGGAAGAATTGCATTGCCACGTTCAATGGTGGATGTGGATGGACAGCTCTGAGATACCCACAAATTTGTGCTGATGCTACATGCCATGTCACCTGGAGACTACTCAAGTGCTTTGGCATGTGCAATGTCATATGTGTTTATGGCACTCATTCCATCTCACTAATGATGCCAATGGGACAATGACACCTGAGTTGACAGTTGTAGGAGGAAAGAATATTCCCATGTAACACAAGTCACATGTAGTATCCCGTCCCAATATCACCTGACAATTTTGCTGTAGAAGATGTATACAAGGTGCTAGCAGAAAAAAAGACTGGGAGCAATGGAGGACACAAACATACCTCACCAGTTATGGCAGACAAAAGGGATAATGACCAGACAAACACCAAAACAGACACTTGTAGACACCATTGTCTACATGTCAAACTCTAACTGATGCATAGAAAGGGTGGGAATTTCAGTACATGAGCATGACATGTGTTCCACCAACATACCATGTTAATTTCCCCTTTAGCATGGTACCGGAACAGGAGACAGTCACATACAATTCAATCTTAACCATATTATTTGTCCAACCTTTATGTCACAGCAGTCATGCAACCCCAAGCAGGGTGAACATGGACACAACTTTGGACTCCTAAACATCCATACATGTCCTACATGTGTAAGCACAGGACCTCTGTACCTGAGAGGGGAGGCTGACATCTCGTACTGCATTGGAATTTATCACAACCAGGACTGTATGTCCACAATTGTGCATGTCTCCATCCACTAGGGAGTGTGCACAGGCTGGAAATTAGACATCATAAATGGTAGAAATACCAGCTCAATAAACCCACGCACCACTGTTCTGACAACATCAATGTATGATCATGTCAGATGCTTGATGCACGTGCACAGGGGGCAGAGTGAACCTCCACATGCAACCATGGGTTTGTGTTGCCACACACACTCACATAGTTATGTAGGTGGGTAGGCCTGCTATCTGTTCTACACTGCAACACTGTGGTAAAGCACTATATGTGACAGTCATGGCTGACATGATGCTGACGTTTCATAAAACACAAATGGAGGCAGGCACACATATCTCAAAGATCTCAACACACATGTACCACCATAATGGGCTAGCCATGGTAATGTGAACGCACTCACTACAAAAGCTAACCTAGCAGTAATGGCATAGGTGTCATAAAACATGTGAGAGTATGAATGTACCCATCAATTGTGCACTGATGTACAGTACATATGTGCCAGTGATGTGACAACACAGGCAATAATGGAAAGGACAACTTCTGTCTATGCAGGGAGATGTCAATGTGAGCTTGCACACCCCCTGACACAGCAATGTCGTGACGTATGACACAAACGACAGTACACGTTTTCATACAGACAGTTGGCATATAGCATTCTCCACCAACACACTTGTCCATAACATCTGCAGCAACTAAGAGGCATAGGAAAATACATGGCACATGTGTAGCTGGCCTATAACTAGGTAATTACGATAAGTAACCAGTGGGTAGACACACATGCACACTCAACTTGACTGGGGATATGTGATGTCAATGCAGTCCCAGTCCACTGCATACTCTGAGTATATGGTGTAATGGTTGGCACATGCCTTAGCATTTGAATGATACAGAGCCATCATAACAATATGTTTGTTTTTAAGTAGACATTTAGGTCCTCATTACAACCCTGGCGGTCGGTGATAAAGCGGCGGTAATACCGCCAACAGCCGGCAGTAAAAAAATGGGATCACGACCACGGCAGAAACTGCCAACATAAACAGCCACTTTAAAACTCCGACTGCCACGGCGGTAGCAACAAACACCGCAGCGGTCACCGCCAACAGACAGGCGGAAGACAATGTACCGCCCACCCTATTACAAGGCACCAATCCGCCAGCTTTTCCAGGGTGGTACCAATGGCATCAAAAGCATGGCGGAAACAGTACACTGAAGGGGAACCACTCAACTTTCGACACTCAACGAAGAACCAGGACGCCATGGAGCCCAAACAACAGTATATACAAATATTTACAATATGTGCAGAGGGCCGTACACTGTCCTTTGCAAATGTCCGTGGCCCAGTGGGCCAAAAAAACATGGGCGAAGCCCACATTTGACTCCTGCTTCAAAACAGAGAGAACACTGCAGGGGCATCAGGTCGAAAATGGCGGGGGCACCTCAGCCGGAAGATGGTACTACGCCACTACTCCTGGAGGGGGCAACATGCACACTGTAGTGTCCTGGGGAGTGCAAAGCCACAGTCTCTCAAGTGGGTGGTTTGCCCACTGCTTGGTCCTGGGGAGTGCAAAGCCACAGTCTCTCAAGTCTCTCAAGTGGGTGGTTTGCCCACTGCTTGGTCCTGGGGAGTGCAAAGGCAGTCTCTCAAGTCATTCAAGTGGGTGGTTTGCCCACTGCTTGGTCCTGTGGAGTGCAAAGCCACAGTCTCACAAGTGGGTGACATGTTCCCCTGGTTCTGGAGGGCGCCTTCTGCCCAGTCTGCTGCATCCTGCCAAGGATAGGGTGAGTGGATGCATATATCCACTGGTTCTGGAGGGGGCCTTGTGCCCAGTGTGCTTCATTCTGCCACGGATAGGGTGAGTGGATGCATATCTCCACTGGTTCTGGAGGGGGCCTTGTGCCCAGTCTGCTTCATCCTGCCAAGGATAGGGGAAAGGATGCATATCTCCACTGGTTCTGGAGGGGGCATTGTGCCCAGTGATGCTGCACCTGGGGTGTGGCAGTTCATATTCCCTCACCTGGGTGTTTGAGGCACTAGATGTGCAAGGAACAGGTAGCATGATACTCCATGGAGGCAGAGCCAGACTCCGTCCTGCGGCGACTTAGGCTGCAAAGTGCTGGTATTGCTGGTGCTGGTGGTGGTGCTTCAAGTGGTGGGTGGAGGGTCCAGGCCGTCTCCTGCACCCATTGGGGACGCTGCTGATGACAGATGTTGTGGAACCGGCTGGGCATGTGGCAGTCCATTTGGCGGTACAGGTGGCGGTGCCTGCGGTGGTGTCTGTGGCGGAGATGCTGCCGGTGCTGGCCATGGTGGTGGTGCTGGTAGTAGTGGAGGGAGACACCAGGCCGTCTCAAGCAGCCTCGGATGGCTGCCCACTGGGGATGATGCTGCTGACTGTTGTTGTGGCAGCGGCGGTGCAGGTGGCGGGGCAGATGGTGGTGCAGGTGGCGGTGCTTGCGGCTGTGCTTTCCGCAGTACAGGTTGTTGGACTGTCAGGACTAATAGTGGTCACCAGTCCCTCACCTGGAGGCTCCGAGCCCTGAAGTGCCTTGCCTTTGTTTTTTTGCCCTTCCCCCCCTTGGCAGACGCTGCTTGGACCTTTCCACTGGCAGATGGAGTTTTGGAGGAGGATGCCTTGCTGGGTGGGTCATACGTCTTGTCCGTGCTGCATGCTGGCCCCTTCTTCACCTTGGCAGGTAGAGGAATCGGTTGGTCCTTTTCATTGTTCGGTGGCACACTGCCAGCCCTGACGGGTGCTCCCTTTAATCCCCTGGGACTTGCAGGTTCCACAGTGAATGCTGAGTTGGTAGCTGAGGTGCTGGCCTGGGATCTTGTCACCCTGGCCCTAGGGGAAGGATGGGGGGAGGCGTAGGGAAGAGGTCAATGTTAGCCAGGAAAAGTTTTTCAGACACACTGGGACGGTAAGATGGAGGGGGTTTGGAAGTGGAGGAAGAGGGAGTGGTTGAAGGAGGTGAACGTCTGCTGAGTTTGGGTGAAGGTGCATGGGCTGGATGCTGGTGTGAGGTGGATGGCTGTTGAGTGGGTGTGTGCCTGCATTTGTGTACTTTGGGAGGAGGGCTCACAGACACACTGAGGAGGACACAGGGGACGTGTACATGGTTGTGCGGGTGGTGACTGGCCGTGAGGGGTGTGTAGTGATGTGTGTGCTGGTGATGGAGGTAGTGGCTGATGATGTAGTGCATGCAGGTGTGAGTGGAGACGCTACTGGGAGGGAGGTGAATGAAGAGCAGGAGGGGGACACAGTGGAGGCAGTGGATGTGCTTGTGTGAGTGCCTGTGAGATGATGTGTGGTGCTTATGTTTTCCTGAGCCACTTTTGTGTGTTGATTTGTGTGCATGCTGGTCAGAAGTTGTGCTTGGGATAGGTTGAGGTAGAGGGGATTGGGTCTGGGTTGTGGAAGTTGGAGGGTGAGGCTGGACACAGGGACAATGGCTGCCATCAGTGCTGAGGCTAGAGCCTGAAATGCTCTCAGTTGGGCCGCCACGCCAGAATGAATGCCCTCCACGTATGCATTTGTTTGTTGCAAATGCCTCTCGACACCCTGGATGACATTCAGAATGGTTGACTGCCCAAAAGAGAGGGATCTCAGGTGGTCAATAGCCTCCTCACTGAGGGCAGCAGGGCTGACTGGGGCAGGGCGTGAGGTGCCTGGGGTGAAGGAAATGCCCACCCTCCTGGGTGAGCGGGCACGGGAAACACGCTACGGTGCTGGTAGGTGGGGTAACGGCTGTACCTGTTGTTGGGGTGGGCACAGAGGTACCCGCCACCGCCAGGGGGCTTCCATCGGAGGAGGAATCGCTGTCACTGGTCTCCCCTCCTGTCACCATTGTGGAGCTCCCCTCGCCCTCCGTCCCACTGGTGCCTTCACCCTCGGTGGATTCGGCCTCCAGGCCCATGTGGGATGTAGCTCCTTCCGTCGCCGGTGCCTCTGCTCCTCCACAAGATAATGCTAATGCACACAAGGACAGGGTGACAAAACAAAAAGGGGGGAGAGACAGAGGATACACTTGGTCAAGGCCAGCAACAACACTGCAGTTGGCGGACACAACACACAGGGAGCACTAGGCCATGCCCAACCAGTCACTAAGATAGTCACCAGCCCAAGGGGTACAATGCCTAACGCCAGCATCTGCACACCTGACACCCACGGGACCATGCCCAGTAGTAGTTGGCCACTTGTACCATTGGGGTAGGAGTGCTTCAGAGCCTGCACTCAAGGGACCTACCCTGCCATGATCGCCTTGGCCTAGGGACACCCACCCTGCTAGCTCCTAAAGTGCATAAAGTCAGCTTTCACAATATGTACTCACCCCCTTGTGGCTGCTGTGATGCCCTTAAGAGCCCATCCAACTCCGGCTAGGCCACTGCCTGGATGCGGAATATCAGGGGGGTCATGGTGCAACTGACACCCCTTCCACGTTGGGAGGCCAGCCCCAGCTGGGCCTCTGCCGTTTTCTTCATCCAGCGGCGTAGGTCCTCCCATCTCTTGCGGCATTGGGTGCTCCCCCTGTGATAGACCCCCCAGTGTACATACCTCCTTGGCGATGGCACGCCAAATACCCTTTTTCTGGTGGGCGCTGACCTAGAGGGAAAAGATAGCGGAAAATGTAATTACTCACCCGTCCGGACCGTCATACTCACTGCCCACCAGTTCACACCCATGCCCTGACGCACATAAACTGACCACCTCTCATGCAGCACTCAGGCCAGGACGCCTTAGCACCCCCCACAAGTGACTTACATCCACACCACTCCAAACAGGCATTGCCCACACATCATTCTCGTAGTGTACTCACCTGTTTGTCTGGAAGACCGTAGAGTAACGTGTACTGAGGTAGGACCTCATCCACCAGTTTCTCCAACTCCTCCGTAGTAAAGGCAGGGGCCCTTTCCCCAGACACTCTAACCATTGTCACTTCCAGACTCAAGTCAAAGCAGCACATGCAGTGTAGGTCCTTTCCTGTTGATGGTCAGGTAGCAAGTGAGTGAATAGCTAGAAAATGGTGGTGACGTCCGCGGCGGTGCGTACCGTCACCACAGGCGTACATCACAATTGGCTCCTGGGACCCTTAGGGCCCAATGATAACCAAGGCGAAGTTGTGCGGCGGTCATCGATCACCTACCGCGACACAGCACAACGCTAGCGCACTTGTTCCTCCTTACAGGTCAGGCAGCCGCCATTTCAGGGGGGCACATGGCATGGCACTTAGCTGCGTCACAGCACATATTGGCACATCCACTGATTCTCGAATTACACACTGCTTCTGTGACATAAATTCAAAAACAGTTGTGCCATATATGTGGAAATATGACCTTCTGCTAACTGTTCTCCTCCATAGGCTACAACAGCTGAGGCAGATGATGAGATGGCGGCATCCTCCGGTGTACAGACCCCTGGTGGACCTGTCGACAATGGAGGACAGACGCATCATCATCACATACAGACTTGATCGTGCCACAATCCAAGAACTGTGTGCCCAATTGGGGCCAGACCTACAGGAATACCCCCTCTAGTGCAGGTTCTGTCAGTGCTCCATTTTCTGGCAAGTGGTTCCTTTCAAACTACAGTGGCCATGGCATTAGGGATGTCTCAGCCAATGTTCTCCAACGTGTTGACCAGAGTGTTGTCTGCCCTTCTGAAGCACATGCGCAGCTACACCATTTTCCCCCAGGTGGATAATTTGGCCACAGTGAAAGCTGACTTCTATGCCCTGGGACATACCCCCAACATCATTGGTGCCATAGATGGTAAACATGTGGCATTTGTCCCTTCCCCAACAGAAATGAACAGGTGTACAGGAATAGAAAAAGCTATCACTCGATGAAAGTGCAAATGGTGTGTTTGGCGGACCAGTACATCTCCCATGTGAATGCCAAATATTCTGGCTCAGTGCATGACGCCTATATCTTGAGGATTAGCAGCATCCCTTATGTGATGGGGCAACTTCAGAGACACCGGGTGTGGCTAATAGGTGAGCCCAAGGTCCCCACACAGTATAAGTTGGGGTCTGAGTATGGGGTTGCCCCTAAGGGGTAGTGTGTGTCTAACAGTTGTCCTTCGATATTTGCAGGTGACTCTGGTTACACCAACCTCTCATGGCTACTGACCCCAGTGAGGAATCCCAGGACAAGGGCAGAGGAACATCACAATGAGGCACATGGGCGTACAAGGAGGATTATTGAGAGAACCTTCGGCCTCCTGAAGACCAGATTCCGGTGCCTCCATCTGACAGGTGGATCCCTGTACTACCCACTGAAGAAGGCGTGCCATATCATCGTGGCATGCTGTATGTTGCACAACCTGTCCTTGAGACACCAGGTGCCTTTTCTGCAGGAGGATGAGCCTGGAGATGGTCTTGTGGCAGCAGTGGAACCTGTGGACAGTGAGGAAGAGGAGGCAGATGAAGAAGATGTGGACAACAGAACAAACATTATACAGAAGTACTTCCAGTGACACACAGGTAAGAGACTGTAACTCAAATTTACATTACAGTAAACTTTGGGACATTGTACATGGCAGCCTCTTACCCTCCGTCTATGGACACTGACTGCTCCCTTTGGATTCTCTATTTTCAGATCTGTGTACCCCATTCTGGCTACTGCTATATGTACTGCTGCCCACCAAAGGTCATCCTGTGGTATATTTCACTGGACATAGACTTTGCAATGCTTTGATAATGTTGTAATAATACATCTTTCTAATCATTACACTGACTCCAGTATGGTTTATGTTTCAAGGGTGTTTATTTTTGTGCAAATTATTATCGGGTAAATGCAAGGGGTACTGGTGGAGGAATGTCCAGTTAGAGTCCAGTCTATTGGTATGACAGGTGCATTGTCCAATGGGGCATTGGAAGGAGAGCAATGGCAGTTCAAGGTGGACAGGGTGACATAGTGGGAGAGAAGGGTGACAATCAGAAGAGTCTTATTTCCTGGTGAGGGTCTTGGCAATGTTCTCTGTCTTCTGCCTGGATCGCAGGGACCATTTGCAGGGTGGCTCTCCTGCAGGGGGTAGGGTGCTGGTGGCCTGTTGGTCCTGTGGCGTGCCTCCTGTCCACTAGAGCCGGTGGAGGTGGAAGGCTGTTCCTCGGTTTGGCTAGTGTCAGGGGCCCTTTGTTGTGCTACTGCGTCCCTCATGGTCTTGCCCGCACCCCTGCAATGGTGACCAGGATGGTGTATATTTTAGTTAGGTCCTCCCTGATCCCCAGGTACTGTCCCTCCTGCAGCCGCTGGGTCTCCTGTAACTTGGCCAGTACCTGGCCCATGGTCTCCTGGGAATGGTGGTATGCTCCCATGATGTTTGAGAGTGCCTTGTGGAGGGTCGGTTCCCTGGGCCTGTCCTCCTCCTGTCGCACAGCAGTCCTCCTAGCTTCCCTGTTGTCCTGTTCCTCTGTCCCCTGAACCGTGCGCCACACTGCCACTGACCCCATGTCCCTGATCGGTCCTGGGTGTGTGGGGTTGCCTGGGGTCCCTGTAGTGGTGGACACACCGCTGATTGACGTGTCCTGGGAACAGAGGTATGGGCCTGCTGGGGGGGTGCTGTGCTGGTGTTTCCTGAGGGGGGAGGCTCTGTGGTGGGTTGGGAGCGTGGCAGGGTAACCGACTGTCCAGAGGTCCCTGATGGGCCAGGTTGGTCATCGTGATCCAGGCGTGCAGAGCTGCTGTCATCACTGTGGGGCTCTTCTGGGGGGGCTGGGTTTAGCTGGCACCTCCTCTCCGGTGACGTTGTGTAGGGGTCCTGTTCGGATGCAAATGCATTGTTAATGTATCTGTGTGTGCCATCTTGTGCAATGGGTGTGTTTCCCTGTATGACTGTGCTTTCCCTGTCGGCTTGGCCTTGTGTAAGTGGTGATTTTGTGGGCTGGGTGAGTCTCTCCATTGGGCATGCTGGGGTGATGGGTGTCCCTGCAGGTCTGTGATGGGGGTCCATGCATTGTTGTTGCATGCAGGGCTTGGTATTGGGATGGGTGGGTTGTGATAGTGGGATATATGTGAGTTGGTGGAGTGATGGGAGTGAGGGAAAGTGTGGGGCTATGTGATGGCATGCAGGTAGGGTGGGGGATATAGTAGTAAAGATATGACTTACCAGAGTCCAGTCCTCCTGCTATTCCTGCGAGGCCCTCAGGATGCATGATCGCCAAGACTTGCTCCTCCCATGTTGTTAGTTGTGGGGGTGGAGGTGGGGGTCCACCGCCAGTCCTCTGTACAGCCCTCTGTACAGCAATCTGGTGTCTTGAAACCACAGAAAGTACCTTCCCCCGTAGGGTGTTCCACCTCTTCCTGATGTCATCCCTTGTTCTTGGGTGCTGTCCCACGACGTTGACCCTGTCCACGATTCTCCACCATAGCTCCATCTTTCTTGCAATGGACGTCTGCTGCACCTGGGATCCGAATAGCTGTGGCTTTACCTGGATGATTTCCTCAACCATGACCCTTAGCTCCTCCCCTGAAAACCTGGGGTGTCTTTGGGGTGCCATGGATTCAGTATGAGTGATATGTCTGAGGATGTGTGAGGTGATGTGTGGTGTGATGTGTTGGGGTGTATACTGTGATGTGCGTGTATGGTGTATGGCTGATGGGGTTCTGTGCCTCTGAGTGAGTGGGTGCTCTTTGCTTGTCTCTCTGTGCATGGTCTCTTTTTTCATTGTAAGGGGTTGTGGGTAATGTGGGCGTGCGTTTTATAGTGGTATGAGTGTGAGGGTGTGGTGTGTGCATGTGTGTCAGGTGTGTGTATTTTGAATTGTCAAATGTGGTGTGGTTTTGTAAGTGTGTGCATTTTGCGTGCAGCGGTGTGTACCGCCAATGGATTACTGCGGTTGAATGACCGCTGCGTTGATTTGTGGGTCGTGATACTGTGGGCGTATTCCTGTTGGCGTAAAGGTGTGGGTTTTGCAATCGCCAGTTTATCACTGACCTTTGGTGTGGAGGACTTGTGGGTGTCTGTATTGTGGTGGGATTCTCTGTGTGGGTCATAATAACCGTGGCGGATTACCGCTGCGGTCACAGTATTTTGGCGGCGGTAGGTGGCATTTACCGCCAGGGTTGTAATGAGGGTCATAATGCCCACAGACATAACTATGTACTCCACCTTATACTCACTAGTCATACACATATGTGAACACATAGCACACATGTGCCAACAATCATGTGTACACAGTGTAGGACACATGAACATATGCCCAAATCATGGGTGAGTGCCTACAGCTGCGTCATGATAACACATATTGGTTGCACATACCAATGACAGCGCAATCACACTCAAACATAGGTGGGCAGATCTGCTGGCAAGGGAGCAGGATCTGCTGGACCATTTGGGGATCGAAATCGGCAGAACTGTTGGTAAGTCACCCATTGCCATTCAGTTGGCTGCATGTAGCATTTGACTGACAGTAGCAGATAAATCGGAGTGCTGCTTGTAATGGTTGTGAACATGTCGCATGCAACCTGTATGATAAGTCTCTGCCACACTTAAGGCCTGCAGATCAAACGTCATATATTTTAGACCATGCAGGACACGTATGATGAACCCCATCACAAAGGGGCATATATGAGAGCCCTTTGCGCTGCCATAGTGCCATGTGATTGAAGGTAATGCATCGTTGACCAACCATTTTGCCCATGTAGTCTATATAAAGTGTTGCAATGCATGCATTGCACCACTTTTGCAAGGCTTAACACACATCATGTCTGTGCCAGCCACAATGTATGCAAGGGGTCCGTTCTGGCGAAAAAAGGGCCTCCATATTAGCAATGTAAAGTCAATGAGACTGCTGCACCCCATTTGTGGCGGATTTCCTAACGCCTGCTCTTTGCTCCCGTTAAACATAAGCTCCCATAATGATCAATGGGCCCCTGGGTGCTTAGCAGGACTCGGGTATATGAATGATGATGCTAATCCTGCAAAGCGCCACACTACTGTCACACATTTTTGACCTTCTCCCCCAACTACCACCATGGTGTACAGTCTATTGGGGATGGCGCACACATGATGGTATCAGGAGCGCGCCCAAATCCCGCACATCACTAGGTGCTGCACCACTTCCATATCTTTGGCCCCAACTGTTGTGATGCATGCACAATGCAACTTTCCATTTATACACCTAGGAATGACAAATGTGCCATTAAAAATGCATGAAAGGGTGTTTAAAAAATAGTTAGTGAGAGCAAAATCAAGGCCTCAGTGTCACAACAAATGTTCCAAAGTATGAATTCCAAACACTCTGTAGGGCTGCTGAGCGTAGGTGTGAAATCTGTGCACAGAAATGCTTGAGAAGGGCCCCTATATACTCAGCAGGTGGGTCCATGATCTGTAGCAGCACCTGCTGAGTGCATCTTTGGCCTTCACATGTAAACATCATGTTGGCCCACACTGACAGCAAGCTTTGGCTTCATAATGACTGCACACACATGGATGTGAGTAAGTGGTGCACTAACCCCCACAAGGACAGTATGGGTGCAGCAGGTCTGCAATACTGTACTGCTATCGGCCTCTTGGTGTAATTTCGCACACGCCATGTTACGGAACCTGACCATGCACGGGGTCCAGACTACTGGCAGTTCCATTTGACCTCTGCATTGTGTACCAGAGTCAGTATTGGACACTGAACTACGTTGTCCATTTGCATTAAGTAAGATTTATACTAAGAAATATGCTACATACATCTCTTACAGGTGGACCTGCCCCTTACACCATTGGAGAGGTGGCAAGATTTGAAGACCCTGATGCATCCAGTAAGTGCCATTTTGTGGCTCCTGTTAGCTACTCCAGGGTTTGGTGTGAGTCAGCCAGAAGAGTGTAATGCAATGAGTGATGTTGTTTTCTGGACCAATGATAAGAAATCATAGGAGGATGGATGGTGACATCACGGGACATGTGTAAGAGGCCCAACCGCCACTGCAGCCTCAATATTTGAGAGGCTCTGGGGACACTATGCCCTGCACCGTGTATACATGGTGGGCTTAGTACACATTTTGTGGCTTCACATCAACTTGTCAATACAGCCCCTTCACATGCAGTACTTTGCATGGAAGGAGTGTACAATGGGTGTTGCAGTGGCTGTGCCATAGCAACACGCATACCAATTATACTATGTCCCATACCTGCACATTTCCTAACACTAGAGGCTGTAGCAAATCCTGCAAACACACCAAAGTGTGTCTTTAGCAAACCACAACAGGTTAACATATATGTTGGTGTGCCTTCCATACTTTCTCTTTCAATACACATCAAAAGTGCAGACTCCCTTTGTAGAATTTGTACGTGTTGGAAGGTGTCCCTCCATGCACACAGACTATCTCCCCCTCAACGCAGTCAGCTAAGCACCATGGGGTAAGGGTGGCTGGTTTGAGTACTGGAAGCAAGATTATCACCGGCGTTTCCACGACCTTACTCATATCAAGGTAGCATCATTTGTACATGTGGCCACATCGTGGGAAATGCAGCTGGAACCCACTTATGTAGGCTCGGGACAGGTTTTACACCTGGACACATGAATGTAGATGTACAGCAAAATTGAATACCAGCTTTCTAGTTGGCAGCCTCCCTAACAATTGGCCCACCCCTACACTCCATGATGGGTGCTCAGGCCTTGGGGTATCGCCAGGGGTGTTGAGCTGATGGATTGCATGCCCAACCCACCCCTTCAACTCAGGGAGACAGGAAATCCATATTTGTTGAGACATCTGAGGCTCAAAGTGTAGATGAGAGTGATGTTTGTCAGTCCATAGTCGGTTCCTTTCAGCTGTGGGCCATCATTATTTTCAATGGATTGACATCATCCCACTGACATGTCCAAGATACTGGTGCTGTATAGTTGTATATTGAGGCATATGAGGTGCAATACACATTTTTTGAGGCATGTGTGTAGACTGTATGTGTACTCAGCTGTAGCAGTGCAAGTTACAAATCTGTACATACCCCACCCAATGTTGATACTGATGATTGCTTGTCCTCATTTTGAGCTGCCAACATGACCAATGATGAACGGCATCAGTTCAACCACCAGTCAGAAAGGTACCGCAAAATCCTGGAGGTGCACACAGGGGACCGATGCATGGCACGCCATTTCCATTTGGAGAAGGCGGGCATTCCTACAAGGGGGACCCACGCAAATCAAAGGAGGGAGCAGGGCCAACATCACAGCAGAGGCTCCCAGCTGCACCCACCCCATCCAGCTCTGCAACACCAGTTTTGCCACCACTAGTTGCTGCTCCCTCGGAATTGGACATGGACTTACGTCGGGACGTGACCCTCATACTACAGCGTTTGGACAGCTTGGAGGAGGCACTGGCAGAGGACCGCAAAGTCTTCAAATACATCATGAAGAAGATTAAGAGGTCACACAAGAGAACAAATACTATAATGGACCACCTCCCAGTACCTTCCCCTCCCTTTAAAGTTGTACCATATTTTAGTTTGGGTTTTATATAGTTAGGGGTAGGTTAGTGTATTGTAGACATTAGTTAGGATAAGTGTAGTTGGGGGTGGGCTTATATTCTTAGGTTTTTGTTGGTGGGTTGTTGAGTGGGGGGTCATGTTGGGGTTTATAAGTGTTCTAATGTTAAAAATAAATACATAAATAAATGAATAAATAAATAAATAAATAACACAAAAAAGTATATATTTGTTTAGGTGATAGGTTTAGTTAGTACATGTATAGTTATAGTAATTGTTGTCCTACTTGTTTCTTGTTTCTTAAGGGGGTGGGGGGCCAATGTTTAGAGTGTGGTGTTTTATGTGTAAGTTAAGTTTCACATAGGTTAGATAGTTTAGTTGTATGATAAGCGTAGTTAGTATAGGTTAGTTTAGTTTAGGGTAGGTTTTAGTGTTTTTTTGAGTAGATCCTTTTTATAATAAATATCCTGTTATCATTGAAACCAGTTTGTGTAATTACTGTGGGTCCCAGGGTTGTGCCCATGTGTGTACTGGCCAAATTGGGGAAATGGCCTGTGGAATCCATCCTGCCTACGAAAGCCTCATTTACCATGGGTACTCCGTATAGACAACAGAGCTGTCACATTGATTGCAACATCACATCTACTAGTCCATGCATCTGCCATCCAGTGTACCCAGCACTCGTGATGACTATGTATACTTTGTATTGTACAGGTAGGTCTGGTACTTCAGCTGTCAGTGTTGGCGTCGTGTGTAGGAATGTCAGGTGCTGTGGCACATCTGACAACAGCGTCAGTTGGAACTCTATCCTGCTAAACTGACCAGTGGCCATCACTAATGAGGTTAGCTACCTTTGTATCACATCAATGAGTTCTTCTGGTACTCCCAGCAGGCGATACTGCCCTAGACTTGCTTTTCAGCCATATCTGCCGTAGATGGTGAGGGTACCATATACATGCTCATCATATGTGACATACTCAGTGAATTGTTTATAGGTGATGGGACCAGCATACTCATTTGTCATGCAAGAACCTTGTTTGTAGCTTTGTGACCTCACAGTCCTGCACTCTTGTACTGACATTCAGTGAGCAATGACATGGATTCACACATTACAATCATTTAGCAGAATCGATGGATCACAATAGATTTAGACATGCTGACAGTGTAGTAGGTATTTATTTACAAGTGGAAGTGTTGTAGTGTGATATTTACAATATCCAGGTCAGTGACCCCATTTGTAAAATCCATATATTTGTGAAACAACAGAAGTCCCGGGTTGAGGGACATGTCCTGAAACGTGTTTCAGTGTTGTGTCGGTCAATGTGGAGGAACAATAATTGCCAATTGGTAAGTGAGAGACAATGACAGTTCATAGCAGACAGATCAACAGTGTGTAGGTGAAGAGTACATATGTACTACTGTGATAAGACTGGCATGATCTTTAGCACAAAACTAAGGGTAACACTGCCCACATGGCATAGGCTGGTGCTACTGGGTATTTCTTCTGAGTAAAGGTGATCTGTTCCACATCTTCATCCTCTGATGTGTGTGGTGTTTCCTGTGCCATTGGCGGTGGTGGTTGGGAGGTAGGGGGTGCCACACACACTTCAGTGGTTGAAGATATGGAATCCTGATTCCCGGCAGCTGCCATTTGTGGAACAACATATGGCATCACTGCAGCAAGGAGGAGCTGCTGGTTTTTCAGGATACCAGCAACATCCCAGTGGTAGGCAGCCATGTCTGCCCTGAGGAAGGCCACTTCACACTGAATGGAGTCCTGGTTGTTGTCTGTCAGGCTGCTGCCAGTTTTGGAGGGCAGTTGTTGTGGTCTTTGCCTCATGGCAGCAGCTATGTCTGTCAGACACTGCTGGACTCCATGCAGTGGGGAGTGTGTGCCTCGTTTGACAGCTGTGTGTTCATTAGCTGTCACGAGGCACATGCGCATTCCCTGCTGGCTGCCACGGTCTCCATCCCCACCCACACCTGGTTGGCCATCTCCAGTTGGACTCCTACCACTGTCCTCTGGAAGTGTGTCTCTGGGTCCTCGGAGTCCTGAGCTGTGTGGGTGCTGGCAGATTGTGATATTTGGGTGTTGGGTCATCTGGGATGGCTGCTACATTAGTTGTCCCCCTTGCAACTGCAACTGGAGGTGGTGTCTGGAAGGATACCAGGACTTCCTGGAGAGACTCTTGGCTAATGGTTGTCAGCTGGTCCTCCAGGTCATTGGAGAACTCCAGGACAGGCAGATCAGCAGGACAGCCATCATCCTCTGCAATGGGACGGTGTAAAATCAAATTCTTTACATTGTGGCAGTTGACGTGTCACATTGCTTATTTGCTATTGGTGATTCAATGACAACTTACAGCCCACACATTGTTCTTGTACATTATGGGTGCAATTGCTCAGCCCTTTGCCTCACCTAAGTGTCATGTCATAGGAAGCTCAGGTGGCGCAATTGACGGTGTCAGATTTACAAGGTGTTATGTATTTCCTTTTGGAGGCTTGACACCATCTTATTATTGTGGCCCCTTCCTACGCATACATTTGCATGGTTGGGCCTTGCAATGGGTGTTGCAGTGGTCACAGCAACACACAGGCCACAGCAGCACACATTGTAATTTGCCCCTGTCCCAGTTTTCTGTGTTTTTCATACACCAGGTCCGCACCAAAACCTTACCCCACCCCAGGGATGGTATTACCAATGCACTACATTGTTGTTTCCTTTGCTTACTCCTCATCTTGATGTATGTGTATGTGTGCTACATTGCACAGCACACATGGACCTAGGAGATTGCCATTTCAGTTTCTGGTTGTGCAGGGAGGTGCTCCCTTCTACACAACTATGGCCTCTCCCTCAATGCAGCCATCCTTGCACTATGATGCAAGAGATGCAGCATTGTGGCAGTGCCCATAATTTGACAGTGGCACAGGGGTGGACCCAGGGAAGGGCAGCTTGGGTTTCATTTGTTGATGTGAACATCATTTTCTACATCACAGTGCCTGATGCCACAAAATAATGGACATTGCCAATTGACTACTGTTGAACTTAGATCAGGGCATCAAGCTAGTTTGATCTAGATTTTGCAGGTAGTTGTACTGGTGCACACATGGACCCTCATTACAAGTCTTGCAGTCCTACGACCACCAGACTGCCATTGGCAATATGACCACCGCCAACAGCGCAGGTGAAAGTGGCACAGGTTGTCCATGGGGAATGGTCCATGGGCCAATGGCCTGGCACTGGCAGGTTGCCGGCAGCTTACAGACTGGCAATACCACATGTCTTGTGACACCAGACCAGTATTGCAATCAGCGCTACCCTCCAGGTATGTTCCTGATTTTCTGCCAGACTTTGCATGGCGGTCAAATCCCCATACAAAGGTTGGTAGTTATGTGGTGTGTCCTTGGGTGCCCCTGCACAGTCCATGCACCTGGCATGGGCAGTGCAGGGGGCCCCATGCCCAAGCCCTTTGCGCTTTCCACTGTCTGATTTGCAGTGACAGTTAAAGCATGTGCTGTCACACCCAATACACCCCAAGATTGGCGCTGACTCCATTTGATCCATCAACAATGTTGTGGTAACTGCTCCACGGAGCTGACATGAGGATACAGATTTCCAACCGCCATCCCAGCATGTTACCCATACTGCCAACCATGGAGGGTACACTGCACTAGTAGTCATACCATTGCAAGACTTGCCCATGCACCATCCTCGGCCTGCCAATGTGAAATTGTACACTATGATGTTCACAGACGTACACCATATGTTGTGTTTGTATAATTGTTTACCCTTTCCTACTTGGCTCACATGGTTGTGTCAGAGTAGTTGTGGGCTGCCTGTATCTGTTGGAACCTACAGATTGCATACTGAAGTTCTTATTTTCTCTAGTGGCACAGTTCTGATCAGCATCAATATGTGTGGCTCCACACTACAGCAGGTTAGTTACACTGGGTTGTGCCATATTTCCTGTGATACAGGACCACCCTGCAATTCCCCCAGCAGCTGCCCAGATTACGTTTCCCTGCACCCAGACAGGCATCTTTACTGCATGATGAAGAAGTGGCTGTCTTATGAGGATGTGCTTTTTATGTGTGGGATGGTGGTGCTTCCTGCACCTGTCTGAGTAATGTTAGCTAAGGTGCCTTTTTAATGTGTGTTGTAAGATGCAACACATGTGTTTCAGCAATGGGACAAGGCAGTTGCAAAGTGTTACTGCAAGTGACACCACCATGACGTACACCCAGAAATGCTATTGACTGACTTCCTAGTATCTGATGCCTTAGTTGTGTTGGTAGGCTTTGTTTGACTATAAGCAAGGGATGTTGTGATGACACAGCCACAGCCACAGTAATTAGACGTGCCTTCCATCCTATGTGCTGCATATGTGCATGTTGGTATGTAGCCCTTGTGATTGACAAATGTCCAGGATGTGTATATGTTGTGATGCATGGCACAACCAAGGCATGTGTACATGTGTTGCTTATGTTTGGATGGTGCAGCTTGATTCATGGACAGTGTTACCCTCTGCAATCCTTACACATGCATTGTGTGTGTCCTATGTGCCTCCCCTTTCTTGCATTTGTTACATTTGCATTTCTAGTCCCCATGCAACTTACCCTGCATTTGTGGTGGTTCCTGGTAGTCTGCGCTCTCCTGCGATTCCAGTAACTAGTTCTTCCAAGATGACCACTGCAACCATCTCCCCCATATCATCCAGGTCCTCCTTTGGTGCTGGACTTCCTCCTCCAGTTCGCAGTGCTGCCTTTCTGTTCCTTGCCATCTTCTCCTTAGTTCTTTGCTTACAATCATGCCAGCATTTCTTGCACTCGGTTACAGCTCTCCTCACCTCTGCCACACTATTACTTTTGTCAATTATTTCCTGCCATATTGCCTCTCTCCTACTAATTGACAATTTGGAGGTGATGAATAGCTGATATTGATGCTCTCTCACAAGTATTTCATGCTCCTCCGCACTAAACTGACACTTGTGCTTTTTCTTCTCCTTTCCCTGGGACTTCTGGTCGTCATCCAGGCTGGTTCCTGGCTGTATGGGGTCATCCTGGGGTCTCTCCTGGCCTGCTGGTTCCATTTTCCCTCTCCTATGCAATGTTTTCTGTATTAGCATCTAAAGTTGACGCAAATGCTGGCTTAAAATGGTGCATATCCGTAGGCGACATATTTACGTGTTGTAAAACAGGTTAGAGTAAATTTTGCAGCGTTAACATCAGTTTGCCTTACGACGGGGCTCAAGGGTTAACGTCAATTTTTTTTACTCTAACCAGTTTTTAGCACCATGCTGCATCATAATATAAATATGACGCCCGGGTGGAGCTAGAAAATGGCACAGGCTAGCGCTAAACCTTTTGACACAAAGCAGTTGTGCGTCACAAAGTTTAAATATGGGCCTCCATCTGTTCATCCTAGTTTTTAGATTTTTCTTGCTTTGACAATAGGCCTGGAGGTGGGAACATGTCTTTCATTAGGGTGAATAAGCGGTCCATCAGCCACTTTGCTGAGCCACGAGGGTGGAAGAAGAGACTAACTTTGATTTTACAGTAATGGAACAGTGTGACTCTGAACCCAATAGTCTTGCAGCCTTTGAATTGCATTAGTGAGAATAGAGCAATGGATTGCCTTTTTCTCTTTAATATGGCTAACACCTCTCTCCTCTGCCTTTGGGTATTTTGGTGTTCTGGAGGGTGTATTCCCATGATTCTATGCTGAGGATGATGTCTGGGTTGTTGTGGTGTTAATGGTTCAGCAGTTCCGTGAGATTAAGGGGCAGACTTACGGAAAGTGGCACTGCACTGAAAGCAGCACCACTTTTCCTGTGCCATTTAGCGCCCTCTAGCACCACCATATGTGCGGCGTGTTTTAAATACGATGCACCATGGCACAGGGTAGGGGGCAATAGCATCATTCTATTTGACACTATTGATGTATTCTGCAGGAGTAGTTCCAATAACAGTCTGACCATAAAACGTTTATTTACAGTGTTCACCCTAATAATGAAGGATTTTAATTAATGAACCATAAATACAAGTAAAAACATTGTTAATTTTTGGCACACATTTCCTGAGTTGCAGCCACTTCCTTTCCCCATAAACCAGCAGCCAAAGGGTTTGTTCTGTTCGGGGTTGGGCCTACTTGTCCCAAAGGAAAAATAAATATAAAAACTTGTTGTCCTTGATCCCAAACAATATGTCCTGGGCATTGGGTGATAGGAATTCCATATCCCTGCACACCTTTGCCTATACCTTCTGAAAAATGACCTCTTGTGACCTCCAATTGAACCTGTCTGTAGAGTAAATCATTTCTTATGCTATAAGATGTATCAATCTTTTTGTTTGTTAGCCACTGGGTTTGCCTCTAAGTTTCAACATTCATAAGTCAACCCAACAATGGCAAGCGTGCACACCATATACTCCACATGCATGTTCCAGATATGACAACACTAAACAAGCACAAGAGGAACCCAGAATGTCTTCGTGAACCTGGGTATAATTATCACAAAACACATATTCATTTGAAATTCATTTTCAATCAATTTAGATATTATAGCAGAAAAATCTTGATACTGGTTAACTCAAAAAATAATTCTTAAATGAGGACAAAAATCATGTGTCTAGAATCTTAAAAAAAAAACTCAACTGAAAAACATGTTGTTAATGCTTTGCAAGCTGCATCAGCATATAATGGTGAATCATTTTTATAATCATACTTTCAGAAAATAAACAAAGAATGATAGTTGAATCATGTGATCCCCAAGTGAGAAAAGAGACACCACACCATAAAGCAATAAAGAAATCGCTTATAGTTCTGTGATCTTTGGTGTATCTTACAAAGACAACCTCTTATAAAGTTATGAAGTATGCTTGTCATGATAATTCAAAACATAATCGAAGAGGTCTTGTCTGATTAATATGTCAACAGCGTTTCGACCCTCATGCTGGATTCTAGGGTCTCATCAGGACAAAAAATTACCTGGGGTCTATATCCAGACTTCAGAAGTAAGAAAATACTGCGTTGCCCACTGTGAGAAGATGCTGCCAGTCTACCCAGCTATCATATAAAGGTGACAAAAACACCATTCTGGGACAGAGAGTGATACCAATATTCGACATCCATCTGAGGCTTTAATAATTCCAACCTTTCACCATTCCCCAGGTCATTTTCTGCATACTTCACAGAACTATAATTCTTTATTGCTTTATGGTGTAATGTCTCTGTTCCCACTTGGGGATCACTTGTTTCAACTATCACTTTTCCTAAAGTATAATTATAAAGATTATTCACCATTATATGCTGATGCAGGTTCCAAAGCATTAAAAATACGTTTTTCACATATGCGTTGATACTGGATTCAGTGGAGTTTATTTGTACGTATCTAGACAGATGATTTTCGTCTTCATTTAAGAATATTTTGTAGGAGTTAACCAGTAGTAAGATTTTTCTGCTATAATATTTGAATTAGTTGAAAATGAGTTCCAGATATGATGACAGCAAAAGAACCTATTTAAGGGAACTGGATCAGTCTTCACTTGGGTGATCAGGTAGAGAATCTCCCCATAGGCAGACTGGTGAAAAGGTCAGTGCCCCTGGACTAGAATCAAGCTGCTCTAGTATCAATCACCACATACCCTTGGAAGGGATGGCAGTGACCCGATAGTCTCTCTGACCATAGCACAGATCTGATGTAATCAAAAACAGAAATCACATGGAACTTCTCCAATTGCCTTGCATATTTGAGTTGTGCTGGTAATATGACATCCCTCCTGTTGATATCAATATATCTCTTCCATCTACTACAGCCTTTTGCAGCTAAATGAGTTTTGTGCTGATAATGTTATATTAGAGTTTGTAAACAATTGAAAGCCCTCCTATCTCTTGTGGAAGGGCTAAATTTGAATTAGAATTAAATGGTTTAATGAACCCCACCATAGCAATAGTTTTGTAGAAAACACTCAGGTGGTGGATATTACTCTTTATTTAAAGCTACCTCCTGTAATTGATTTTTATTTCCCTTTCAATAAGACTCTGTGGGCCTTATTTACAAACATGTGGCTTAGTACAGTGCCATAAGTCTTTTAGCTGCGCTGGTCTACACCAAAAGGAAAGAGCAGGAATGCACAGTGCATTCCTGTCCTTTCAGCCAGCACTAGTGCAGAAATTGCTGCCGAGCACCAACGCAGGCACCCTTGCACCATGGTGGAAGGGTGTCTGTGTTGTTGGCATGATTATTCTTGTGCAGGAAGTGGCAATGTAAACATTTCTCCTTGTTACGCCTGCTATGGGGGAGGCCAAAGTTTTTGGTGCTTCTCAGGATTTACGCTATGTTGTAAATCTGGGGCAGCTTTGAAATCGTTGGGTGTTGAGTGGGAACACCCACAGCAATGCCCATGGCATGTCTCCCCGAAAAAAGTGTGAGGCAACATACTGACTTGCGCTGCATTGCCTTACACCATATCTACAAGGCCATGTAAAGCTACGCAGGGTGGCTTTGCATGGCCTCTTTCATATGAGTCTGCACTGTGCGCCACCCGAGCGTCAAAAAAGTGGTGCAGGGGCCTGTAAATAAGCCCCTCTGTTTCCATCACTAACACCCACAGAGCTCCAGGAATGTATTATTGCTCAGAACATTTCAACACTAGAAGCAATAGAAATTAAGTAAACAGCAGAAAAAAAACTATACTACACAAAGTTATCAATTTGTCTTTTTATTCATGACATGAATTTTTTAATATGCACTTAAAGTGAAAAGGTTTTTATAGTAGTTGCCAATGATGAAGAAAATGGATCCTGTCCCCTGGAGAAACCATGAATTTTAAAGGAGACAGGCTTATCATGATCTGTAGAGTCGTGTATATTTCTTTTGAAAATATTTTCTCATATTTCTGAAGCAGGTTCCAAGATTGAAACACCCAGGGGTATCTTCATCCTCGTTTTCCTCACAGGAGTCACTCATGCAATCGATCTAAGTACAACAAAGAACAATCATAATGAGCTTCAAAATGTTAGAACATGTGTAACTAGAGTTCAAGTTGTGCCGTGTACCACACTCATTTGTTCTTCATTTTCCAATATTGCATAGGTTTGAACTAAAATGCCACATCATCTCACTTTTCATTTGTAAATTCCCCAAAAGAAGATGAACTACAATACACTAATTGAAAAAGGCTGTCGTGATTTTTCTGTTCAACATTAGATTTCGGAATAAAGAAGATCAGAAGGGAAAATGAATAGGAAGGCATTTCTGAATTAAGATGAGATATACATCAGTGCTTACTTTGATAACTAAAGAAATAATACTTTGAAAAATACATACTTAATGCCATAGGAAATTAAATTTTACATTAGAGAAAAGGCACTTGCTCTGCAAGCACAGACACCCTAATTCAGATAACATTTCATCCTGAAAACTTCAGCCTCTCCTTACTAGAGTCTTCTTAATCTTCTGAAATGTGATGCACCATAATTTGCAGGAAGTCATGTTAAGACACTCCTCTAAATTAAGATGTCAGTCAGTGGATTGCTAACTGAAATTGAATAATGAAGAGGGTGATGTGCATTTCATACTATTTATTACAATAGTTAGGTTTTCCTCATTAAATTTGATCGTTTTTCACTCATTGCTAGAAATGGATCATACTCACATGAATGTCTTGAAAATCAGCTACCTCAACTGATGTTGTGGGTTCTGTTTCCAGCTTGTTGCTTCTTGTGTCACTATGAAGTTCAAAATTCTTAGAATCCTGTCAAAGTAGAGAGACAAATATGTGTCAATGATTAAGCTTCTAGCTTTGTGTTTTCTGATTAAAGTGCTTCCATTGTTATTTTTCTGCAGAGAATCAACAAATAGAAATACAGTTGCTTGTTGTCCTAATGTTTTACTACACACACCCATATATCAAGCATCACTTGCCTACACATGTTGCCAAGATATCCATAACGCATTTCCTAATCCCATAACTACTAAGCAAATTCTCTAGATGTATCAGAACATTTTGTGAAGCACATCAATCTGAAAGAAACCTATGACACAACAGGATGAATCCCCACCAATCATGCTGCCTTTCTATTACATTCAACAAAGTCATTGGATCTTATACACAAGAGTAAACTTTACTGTTGTCTCCATCCTCATATGTACCACGAAAATCTAAATCAGGCCCTTAAATTAAAGTTGAAGTTTACCTTTGTGAATTTGGCCTATAGGCTTTAAACAAATGGATATGTCTAAATTCATTTCAAGTCTGCAATATCACCAATCAGTTGCAAAGTTGTTGATGAATTCCCACAAATCATGCTATCTTTCTATTAAGTTGAACAAAGTCTTACACAAGAGTAACTATACAAGACTTTGCCCTCGTAAAGTTACTACTCGTAACTTTACCTTTGTTTATCCCCAAAAGTAGTAAACTTAGGGCCTGATTTAGATTTTGGCACAGGGTTACTCTGTCACAACGGAGATGGATATGCCGTCCACTGAAATATAAATCCCATAGGAAACAATGGGATTTTTATTTCCGTGGACAGATATCCATCACCGTTGTGACAGAGTAACCCTCTTACGAAATCTAAATCAGGCACTTAGACTAAAGTCTAAGTTTACCTTTGTGAATTTGGCCTCTAAACAAGTGGAGCTGCCTCTATTCCTTTCAAATCTGTAATATCACCAATGAGATGCAACATTGTTGGCATAAATCTTTTCTTTATGACTAAATATAGATCTACACCTTCAATGTTAACACACAACATACAAATTCAAATTAGAGTAATTCTTTGGCTGGTATATGAGAAAAATGCAGACATTATGGCCCATTAGGAGACTCATCTTCCTTTAGAAGTTGGTCAGCTGCAGTTGGGACCCTTTCGCCGGTGATTACACAATTCTTGCTCTCACATGAGGAGTCCAAAGAAGGTATGTACGCTGTTAATGACAATTCTGAAAATGTTTTTCAATTCACTGTCTCTGTTCACCCGGGGAGATGGGTTGTTGACAGGATTGAAGGTAGAAAAGGAGTTTGAACTGGACAACACGGTATGGTCCAAATTTGGATGATGCCTATAGTATTGTTAATCAAGTCATATAAATATACATTATTCCAGAGGTATACACTGTGTAGCCTCAGAATTCTGGACTTTTATCTATTGGGGGGGGGCAATGTCTGTGATGGCAGGTCAAGCATGCCATATTATTAGAGTAGAACTTTCACAACCAATGAAGGAAATTGGAATATCCAGAAGAGGGGCCACGTATCCAGCACCCACTTTACAAATGACTTTGATGTCATGAGAAATTTCTCCTAGCATGACACACCCACATTTTGAGGCTTTTCTGTGCATGGCTGCCACCATTTATATGGCTGTCTTGCACATAAGTGACACCACTAAATACTTTTTGGTGGAAAGATCAATCTAAATTGAACTGCCACTCTCATGCAACGTCTTGAGGCATAAAGTAGATCACAATGACAGAGCCAGGGACAACAATAATATGTCTCACCTTAACTCTCTCTAAACATGAGGTGTGGAATAAACACATGAAAAGATGAGAATTCAGATTTTTTGTCATGTTTGCAAAATGGATTATTTAATCAACCTTTCAGTAAACTACTATATTTTTTAGCTTCTATGTTTTCTTTATTTACTATTTCGGTCTTACATGTCAAGCAAAAAATCTATCATACCTCTGCAGCTAGGAAGGGAGGATCATAAGAGAAATCTTTTGCTTCCCTTACAACCACATTTTCTGTTGGGGTGTATGGAAGTACTCTATTCTTCCTACTGAGTTCAAGATAGACCATGATGATACTGGTTTTGCGTGTAGCCTTCTGCTTCTGCCTTCTTTTCTCAGCTTCACAACACTGCAGAATGTCAACAAGAATACAGTCACTTTGCAATTTTTATATTCCACTAATTATACATCACACACTTTATAACCACATACTTTACCAAATTTCATTACCCTATTTCCGTAGTCTAAATAACTTAGTGGGACTTAAATTATGTAAGGATTTTTCTGAGTACAGTAATCTAGAAATTCTGAGGCATGAAAACAAGATTCTTTAGAAATTAAGGTGCATCTCATGAACGTGCATAAGAGATGCAGGTGTATAGACTAACAAACACCTGACTGACCCTGCTTTTTTCAACTATCAATCACTCAATGGTGATGTGATCAAAACATGATTTAATTTTGTTTGAGAGCAGAGCTAAAACAATTTTAACAAAAATATCTATTTAAATATTCCGTTAGTAATTTCCTGTTGTTTTTGTAATGTAACAATTTTGGACATTCGCTCAAAAATGTTTGTCTCCCCTAGCCTATATTTTATTTGTTTAGTTTTTCACTTAAAATCAAATATTTATAATCCTATGAAGTTTAAAATATAAGAACATTGGTTAGTAAAATGCTTTTCAGGTCAAACGTACTGCAAAGTTTTGTCAAATGGCCAGCACTGTATTATAAACATATGTTTGCTGTGAAATTCACTATCTCAACTCATTTCTGTACTGAAATATGAAAAATGAAGCCAATGTATCAGAGGAAAAGTTGTTCCCTTTGAAATAAATAGATCTGCACTTGGTATGTGCATACATTTTACAACACACAAAAGAAGAAAGCTTAGTTTAGCTGGCCATAGGAGAACCATGTAGAAGCAGTGCCCATCAGGAGTCTCATCTTACTTTGCAAAGTGGTCAGCTGCTTTCGGTACTGGTGGGTTGGTGTGAGTGGTATTGCCTGTGGAAAATCTGGAAGTATTTTCAATTGACAGTGTATATTCCCCTGGTGTGATTGGGTGTTACCAGGATTTAAGGTAGACGTGGGTTTAAAATGTAGCCAGATATTATGATCCAACTGTGGCAGCAATTCCTAGTACTGTGGGTTCAAGTAACATGTATTTTTTTTCTCATCTGTACAACCTGTATACAATGAGTAGGGGATGTGTATCCAAAGAGGCACCTCTTTGAAAGATGGGAGGGTCACTGTGGTACAAAAAAGGCTGTGGTGCACAGCAAATATATGTATTTAAAATATACCACCAAACACAGGTTACATGTGGAGTACTCAAAATACAAATGCCAGTAATGTGGTATAAAATGACTCCTACAACATCATAGACATTTTGAGGGTCTTCTTTGGATGACTGCCATGATTTACACAGAAGGTGTGACACAAAGAGTTGGGGATTTTCAGTCTAAATTGGGTCTCTTGTCTGATTCAATTTCTTGTGCCATTATGGCCATCACATCAATCTTTGCAACGGTCAACTAGTGAGGACCCCTTTCAACAGAAACACCCACCAAGTTCCTTAGATTAAAAAGCCTCTTTTAGGAATGCAATGTTCCCTTACACTAAAAGTGAGGCATGGAATAGATGTACTGGAAAGGCAGGCAGATGACGCTCCTGCTGTTTATGGTAGAAGACCTGTTTCAACCATCTCCAAAACTAAAACATAGATTTTTCTACATGTGAATTATTTAATCCATCTCTGTGCAATCCATGATATTTTGATATTTTTTCAGCAGTTATATATTTTTCCAAACTTCGCAGGCAAGCAAATGTACTATGCGCATCTGCACAAGTGGGAAATCAGTGCAATATGTTTCATTGTGCACCTTAAAAGAGAGACATCTATCATACCTGTGCAACTAGACTGTATGGGAGATTTATTGATTCATTTGCATGCAGAATTCCTGTTTGACTTTTATGAGGCACATTATTTGTTCTACTCGGTACACGATAGATACTGACGGTCATGTTTCTGCTTATAGTCTTCTGCTCTCTCAGTAGGATATTTTCAGTGTTACAACTCTGCGGAATGGCAACAAGAAGAATAGAGTTACTTGATATTTTCATGTTCCACTAATTATACATCCCATCCCCACAAACCCACACTCTTCATTAACTTTCTATACCGTATTACCATAGACTAACCTTTTTAGACTCAACCTAAACTATGTGAAAGAGTAATCTGGAAATTCTGAGGCTATATTAACAATAGTTAGAACGTACCAGTTGTAAGTGTAACGTTCCAATTTTGGATATTCATTTAAAGAAGTTAGCCTACATTTAAATTTTTCGGTATTCGTTTCAAAACACATATCTGTGTAAATATAAGAAAATGGGTTAGTCAAAAAAATCTGCTGTTCAGGTCAAAAATATTATGTCAAATGACCAGCACTATATTCTAAAGATAAGCATGCTGTGAAATCGCTATCTCAATTCGTTTTATCCTAAAGTATGACAGATTGAGCCCATGTAGCAGAACAAAAGTTATTCCCTTTGATAAAAATAGATCTACAGCTGGAATGTGAAAACACTTCAAAGCAAAAGAAACAAAAACATTGTTTAGCTGGCCATATGAGAAACATACAGATATACTGAACACACTTCAAAGCAAAAGAAACAAAAACATTGTTTAGCTGGCCATATGAGAAACATGCAGATATACTGGCACATCATGAGTGTCATCTTACTGTACAACGTGGTCAGCTGCTTTCGGTACTGTTGAGTGGATCAGTATCATGACTGCTCTGAAAATAGGAGTACTAAGAAGGGAGCGATATTGGCTATGAAAAAGCTGTAGTTTTGTTAATTGACAGTGTATATTCCCCAGGAGAGACTGGTCATTACCATGATTTAAGGTAGAGTGGGTTTTGAATTTTATGATTCAGTATTGGCTGCTAGCTTTGGTATTGTGGATGGATTAATAAACACCTTTTGTATCTGAGCTGTACATCCTGTATACAATGGGGAGGGGATGGGTACCCATACACCTATCTGGAAGACGGAAGGATCATTGTGGTTAAGACAGCTGTGGAGGTACCCATACACCTATCTGGAAGACGGAAGGATCATTGTGGTTAAGACAGCTGTGGAGGTATGTAGAAAAGACATAACAAACATATGCAAGTAAAATACACCCCCAAATAGGAGTTAAAATGTAGTACTCAGAATACAAATGCCCATGATGTTGTGTAAAATGTCTCCTAGAACGTTGTAGACATTATGAAGCTTTTCTTTGCATTTATGCCATGATTTATATGGACGTCTTGCACAGCAGAGATGCCAAAAAGAGCGCTGAGGGGATGCTCTTGCTAAATTGGGCAGCTGGCCTGATGCAATTTCTGGTGGCATTATGGCCATCACATAAATCTTTGTAAAGGTCATCAGTGAGGGCCCCTTCCAACAGAAGCACTCACCAAGTTCCCTAAATTAAAGGGTTCCCTTCTTCAGGGACGCCATGTTCCCTCACACTAAAAATGAGACAAGGAATATATTGATTGGATAGGCAGGCAGATGAGAATCCTGCTTCATATGGTCGAAGACCTGGTACAGTCTTTCCCAAAACCACCATCTCAGTAATCCGTGATATTTGTATGTTTTTAGCAGTTATGCTTTTCTTGTAACTTCACCAGCTATAAATGTTCTATGCTCACCTGTATTGCCGGGAAATCAGTGCCATATGTGAATGGTATTGGTTCCTTCATGAGCAGGTTTATGCTTGTGCAATTATATAGTTCATAATTCTGTCTCATCCGTTCAAGGGAATTAGAAAACGTCTGGAATGATCCTGTAGGCTTCTGCGCTCTCACTAGAGATTTCCCAGTATTGGAACACTGCAGAATGGCAACATGTAAAATATGGTTCTGGTAATTGGTATTATTCAAATAACATTTTCTACCCGCACTTTTTCCCAAAATGTGTCTAAAGCATTCCCCTAACCTCATGAAATTTGTAACATTTCTATTGAAATATGTCAGGAGAGAAAATACCATCTGGAAATCCTGTAACATTACAAAATTCGTTCAATCCAAATTATGATCAGGGCTGCTGGAATTGTGTGATTGTGCGGCCACAGCATTTTTCACATAAATATGGGCCTACAGCATTTGCCACATATTCCATCATATGCTGCATAATCTGCAGATTGTAACAAAAATAATGTTTTGGCTGAAATAGTTTAAAAGTTACTAGAAATGCAGTAACTTGTGTTGCCGCACAGTGAAAGGCCATTTGCAGAGGTTGACTGGTCACTTTTTTCTTGCTTATGGCTATGTTTTGGTGGTAAACTAGTGCTAATGAGGTGCAACCCATGCAAAGACAAAACAACAAACTAATACTATCAGAAAATATGCTGCATTACACTGCATATTAAGCCTCTCTTGCAGCATACTTTAGTCAAACTTCGTTGCATAAATTGGACCGCTCCTGCAGCATTATTCCAGTGGCTTAGAGTGGTTTTGGAATCAGCACAGGAGAGCTTTTGATGTGCACCTGCCTAAATTCTGACATGTGTTAATGGTAAAACCTTTGACAATGACATATTGCTAGAGCAGAACAGACTGGATGCAAAAACATGGTAGGCTCTGATAAAAAACAGTAATTTATAACTTATTTCCCTACAAGTGGACTGAGCCCATTTTACCACCAGGTGATGCAGAGGACTTATAGCATATTTTGGATGGCCTTATTTTTTAGCTGCCTGTGGTTGTTTTAGCTTACTGCATAACTTCAACTTGGACTCTTTAGTCAGGCTTTATGTTGCGAGAGTCTTCTCCATCATTTTATACTCACTTCATCAGGTTTGGAACTAGTATCAAGTCCATAATCAAATGTATTTTCTTTCTCCTGGTCTTCATTGCAGATTTCACTTTTATTTGATTGCTGCTTCTGCACAATGGATACAGTTTGAGCACTCATGTTAACAACTTTAGTTTCATGAATTCGGTATAATTATGAAGGACATCAACAGGACTGTGAATTAATTGCAATACACTGTCAAATTTATAAGGACAAAACAATCTTTCCATTAAATTTGCTAAAATGTGGCATTTGCCCTTGAATCAAAGTTGGGAGACTGTTATCAAAGAAGGTGAGTAATATTACATACGGAAAACAATACACCATATTATACTACTTGCTTCTTTGAGTCAGGAGGTCTTTGATACAGTAGCTGAGGATTGTTGGGAAGAGTGAGCCTTATTTCAATACTCTATTTACAATACTATTCCAATGATGCCTTAAAAGGGTCTTTTTACATGAACATATTGAACAATTTGAATGCAGACCTTCAATTGATTCAATTTTAATTACAAAACCAAAAGAATACTTACCTAAAGTGGACGATCTTTCATATAATTTATGCTGGGCTTACTCAGAGTCTCCTGTAATTCCTTTCACCTGCACACACCACAAGCCTAAAGGCAACCCAGCCAGATGGTGCCCAAACATGGAACACCATTAGGAACCAAAAATCCATCCCTTGCTCCCTGACAAACCCTGTTCCAGGCTTTCCAAGTGGTGCACTCAGAATCTATTTAATTTTGGGAACCATTAAGGATCAGCCATTTATTGACTGCCACGCCCCATATATTCTAAGTTCTTGCTGAAGGCCCTATGGAACACATTCAAGGATTTCATAGCACAAAAGAATTGCACACGAACATGGCAGTCATTTTGGGTGCTTCATTATTTAAACATCATCCATCCCTGAGTGTGTTGTTTGGTTTTTAGCATGCTAAACAGCAATGTGGAGACTTTCTTTTCCTACTCCTTCCAAGACAGTCACAAACTTACTGGTATCAACCTTGGGACTAGTGAGATTGCTATGGATGATTTGGTTGCTTTCACCCATGACCATACTTCCCTGACAAAAGAAGATGGCAAACAGTGATGTCAGTGTGGTTCTGCTAAATACAAAGGTTTACCCATCGAGAACAAAAAACAAAACAAAGTTTTGCTATATTGAATAAAGGTAAACCAGTGATACAAAAGTCATGTCCAACTGCAATGTGCCTCCTGAACTGCTTGACAGTGCATTAGTTTTGCACTTGGAATCAACCATGGCAGACTTCCCCAGCAGCAAGGCTTGAATGTAAGGCCCAGAAGAATAAAACCAAACTTTTGGTAAAGCTTGAGTGATCTAGGGAAAGCTTATTGTCTTCCCAACAGCTATAATCCAATCAGCCATTGAGTTAAGTGGTGTCATATGTACCGTCAAAGTGCAACAGTTACAGAGAGAACATCTACTTAGTCGTAGTTATACTAATGCACATGTATTATTTGCAGACTTTCTAAGGAGACTTTTCTTCCATCTTGCTGATTAACATCACTCTGCATATATTAGTACATAAATGCTGATGATGACTGACAGCAGAGGACGAATGTTAGTGATATAGGCATGAGCCAATGATACATGTTTCAAGAAAGTATCTCCATCTGCTGGCATTGATATCTTGAATGCATCCACACATTCCTTGGCCCTGATTCCAGTCCATGTGTTTCTTTCCTACAATTCCATCTTAGACAGACACCAGCCTTATACAACTCGGTCTTGGTCTTGTTCCAGTAGGAAGGATAATAAATAACCCCAGATTGGTTTCAACCTTTGGGTTCATCATTGAGGTGAACAGGACTTCTAGGACGTCCAAGTGAATGCCTCTTAGAAGTAACATCTGCATTTAGTTTGCTCATCCCAAATATTTCTTAAAGGTTTTCAAACCAGTCTTATCTATTCCTAGAGAATATATTGAAAGGATCACAGTATCGCACTCACCTGAGGAGGTTTGAAAAATGTGTAAGGTCCATTGTCAAAGGTTGGGTTCTTAAAATAAACTGTGTTGTATACTCCACTGACAGATGCTGACTGCACTTATACAATACACAGATGGTGTAAAATGATATCAAGAAATTTAATTGCATGCATTGAATCTTTTTATATTACTTCGAAAACACTTCAATGAATATATAACTTAATTGAAATTAGAGTCATGTTTAAAAGACAAGACATTTTCTCAGGAAACGCTGAACTGCAGTAAACTCGATATCAGTCTACAAAAATTATTCTGACAGAGAACAAGAACCCGCATAAGACCAGTTGTTTCTTTAAGTCAAAGCGGACGGCCATTTGAGACACTGGGAGAACATAACTGAATAAGCACATTGTTCTTAAAGAGTAGGATAGATATCAGCTACAATAAAAAACACATAGAGTCTTACAGATAATTAAGGTTTTTAGATAGGACATTAGGAAGGATCTATTAGCAGTTAGTTTAGTTAGTGAAGTGCCCTTTTAGACATTTTGCACCACTCCATTTGGAGTAGATTCTTTTTGCTTTCAAAACTAGAAGCATGTTTTCCCTCTAAAAGCCATCCTGTGGGAAACTTTTCTTTGTGAGGGAAACTCACTGACGTTATGCCTGGGTATAAACATGCACCCTCTTCCCTATGTGCCCAGTCATCTGAGGCCAAATATACAAAACCCCGGGAAACTCAACATACATCTCCTGCCTCATATCTTTCTTAATGTCTGGGAACTAAGCATGCACATTTTCCGAGGCTGTGAGCACTTAAAGGGGGCACATGCTCCTTTTTCTGTTCCTGCCTAAGCCATTCTACTCCTAGACTTACCGGAATACATGTTGGGTCAAGTGATAGAGTTATTTGTCTGCCATGCATGCTTTCTGGTCTGGACCGGACTCCACTTGCCTAGAAAATCCAAAGAAGGGCAAAATGTTAGGTCAGAATTGGTTTGCAAGTGGTGCAACCATACCAACCCAGAACAAACAAGGATCTTTGGCTTTAATGTGAAGAGAGGCAATCCAGCCACATATAAATGGGACAAATGGATGTGCCAAGTGCATTTTGTAGTGTTTCAGCATTCTCCTTTCCTTTACCTATCTGCAGCTGGAGTAGACATCCATAGCATTAAGATATCGATATAAACATAATAGCAACTACATTAAAGTCTAGACTTTGCTGTGTACTGAGCGGGTTCAAAGAAGGAGGTTTCCTTAACTACAATTGGTCCAAAGGCTTACAATGAATTGCCCAATTTTGCAGAAACCTTTTATCTAGTGAGGTAAAGGCTGACATGAACAAAGACAATACCTACTGTGCGCTAGTTATACCTATGTCTATATGTTTGCTCTGTATGTAAGCTGGACCATATGATTCTCATCGCTTGACTTGCTTCTTGTCCTATTGCTCTGTGCATTTTGGTTTAGTGCGTACCATTTGTAACAAAAAACAAATAAGCCACAAATGAACGGGAGTGTTGACAATAGGACAGGAACTAACAATATGTGTTGCCTGATGTCACTGTCCAGTTCCATATTTTGCTGACATGAACAGGTATAGTTTCCTCATGTAGGGTGCTGAAAATCGACCACAGAGAGTGGGATCCATGCAATCTCTACAGTGCCTGGACTCCTTGCTGGTAGCTGCAGAGGGCTGAAGATGGATCATAAGATGAGAGGGCTAAAGAGGGATCATAAAATGTTGAAAGTACTGAAGCCCATTTGCTAAACTAGGTCTGAGTCGGCGTAAAGAAGTGGTTACATAAAATCCATGCTTATTCCCACACTGTCATCCATGAATTGCTTAAGACTCCTAACATACGCTTTGCTGGAACATAGGTTCTGACTTGATAAATTGAAGCCAAGCACCAAGGTGCCTGAAAATCAGTAATTTGGGACATGCGGGCCATGAAGGCTTTAAAGCCTTAGGGCCCGATTCACAAAGAGCATCTCCTGTTGTGGTGGAGGTCTGCAGGTGTGGCAGAATCGCCACTATGAGATTTCTCTTTGCGGAGATTGCGACATGAGTGCAGAGACTCTGCCATAACTGCAGATGATCTTTGTGAGGCAGGCTATAGTAAATTGGTCTTTACAGATAAACAGCTTGACACTATAAATAAAAAACTCTGAATTAACCGTATCAAGTAAGCTTTGAGTTTAACTCATTCCTTAGAAGCTCCGGATTGGTTAACCCTGGAACCTGGCCAAGCTATCAAAATTAGAGTCAGGATAACCTCACTGAATATTTTAAATATCTCTCTTTTTTATTAGATGGGCTTGGGTGCTTTTGAATGCTGGGTAACATCTATGTTGCCCATTATCACTTAAGTGAACTTCACGTTTTTGGAATATTCTTCACAATATCATGCTCACTTCAGCAAGTTTAGATGCATTGTCACGTCCATTCTGCAAATGGATCAGCTCTAAATACTGCTTTGGCATCAATTTTCTGCATCTGCACAATGCCCACTAGGTGACATCTGATGTTATGAATTTTAGATTCATATGTTCAACATTTTTAATATTGTTTCAAAATACTTCAATAATTGTTCAATCTAATTGAACTAGTGTCATATTTAAAAACAATGGAATTTATGTATGATTAGATATCCATAAGTGGTATTAGCTCTGGCATCAAAGTAAAAAAAATGTCTACAAATGTTATGAAGAAAATTGCATACAGAAAAGAATACCCCATATAATACCACTTTTGGTTTTAACCCAAGTCCAAAGTAGGCCTTCAAATCACTAACGTACACATAGAAGCACATAAGCTTAATTGAAAGAGAATGAGTTGAGGATTATCTACAATTCAGATATCAAGATGCAATACAGGTAACTATGGGTTTCAAACAGGAATTCGGGAAGAAATGGTAGAGGTTACTGTGAAAGGCCTTTTTAATTAGTCATATTGAGAAATGTTATGTTGGCTTATGAATTGCTTCAGTATTTGACTTAAGAGCATAAATGTACACAACAGATCACATGAGCCAAGGCCATATGGGGCCTAAACAACAAAGCAATGCAATACACCAAACACTCGCCTTGTTTCCTATTTTTGGGGGGCCAAAACACACAACTCTCCCGAGGCACTGATCATTCAAAGAGGCAACATGGCTTTCTGTAATGTATTACTCCGGACCACAGAGTTTCACACCTTGGGACTAAAGACAGTTACGATTTCTGATTTCGGTGTTTTTCCCAATTTGCCTCACGCAAAATCAGAAAGAAACTGGTCTCGAAAACAAAAAATGACAAATTCTAATGTCAGTCACTGCACGAATGGTGAAGCCACAGAAGTCCTAAACAACTACAGGAGGCTTTGAAAAGACATCTTGTAGATAAAGAACTGGAAAGCCTAAAGGGGTGATCGGAAGTCAAAGCCTGATATTTCAACACAGAACGCAACAAAAAGACATCAGAGGTGGCCATTGCAATGGTTGCATGGACGTCATTTAAGGGTCGCCAGAGGTCGCACCCCCGACCCCCAGCTTGCTCCTTGTGACTCCTGCCACTGCCTCTGCAACCCCTGGCCTTAAAGGTGGCAAAAGCAGGGTCTGGAGCGCAGGGGCAGCTCTTCCTTATGGACAGTGCTTGGGGCTCCACTTCCTTGTTTTCAGTCTTTTTATTACACTATAAGTGAATAATATATAATTCACTATCAGTGCAGTACAAAATGTAGTACAGTTATTTGGAATATGACCCTCCTTGGAAGCTGAGGTAAGTAAAAACACTTTTAAGTGATATGTTGTGTGCATGCTTGCTGGTGAGACTGTGCTTATGTAAAAGAGTGTGTGTATGAGTGTGTGTTTGTGCATGCATGTGTCTGAGTGAAAGTACAGATGAAATGGGCATGGGATGTCACTTCCACTACTCCTGGCATGTTGGTGAATTGAAGTCCATGAATTGCTGCGATATAGATGGCATCACTGATTAAGAATGCCAGCTGTGACATTTGAGTGGGTGAGGGAAAGGAAAGTGTCCCAAATAATCAAGTGAAAAGGTAAAGGCCGCTGGAGAAATCAAAGTAGTCAACCACTAGTTTATGCTACATTCAAATGAAAAGCTTGTCAGTAGGTTTCTTTTGGCTTCCCTTTTGTTCCGATGGTCTTCTTTAAATGGAGTTAAGATAGATTTATTACAACAGGCACATTATTTCAATTTAATGGTTAAAGTGTACTTTTGATTGCAATTTAAGACACAAAAATGCCTTTCCCTCGGTATGACACTAGCTCTTCACACATTTCTAGAGACTCAGAGAAATCATGCAATAGTTGAACATAGTCCCTATTGAAAGCTTAGATCTAATAACAGAACTTGTCAAAGTGGCCTACATTGTAAGTTACCCCACTTTGGATGATTTCAAATGCACAATGATGTATGATCATGAAAAAAACAGATTAGGTGCATGAAAAGTCATACATAGAAGAGCAAGAATGGAACATTTATCAGAGTACTAAATTAGAGCATTCATGTAATCAAACCAAATATGTGTGCAGGGGTTAAAAAGTCTAATTTCACTAACGTAAAAATATATACAGAGCCATATTTATGCCATGTGTCACATAACAGCACGTCACCTTGGTGCGCTACTTCACAGGTAAGGGGCATGAATGCTCAGTATTTAAAAGAATACAGCTTATTCTTTTCATTAGCGCTGTCCTAGAGCTATTTTGGCATCTTACCGCCAATGCAGGCACCCTTGCACCATGGTGCAAGAGTGCCTCCATTGTAAGGATGATTGTGCTTGTGCAGGAATGTGCACTTTCCTGCACAAAAACAATCCCCTGAGGCATACTCCTTCTATGTGTGCTGCAGAAAGCAGCATGCATAGAAAGAGGATGTAACATGGAGAAATAAAGATATATCTCCTTGTTATGCCTCATCTGGGGAGCCGTAGGGTTTTGACGCATTTCTAGGTCTACAACATTTGGTAAATATGGGAATGCGCCAAAATCCATGAATGTTTCATGGGAACACCCACCCAACTCCAATTGAATGCTTCTCTGGGGCAGAGTAGCACAGCACAGCGATTTGTGCTGCGTTGCTTTATTCCAAATTTATGAAGCCACTCAAGGCCAAGGAAGGTGGCCTTGCTTATCTTCATAAATTTCATTTTGGACTTGCGTAGCTCTAAAACCACATAGCGTGATGCAAGAGCAACGCAAAAGGGCTTATAAATGTACCCACCAATATCAAACATATCAAATACAGTCAAAACCTAAAAGAGTGAATTGCTTATGACTTTAGGAAAAGCAGTTTTAAGCTCTGATTTAAGAGCGAGTAGGTGGCCAGAGGGAGGTATCAACAAATAAGCGAAATTAGATCAAACATGACAGTAAAAAAGCAAGGGGCTGGATTGAGAGTAGGAAACTAATTGCCTTACAAGGTCCCGGTTACTTCTCTGGGTATCTTTGTATGAAAGTACCCTCTTTTTGGCATGTTACCCCCAATTCATGCCTGCCGTCAGTGTGTATGACTGTGTCACTTGAGTCCTGCTAACCACGACCCCAGTGCTTATGCTCTCTCTCTTCTCAAATGTGTCACTTCATACTAGTAACCTTATAAGTCCCTAGTATATGGTACTTAGGTACTCAGGGCATTGGGGCTCCAGGGGATCCCTCTGGGCTGCAGCATTACTTTTGCCACCCATAGGGAGCCCATGCAAATGATTCTACAGGACTGCCATTGCAGCCTGTGTGAAATAGTGCATGCACCATTTCACAGCCAATTTCACTGCACCAGGTCACTTATGAGTCACCTATATGTCAGGCCTTCCAACCCTGAAGGCTGGGTGCAAAGTACTTGTGTGCGAGGGCACCCCTGCTCTAGCAGATGCCCACATGTCATCCAGGACGATATTCCCAGTCTTCGTGAGATTGGGGATGCCATTTTACGCATGCACTTAAAGTAGGTCAATAACTATGTCCAGCTTCACAGTGGTAACTCCGAATATGGCCATGTAAGGTGTCTTACATCTGGGAGTTGTACCCCAATCCTGATTCTAGTATTGGTTTTACAATTCCATGCACTCTGGGGGCTCCACAGTGGACCCCCAGTACTGCCATACCAGCCTTCTAAGGTTTTCCAGGAAGCCCTGCTGCTGCCACCTCACAGACGGGTTCCTGCCCTCCTGTTGCTTGAGCAGCTCAAACCCACCCTTGTTACACCCTCTCCCTTTGGAAATAGGTGTTACAGGCATGAGAGGGGTAGCCTCCCGGAGCCTCTAGAAATGATTTGAAGGCCACAGATGGTGCCCTCCTTGCATAATCCAGTCTACGCCTGTTCAGGGACCCCCAGTCCCTGCTCTGGCACGAAACTGGACAGAGGAAAGGGGAGTGACCACTCCCCTGTCCATCACCACCCCAAGGGTGGTGCCCAGAGCTCCTCCAGGGTATTCCTGGGATTTGCCATCTTGGATTCCAAGGTGGTGAGGCACTCTGGGAGCATCTGAGTGGCCAATACCAGCAGGTGATGTCAGAGCCCTCCCCTGATAGGTGCCTACCTGTGTAGCTGACCAATCCCTCTTTCAGGGATATTTAGGGTCTCTCCTCTGGGTGTTTCCTCAAATTCAGATTGCAAGACTTCAGCAGGAATCCTCTGTATCCTTTACTTCACCTTCTACTGACAAAATTGCACCTGGACCCTCCAGGAACTCTACAAACTGCAACAAAGAAGCTAAGAGGACTTCTGAAACATTGTATCTTCAGCTCCTGCCAGCAGCTGCAACTGTTTCCAGGTCGTGCATCCTCCGCGGACTTCCTGTCTTCAGCCTGCCCCAGAAAAATGTAGGAATCTCCCTTGAAGTGAAGGAGTCACTTCCCTGCTTCGGCAGGCACCTCTCTGCAGCGACGACCAATCGTGTGGGTCCCCTCTCCTGACAAAGTGCATGGATCCAGCAACATAGGCGGTGGACTGAAGTTGTCCTGACGGTCCAAAGGTCCAGCTGTCCAACTTTGGTGGATGTAAGAGCTTGCCTCCCCATGCTTGACCGTGCACCATGTGATTTGAAGTTGCCAAGGCTTGTGTGCGACCTTCCACAAAGTTCTTCGTGCACAGCACAGCTCCGGCCCACAGCACTCCTTCCTGCAATGCATAGCTTCCTGAGTGGTTCTCTGGAGGCATGGGCTCCCTTTGTGTCGGGCTGTGTTGGCTTCCATTTGCACCTTCTTTCTCCCCATGCTGTGGACTCCTGTGTGTGCTGCCTGGTCTTCTGAGGGATCTCTGAGTTGCTGAGAGCCCCCTTTGTCTCCCCCTCCTGGGGAGAGGCCACCAGGTCCCTCCTCATCCCAGGCAGCGCCATTTTCCGCTAACCGTGAGCTTTGTGTGTGCCAAGGCTTGTTGGCGGAATCCAGCGACGCAAACCAGACTGCAATCATTCATCTTGCGTGGGACATCTTCTGCACCAACCAGGAACCCACATTTGTCTTCTCACCGGTGGTTCTTCTTTTGCACCTTCATCTGGGTTAGCAGGGGCTCCTGTTCTCCCTCGACTCTTCAGTGCTTCTTCGACTTGGTTCACTTCTTCCACAGGTCTTCAGGTCCAGGATTCCATCGTTGGTGTCTTGCAGTCTCTTCTGGTTCTTGCATAATCTTCTATCATGACTTCTTGTGTTCTAGGAAACTTACTGTGATTTACTCCTGTTTTCCTGGGCTCAGGGGTGGGTTCTATTACTTTCCTTTGGTGTTTTCTTACACTCCCAGAGCCCCTCTACACACTACACTTCCCTAGGTGGGAAACCGACTTATGCATTCCACTATTCTAGTATATGGTTTGTGTTCCACTAAGCACATTGCAACGTATTGTGATTTTCACTATTTGCACTGTTGTCTAATTGTTTTTACAGCTATTTCTGCATTCTAGTATATGTACTGTGTATATTACTTACCTCCTGAGGGAGTATAGTCTCTCAGGTTTTTTTGGCATGGTGTCACTAAAAATAAAGTAACTTTATTTTTGTAACACTGATTATTTTCTTTCCTGTGTGTGAGTACTGTGTAACTACAGTGGTATTGCAAGAGCTCTGCATGTCTTCTAGGTAAGCCTTGGCAGCTCAGCTACAGCTACCCCTAGACAGCCTGGCTTCTATACACTGACTACATTTCACACATAAGGGATAACAGGACCTGCTATAAGGGGTAAGTACCTTTGGTACCCACTGCAAACCAGGCCAGCCACCTACAATCTTTGAACACAGGAGCTACCAATGTTAGCGGCATTGCTAACTCTGGTGGAGTTCAAGTGGAACACCAAAAATCACCCTTGAAATAGGGTATTAATAAGGTAATCAGGATCTAAATGACCAGTTTCCTATGTAATTCATTATTATTATTGGAACCCTCAACTTCTCACTTCTACTCCACAGAAACTCAACCCCTTCAAGCCATAAGAATTGCATTTTGGACAGTGAATGTTCACTTAGATATAAGGAATTGCCAGAAACAGTTTTCTTGGTAATTCCTCATCATTCCCTGAGGATGTACCTGGCACCAGCAGACTAAGCTTCATGGTGAAACAGACAGATCTGTCCCCAGATTTCATAATCCCAATTTTACTAATAACCCACATCACTTGCTGATTTGGGAATACCCCGAATTTTGGAATGGGGCTCTCAGGAGATGACAAAGGATGTTTTTACCAGTGTCATTACTTTATTAAGAAAGTTGACAAAGGGTTATACCTAGGGATCACTTATTTAGTTAATCTACCCGTGGAATAAAACTAGATTTCCAGTGAAGTCCACAATTTGTCCCAAATACAGGTGCACAAAAGCTCCAGCATGAAGAGGCAACAAATTAGAAACAAATTAAGGAACTGCACTAAATAAAACATAACTATAAAACAAAAATAAAAACATTTGAAAGCAGCAGCTTTAGGTAAAAAGCCTCTCCATTCACATCTGGGTGACTATACTTTTTTCAGCTCTCTAAGCCATCAAAAACCTTGCAGAATTACACATTGTATGAGAAGAAAGAAGGAGGTGCAATAAAAGTGAGAATAGTATTTTGAGATGTAGAGAAACTGGACAATTTGGTTCACAGTCAGAATGTGAGGGTTTATTGATTTTTGACATCTAGGTGTCATTATTACCGTCCAATCTGGCTAAACCCGTCAACTTAATTTTGTTATTGCGTTGATTTAACTTGTGGACTCCAAATTAATTAATTAATCAATTCATTAATGTGGCTTAGATAGAATATCAGAACAATGACATAACTTTTACAAAGTAGCAAATCTATTGTGAGGAGTAAATTGTGGCGACCCTCTCACTGTGTTTGCTTCACAGAACTGTGAGGCTTCAAAAGAAAGCATTTGTATTTCTACACATTTTGTGGGATATTATATACACCAGTGGCTTAGGAGTCACTGTATTTTTTTAACTGGACACAAGTACTCTAAAAAAATCAATACTTTGCACTAATGAATGAAAAGAGTAACTATTGAAGCACAACACTATAGTGACACCCTTGACACCATTAGGGCCATTAGGGACATTTCTGCCTCTGGCATATTAATAAATTATCCCTGCATCTATACAGAACATGTAGCTGTTCGTCCTCTCAGATTTAGGCTAGTATTTTCAGCAATTAATCCTAACAACAAGAAGGATAATAATATGCCATATATTATATATATATACGTTCTCCTACCTTGTTCTCCTCCATCTGCAGAATGTCTGTGAGCATAGACTGTGGCCAGGAAACAGAAGCAGAGTCTTGCTGTCTCTCCCAACACTAAGGGAGCAGGGAAGCAGAATTATAAAAAAAAGACACAAACAGTTGATAGGCCTTGATGCCTCCGTAAAAGAGAATATGATGTTATATACTCTGCACTGTCTGTAAAACTCAGTATTAAGCAATAAATACAGCACAACATTAACTTAGCCACCACCTCTCCAGTCTCCAAGCTAAGAAATGCAGTGAGGTGCCTTACTCTAGACTACAAACTCTGACATAATTATGCTACATCAGAGTTTTCAGATGATATCACAATGGTCAGGGCAACTTATGCGTCCTTGACAACCAGAAAGCTGCATCATGGATAAAGGATTCGAAGCTTCCCCTGAACTGTGTTCACAGACAAACATTATTAACTGTTTTTTTTATGAGGGGTAGTGAAATAGATATCTTATGGTATAGTTTTAAGCAGAAGATGTACAACCAAATTATTTAAAACAGTCAATATTTTTCTCTCATTCAACTCGTGTTTCTTGTGCAGCTTTTTGTTTCCATGCTGAGGGCCTCAGGCATTTTTTTAATGTGTTAAATGTTCAGGAAGATGTGTTTGCAATCCTATGGGTTCAGATACACAAAATGGCACATTGTCTTCAGTGAGCTTAGGGAAAGAACATTTGTCACTGGGCAAACTGTCTGTGAAAGGGCTAGGTTTGCATCCAGGGGGCATTTTGGTATCTTTAACTAAAAACAGCACCCAGAGCAGAATATAACAGGCTTCATGGGTAGCCCCTTCAAATCATCATTACTTTATAACCCATAGGAATGTACCATAACGACGTTCAACAGCAATAAATCATGTTTTCGTCTCTGGTCAGGGACCAAGGAGAAACCGATGCTGTGCAATGTTAAAAATCTGTGATATCAGAATTTCTAGATTACTTGAGCTAAAGGAAGTGCATATTGTTTTAAAAGTGGTACTACATCCTTCACTTTGGAGGTAGGCAGGCATACTACTACTGTAGAACAGACACAATACAAATAACATAATATTCAAATGGTAGTACACCAACACCTCAATTCTAGGCAAAGGGTAATGCACACATCTTTTAACACCAGGAAAGAATACTGGATCTTATCTTAAGCTTTGAACATTAGGATAATCGTGTTCAATGCAAGCAGACGGAAGTGGCCTATAAAGCCAAATTCTGTTTTAAAACAAAAATATATGTCATCCTACATAGCATTTTCTATCTCAGTTTTAGCGTTTTAGTGACACTCAATTCATTAACCATGGAACTATAAATGACTGAGACACAATTGCTTAATAAAACTCATGACTTTCAGGTTAAATAAAGTTTTCAACAATGATGTCTTGATGTACTTTTCTGTCTTCTCAGACAACTATACAGTTCCTAAACCTAAAAGATGGCAAGGAGTGGATGTGGGTAAAGCTCAGTAGAAAATGCACTATAAACATGAAAAAACAGGAAACATTTCCTTTTACCCCACTTTAATGAGAAGCGCACAACCTCAGTAAGAGAAACTCATAATTCTTAGAGCAGCTGGGAAACTGTAGTAATGTATGAGATATTACAGGGAATATCAAAACAGAATTATTGAGGGGGAGCATGGTCTGGCCAAAGAACATGATGGCCGCTTGAACACAGTGCTCTATGCGCCAGCGATCGTGGGAAGTGGCGTCCACAGAGCGACAGGGGTTGCTTACACTGCACCAGAGACTACCTCTGACTGGGGGCCGGGAGCTGACGGCGCATTCATGCCTTCACGCCGCTGGTTGGCCAGGCTTGGCACCTTCAGGAGTGCAGGTCCTGTTGATCTAGGTGGAGCGGCGGCACTCTGACTGGGCTGCAGGCGATGGCTCTGTACCCAAACAGCAGATCCGGATAGCCACTGGGCTGACGGGCCTGTTCCAAGGAGGCTGGTGCCTTCCCTCCTTGCGCACTCGCCTCCCTGTCATCCGATCTTCTGGGCGCCCACCACCTCTGGGCCTCAGTGAAGCAGAGGCCAGAGGGGCCTGGGACTGACTCACCTATGAGGTGGGGGGGAGGGGACATGCCGATTAGTGAGCGGCCAGACTTTCCACTCCGCCTAGCCTTGCCTCGCCCATTTGTGTCGCCCATGGTAAACCTGCCCGGTGGCACCAATGGCTGGTGAGCCTTCCTCTGATAACCCTGATGGCTCACGGTTGCCTGCCTCTCCCTCCCAGCCACACTGGATGAGGCAGACGAAACTGGATTGGGGGCCTCACTGACAGGAAGCCAGCCCCTTCCCCGGACGCCGGTCTCTATTGCTACGGTGCATGGAGACCTCCTACAGCTGCTGGAGACTAACCAGCCACTAAGTTCCCCACTGGTCATTACGTGGCCCAGGCCACTCACACCAAGGACTACTTTCTATCTCTCCAGGACAACACCCTATCCACACCCTATGCTGTGTCTTTGGCCCGAGGATCCTCTGGGTTCTCTTAATGCACTAAGGGGAAAACTGTAGGACCCGCGACCTTTGCAGAGTACACAGGGATCTGCCTTTCCTCCCCCTCAACCTACTCCTTCCTCTTCACCCTCTTCATCCTGTTCCTATTGCAGATGTGGGCAGTGGGTTCCTCCACGGCAGCCACAACCCTAGAGTCCAACAGGAAGAGGCCCCCGGTAAACCTCATGGCAAACCTGCCATTAAATTCACACAGCCTCTCCTCTTCACAGAAGATCTTCAGCAACACCACTCCATGGTCGCATCACAGGGCACTGCAAAGGAGAGTATCCTCCAGGAAATCCTCTGCTAGCTAGAGAGGCTGGATTCTGGTATCTCTGCTTTAACAGCTGTGACTAAATCTGTATGTCTGGATATTGGGGGATTTCAGAATCACGTCACAGACCTGCAACAACGTGTCTCAACAGTGGATGGCCATCTCAGTGCAGTGCCGGAAAGGGACCAGAAATTACTCTTTCCATGCAGCAAGGTAATTAATCTTGAAGAAAGGAGTCGTAGGAACGATGCCTGTTTTTCGGGTTTCTGGAACATATTGAGGGGACAAATATTGTGGCCTTCCTCTATAATACCCTCCCCTGTGCTCACGGGCCTCACTTTTGACCCCAGTTGGAATTTCAGCGAGTACACTGCATGGGTCCGAATCATGCCTATGGGGCAACACAGCCTCATCCCATCAGTGCCTGCTTCCTGCGACATGGGCAGGTCTGCCAGCTCCTCACTGGGGCCCACTACCATGACCTCTATCGGCACAAAGGGCAGGAGATCCTCATCATGGCTGACTTCTTTAAGGAGTCCAATGACTGCCTCAAGGCATTCTTATTCCTGTGGCCCTGGCTCCTCCAGCTGGACATTAAATACGGCCTGTTTGAGCAAGCTCGAATGTAGATCACCAAAAACAGAAAACCAAGAGACGTTTTTGGCCCTAAGGACCTACGTCTTTTCTTGGATAGCCTTCTGACCCAAAATATGGACACAGGTCCTCTGGCCTCCTTATCACCATCTGCAGACACCCGTCCGATGTTTCTGCCCTGCCATGATCCCCAGGATGACCACTGGTACAAGCAGGGGGCTCCCATCATAGACGCTGAGACTCTGATAGACTTCTAGAGTGACAGAGGCCAGGCCCTGCAGGTGGTGACACACCTCACCCAGGTCCCAGGACAGAGATAAATCCCGCTCACCCCTGAAGCCTGCACCAACATCCGAATTAGCTCCCTGCCACCCTTGGTTCTTTGGCCTTGCCTACACCTTAGGGCACAAGATGGATCAGTACTTTGTTGCATGCTTACACGTGCTACAGGGCTCCTGTAGGGAGCACTGCTTAGGTTGCCATTGTGTTAGATGCCTGCAACGCCCACTGCAGATTGTACTCTGTCTCAATCAGGGACCCCCTCACACTTCTGTGGCTTCCTTCCCTCCAGCCTTACATTTTCATCTTAAAAGCCTTGAAATGCTTTCTATGATGTTATTCCCCTTAATTGTGATAGAGGCTGGCTGCTAGCCACCAAGGTATTCATCGTAAGCTTATCTGTCGTTTTTTGATGTGACTAATGTCATGCTGATTGTAGATGTTTTCAGCACTAGGCTGATACACTGGTATACTTTGTGCCTTCTTACCCCTGTGGACCGCTCCTCCCACTGCCAATTGTGTGGCACGTCCCTCCCTACTACAATTGTTTAAGCCTTTCCTTCTCATGCTCTCTTGTATATACTCTACCTTCCCCTATGGGCCTTCCCTCTCCCAAATGTTCCAACAAGGGCCCTTCGGCCATACTGTCCAGACCCCACCCTCATACCACCTCCGATCGGGTCTGCAGAGGGATCCCCAACCGGCCCCTCCCGGTGATGTCTGTCGGTGCCAGTGTACTCAGCTGCAAGCAGAAATCTCGGCCCCCTCCTCCTCTTTCCCTCCCCCACCTCACTTGCACTTCCATCACCGAGCTTATGCCTTCTAAGCGCCCTTTGTGCCGGACGGGCCTAGCTGGTGCGTGGACTCCAGAAGCTCGGAGCCACAGTTAACAGATCTAAGCTCTTGAGGTATTGCTTCGACAAGTGTCGAACTCCCACATTTTATTCTTCTTCTCCCTTTTTAGACACTTTCATACTGTTTCCTTCCTTCTTCTTGTCCTGTGCTGCCCCCTACTTATCTCTTGTTCATTTATCTTCCCCACAAACGCTTACCCTTTGAGTCACTGCAATCTCCTCTAGCCCTATGTAAGGCGCTGTCAGTGGCCCTTCTGTCGCCTTAATGGCCTGGGTCTGTAGGAGTCCTCCTCTCACATCCCTCTCTTACTGCTCGTGCCAGCTGTACCATTCTTCTTTCCCTCACCATTCCCTCTCTCTCTGCCCAGTATTCCCCTTCCCCCAGATTCCCTGGCCTCCCATCCTTCTCATTCCCCTCCCCAGGTCACGTAACAACCGCCGACCCAATTCATCACGCCCCTCATCTGCTCCGAGTTTTCTCTTGGAATGTCCATGGCCTAACCCATTATGTGAAGCATAACAAAGTTCTACCATACCTCCAATCGAAACTTATTGATGTGGCACTCTTGCAAGAATCCTACCTTGACGACCTGAAATCTGGTAAACTACATCGAGATTGGGTAGGGAAGGCCATCCGCAGCAGCTGCCCAGCCTCATTGACATCGCGGATCGAGATCACTAGGAAGTGCGGTGTGGTATTTATGTTCCGTAAGACCCTGCTTATTGCCATTGTCAAGTAATACTTTTGCAAAACTGAAAGTAGAGGACAGCTCAGTCTACGTGCCTACGGGACCTAAATTCTCATTCCTGCTCCACCTAAATCATCTCCTCATTGAGATTGGGGCTTCACGATACATCATAGGATGTGACTGGAACCTCACCTGGGATTCTGTGCTTAACAAGACTGGCCAAATTGATCTCTGCAGCAATTCGGAAAGGGCAGTCTTGAGGGACATATACTCAAATCATGGCCTGGTTGACCACTGGGGACTTACCAAATCAGCGGATAGGGAATATACCTTTGTCCTCTGTTCATGGCACCCAGTCCCATCTGGACTTTTTCCTAGTCTTGCAGAATGTCTGCACCTCCGCTCAGGACAGCCGTGCTCTCCGATCATGCCCTGGTCCTGCTGACGATGGGCACGGCCTCACTTCTCTGGGCCGCAAACCCTGGTGGCTAGGCATACATCACTACCACCCCCCCAAGTTATAGACCTATCTCCCTGTTGAATCGGGATGTGAACATTTTTCCCAGCATCCTTCACAAAGTCCTATCATCTCTAATACACTATATACAGGTGCACTTCGTTCTGCGGCGTACCTACAGGAATCATCTTCGCACTCTGGCACATGCACTTTGGGAAGCTGGAGATCTACCAGATGAAGTTATAGCCCTATCTCTTGATGCGGAAAAGGCATTGAACTGCATAGAATGGGACTATTTGCTTCTCTGCAGAAGTTTGGACTGGGCGACCAATTCATAGCCAAGATTTGCCTGCTATATGAGAGCCCTACGGCGCCAGTTAACTGCGATGGCTATCTGTCAGGCCTTTTCTTAATATGACGGGGAACGAGGCAAGGTTGTCTATTCTCACCCCTACTCTTCCTACTGGCCCTAGAACACTTAGCAACCACTATCCAGCACTCTCCCCATCTTACTGGAATACCTCTTCCCGGAGGTGAGTCTAAACTCTACCTGTTTGCAAAAGACATCTGATAATGCTGACAGACCTCCAGCGCTCCAGGGGACTCAACCACATGGTGGAGGATAACCTGGATCCACTGATAGCCCGTACACGGCTCAACTTTGAGAAATGGTCACACCTGAATCTCTTCCTGTGGAGTAGAGTGCAAGTGGTGAGGATGGTTACACTCCCTTGCTACACTTTTGTGCTGGGCATACTTCCACTTCTGGTACCTCTATTGACTCTTCGCTTTATAGATGCAGAGATCTGTACCTTTGTGTAGGCTGCTCCCGCCCCCAGTTGGCCTCCACTAAGCTCATGACACACCGCTCATGTGGTGGTCTGTGCAGGAAAGTACCATCTTTCTTGGCATGTTACCCTACTTTTTCCCTATATGTCAGTATATTTTTGCCTGTCTCACTGGGATCCTGCTGGTCGGGACCCCAGTGCTCATAGTTTGTGGCCTAACGTGTGTGTTGTGAATAGTGCTAGTGCTTAACTGTGTCACTGAGGCTCTGCTAATCAGAATCTCAGTGCTTATGCTCTCTCTGCTTTTAAATTTGTCACTATAGGCTAGTGACTTCATTTACCAATTTCAATTGGCACACTGGACCCCCCTTATAAGTTCCTAGTATATAGTACCTTGGTACCCATGGCATTGGGGTTCCAGGAGATCCTTTTGGGCTGTAGCATTTCTTTTGCCCCCCATAAGGAGCTCAGACAAACCCTTTCACAGGGCTGCTATTGCAGCCTGCGTGAAATGGTGCACACACTATTTCACAGCCATTTTTACTGCACTTAAGTAACTTATAAGTCACCTATATGTCTAACCTTTATTTTCTGAAGGCTAGGTGCAAAGTTACTAAGTGTGATGGCACCCCTGCACTAGCAAAGGTTCCCATCCAGTCCAGGGCCAATTCCCCAGACTTTGTGACTGCGGGAGCACCAATACATGCGTGCACTACATTTAGGTCAATACCTGTATGTAGCTTTACAATGGTAACCCCTAATATGGCTATCTAAGATCATGGAATTGTCCCCCCATTCCAAATTTAGTATTGTGAAGCCAATTCCATGCATCCTGGGGGCTCCAATATGGACCTCCAGTACTGCCAAACCAGCTATCTGAGGCTTGCACTGCAGCTACAGCTACTGCCACCTAACAGACAGGGTTCTGCCCTCCTAGGGTCTGAGCAGCTCAGTCCCAGGAAGGCAGAACAAAGCTGGGGAGGGGTAGCCTCCCCCAGCCTCTGGAAATGCTTTGAAGGGCACATCCTTGCATAAGCCAGTCTACACCGGTTCAGGGACCCCCAGTCCCTGCTCTGGCCCGAAAGTGGACAAAGGAAAGGGGAGTGATCAGTCCCCTGTCCATCATCACCCCAGGGTTAGTGCCCAGAGCTCCTCTAGTGTGTCCCAGACTTCAGCCATCTTGTTTTCCAAGGTGTGGGGACACTCTAGAGGCCTCTGAGTGGCCAGTGCCAGGTGACGTCAGAGACGCCTCCTGATAGGTCCATACCTGACAAGGTAGCCAATCCCCCTCTCAGTGCTATTTAGAGTCTCTCCTGTGGGTTTCTCTTCAGATTCTACTTGCAAGTTTCCAGCAGGAATCCTCTGCAACTACTACTTCATACTCTGACCTCGGATCGACCGCAGACTGCTCCAGGAACCGCTATAACAGCAACAAAGTATCCAGAAGGGCTACTTTTCCTCTGCAACTTCAGCTCCAACCAGCAACTGCAACAGTTTCCATGGTGTACACGCTCTGGGGACTCCCTGTCTTCACCCTGCACCAGAAGTACCTAAGAAATTTCCCTATCCTGGAACGCTCAACTCGCTGAGTTGTCCTCCCGTGGCGTGGGACATTTCTTTTGTAGTGCTGCAACAACTACAATGTGCACCTCCGTTGTCCCCGTGTCCTGGGACCTCAGTGGGTGCTGCCTGGTCATCTGTGGGTTTCCTCCAGTGTTGGGAGCCCCCTCTGTCTTCTCGGTCTGAGGTGAGGCCCCCAGGTCCCTCCGGGGTCCAGACAGCGCCACTTTGATGCAATCTGCAACTTTGCTTGAACCAAGGTTTGTTGGATGAATCCAGTGCCGAAACCCGCCTGCATCCAACATCTCTTCATGGGACATCCATGGCATCATGCAGGAACCCGCAGCCATCTTCCTTTGGTGAATTTCTGCAGTCTTCATCCAACTGGGGACTCTTCTTTTGCACCCTCGTCTAGGTTGGCGGGGCTCCTATCCTTCCTCTAACTTCTTCTTACTTCTGGACTTGGTCTGCTTTCTTTGCATGTCTTCAGGTCCAGGAATCCACGATTTGTTGTTTTCAGTTTTGCTTGGTTCTTGCAATAACTCTAATCACAATTTGTAGTGTGTCCTAAGGAAACTTGCAGTACTTTACTCCTACTTTCCTGGGCTCTGGGGTGAGGTATTTTACTCTCCTTTGTGATTTTCTTACTCTCCCAGCGATTCTCAACACACTACACTTGTCTAGGTGGGAATTTGTGATTCGCATTCCATTTTCTTAGTATATGTTTTTTGTTGCCCCTAGACCTATTTTTTTCCATTGCATTCTGTAGCATTTCCTATTTTTTGCACTATCCTATGTCTAATTACTTACCTAATTTTAGTGTCTAGTGTATATATGGAGTACAATACTTACCTCCAGAAGGAGTATTGCCTCGAATATATTTTTGGCCTTGTGTCACCCAAATAAACTACTTTTATTTTTGATAAGACTGAGTATTGTCTTTACTTGTGTATAAGTACTGTGTAACTATAGTGGTATTGCAGGAGCTTTGCATGTCTCCTAGTTCAGCCTAGGCTGCTCTGCTACGCTACCTCTATCAGTCTAAGCTGCTAGATGTAGGAGGCTGGCCTGGCTTATAGTGGGTACCTGATGGTACTTACACCTTGTGGCAGGTCCAGTTATCCCTTATTTGTAGATTAGTAGTGTTCTAGCAGCTTAGGCTGATAGAGGTAGCTATAGCAGAGCGGCTCAGGCTGAACTTGGAGACATGCAAAGCTCCTACTATACCACTTATATTACTTAGCACTATATCATAAGAAACACAATGCTCAGAGTTACTAAAAATAAAGGTACTTTATTTTAGTGACAATATGCCAAAAGTATCTCAGAGGATATACTCCCTTAGGAGGTAAGTAATATACACAAAATATACACACAAACCAAAATCAGTTAAGTAAACAGTTAGAAAAGTAGTGCAAACACTGTAGAACACAATAGAATGCAATAGGAGACAATAGACCTAGGGGCAACACAAACCATATACTCCAAAAGTGGAATGCGAACCACGTATGGACCCCAGGCCTAGGGTGGTGTGTAGAGGGTCGATGGGAGTGTAAGAAAACACTAAGAGTGTCCAAGATACCCCACCCCAAGACCCTGAAAAGTAGGAGTAAAGTTACCCTACTACCCCAGAAAGACAGTAATGTCGAAATAGGGGATTCTGCAAAGACAACAACTGACTGCAAAGCACAGAAGACGGATTCCTGGACCTGAGGACCTAAAAGGAAGAGGACCATGTCCAAGATTCACACAAGTGTCCGGGGGGCAGGAGCCCCGGATGAAGGTGCAAAAGGGCTGCTTCTGGGTGGAAGAAGCCAAAGATTCTGCAACAACGGAAGGTGCCAGGAACTTCTCCTTTGGTCAGAAGATGCCACACGGCGTGCTGGAGGATGCAGAGTTGTTTCCAGGCCGAAAAACTGCAAACAAGCCTTGTTAGCTGCAAGAGTCGCGGTTGATCGTTTTGGATGCTGCCAGGGCCCAGAAAGGACCAGGAGGTCACCTCTTGGAGGAGGAGACAGAGGGGGCACTCAGCAATAGAGAGGGCCCATGCATAAGCAGGCAGCATCCGCAGAAGGACCAGAACAGGAGTTCAATAAATCTGAGCTCGGCGGTTATCAGCACAACAAAAGAGGGTCCCACGAAGTCGGAGGTCAACTCAGTGAGTTGAGCAATGCAGGACGGAGTGCTGGGGACCTGGGCTAGGCTGTGCACGAAGGAATCCTTGCAAAAGTGCACAGAAGCCCTAGCAGCTGCAGTTCACGCAGTACAAAGGATTACTGTCTGGCGTGGGGAGACAAGGACTTACCTCCACCAAATTTGGATTTGGATCCAGCTCCTGTGTTCCAGGGACCACGCTCGTCAAGATGAGAGGGGACCCAGAGGACCAGTGATGCAGAAGTTTGGTGCCTGTGTTAGCAGGGGGAAGATTCCGTCGACCCACTGGAGATTTCTTCTTGGCTTCCAGTGCAGGGTGAAGGCAGACAGCCCTCAGAGCATGCACCACCAGGAAACAGTTGAGAAAGCCGGAAGGATTAGGCACTACAATGTTGCTGGTAGTCTTCTTGCTACTTTGTTGCAATTTTGCAGACGTCCTGGAGCAGTCAGCGGTCGATCCTTGGCAGAAGTCAAAGAGAGAAGTGCAGAGGAACTCTGGTGAGCTCTTGCATTCGTTAGCTGATGAGAAACCCACAGGAGAGACCCTAAGTAGCCCTCGGAGGAGGATTGGCTACCTAACAAGGTAACCTGCTGGCACTGGCCACTCAGAGGTCTCCAATGTGCCCTCACACCTCTGCATTCAAGATGGCGGAGGTCTGGGACACACTGGAGGAGCTCTGGGCACAACCCCTGGGGTGGTGATGGACAGGGGAGTGGCCACTCCCCTTTCCTTTGTCCACTTTCACGCCAGAGCAGGGGCTGGGGGCTCCCTGAACCGGTGTAGACTGGCTTATGCAAGGAGGGCACCATCTGTGCCCTTCAAAGCATTTCCAGAGGCTGGGGGAAGCTACTCCTCCCCTGCCCTTAATACCTATTTCCAAAGGGATGGGGGTAATACCCTCTCTCAGAGGAAATCCTTTGTTCTTCCTTCCTGGGACTGGGCTGCCCAGACCCCAGGAGGGCAGAAACCTGTCTGAGGGTTGGCAACAGAGGTAGCTGCGGAGAAAACCCCAGAGAGCTAGTTTGGCAGTACCCGGGGTCCATGTTGGAGCCCCGGAGATGCATGGAATTGTCCCCCCAATACCAGAATGGTATTGGGTGACTATTCCATGATCCTAGGCATGTTACATGGTCATTTTTGGAGTTACCATTGTGAAGCTACACATAGGTATTGACCTATATGTAGTTCACGTGTGTAATGGTGTCCCCGCACTCACAAAGTCCGGGGAAATTGCCCTGAACAATGTGGGGGCACCTTGGCTAGCGCCAGGGTGCCCTCACACTGAGAAACTTTGCACCTAACCTTCACTAAGTGAGGGTTAGACATATAGGTGACTTATAAGTTACTTAAGTGCAGTGTAAAATGGCTGTGAAATAACGTGGACGTTATTTCACTCAGGCTGCAGTGGCAGTCCTGTGTAAAAATTGTCAGAGCTCCCTATGGGTGGCAAAAGAAATGCTGCAGCCAATCGGGATTTCCTGGAACCCCAATACCCTGGGTACCTAGGTACCATATACTAGGGAATTATAAGGGTGTTCCAGTGTGCCAATGAGAATTGGTAAAATTTGTCACTAGCCTACAGTGCCAATTTTAAAAGCAGAGAAAGCATAAACACTGAGGTTCTGGTTAGCAGAGCCTCAGTGATACACTTAGGCACCACACAGGGAACATATATAGGCCACAAACATATGAGCACTGGGGTCCTGGCTAGCAGGGTCCCAGTGACACATATCAAACACACTGACAAATAGGGTTTCCAGTATGAGCACTGGGGTCCTGGCTAGCAGGATCCCAGTGAGCCAGTAAAAACACCCTGACATATACTCAAAAACAGGCCAAAAGTGGGGGTAACAAGGCTAGAAAGAGGCTACCTTCCTACACTAGAACACTATTACCTTTCACTAGTAAGAGATAACTGGACCTGGTATAAGGTGTAAGTACCCAAGTTACCCACTACAAACCAGGCCAGCCTCGGTGATACAGTTAGAAACCACACAGGGAACATATATAGGCCACAAACATATGAGCACTGGGGTCCTGGCTAGAAGGGTCCCAGTGACAAATATCAAACACACTGACAAATAGGGTTTCCAATATGAGCACTGGGGTCCTGGCTAGCAGGATGCCAGTGAGCCAGTAAAAACACCTCACCATATACTCACAAACAGGCCAAAAGTGGGGGTAACAAGGCTAGAAAGAGGCTACCTTCCTACACTAGAACACTATTACATTTCACTAGTAAGAGATAACTGGACCTGGTATAAGGTGTAAGTACCCACGTTACCCACTACAAACCAGGCCAGCCTCCTACAGTCTGGGGCTTCCATCGATGGAACATTATGCTTTAGACCTTCAGTTGTCCCAAATGATGTTTTTACTCCCTCAAGCACAGGACCCCCAACAACGGGTCGCCATTGAACGACAACTAATGCCTGGCCGGAACAACTGCAGCCTTAGGGCCTGATTCCAACTTTGGAGGACGGTGTTAAACCGTCCCAAAAGCGACGGATATACCACCTACCGTATTACGAGTTCCATAGGATATAATGGACTCGTAATACGGTAGGTGGTATATCCGCCACTTTTGGGCCGGTTTAACACCGTCCTCCAAAGTTGGAATCAGGCCCTTAGTCTCCTATATAAGGACAGCCTATCTCGGCCCTGCCCCTCCAACCCAATGCTTCTCGCCATGCACAAAGCCTTGTGCAGGGCACACCAACACCTAGGAATCGACCCAACTCCATAGATGGGCCCCTATATGGGGTAATGATAGCCTGCGCATCGGTGGGGGGGGTTCCTCAATTTGCCACAATGGCACATGACAGGACTCCACAGCCTCGATCAACTCCTCACTGAAAAGAGGCCTTTGAGTGTCTTCAGAAGGAATTTGGCCTCCATCCTAAGCAAAAAGGAAGAAATCTACAACTACAACACTGTCTACGCTGCTGCTTTGGGGCTGATCCTTGGAATCTCCCATTCTCATTGGTGGTGTCCTACCTTGTGACCTGGGGCCACTTCAAGGGAGTGATGTGCAGATCTCGATGGCGACCTCACTAGCCATCTCATTTCAACACCCCTCCTCACCACCGTACGTACTAACTGGAGCACCTGACTTCAGGTAGAAATAGATGAGGAGGACTGATCGGGCCTTGTGGAGGCCCTAGACAAGGGTGTGTGGAAAGCGTGACTGAACTTCTGCCTGTTCAAGTCATTGCATGACTGGCATTGGATGTCAGTGTCATAGGGAGGGCCACCTGCTGCATGCTAACTGCTGGCAGTGTGCAGCTACTTGTTGCGACATTGCACATGTTCTTTGTAAATGTCCCTTGATCCAGCACCTATGGGAGGAAGTCAGAAATACTCTGGCGGTCTCTATGGCCCTGCAGGCACCTCTATACTGCACTCTCTTTCATTTCCATGACTTAGGAGGCTCCCTGACTTGACCAGAACACAGCGCCGCCTCCTACGCTTGCAATGGCAAAGATTCACATTCAACATCACTGGAGATCCCCAACCCCTCTGACTCCAGAGGAATGGACAGTGGCGATGATGCAGACGTCTGCTTATGAACATGTCATTTATAATTTGCAGGACCATTTGGTGTTATTCGCATAGACCTTGGCACCTTTCCTCGGAGACAACCCTTAGTTTGAGTACTGCCTTCCACTCACCGCTTTTCCACCTCCTACAGGATGCTGTGGCAAACCTGATGTCCCACCCGCCCCTTCCCTACCCCTTTCTGCCCACCCCACTTTCTTCCCGCTCTCCGGGTTTCCCTCCTCCTCCCCCTTCAGACTTGCCAAACCAATGTCAGTCTTGCCCTTCTTTCATACCTATTCTGCTTCTCTTGCCTCCTCACGGTCCTCTACATCCCCAAACTCGCCCCTGCATAGCTTGTCCTATACAAGCCCTTTGCTGGCTCTCCCCACTCACCGGATGCCTCCCACCTCCCATCCTAGTATGTTTCTCCCTACTCTCCCCGCCATCCCCTACATCCCTACTCACCACATCAAAGCCCTATCCAATATACATCCTTCTAGGGGATCCTACCTCTTTTTGGATCTTTATCACTGATGGAAGCAACCTCTTTGCGTTCTCATATCTCTACACGTGTAGATATTTTATAATGCTGTGTGCATTGTTTAACGACCCCCCCCCCTCCTTTATTCACCTCCCTACCCTTCCCCTCCCCCTCTTCTCACAGCTCCTGTTTGTTTTTGACTTTTTGGCTATCTCTGTATTGAATTCTACATGTATTCTATTGTCCTGTTTATTCAATAAAAAATGTCTAAAGAAAAAAAAACTGAATTATCAACGACCACAATAACTTCTCTTTACCGCTGGGATGTTCAGGGTTTAATCCAAGAAGTTTCAACAATTCTGCCTTCCTCAAGTTAACAGAGCTCCTAATTTAATTAATGGGGGTGCATAGTTAACCACAGTGTCTCTATGGACTTTATAAAGAGGCCTATATAATAGGAGTAGAATATAATTAATTACTTTAACGGGGTAACATTTACAATGGTAATGTATAATAAACCTGTTAGTGAACTGGGAAGTGCTCAGTTGTCAAAGGAGATCTATGCACTTATTAAGGTTATTCACTATTTATTTCCTTATTTATGTGTTTAGTGAGACATTTGTTAAGCACAATACTCATCCGAATGCATCACGAGTCATGGAATCAACTAAAATAATGTTCTAGTTCAGTAAAGACTACATATTTAAGAAGAAACAGGAGTTGTTGAACATAGAGGGAAGTAGCAATTAGTATGAATCAATATTTTAGGACATAGGGTATTGACTTCCTGCTGGGCTTTTCAGTTTGCTATGATGAATATTATTTGCAGATGGAGCAGCAAGAGTGAAACCAAGGGAGCATGAGTAGGAAAGAAAAAGATAATTTGGAATACAAAGAGATAGCTAGGGAAAAAGAGGTAGAAAGTGAAGGGGACAGAAACAGTTACAAGAGAGAATTAATGTACAAAAACGAGAAAGGGCCATTTGCTGTCCTCTATGGCATAATTTGCTCAGTGATAGGTTGGACAACTTGCTTCCTTTTAGTGCTTTTATATCTTAAGCAGAGATTTACACAGTTTGCAACGCTTATGTGTGGATGTATTTAGGTAAGTCTACCACATATAAGTAAGCTGAAAAGCAATAAACAATTTCAATAGTTGACACTGGTCTGCTTAGTGCATGAAACATGGTGGTGGAATTCATGCACAACCAGGGTTTGTACTGGAGAATGCACTAAAAGAATAAACACTATAAAGATAAATAATAGTCCAAAGGCAGTTCTTCAGGTGAGGCCATAGTCAACTGTAAACAATGTCTTGTTGGGTTACATAGGCAAAAATAAAAAAATTGCCTTGGACAATTTTATCTTGGTGTGCACATCAACTTTCCAAGTCAACAATTAGTAGTATGTTGGGTTACATAGGCAAAAATAAAAAAATTCCCTTGGACAATTTTATCTTGGTGTGCACATCAACTTTCCAAGTCAACAATTAGTAGTATGCAAAAATAACGAAAAAATATGATGATGTTGCATCTCAGTGGATAAAAGTCTTAGCAAGAGAAAAAGGACAAGACGACCTATTGCAGATGTTACTGCGAGAATGCAAATATTCAGACAAATATCTAGGAGAGCTTTAACGAATGTGCACAGAATGTCTTTGTGGGACATATGGGAGACTGGTCGGTTAAGAACCAGTATGAATTAAACAAATGTGTTTAAATTACGGGGCATATTTATACTCCGTTTGCGCCGAATTAGCGTCGTTTTTTTATACGCAAATTCGGTGCAAAACTAACGCCATATTTATACTTTGGCGCTAGACGCGTCTAGCGCCAAAGTATGAGTAAAGAGCGTCATTTTTTTGCGTGAACGCCTTCCTTGCGTTAATGAGATGCAAGGTAGGCGTTCCCGTCCAAAAAAATGACTGCGCCGCAAATGCGTCGTATTTATACTCCCGGGCAAAAATCACGCCCGGGAGTTGGCGGGGCAGAAAACCCCGCATTTGCGCCACTTTTTAACGCCTGGGTCAGGGCAGGCGTTAAGGGACCTGTGGGCTCAAAATGAGCCCACAGCTGCCCTCCCATGCCCCCAGGGACCCCCCTGCCACCCTTGCCCACCCCAGGAGGACAACCAAGGATGGAGGGACCCATCCCAGGGACATTGAGGTAAGTTCAGGTAAGTATACATTTTTTTTTTTTTTTTTGGCATAGGGAGCCTGATTTGTGCCCCCCTACATGCCACAATGCCCAATGACCATGCCCAGGGGACAGAAGTCCCCTGGGCATGGCCATTGGGCAAGGGGGCATGACTCCTGTCTTTACTAAGACAGGAGTCATGTAAATGGCGTCTGGGCGTCGTTTAAAATGGCGCAAATTGGGTTAAGACGATTTTTTAGCGTCAACCTGACTTGCGCCATTTTTAAGACGCCCTAACGCCATTTTTCCCTACGCCGGCGCTGCCTGGTGTACGTGGTTTTTTTCCACGCACACCAGGCAGCGCCGGTCTGCTTGCGCCGGCTAACGCCATTCAATAAATACGGCGCCCACATGGCGCTTCAGAATGGCGTTAGACGGCGCAAACATTTTTGACGCTAAACTGCGTTAGCGCAGTTTAGCGTCAAAAAGTATAAATACGGGCCTAAATCTATTTGAATGAATCGGAAATGGATTGTTGTGCTGAGTCTTTTTAGTTTCTGATGTCCTGAATAGAGTGCCAGTCAGGCAGAGCTACACACTACTTTCTAGCCCAGCAACAAAGGGTATGGATGAAGGGCTTGAACTGGTCCTGCTTCATTGGGCCAAGCTTAGGATTTATCCTTGCCTGGAAACAGGGACACAATTCTTGGAGTCAAAAGACTGGCTGGACAGGTCAGCTCTTGGCTGATCTCAAATCACCGTGGGAGGACAGATTTGCTGGGGCTCTCTAAAATACCTCAAACCATCTCTGCAGCAGTGACTTGTGCTGCAGATTGAAGCAGGAAAATTTTTTAGAACTTCAATACTTCTTATAAAGCAGTAAGTGGATGATAAAGATCAAGTTGCTGCTAGACTTAAACTAGTATGAAAGCTTGATAAGACCACGCGTCTTTAGCCAGGAATGGGCACGTCCACAGGTAGAAGACTATGGTCCTCATTTACAAGAAACTGGTGCATCGGAATCAATGCAGCAGTTTTCTTGTGCCAGCCCTGGAGCCCTTAACAATGCATAGTAGCGCTGTATTTATTAAATAGTGCTCCATGCCGCACATTTCCACAGATGTGTCAGAAATTCTGACGCCTCTGTGGCACTAAACTGACGCTTTGCTGGACTAGCTTAAAAAAAATGATGCTCATCCAGCAATGAGTGGAAGACTCTCATGTTAAAAAGCCCTGCGTCAGTTTAATACCTGCTTTGAGCCGGCATTACATTTTTGATACAGTGAGGTCACAGAACGACGCAGTGAAATGTAGTAAATTTCTCTGTGCTGGTTCTGTGTGGCTTTTAATGTGGGAATGCCCACCCTGCATACAGTATACCTGGGGCAGATATAATGTAATACAGGGCTTTACGGACTTGCGCAATTGTCCCATTACACCAGTTTGTAAATGCGGCGCAGTGCAGGGGACTGCTTGTGCCGCTGCAGCATAAAACAAAAGTGACATTACGATGGTGCATGGGGCTTGTAAATAAGCCCCTATGAGCCTAATTATCGTTCAGGAGTGTCTTGCTTCTTGTCCAATCCCTACTGTTACTGGGTCACCCTCACAATATTAGAGATTAGATTGCAGTCACTCCCTATTAATTAACACCTGTAGTCATGAGGTTATGATAGAAAGTTGGCGTCCAGTACACAGCTGCTTGCTCAGGCAGCACTATAGAATTGCTCATGAATGTCTGAGTCAGTGTAGGTCTTCCCTAAGCTGGCATGGAGTTCTAGCTTACATTTCGTGTGCTTGCTAGCTGATCAACAGCCAACTGCAAACAGTGCCCGTGCATCTATAAGGTTATTTCAGATCATGTTGAGCAATTGTTTAGAAAAGTGTGGGATGTCTCCATATGACATGGATTTGCCCATTTACACAAAGCTTTTGGCGAGGAATGCTGCCCATCCTTTAGCCTATAATGTAGAGGATCCCTGCCTGGCACTTAAAACAGTGCTTGTTGGGGAATGTTTCTAGGCCCAGGCATGGTAAAACTGAAGCACAGGCTTTCAATTCTGGGACCTGCCTGGCCAAAAAGTATGAAACAATACACTGAAACAGACCTAGGGAATCCTAGATGAACATTTGGGTGAACAGCATATGAGGAAAGATATATGAAGTTTACCAAAAAGGATGATAGGCTAACTGAAGTCCTAACGGAATGGCCAATGGCGCACTAACAGTGTTAAGAGGAATTCAGGAAGGAACACCAGTGGTTACTGTGAAAGGCCTTTTAATAAGACATATTGAAAAAATTCATTTTGGCTCACAAATTGTTTCAGTCTTTGACATAAGTGTGAGGTAGTTATATTTCATATTAGAATCTTCCTTTCTTTGTATTTGGTGACAATAGCGGAATTTGCGCTTTCACCTTAACGTTGGCCCCTGTTGTTATGGAGATCGTCCCTGTTTTTTCTTTGGCGATCAGCCACAGTGACGAGGTGTTTGCTGTTGCCTTAGGTTGAGTGATCACAAGCAGACTATGCATTTCGAAGGCCTTTAACTTCAAAGAAATAGAAGGTGAGACTTTTAACAAAATAATTCAGGGAGTGTGACGGTACCTGAGATGCATCTACCATTTCATTCACGTCAATTTTTATAGGCGCATGTGTGCCCTATTAACTGTAAAGAGGAAAACTCACGTAGCTTGAACACATCCTGCGTTTCAATAAAATTGTGATCTGTACATGGAGTATTGAAACGTGTTCAGTGGTGTGCTCAATTGCCTTTTGAGAAGAGTGTGCACTGCCTAAAAAGGTCAGTTCAATTGAGAAAAAAACCTCCTTCTATGTGTACTGCAAAATGCAGCACACGTAGAAAGAGGATGTAACGAGGAGAAATAAAGATAGGTCTCCTTGTTATACCTGATCTGGGGAACCGTAGGGTTTTGACGCATTTCCAGGTTTACAACATTTGGTAAATATGGGAATGTGCCAAAATCCATGAATGTTGCATGGGAACATCCACCCAAATCCCATTGAATGCCTTTCTGGGGCAGAGTAGCACAACACAGCGATTTGTGCTGCGTTGCTTTATTCCAAATTTATGAAGCCACTCAGGGCCAAGCAAGGTGGCCTTGCATGGCTTCATAAATTTCATTTTGGGCTTGCGTAGCTCTAAAACCACATAGCATGATGCAAGAGCAATGCAATAGGGCTTATAAATGTACCCACCAATATTAAACATATCAAATACAGTCAAAACATAAAAAGAGTGAATTGCTTCTGACTTGAGGAAAAGCAGTTTTGAGCTCTGATTTAAGAGTGAGTAGGTGGCCAGAGGGAGGTATCAACAAATAAGCGAAATGAGATCAAACATGACAGTAAAAAAGCAAGGGACTGGACTGAGAGTAGGAAACTAATTGCCTTACAAGGTCCCTGTTACTTCTCTGGGTATCTTTGTATGAAAGTACCCTCTTTTTGGCATGTTACCCCTAATTTATGCCTGTGGTCAGTGTGTATGACTGTGTCACTGGAGCCCTGCTAACCACGACCCCAGTGCTTATGCTCTCTCTCTTTTCAAATTTGTCACTACATACTGGTAACCCAGTATTTTATCCCAAATTGTCATACTGGTGCCCCCTTATAATTCCCTAGTATATGGTACTTAGGTACTGAGGGCATTGGGGCTCCAGGGTATTCCTGTGGGCTGCAGCATTACTTTTGCCACCCTTAGGGAGCCCATGCAAAGGATTCTACAGGACTGCCATTGCAGGCTGTGTGAAATAGTGCATGCACCATTTCACAGCCAATTACTCTGCACCAGGTCACTTATGAGTCACCTATATGTCAGGCCTTCCAACCCTGAAGGCTGGGTGCAAAGTACTTGTGTGCGAGGATACAATTTTCCCAGATGTCGTGGGAGCGGGGACGCCATTTTAGGTGTGCACTTAAAGTAGGTCAATAACTATGTCCAGCTTCACAATGGTAACTCCGAATATAGCCATGTAAGGTGTTTAACATCTGGGAATTGTACCCCAATACTGATTCTAGTATTAGTTTTACAATTTCATGCACTCTGGGGGCTCCACAGTGGACCCCCAGTACTGCCATACCAGCCTTCTGAGGTTTTCCAGGAAGCCCTGCTGCTGCCACCTCACAGACAGGTTCCTGCCCTCCTGTTGCTTGAGCAGCTCAAGCCCACCCTTGTTCACCCTCTCCCTTTGGAAACAGGTGTTACAGGCATGAGAGGGGTAGCCTCCCAGAGCCTCTTGAAATGCTTTGAAGGGCACAGATAGTGCCCTCCTTGCATAATCCAGTGTACACCTGTTCAGGGACCCCCAGTCCCTGCTCTGGCACGAAACTGGACAAAGGAAAGGGGAGTGACCACTCCCCTGTCCATCACCACTCCTCGGGTTTCCTGGGTTTTGTTATCTTGGATTCCAAGGCAGTGGGGCACTCTGGGAGCATCTGAGTGGCCAGTGCCAGCAGGTGATGTCAGAGTCCTCCCCTGATAGGTGCTTACCTGTGTAGCTGACCAATCCCTCTTTCAGGGCTATTTAGGGTCTGTCCTGTGGGCGTTTCCTCAGATTTGGATTGCAAGACTCCAGCAGGAATCCTCTGTATCCTTTACTTCACCTTCTACCGACGAAACTGAATCTGGACCCTCCAGGAACTTTAAAAACTGCAACAAAGAAGCAAAGATGACTTCTGCAACATTGTATCTTCAGCTCCTGCCAGCAACTGCAACTGTTTCCAGGTCATGCATCCTCCCCGGACTTCCTATCTTCAGCCTGCCCCAGAAAAATGTAGGAATCTCCCTTGAAGTGAAGGAGTCACTTCCCTGCTTCAGCAGGCACCTCTCTGCAGCGACGACTGGTGGTGTGGGTCCCCTCTCCTGACAAAGTGCGTGGATCCAGCAACACTGGCGGTGGACTGAAGTTGTCCCGACGGTCCAAAGGTCCAGCTGTCCAACTTTGGTGGATGTAAGAGCTTGCCTCCCCATGCAAGACCGTGCACCACATGACTCGCAGTTGCCAAGTTTGTGTGCGACCTTCCACAAAGTTCTGCATGCACAGCACAGCTCCGGCCCCCACCACTCCTTCCTGCGATGCATAGCTTCCTGAGTGGTTCTCTGGTGGCGTGGGATCCCTTTGTGTCATGCTGAGTTGGCTTCCATTTGCACCTTCTTTGTCTCCATGCTGTAGGACTCCTGCGTGCGCTGCCTGGTATTCTGAGGGATCTCTGAGTTGCTGAGAGCCCCCTCTGTCTCCCCCTCCTGGGGAGAGGCCACCAGGTCCCTCCTCATCCCCGTCAGCGCCGTTTTCCGCTAACCGTGAGCTTTGTGTGTGCCAAGGATTGTTGACGGAATCCAGCGACGCAAACCACACTGCAATCATCCATCCGGCATGGGACATCTTCTGCACCAACCAGGAACCCACATCTGTCTTCTTGGGTGTATAACTGACTTTGTCTTCTCACCGGTGGTTCTTCTTTTGCATCTTCATCCAGGTTAGCAGGGGCTCCTGTTCTCCCGACTCTTCAGTGCTTCTTGGACTTGGTTCACTTCTTCCACAGGTCTCCAGGTCCAGGATTCCATCATTGGTATCTTGCAGTCTCTTCTGGTTCTTGCATAATCTTCTATCATGCCTTCTTGCTCCCTGAGCCCCTCTACACACTACACTTCCCTAGGTGGGAAACCAACTTATGCATTCCACTATTTTAGTATGTGGTTTGTGTTCCCCTAGGCCCATTTCAACATATTGGGATTTTCACTATTTGCACTGTTTTCTAACTGTTTTTACAGTTATTTCTGCATTCTAGTGTATTTACTGTGTATATTACTTACCACCTGAGGGAGTATAGTCTTTAAGGTATTTTTGGCATGGAGTCACTAAAAATAAAGTACCTTTATTTTCTAACACTGAGTATTTTCTTTCCTGTGTGTGAGTACTGTGTAACTACAGTGGTATTGACAGAGTTCTGCATATCTTCTAGATTAGCCTTGGCTACTCAGCTACAGCTACCCCTAGACAGCCTGGCTTCTAGACACTGACTACATTTAAGGGATAACTGGACCTGCTATAAAAGGTAAGTACCTTTGGTACCCACTACAAACCAGGCCAGCCTCCTACAATCTTTGAACCCAGGAGCTACCAATGTTAGCGTCATTGCTAACTCCAGTGGATTTGAAGTGGAGCACCAAAAATCCCCTGCAAAATAGGGTATTAATAAGGGAATAAGGATCTAAATAACCAGTTTCCTATGTAATTCATTATTATTATTGGAACCCTCAACTTCTCACTTGTCCTCCACAGAAACTCAACACCTTCGAGCCATAGGGATTGCAATTTGGACAGTGAATGTTCACTTAGAAATAAGGAATTGCCAGAAACAGTTTTCTTGGTAATTCCTCATCATTCCCTGAGGACGTACCTGGCATCAGCAAGCTTCATGGTGAAACAGACAGATCCACTAAGTGTCCCCAGATTTCATAATTCCAATTTTACTAATAACCAACATCACTTGCTGATTTGGGAATACCCAGAATTTTGGAATGGGGCTCTCAGGAGACGACAAAGGATGTTTTTACCTTTGCCATTACTTTATTAAGAAAGTTGACAAAGGGTTATACCTAGGGATCACCTATTTAGTTAATCTACCCATGAAATAAAACTAAATTTCCAGTGAAGTCCACAATTTGTCCCAAATACAGGTGCACAAAAGCTCCAGCATGAAAAGGCAACAAATTAAGGAAATGCACTGAATAAAACATAACCATAGAATAAAAATAAAAACATTTGAAAGCAGCAGCTTTAGGTAAAAAGCCTCTCCATTCCCTTCTGGATGACTATAATATGTTTAACTACCTAAGCCATCAAAAACCTTGCAGAATTGCACATTGTATGAGAAGAAAGAAGGAGGTGCAATAAAAGTGAGAATAATGTTTTGAGATGTAGAGAAACTGGACAATTTGTGAAAAGAGTAACTATTGAAGCACAACACTATAGTAACACCCTTCACACCATTAGGGACATTTCTGCCTCTGGCATATTAATAAATTATCCCTGCATCTATACAGAACATGTAGTTGTTCGTCCTCTCAGATTTAGGCTAGTATTTTCAGCAATTAAGCAACAAGAAGGATAATATGCCATATATTGTTTAGCAGTTTTAAAAAAGCACGAGCTCTGCCCGAAGGTATTGGAATGCTTTACGTGAGCACCAGTTACACTACACAAGGACACATTCAATATTTGATAGGCACAGGAACATTAAGTGATTTGTCCTGAATCACAGTCTGTTGAGTCAATGCCGAGACTCAAAGTTGGTTCCTCAACTCCAAGGTTGGCAGCTCTACCATTACCCCACTCCCTCTCCTAGTATATTTCTTTCACATCTTTTATACTACATGTTTAGACGTTCTCCTACCTTGTCCTCCTCCATCTTTAGAATGTCTGTGAGCATAGACTGTGACCAGGAAACAGAAGCAGAACCTTGCTGTCTCTCCCAACACTAAGGGAGCAGGGAAGCAGGATTATAAAAAAAGACACTAACAGTTGATAGGCCTTGATGCCTCCGTAAAAGAGAATATGATGTTATATACTCTGCACTGTCTGTAAAACTCAGTATTAAGCAATAAATACAGCACAACATTAACTTAGCCACCACCTCTCTAGTCTCCAAGCTAAGAAATGCAGTGAGGTGCCTTACTCCAGACTAAAAACCCTGACAAAATTATGCTACATCAGAGTTTTCAGATGATATCACAATGGTCAGGGCAGCATATGCGTCCTTGACAACCAGAAAGCTGCCACATGGATACAGGATTTAAAGCTTCCCCTGAACTCTGTTCACAGACAAACATTATTAACTTCTTTTATTACGAGGAGTAGTGGAATAGATATCTTATGGAATAGTTTAAAGCAGAAGGTGTACAACCAAATTATTTAAAACAGTCAATGTTTTTCTCTCATTCAACTCATGTGTTTCTTCTGCAGCTTTTTGTTTCCATGCTCCCCATTGTGAGGGCCTCAGGCATTTTTTTAATGTGATAAATGTTCAGGAAGATGTGTTTGCAATTCTATGGGTTCAGATACACAAAATGGCACATTGTCTTCAGTGAGCTTAGGGAAAGAACATTTGCAAACTGTCTGTGAAAGGGGTAGGTCTGCATCTATGGGGCCTTTTGGTATCTTTTACTAAAACAGCCCCCAGAGCAGAATATAACAGGCTTCATGGGGAGCCCCTTCAAAACAGCATTACTTTATAACCCATAGAATGTACCATAACGACGTTCAACAGCAATAAATCATGGAGAAACCGATGCTGTGCAATGTCACAAATCTGTGATATCAGAATTTCTAGATTACTTGAGCTAAAGGAAGTGCATATTGTTTTAAAAGTGGTACTACATCCTTCACTTTGGAGGTAGGCAGTCAGACTACTACTGTAGAACAGACACAATACAAATAACATAATATTCAAATGGTATTACACCAACACCTCAATACTAAGCAAAGGGTAATGCACACATCTTTTAACACCAGGAAAGAATACCGGATCTTATCTTAAGCTTGGAACATTAGGATCATCTTGTTCAATGCAAGCAGACGGAAGTGGCCTATAATGCCAAATTCTGTTTTAAAACAAAAATATACATCATCCTACATAGCACTTTCTATCTCAGTTTTAGCGTTTTAATGACACTCAATCGATTAACCATGGAACTTTAAATGACTGAGCCACAATTGCTTGATAAAACTCATGACTTTCAGGTTAAATAAAGTTTTTAACAAAGATGCCTTAATGTACTGTTCTGTCTTCTCAGCCAACTATACAGTTCCTAAACCTAAAAGATCCCCAAGAGATGGCAAGGAGTGGATGTGGGTAAAGCTCAGTAGAAAATGCACTATAAACATGAAAAACAGGAAACATTTCCTTTTACCGCACGTGCACAATCTCAGTAAGAGAAACTGATAATTCTTAAACCAGCTGAATCTTTATGGGAAACTATAGTAATGTATGAGATATTACAGGGAATATCAAAACAGAATTATTGAGGAGGAGCATGGTCTGTCCAAAGAACATGATGGCCGCTTGAACATGGTGCTCCATGCGCCAGCGGGCACCGATCGTGGGAAGTAGCGTCCACAGAGCGACAGGGGCTGCTTACTCCGCACCGGAGACTACCTCTGACCGGGGGCCGGGAGCTGGCAGCAAATTGGGGGCCCTCACGCCACTGGTCGGCCAGGCTTGGCACCTTCAGGAGTGCAAGTCCTGTTGATCTAGGTGGAGTGGTGGCACTCCGACCGGGCCACAGGTGATGGCTCCGCACCCGACCAGCAGATCTGGATAACCACTGGGCTGACGGGCCTGTTCCAAGGAGGCTGGTGCCTTCCCTCCTTGTGCACTCGCCTCCCTGCCATCCGATCTTGTGGGTGCCCACCACTTCTGGGCCTCAGTGAAGGGGAGGCCAGAGGGGCCTGGGACTGACTCGCCTATAAGGTGGGGGAGAGGGGACATGCCGATTAGTGAGCAGCCAGACTTTCCACTCCGCCTAGCCTTACCTCGCCCATGGTAAACCTGCCCGGTGGCACCAATGGCTGGTGAGCCTTCCTCTGATAACCCTGATGGCTCACGGTTGCCTGCCTCTCTCTCCCAGCCACATTGGTTAAGGCAGAGCAAACTGGATTGGGGGCCTCACTGACAGGAAGCCGGCCCCTTCCCTGGACGCCAGTCTCTATTGCCACGGTGCATGGAGAACTCCTACAGCTGCTGGAGACTAACCAGCCACTAAGTTCACGACTGGTCATTAAGCGGCCCAGGCCACTCGCACCAAGGACTACTTTCTATCTCTCGAGGACAACACCCTGCCCGGACCCTTTGCTGTGTCTTTGGCCCGAGGATCCTCTGGGTTCTCTTAATGCACTAAGGGGAAAATCTGGAAATTAAGCACAGGTGTCTGTAGGACCCGCGACCTTTGCAGAGTACACAGGGATCTGCCTTTCTTCCCCCTCAACCTACTCCTTACTCTTCACCCTATGAAAGTCCTCCTCATCCTGTTCCTATTGTGGACGTGCGCAGTGGGTTCCTCCACGGTTCTCTGTAGAGCCGCAACGCTAGAGTCCAACAGGAAGAGGTCCTCCGGTAAACCTCATGGCAAGCCTGCCATTAAATTCACACAGCCTCTCCTCTTCACAGAAGATCTTCAGCGATCCCACTGCATGGCTGCATTAGGGAGTGCACCACTGCCTGATCACTCCTCTGCCCATTCTGGTATGGCACAGGGCACTGCAATGAAGCGTATCCTCCAGGAAATCTTCTGCTAGCTGGAGGGGCTGGATTCTGGTATCTCTGCTTTAACGGCTGTAACCAAATCTGTATGTCTGGATATTGGGGATTTCAGAATCAAGTCACAGACCTGCAACAACATGTCTCAACAGTGGATGGCCATCTCAGTGCAGTGCAGATTAGGGACCAGGAACTCTTTCCATGCAGCAAGGTAATTGATATCAAACAAAGGAGTCGTAGGGACGATGCCTGTTTTTTCGGGTTTCTGGAACATATTGAGGGGACAAATATTGTGGCCTTCCTCCATGATACCCTCCCTTTGCTCACAGACCTCACTTTTAACCCCCTGTTGGAATTTCAGCGAGTACACTGTATGGGTCTGAGTCATGCCTATGGGGCAACACGGCCTCATCCCATCATTTCCTGCTTCCTGCGACATGAGCAGGTCTGCCAGCTCCTCACTGAGGCCCGCTACCATGACCTCTAACGGCACAAAGGGCAGGAGATCCTCATCACGGCGGACGTCTCTAAGGAGTCCAATGACTGCCTTAAGGCATTCTTATTCTTGTGGCCCTGGCTCCACCAACTGGACATTAAATACGGCCTGTTTGAGCAAGCTCGAATGTAGATCACCAAAAACAGAAAACCAGGAGACTTTTTTGGCCCTAAGGACCTACGTATTTTCTTTGATAGCCTTCTGACCCAAAATATGGACACAGGTACTCTGGCCTCCTTATCATCATCTGCTGACACCCGTCCGACGTCTCTGCCTGCCATGATCCCCAGGATGACCGCTGGCACAAGCAGGGGGCTCCCATCATAGAGGCCGAGACCCTGAGAGACTTCTAGAGTGACAGAGTCCAGGCCCTGCAGGTGGTGACACACCTCACCCAGTCCCAGGACAGAGATAAATCCTGCTCACCCCTGAAGCCTGCACCAACATCCGAATGAGCTCCCTGCCACCCTTGGTTCTTTGACCTTGCCTACACCTTAGGGCACCAACCTGCGTTTTGTGACCTCACCCCAACAGATGGATAACTACTTTGTTGCATGCTACAGGGCTCCTGTAGGGTGCACTGTTTAGGTTCCCATTGTGTTAGATGGCTGCAACGCCCACTGCAGACTGTAATCTGGCTCAATCAGGGACCCCCTCACACTTCTGTGGCTTCCTTCCCTCCAGCCTTAGACTTTCACCTTAAAAGCCTTGAAATGCTTTCTATGATTTTATTCCCCTTAATTGTGATAGAGGCTGGTCGCTAGCCACCAATGTATCCATCATAAGCTTATCTGTTGTTTTCTGATGTGACACATGTCATGCTGTTTGTAGATGTTTGCAGCACTAGTATAATTTGTGCCTTCCTACCCCTGTTGACCGCCCCTCCCACTGCCAATTGTGTGGCTCGTCCCCGCCTAATACAATTGTTTAAGCCTTTCCCTCTGACGCTCTCTTGTATATACTCTACCTTCCACTATGGGCCTTCCCTCTCCCAAATGTTCCAACAAGGGCCCTTCGGTCATACTGTCTGCACCCCACCCCACTCTCATACCACCTCCGATCAGGTCTGGGGAGGGACCCCCAACCACCCCTCCCGGTGATGTCTGTCGCTGCCAGTGTACTTAGCTGGAAGCAGAAATCTCAGCCCCCTCCTCTTCTTTCCCTCCCCCACCTCACTTGCACTTCCATCACCCAGCTTATGCCTTATAAGTGCCCTTTGTGCCGGATGGCCTAGCTGAGAAGCTCAGACCCACAGTTAACAGATCTAAGCCCTTGAGGTATTGCTTCGACAAGTGTCGAACTCCCACATTTTGTTCTTCTTCTCCCTTTCCAGACACTTTCATACTGTTTCCTTTCTTCTTCTTGTCCTGTGCAGTCCCCTACTTATCTCTTATCTCTTGTTCATTTATCTTCCCTTCCACACACATGCTTACCCTTTGAGTCACTGCGATCTCCTCTAGCCCTATGTAAGGTGCTGTCAGTGGCCCTTCTGTCACCTTACCGGCCTGGGTCTGTAGGAGTCCCCCTCTCACATCCCTCTCTTACTGCTCGTGCCAGCTGTACCATTCTTCTTTCCCTCACCACTCCCTCTCTCTCTGCCCAGTATTACCCTTCCCCCAGATTCCATGTCCTCCCATCCTTCTCATCCCCCTCCCAAGGCCACGTAACGACCGCCGACCCAATTCATCACGCCCCTCATCTGCTCCGAGTTTTCTCTTGGAATGTCCATGGCCTAACCCATTATGTGAAGCATAAGAAAGTTCTACCATACCTCCAATCAAAACGTATTGATGTGGCACTCTTGCAAGAAACCTACCTTGACGACCTCAAATCTGGTAAGCTATATCGAGATTGGGTAGGGAAGGCCATCCACAGCAGCTGCCCAGCCTCATTGACATCGCGGATCGAGATCACTAGGAAGTGCGGTGTGGTATTTATGTTCCGTAAGACCCTGCCTATTGCCATTGTCAAGACATACTTTTGCTAAACTGAAAGTAGGGGGCAGCTCAATCTACGTGCCTACGGGACCTAAATTCTCATTCCTGCTCCACCTCAATCATCTCCTCATTGAGATTGGGGCTTCACTATACATCATAGGATGTGACTGGAACCTCACCTGGGATTCTGTGCTTAACAAGACTGGCCACATTGATCTCTGCAACAATTCGGACAGGGCCGTCTTGAGGGACATAACCTCAAATCATGGCCTGGTTGACCACTGGAAACTTACCCTTTCAGCGGATAGGGAATATGACTTTGTCCTCTGTTCATGGCACCCAGTCCCATCTCAACTTTTTCCTAGTCTTACAAAGTGTGGGCACCTCCGCTCAACACAGCCATGCTCTCCGACCATGCCCTGCTCCTGCTGACGATGGACACGGGCCTCACTTTTCTGGGCTAGGCGTACATCACTACTGCACCCCCCAAGATAACCTTCAACTCCAGTCGCACGTCACCACTTACTTGAAGGATAATAAGAGCTCCATCTCCTCTCAGAGATTACTGTAGATGGCAGCGAAAGCCACCATATGGGGGCCATTGATGCGAGACGCGGCTCTGGCTAATAGGCAAGCAATGACCCACCAACATGAATATGACAATCATATCTCATCCCTTAACCACCTTTACACAGCTCACCCCTCGCTGCCCGTGCGCATTCATCTGGAACAAGTTTGGGTAGCCCATAACAAACTTTATACATCCAAGGCAGAACACGCAATTCAATGCCTCAAAAGCCACCACAATGAATAGGTCGAGAAGGCTGGTCACCTCCTGGTGGCACAGCTGCTGCAGCTGGAAGTAGCACAGGCCATCCCTGCCATTCACTCCTCGAGGGGAGAAGTCCTCACAAGACCGCTGGAAATTGTCAATGAATTTGCTGCATTTTACTGGCAGCTATCTACCCCAGAGACTGTGGCCTGTACCCATCAAATAACCTTTCTGAAGGGTGTAAGATTGCCATGGTTGTCCATCAAAAGACAGGCTCTGCTGGATGGAGATATCAGCAAAGACAAAATAGCACAGGCCATCTCCAACCTCCCCTACCATGAGTCACATGGAAAAGATGGCTTCCCCACTGAATTTTACAAGTGGGCCGGGTAGGAGGTAGTCGACTCCCTCCATGGGGCCTTCCTGGAGGCAACTCATGATGGCTCCTTAGGCTCACTTTCCAACAGAGCTGTGTTAGCGGTGATCCCCAAGCCTGGGAGGGACCCCTCCACTGTGGCAGTTATAGACCTATCGCCCTATTGAATCGGGATGTGAACATTTTTCCCAGCATCCTTCACAAAGTCCTATCATCTCTAATACACTATATACAGGTGCACTTTGTTCTGGGGCATACCTACAGGAATCATCTTCGCACTCTGACACATGCCCTTTGGGAAGCTGGAGATCTACCAGGTGAAGTTATAGCCCTAACTCTTGATGCGGAAAAGGCATTGAACTGCATAGAATGGGACTATTTGTTTGCTACTCTGCAGAAGTTTGGACTGGACGACCAATTCATAGCCAAGATTTGCCTGCTATATGAGAGCCCTACAGCACAAGTTAACTGTGATGGCTATCTGTCAGGCCCTTTCTTAATATGACGGGGAACGAGGCAAGGTTGGCTGTTCTCACCCCTACTCTTCCTACTGGCCCTAGAACCCTTAGCGACCACTATCCAGCACTCTCCCCATCTTACTGGAGTACCTCTTCCTGGAGGAGAGTCTAAACTCTACCTGTATACAAAAGACATCTGCTAATGCTGACAGACCTCCAGCGCTCCCTCCCAGCTCCACTGGAGATCATAGATGACTTTGCAATTTTATCGGGCTACTGGGTGAACCTGGAAAAAAGTGAGGCACTGCCCCTCTCCATCACTACTACAAGCGCAACGGTACGCGGTTTTCGTTTTTGGTGGACACCGTAGCACCTGAAATACTTGGGGATCTTTGTCAATAGTGGACTCAACCACATGTTGGAGGATAACCTAGATCCACTGATAGCCCGTACACGGCTCAACTTTAAGAAATGGCCACACATGAATCTCTTACTGTGGAGTAGAGTGCAAGTGGTGAGGATGGTTACACTCCCTTGCTACACTTTTGTGCTGGCCATGCTTCCACTTCTGGTACCTCTATTGACTCTTTCCTTTATAGATGCAGAGATGTGTACCTTTGTGTAAGGATGCTCTCGCCCCCAGTTGGTCTCCACTAAGCTCATGACACACCGCTCATGTGGTGGTCTGTGTAGGAAAGTACCATCTTTCTTGACATGTTACCCTCATTCTTACCTGTATGTCAGTATGTTTTTACCTGTCTCGCTGGGATCCTGCTGGTCGGGACCCCAGTGCTCATAGTTTGTGGCCTAATGTGTGTGTTGTGCATAGTGCTTAACTGTGTCACTGAGGCTCTGCTAATCAGAACCTCAGTGCTTATGCTCTCTCTGCTTTTAAATTTGTCACTATAGGCTAGTGACTTAATTTAACAATTTCAATTGGCACACTGGACCCCCCTTATAAGTTCCTAGTATATGGTACCTAGGTACCCATGGCATTGGGGTTTCAGGAGATCCTTATGGACTGCAGCATTTCTTTTGCCACCCATAATGAGCTCAGACAAACCCTTTCACAGGCCTATCATTGCAGCCTGCGTGAAATAGTGCACACACTATTTCACAGCCATTTTACTTCACTTAAGTAACTTATAAGTCACCTATATGTCTAACCTTTATTTTCTGAAGGCTAGGTGCAAAGTTACTAAGTGTGAGGGGACCCCTGCACTAGAAAAGGTGCTCCCTTGCAGTCCAGGGCCAATCCCCAGACTTTGTGACTGCGGTAATGCCATTACATGCGTGCACTACATTTAGGTCAATACCTATATGTAGTTTCACAATGGTAACCCTGAACATGGCCATGGAAGGTGTCTAAGATCATGGAATTGTCCCCCCATTCCGAATTTGGACCCCCAGTACTGCCAAAGCAGCTCTCTGAGGCTTGCACTGCAGCTACAGCTGCTGACACCTCACAGACAGGGTTCTACCCTCCTGGGGTCTAAGCAGCTCAGTCCCAAGGAGGAAGAACAAAGCATTTCCTTTGGGAGGAGGGTATTACACCCTCTCCCTTTGGAAATAGGTGTTACAGGTGGGGGAGGGGTAGCCTGGGCACAGATGGTGCCCTCCTTGCATAAGCCAGTCCCTGATCTGGCGCAAAAGTGGACAAATGAAAGGGGAGTGACCAGTCCCCTGTCCATCATCACCCCAGGGGTAGTGCCCAGAGCTCCTCCAGTGTGTCCCAGACTTCAGCCATCTTGTTTTCCAAGGTGTGGGGACACTCTGGAGGCCTCTGAGTGACCAGTGCCAGAGGGGACGTCAGAGACCCCTCCTGATAGGTCCATACCTGATAAGGTAGCCAATCCCCCTCTCAGTGCTATTTAGAGTCTCTCCTGTGGGTATCTCTTCAGATTCTACTTGCAAGTTTCCAGCAGGAATCCTCTGCAACTACTACTTCATGCTCTGACCTCGGATCGACCGCAGACTGCTCCAGGAAGCGCTATAACAGCAACAAAGTATCCAGAAAGGCTACGTTTCCTCTGCAACTTCAGCTCCAGCCAGCAACTGCAACAGTTTCCATGGTGCGCACACTCTGGGGGCTCCCTGTCTTCACTCTGCACTAGATGTACCTAAGAAATCTTCCTATCCTGCATCGCTCAACTAGCTGAGTTGTCCTCCAGTGGCGTGGGGCCTTCTTTTGTAGTGCTGCAACAACTGCAATTTGCACCTTCTTTGTCCCGTGTCCTGGGACCTCCGTGGGTGCTACCTGGTCATCTGTGGGTTCCCTCCAGTGTTGGGACCACCCTCTGTCTTCTCAGTCTGAGTTGAGGCCCCCAGGTCCCTCCTGGGTCCAGACAGCGCCACTTTGATGCAATCTGCGACTTTGCTTGAACCAAGGTTTGTTGGACAAATCCAGTGCTGAAACTCACCTGTGTCCAACATCTCTTCGTGGGATATCCATTGCATCATGCAGGAACCCGCAGCCATCTTCCTTTGGTGCATTTCTGCAGTCTTCGTCCAACCGGGGACTCTTCTTTTGCACCCTCTTCTAGGTTGGCGGGCTCCTGTCCTTCCTGTAACTTCTTCTGACTTCTGGACTTGGTCTCCTCTCTTTGCAGGTCTTCAGGTCCAGGAATCCACCATTTGTTGTTTGCAGTTTTGCTTGGTTCTTGCAATAACTCTAATCACGATTTGTAGTGTGTCCTAAGGAAACTTGCAGTACTTTACTCCTACTTTCCTGGGCTCTGTGGTGAGGTATTTTACTCTCCTTTGTGGTTTTTCCACTCTCCCAGCGATTCTCAACACACTACACTTGTCTAGGGAGGAATTTGTGATTCGCATTTCACTTTCTTAGTATATGGTTTGTGTTGCCCCTTGACCTATTTTCTCCCATTGCATTCTGTAGCATTTCCTATTTTTTGCACTATCCTATGTCTAATTACTTACCTTATTTTGGTTTCTAGTAAATTTAAATAAAATGTAAAAATAAATGTTGCACTTGTATAGTGCACTACTCACCCGTTAGGTTCTCAAGGCGCTGTACTCACTATGGAACCCCTCCTGGCTTTTCCCTGTGAGGTGCCCACTCTTGGGCACCCGCAGGGTGAAGCCAGGCATCCAAGCGCTGTTGGGGCCGTTGTGAAGATTAAGCAAGCTATTGCCCAGAGTTGCACCCATTAATTAGATTAGGCACCGAGACGAGAATTATCTGGTCCAAGGGAATTGAGCCCAAGATCTGCTGAAGCGGGACTTGAACCCTGGTCTTGAGCCAGATCTCTGCTTCAGGGTCTGCCGCTCTAACCATTGTGCCACACTTCTCCACATATATATATGTATATATATATATATATGTGTATATATGGTGTATAATACTTACCTTCAGAAGGAGTATGCCTCTAAGATATTTTTGGCCTTGTGTCACCCAAATAAACTACTTTTATTTTTGATAAGACTGGGTATTGTCTTTACTTGTGTACAAGTGCTGTGTAACTATAGTGGTATTGCAGGAGCTTTGCATGTCTCCACGTTCAGCCTAGGCTGCTCTGCTACAGCTACCTCTATCAGTCTAAGCTGCTAGAACACTATTACATTTCACTAATGAGGTATAACTGGACCTGGTATAAGGTGTAAGTACCCAAGTTACCCACTACAAACCATGCCAGCTTCCTACAGTCTGGGGCTTCCATCGATGGAACATTATGTTTTAGCCCTTCAGTTGTCCCAAACGACGTTTTTGCTCCCTCAATCACAGGACCCTCAACAACGGGTCACCATTGTACGACAACTAATGCCTGGCCGGAACAACTGCGGCCTTAGTCTCCTACATAAGGACAGCCTATCTCGGCCCTGCCCCTCCAACCCAATGCTTCACGCCATGCACAAAGCCTCGTGCAGGGCACACCAACACTTAGGAATTCACCCCGACTCCATAGATGGGCCCCCATATGGGGTAATGATAGCCTGCGCATCGGTGGGAGGGTTCCTCAATTTGCCACAGTGGCACATGGCTGGGCTCCACAGCCTCGATCAACTCCTCACTGACAAGGTCCTTTGAGTGTCTTCAGGAGGAATTTGGCATCCATCCTAAGCAAAAAAGAAGAAATCTACAACTACAACACTGTGCGCTGCTGCCTTGGGGCTGATCCTTGGAATCTCCCATTCTCACTGGTGGTGTCCTACCTTGTGACCTGGGGCCACTTCAAGGGAGTGATGTGCAGATCTGGATGGCGATCACACTAGCCATCTCATTTCAACACCCCTCCTCACCACCCTACATAATAACTGGAGCACCTGACTTCAGGTGGAAATAGATGAGGAGGACTGATCGGGCCTTGTGGAGGCCATAGACAAGGGTGTGTGGAAAACGTCACTGAACTTCAGCCTGTTCAAGTCATTGCATGACTGGCATTGGATGTCAGTGTCATAGGGAGGGCCTCCTGTCGCATGCTAACTGCTGGCAGTGTGAAGCTACTCGTTGCAACATTGCACACGTTCTTTGTAAATGTCCCTTGATCCAGCCCCTATGGGAGAAAGTCAGAAATACTCTTGCGGTCTCTATGGCCCTGCAGACACCTCTATACCGCACTCTCTTTCATTTCCATGACTTAGGAGGCTCCCTGACTTGACCAGATCACAGCGCCGCCTCCTACACTTGCAATGGCTAAGATTTACATTCAACATCACTGGAGACCCCCTACCCCTCTGACTCCAGAGGAATGGACAGTGGCGATGATGCAGACGGCTGCCTATGAACATGTCATTTATAATTTGCAGGACCATTCGGTGTTATTCGCGTAGATCTGAGCACATTTTCTCAGAGACAACCCTTAGTGTGAGTACTGCCTTCCACTCACCGCTTTTCCACCTCCTACAGGGTGCTGTGGCAAACCTGATGTCCCACCTGCCTCTTCCCTACCCCTATCTCCTCCCCCTTTCTTCCCGCTCTCTGGTTTTCCCTCCTCCTCCCCCTTCAGACCTGCCAAGCCAATGTCACGCTTGCCCTTCTTTCATACCTATTCTGCTTCTCTCGCTTCCTCAGGCGCTCCTCTACAACCCCAACCTCGCCCCTCCATAGCTTGTTCTGTACAAGCCCTTTGCTGGATCTCCCCACTCACCGGACGCCTCCCACCTCCCGTACTAGTATGTTTCCCCCTACTCTCCCTCCCCATCCCCTACATACCTACTCACCACATCCAAGCCCTATCCAATATACATCCTTCCAAGGGATCCTACCTCTTTTTGGATCTTTATCACTGATGGAAGCAACCTCTTTGCGTTCTCATATGTTTACACGTAGATATTTTATAATGTTGTGTGCATTGTTTAACGACCCCCCTCCTTTATTCACCTCCCAACCCCTCCCCTCCCCCTCTTCTCACAGCTCCTGTTTGCTTTTTACTTTTTGGTTACCTCTGTACTGACTTATACATGTATCCTGTTGTCCTGTTTATTCAATAAAAAATGTCTAAAGAAAAAAAAAAATGAATTATCAATGCCCACAATAATTTCTCTTTACCGCTGGGATGTTCAAGGTTTAGTCCAAGAAGTTTCATAAATTCTGCCTTCCTCAATTAACAGGACTCCTAATTTAATTAATGGGGGGGGCATAGTTAACCACTTTGTCTCCATGGACTTTGTAAATAGGCCTATATGATAGCAGTAGATTATAATTAATGATGTTAACAGGGTAACATATACAAAGGTAACGTATAATAAACCTGTTAGTGAACTGGGAAGTGCTCAGTTGTCAAAGAAGATCTATGCACTTATTTAGGTTCTTCACTATTTATTTCTTTAATTTGTTGTTTAGTGAGACATTTGTTAAGCACAATACTCATGTGAATGCATCATGAGTCATAGAATCAACTAAAATAATGTTCTAGTTGAGTAAAGACTACATATTTAATAAGAAACAGGAGTTGTTGAACATAGAGGGAAATAGCAATTAGTATGAATCAATATTTTAGGAGATAGGGTATTAACCTCCTGCTGGGCCTTTCAGTTTGCTATGAAAGGTACTGTTCGCAGATAGAGCAGCAAGAGTGAAACCAAGGGAGCATGAGTAGGAAAGAAAAAAATAATCTGGAATAAAAAGAGATAGTTAGGGAAAAAGAGATAGAAAGTGAAGGGGACAGAAACAGATAAGAGAATGAGTGTGGAAAAACGAGAAAGGGCCATTTGCTGTCCTCTATGGCATAATTTGCTTAGTGATAGGTTGGACAACTTGCTTCCTTTTAGTGCTTTTATATCTTAAGCAGAGATTTACATAGTTTCCAACGCTTATGTGTGGATGTATTTAGGTAAGTCTACCACATATAAGTAAGCTGAAAAGCAAACAGTTACAATAGCTGACACCTGTCAGCTTAGTGCATGAAACATGGTAGAATTCATGCACAACCAGGGTTTGTACTGGAGAATGCACTAAAAGAATAAACACTATAAAGATAAATACTAGTCAAAAGGCAGTTCTTCAGGTGAGGCCATAGTCAACTGTAAACAATGTCTTGTTGGGTTACATAGGCAAAACAAAATTCCCTTGCACAATTTTATCTTGGTGTGCACATCAACTTTCCAAGTCAACAATTAGTAGTATGCAAAAATAGCAAAAACATATGATGTTACATCTCAATGGATATAAGTATGTCTTAGCAAGAGAAAAAGGACAAGACGACATGTTGAAGATGTGACTGCGAGAATGCAAACATTTAGCCAAATACATGGGAGAGTTTTAACTAATGTTCACAGAATGTCTTTGTGGGACATATGTGAGACTGGTCGTTGAGAACCAGTATGAATTAAACAAACGTGTTTAAATTAAATCTATTTGAATGAATGGGAAATTTATTGTTGTCTGAGTCTGTTTAGAGTCTGATGTCCTGAATAGAGTGCCAGTCAGGCAGAGCTACACACTACTTTCTGGCCCAGCAACAGAGTGTATGGATGCAGGGCTTAAACTGGTCCTGCTTCATTGGGCCAAGCTTAGGATTTATCCTTGCCTGAAAAAAGGGACACAATTCTTGAAGAAATAAGACTGACTGGACAGGTCAGCTCTTGGCTGATCTCAAATCACCGTAGGAGGACAGATTTGCTGGAGCTCTCTAAAATACCTCAAACCAGGGATGGGAGAATAAGCAAGACACTCCTGAAGAATAACTAGGCTCATAGGGGCTTATTTACAAGCCCCATGCACCATCGTAATGTCACTTTGGTTTTACGCTGCTGCAGCGCAAGCAGTCTCCTACACTGCGCCACATTTACAAACTGGTGCCATCTGCAGCACAAGTCACTGCTGCAGATTGAAGCACAAAAAATGTTTAAAACTGCAATACTTCTTATAAAGCAGTAAGTGGATAAAGATCAAGTTGCTGCTAGACTTAACCTAGTATGAAAGCTTGATAAGACCACGCTTCTTTAGCCAGGAATGGGCACGTCCACAGGTAGAAGATTATGGGCCTCATTTACAAGAAACTGGTGCATCGGAATCAATAAGGCAGTTTTCTTGTGCCAGCCCTTGAGCCCTTAACAATGCCATAGTAGCGCTGTATTTATTAAATAGTGCTCCATGCCGCACGTTTCTACAGATGTGTCAGAAATTCTGACACCTCTGTGGCACTAAACTGATGCTTTGCTGGACTAGCGTGAAAAAAATGATGCTAGTCCAGCAATGAGTGGAAGACTCATGTTAAAAAGCCCTGCGTCGGTTTAACACCTGCTCTGAGCAGGCATTACATTTTTGATACAGTGAGGTCACAGAACGACGCAGTGAAATGTAGTCAATTTCTCTGTGCTGGTTCTGTGTGGCTTTTAATGTGGGAATGCCCACCCTGCAAACCTTATACCTGGGGCAGATATAATGTAATACAGGGCTTTACGGACTTGCGCAATTGTCCCATTGCACCAGTTTGTAAATGTGGCGCAGTGTAGGGGACTGCTTGCGCTGCAGCAGCGTAAAACCAAAGTGACATTACGATGGTGCATGGGGCTTGTAAATAAGCCCCTATGAGCCTAGTTATTCTTCAGGAGTGTCTTGCTTATTCTCCCATCCCTACTGTTGCTGGGTCACCCTCACAATATTAGAGATTACATTGCAGTCACTCCCTATTAATTGACACCTGTAGTCATGGGGTAATGATAGAAAGTTGGCGTCCAGAACACAGCTGCTTGCTCAGGCAGCACTATAGAATTGTTCATGAATGTCTGAGTCAGTGTAGGTCCTCCCTGAGCTGGCATGGAGTTCTAGCTTACATTTTGTGTGCTTGCTAGCTGATCAACAGCCAACTGCAAACAGTGCCCGTGCATCTGTAAAGTTTGTGTTTCTAACTAAACAGGTAATTTCAGATCATGTTGAGCCATTGTTTAGAAAACAGTGTGGGATGTCTCCATATGACATGGATTTGCCCATTTACACAAAGCTTTTGGCGAGTAATGCTTCCCAACCTTTAGCCTATAATGTAGAGGATCCCTGCCTGGCACCTAAAACAGTGCATGTTGGGGAATGTTTCTAGGCCCAGGCATGGTAAACTGTAGCATAGTCTTTCCATTCTGGGGCCTGTCTGGCCAAAAAGTATGAAACAATACACTGAAACAGACCTAGGGAATCCCAGAAGAACATTTGGGTGAGGGACATAATACAATGAACAGCATATGAGGAAAGATATATGAAGTTTACCAAAAAGTATGACAGTCTAACTGAAGTCCTAACAGAATGGCCAATGGTGCACTAACAGTGCAAAGAGGAATTCAGGAAGGAACACTAGTGGTTACTGTGAAAGGCCTTTTAATTAGACATATTGAAAACATTCATTTTGGCTTACAAATTGTTTCAGTCTTTGACATAAGTGTGAGGTAGTTATATTTCATATTAGAATCTTCCTTTCTTTGTATTTGGTGACAGTAGCGGGATTTGCGCTTTCACCTTAACCTTGGCCCCTGTTTTTATGGAGATCGTCCCTGTTTTTTCTTTGGCGATCAGCCAGTGACGAGGTGTGATCTGACAGGTTGCTGTTGCCTTATGTTGAGTGATCACAAGAAGAGTATGCATTTTGAAGGCCTTTAACTTCAAAGAAATAGAAGGCGAGACTTTTAACAAAATAATTCAGGGAGTGTGACGGTACCTAAGATGCATCTACCATTTCATTCATGTCAGTTTTTATAAACGCATGTGTGCCCTATTAACTGTAAGAGAAAAACTCATATGGCAGGAACTCATCCTGTGTTTCAATAAAATTGTGATCCGTACACTGAAACGTGTGGATGTTCCCAATTGCCTTTTGAGAAGAGTGTGCACTGCCTAAAAAGGTCCGTTCACTTGAGAAACAAACCTCCTTCTATGTGTACTGCAAAATGCAGCACACATAGAAAGAGGATGTAACTAGGAGAAATAAATATAGGTCTCCTTGTTGTGCCTCATCTGGGGAACCGTAGGGATTTGACGCATTTCCAGGTTTACAACATTTGGTAAATATGGGAATGTGCCAAAATCCATGAATGTTGCATGGGAACATCCACCCAACTCCCATTGAACGCCTCTCTGGGGCAGAGTAGCACAACCTAGCAATTTGTGCTGCGTTGCTTTATTCCGAATTTATGAAGCCGTTCAGGGCCAAGCAAGGTGGCCTTGCATGGCTTCATAAATTTCATTTTGGGCTTGCGTAGCTCTAAAACCACATAGCATGATGCACGAGCAATGCAATAGGGCTTATAAATGTACCCACCAATATCAAACATATCAAATACAGAAAAAGATAAAAAGAGTGAATGGCTAATGACTTTAGGAAAAGCAGTTTTGAGCTCTGATTTAAGAGTAAGTAGGTTGCCAGAGGGAGGTATCAACAATTAAGCGAAATGAGATCAAACATGACAGTAAAAAAGCAAGGGGCTGAATTGAGAGTAGGAAACTAATTGCCTTACAAGGTCCCTGTTACTTCTCTGGGTATCTTTGTATGAAAGTACCCTCTTTTTAGCATGTTACCCCCAATTTATGCCTGTGGTCAGTGTGCATGACTGTGTCACTGGAGTCCTATTAACCAAGACCCCAGTGCTTATGCTCTCTCTCTTTTCAAATTTGTCACTACATACTGGTAACCCAGTATTTCATCCCAAATTGTCATACTGGCGCCCCCTTTTAAGTCCCTAGTATGTGGTACTTAGGTACTCAGGGTATTGGAGCTCCAGGGGATCCCTGTGGGCTGCAGCATTAAGTTTGCCACCCATAGGGAGCCCATTCAAAGGATTCTACAGGACTGCCATTGCAGCCTGTGTGAAATAGTGCATGCACCATTTCACAGCCAATTACACTGCACCAGGTCACTAACGAGAAACCTATATGTCAGACCTTCCAAACAACTCTGAAGGCTGGGTGCAAAGTACTTGTGTGCGAGGGCACCCCTGCTCTAGCAGAGGTGCCCACACGTCATCCAGGACAATTTTCCCAGATGTCGTGAGAGCGGGGATGCCATTTTACGTGTGCACTTAAAGTAGGTCAATAAATATGTCCAGCTTCACAATGGTAACTCCGAATATAGCCATGTAAGGTGTCTAACATCTGGGAATTGTACCCCAATCCTGATTCTAGTATTGGTTTTACAATTCCATGCACTCTGGGGGCTCCACAGTGGACCCCCAGTACTGCCATATCAGCCTTCTGAGGTTTGCCAGGAAGCCCTGCTGCTGCCACCTCATAGACAGGTTCCTGCCCTCTTGTTGCTTGAGCAGCTCAAGCCCACCCTTGTTACACCCTCTCCCTTTGGAAACAGGTGTTACAGGCATGAGAGGGGCAGCCTCCCAGAGCTACTTGAAATGCTTTGAAGGGCACAGATGGTGCCCTCCTTGCATAATCCAGTGAACGCCTGTTCAGGGACCCCCAGTCCCTGCTCTGGCACGAAACTGTACAAAGGAAAGGGGAGTGACCACTCTGCTGTCCATCAACAACCCTCGGGTGGTGCCCAGAGCTCCTCCAGGGTATTCCCGGGTTTTGCCATTTGGATTCCAAGGCAATGTGGCACTCTGGGAGCATCTGAGTGGCCAGTGCCAGCAGGTGGTGTCAGAGTCCTCCCCTGATAGGTGCTTACCTGTGTAGCTGACCAATCCCTCTTTCAGGGCTATTTAGGGTCTGTCCTCTGGGTGTTTCCTCAGATTCGGATTGCAAGACTCCAGCAGGAATCCTCTGCATCCTTTACTTCACCTTCTACCGACAAAACTGCATCTGGACCCTCCAGGAACTCTACAAACTGCAACAAAGAAGCAAAGATGACTTCTGCAACATTGTATCTTCAGCTCCTGCCAGCAACTGCAGCTGTTTCCAGGTCATGCATTCTCCCCAGACTTCCTGTCTTCAGCCTGCCCGGGAAAAATGTAGGAATCTCCCTTGAAGTGAAGGAATCACTTCCCTGCTTCAGCAGGCACCTCTCTGCAGTGATGTATGGTGGTGTGGGTCCCCTCTCCTGACAAAGTGCGTGGATCCAGCAACACTGGCAGTGGACTGAAGTTGCTCCGACAGTCCAAAGGTCCAGCTGTCCAACTTTGGTGGATGTAAGAGCTTGCCTCCCCATGCAAGACCGTGCACCACGTAATTTGCAGTTGCCAAGGCTTGTGTGCACGTTCCGCAAAGTTCTTCTTGCACAGCACAGCTTCAGGCCCCAGCACTCCTTCCTGCGATGCATAGCTTCCTGTGTGGTTCTCTGGCGGCGTGGGATCCCTTTGTGTTGTGCTGCGTTGGCTTCCATTTGCACCTTCTTTCTCCCCATGCTGTGGGGCTCCTGCGTGCACTGCCTGGCCTTCTGAGGGATCTCTGAGTTGCTGAGAGCCCCCTCTCTCTCTCTCTCCTGGGGAGAGACCACCAGGTCCCTCCTCGTCCCAGGCAGCGCCATTTTCCGCTAACCGTGAGCTTTGTGTGTGCCAAGGCTTGTTGGTGGAATCCAGCGATGTGAACCAGACTGCAATCATCCATCCGGCGTAGGACATCTTCTGCTCCAACCAGGACCCCACATCTGTCTTCTTGGGTGTATAACTGACTTTATCTTCTCACCTGTGGTTATTCTTTTGCATCTTCATCCAGGTTAGCAGGGGCTCCTGTTCTCCCCTCGACTCTTCAGTGCTTCTTGGACTTGGTTCACATCTTCCACAGGTCTTCAGGTCCAGGATTTCATTGTTGGTGTCTTGCAGTCTCTTCTGGTTCTTGCATAATCTTTTATCATGACTTCTTGTGTGTTCTAGGAAACTTTCTGTGATTTACTCCTGTTTTCCTGGGCTCAGGGGTGGGTTCTATTACTTACCTTTGGTGTTTTCTTACACTCACGGAGCCCCTCGACACACTACACTTCCCTAGGTGGGAAACCGACTTATGCATTCCACTATTTTGTGTTCCCCTAGGCCCATTGCAACGTATTGTGATTTTCAGAATTTGCACTGTTTTCTAACTGTTTTTACAGTTATTTCTGCATTCTAGTGTATTTACTGTGTATATTACTTACCTCCTGAGGGAGTATAGTCTTTAAGGTATTTTTGGCATGGAGTCACTAAAAATAAAGGGGCATATTTATACTCCGTCTGCGCCGATTGTGCGTTAAAATTTTTGACGCACAATCAGCGCAAACGTTGCCCCGTATTAAAACTTTGACGCCCGAGCCCACGGATGACAAAATTCCGCCGTGTGCGTCATTTTTTGGACGCGGCAACCCGCCTTGCGTTAATTATATGCAAGGTAGGCGTTCCCGTCTGTAGGAGGCTGGACTGGCTTGTAGTGAGTACCAAGGAGTACTTGCACCTTGCACCAGGCCCAGTTATCCCTTATTAGTGTATAGGGTGTCTAGCAGCTTAGGCTGATAGATAATGGTAGCTTAGCAAAGCAGCTCAGGCTGAACTAGGAGACGTGTGAAGCTACTACAGTACCACTTAGTGTCATATGCACAATATCATAAGAAAACACAATACACAGTTATACTAAAAATAAAGGTACTTTATTTTTATGACAATATGCCAAAGTATCTTAGAGTGTACCCTCAGTGAGAGGATAGGAAATATACACAAGATATATATACACAATAGCAAAAATATGCAGTATAGTCTTAGAAAACAGTGCAAACAATGTATAGTTACAATAGGATGCAATGGGGAAACATAGGGATAGGGGCAACACAAACCATATACTCCAAAAGTGGAATGTGAACCACGAATGGACCCCAAACCTATGTGACCTTGTAGAGGGTCGCTGGGACTATCAGAAAATAGTGAGAGTTAGAAAAATAACCCTCCCCAAGACCCTGAAAAGTGAGTGCAAAGTGCACCAAAGTTCCACTAAGGACAAAATAGTCGTGTTAGAGGGAAAATGCAAGGAAAACACAAATCAGCAATGCAACAACGATGGATTCCTGACTGAGGGTACCTGTGGAACAAGGGGACCAAGTCCAAAAGTCACAAGCTGCTCGGAGATGGGCAGATGCCCAAGAAATGCCAGCGGTTGGTGCAAAGAAGCTCTTACTAGGCTGAAGAACTGTGAATACTGCAGGAACGACAAGGGCTAGAGACTTCCCCTTTGGAGGATGGATCCCGCACGCCTTGGAGAGTCGTGCAGAAGTGTTTTCCCACCGGATGGACGCCAACAAGCCTTGCTACACGCAAATCGTGCGTTTGGCGTTTTTTGGACGCTGCTGGGGCCCAGGAGGGACCAGGAGGTCGCAAATTGGACCTGCAGAGAGAGGAGACGTCGAGCAAGACAAAGAGCCCTCACTGAAGCAGGTAGCACCCGGAGAAGTGCCAGAAACAGGCACTACGAGGATGCATGAAACGGTGCTCGCCGAAGTTGCACAAAGGAGTCCCACGTCGCCGGAGACCAACTTAGAAAGTCGTGCAATGCAGGTTAGAGTGCCGTGGACCCAGGCTTGGCTGTGCACGAAGGATTTCTGCCGGAAGTGCACAGGGGCCGGAGTAGCTTGCAAAGTCGCGGTTCCCAGCAATGCAGCCCAGCGAGGTGAGGCAAGGACTTACCTCCACCAAACTTGGGCTGAAGAGTCACTGGACTGTGGGGGTCACTTGGACGGTGTCGCTGGATTCGAGGGACCTCGCTCGTCGTGCTGAGAGGAGACCCAAGGGACCGGTAATGCAGCTTTTTTGGTGCCTGCGGTTGCAGGGGGAAGATTCCGTCGACCCACGGGAGATTTCTTCGGAGCTTCTGGTGCAGAGAGGAGGCAGACTACCCCCACAGCATGCACAAGCAGGAAAAAAGTCGAGAAGGCGGCAGGATCAGCGTTACAGAGTTGCAGTAGTCGTCTTTGCTACTATGTTGCAGGTTTGCAGGCTTCCAGCGCGGTCAGCGGTCGATTCCTTATCAGAAGGTGAAGAGGGAGATGCAGAGGAACTCGGCTGAGCTCATGCATTTGTTATCTGCAGTTTCCCCAGAGACAGAGACCCTAAATAGCCAGAAAAGAGGGTTTGGCTACCTAGGAGAGAGGAAAGGCTACTAACACCTGAAGGAGCCTATCAGCAGGAGTCTCTGACGTCACCTGGTGGCACTGGCCACTCAGAGCAGTCCAGTGTGCCAGCAGCACCTCTGTTTCCAAGATGGCAGAGGTCTGGAGCACACTGGAGGAGCTCTGGACACCTCCCAGGGGAGGTGCAGGTCAGGGGAGTGGTCACTCCCCTTTTCTTTGTCCAGTTTCGCGCCAGAGCAGGGGCTAAGGGGTCCCTGAACCGGTGTAGACTGGCTTATGCAGAATTGGGCACATCTGTGCCCAACAAAGCATTTCCAGAGGCTGGGGGAGGCTACTCCTCCCCTGCCTTCACACCATTTTCCAAAGGGAGAGGGTGTCACACCCTCTCTCAGAGGAAGTTCTTTGTTCTGCCATCCTGGGCCAGGCCTGGCTGGACCCCAGGAGGGCAGCTGCCTGTCTGAGGGGTTGGCAGCAGCAGCTGCAGAGAAACCCCAGGAAGGGCAGTCTGGCAGTACCAGGGTCTGTGCTACAGACCACTGGGATCATGGAATTGTACCAACAATGCCAGGATGGCATAGAGGGGGCAATTCCATGATCATAGACATGTTACATGGCCATATTCGGAGTTACCATGGTGAAGCTACATATAGGTAGTGACCTATATGTAGTGCACGCGTGTAATGGTGTCCCCGCACTCACAAAGTTCAGTGAATTGGCTCTGAACAATGTGGGGGCACCTTGGCTAGTGCCAGGGTGCCCTCACACTAAGTAACTTTGCACCTAACCTTTACCAGGTAAAGGTTAGACATATAGGTGACTTATAAGTTACTTAAGTGCAGTGTAAAATGGCTGTGAAATAACGTGGACGTTATTTCACTCAGGCTGCAGTGGCAGGCCTGTGTAAGAATTGTCAGAGCTCCCTATGGGTGGCAAAAGAAATGCTGCAGCCCATAGGGATCTCCTGGAACCCCAATACCCTGGGTACCTCAGTACCATATACTAGGGAATTATAAGGGTGTTCCAGTAAGCCAATGTAAATTGGTAAAAATGGTCACTAGCCTGTCAGTGACAATTTGGAAAGAAATGAGAGAGCATAACCACTGAGGTTCTGATTAGCAGAGCCTTAGTGAGACAGTTAGTCACTACACAGGTAACACATTCAGGCACACTTATGAGCACTGGGGCCCTGGGTTACCAGGGTCCCAGTGACACATACAACTAAAACAACATATATACAGTGAAAAATGGGGGTAACATGCCAGGCAAGATGGTACTTTCCTACACCGTCCAAAAAATGGCTTAAAGGGCTGTGCGTCGTATTTATGCTTTCGGGCGGGAGGCGGAGCCAGAAAATGACGCACAGCCCGATTTGCGTCAAAAATTAACGCCTGGGTCAGGGCAGGCGTTAAAATGGGGCAAACACACCTGTATTTAATCAGAACACAGAACAAACAGCAGAGCAGCAGAGCAGCAACAGGGAGCCATGGAGGTGATACTAATCCAGCGTGCACACAGACGCAGAGCCCAGCAGCAACAACAGTAGCTACCACAATACCAGCAGGGACCCCAAAGGCAGCGCAGAAGGCAGGAGAGGATATTCCTCCCAAGAACCACCCTTCAGGGCCTCAGGGAACACGACATCATCCAGAGGTACTGGTTGAACTGGCAGGCCATTCAGCAGCTGCTGTGAAACATTGAACAGCAGTTGGCCCCCACTTTGGTGACACCCCCCCATCCCAACAGAAACAAAGCTACTTGCTGTACTTCATATGCTGGCAAGTGGCTCTTTCCAAACAACTGGTGCCTTGGTTGGCGGAATATCACAACCATCATTCTCCGCCTTTTTGCCCAAAGTACTGGATGCCATCATTCGACTGACACCCGCCACATCTGCTTCCCTAACACACTGCAGAAGCAGCAGGAAACAAAACAGGGGTTATACCTCATCAGTGGCTTCCCACACATCCTTGGTGCAATTGACTGCACACATGTACGCCTTTTGCCACCTGCTGCAACTGAACACCTCTACCGCAACAGGAAGCACACACATTCCATCAACGTGCAGGCCATAGTCGATCACCAGGGATTGATCACCAACATCGTGGCTAAATATCCTGGGAGTGTACATGACTCATACATCTCCCGTCACTGCACCATCAATGAACACTTCCAGGATGGACGGTATGGCAATGGACTACTTGTTGGTAAGTACAAAAACCTACTTATATACACACTGCACAGCAACCCTCTAGGACACACAACACATACACCACAACAGCAACATGTGAACAGGAACACACTGAGGTCATGACATCGCTAGCCATGCTTCTTAGGTCACCATTGAACCTGTCACACCTTGGAAATTACTGTACAGTCTGATGTTAAACCGTCAAAGATCACAACGTGTGGAGTGGGTTGCCCAAATGTCACCTTGCAAAATGTAAGTGTCCCAATGACCTTTACATTAATCCATTGCATAAGTCTAAAGGTATGGGATGTCCAGGGTACATTGATATGAACGTGTTAACAACACTGTCAATTTTAACTGTGCATGGAACTATCATCTCACCCCCAGTGAAGACACACGGACACCTGTATGACAAGTCACAATGCTAGGAGGGCGCACTGTACTGCAAATCCCAAAACATACTGCTGACAAACGGTTAGCAGACAAACACTCGTTCAGCCAAGGAAACAACACAATGCAGATGGTACATCCTACAAGCATAGGATGCCACATTATTACACAAAAGACTCACAGACAACACAAGACAACTACTGCCATGAAAGGTCATTTCAATAGTGCCAGCTACATCAACATGATCCCAATCATTTTCTCTTGCAGCTGATCAGGGGTATGGCATCCAGCCATGGGTCATGACACCATTTGGCAACCCATGTACTGCTGCAGAGCGTGCATACAATGACGCCCATAGGAGGGCACGCAGCATTGTCGAGCAGACCTTCGGCATCCTCAAGTCAAGGTTCCGCTGCCACGACATCACTGGTGGTAGCCTCCTATATTCCCCGGAGATGGTCTGTAGGATCATCCTCACATATGCAATATTGCACAACATTTGTACCAAAAGAAACATTCCCCTCCTGGAACCAGAGCCACACATGCCTGAAGAGGAGGAAGAGGAGGATGCTGGCCTACCACAGCAGGGGGAACTATAGAACACGGCCGCTGGTATACGCAGGCGGCAACAGATCGTAAATAATTTCTTTTGAATATGATCACCTTCAACACTTTAGTTAACGAATTTAAATAAACATCTATTCTAATCACCATATCATGGTCTGGCTATTCCTTTTTGCACTCCTTCATCTCTACTTATCAGAATAAGAGTGTTGCCTCATGGAGCATTGAAGAGATACTGAGTAGGACACGGAACATCCCAGAGCTAATGTGATGCCTAACATACAATGGTCACATACCCACACACTCTTAATGACATATATAATGTACATTTCTCCTTTGAAGACCAATAGCAGAGGACCACAACTATTTCACACATACATGTTGAAATCAAGGTCCAACGCAGCATATGGCACACAACTAAGACACCATCACTCAATAAGGGGAAAACAAGCCTCATACATGAGGCAGTCAATGTGCTTTGGCATCAGTAACAGGAATGCCTGACCAGTCCCTTGACAGCAGTAAGTCCAACTGCATCCAATATTTGCAAGGACCATCTATGACCAGAGTCCCATAGAAGCAGAACAGAGACAGCACAAGTGCCACACATATGAGCAGCATTGCACACATGACATTCCATGTACATGTCAGCCCATGTCCTAACTCCTGACACACCCATGCACCTGGTCACAACCCACCTGTCGGAAGAGGTCCCTGGAATACTAAGATGTGTACCCTGATATTACCTCCTCTACACACACAGACCAACATTAGCAAACCAGTGTGCTACACCCATTCCTATGGTATTCCTATGGTATTCCTATGCCATTGTCATAGAACATCTGACTGCAAGGACATCAGGTCAATTTATGCACTGTCTTCTAGTTTCAAAGCCCTGTTAGCAAATGTAGATTGCTTCCCCTGTGAAAATGTCTGTTGGCCCTTAGAATGCAAGTCTCACCTACAGGACTGGTGAGAAACAGATGCAGCCCACACCTGTGATCACCTCCATGCACACCACCCATTTCAAAAGGCACTGCCCCTGATGATGCCTGGAACAGCATAGGAGTTGCTGTTATGTCAAATACACCGTCAAGCATTGATACTAATTAAGCCGTGTAACACAGCCACTGGGTTCATTTGTCACCTTCAAAAACACAGGACATGCACAGTTTTACATGTCAACTGTCTAGTTTGTCCTCCAAACAGTCTCAGTCAGACCACTGATTACGTAACTTGTCAAGTAGCTGGATCCTGAATCACCTTGCATTCTGTCAGCCTGACTGGCAACTGTCTGTGCGTCACACTAAAGTATCCCTGTGTCCACATATGTACCACACTTGCGTTAGCAAACCTCTCATTCATCAGGGGGCATTGGGCATGGGCTTCTTCCATGCTTACACAAATACATTGTATAGCATCATCTGCCTTTTAACTGTACCATTTGAGTTACATCCTCTTTGAAAAGCAAAATTCATGGCCCATCCCTTGTCTGGGTTGCATTTATGCATGAATGACAATGTGTGACAGTGTCCCAGGGCCGTAGGCAGGGTTTGGGTACGGGGCTTTCAGCACAACCAGCAACCTCTGATAATGTCCATGAATAATACACAAATGTCAGGACCATGACAGTTCACACACAGAAATACAGTGCGCACAACATCGTGATGGGCCGTGTGTGGTGAATAGCTGCGAGAATAATCAGCACAGAGGCTATGATGTTCCCAGATGCAGTGGGAAGTGCAGAGGCCAACCTGTGTACAAATGTTGTAATGACACCTGCCGGAACATGACACCTGAGACATTATCTCACTCAGCACACCAAGGTTGCCCTGTTGACTGTCTCATTACACGTCTTTAGTGACAGGTTGGGACCATCCACATGTTGGTTAACATGTCCACATCCACTTTACTCACATCAACCAAGGATACTCAGTAGATACAGGAATAGCTGCCACTGACTCATGATGAGTCCTGGACCGAACAGTGACAAATTACACCCCAAAAAAATATTCAGGATCATCATTGGACCACACACATGAACAAGACACCTATGTGCAATTGATCACTGGAAATAAGTGGACACGTGCTGTCTTGTATGCTGGTCCACCACAGCCACTTGATAGTTGGGGCTCACTTCTATGGCCTCAACTGTGGTGTCATCATACATTTGAGATTCACCCTTGTCTGTCTCTGCAAACAACATGGTACCCACTTCCTCAATGCATGTGATTGACTCACTGTGGAATTCTCCAAGTAGTGCCTAGGAAGCTCTTACCAATACTCTAGGACATAGGATGTAGAAAATGTGGACCATTGACATGTGCAAGCATCTGCCATCCATCTGGTGCATGCTATGTCACATGTGGTGTCTATGTAACCCTAAAACTCGGAAGTACACTTTACGGGTGTTGTTACATGTATGACTAACACATGCCCTCGCTCATTTCCAATATGACTTGCATCTAAGGATTGGACACATCGACGTCACATTCATACAACCATATGTACAATTATGCTTCATGTGATACACACACACTTGGTCAACCAAAACATTAGTTGCCAAAGCACACAATTTGAGCCAAAGGCATTTAGGTACTGTACATATGTGTGTCACATTGCTCTCCTCTCCTTATGTCAAACATGCACAATTTGTGCAACACATATATGTAGGCCACACTTATGACCATCTGTTGCGTCAGCCAACTGTAAAAATACTGTGAAGGGTGTAGTGAATCATGTTCCGCTGCAATATGATGTCACACATGTGAACATACACCATCAACACCATACTGTCTTCAATTAGCCAATCTCTGATGTGTCCCAAATGTAACATAACCAAAAAACAAGTAAAAATGCCCCAAACCAGTTAATGCACTGTAATTTTGACGTCCCTAGTGTTGTGCGTCATTTTTTGTTTACCAAAACTGTATTTGTGTCATTTCTTTTTACGCACAGGAGTGAAGTTTAGCCCGCATCCAGATATTTGTGCAGTCCATGTACCATTATGTGGATGCGGGTTAATATTCACTTCTGTGCGTTAAAAAAAATTACGCAAATACCGTTTTGGTAAACAAAAAATGACGCATAACGTGAAAAAGGCGGGACTTTTCATACAGGAAGTGATGTAATAGGATATCCTGTTTACAGATCATGTACAGTGGGTGTACTTTCACTTTCACTTTGCAGTCTATGATCCTTCTAGACTGTGTGGCTGTGTAGAGTGTTGTCCTGAGATTTTGTGCTGTTTTTGTCCTGTGTGCTATCTATATTGTCAATTTGTGAAATAAATATTGTTGGTGTATACTGTGCTACTGTGTTTTGTCTAAATTTGTCCATTTATCTTGTGTTTTTCTTGTTTGTGGGAGTCTGTTGTGGGTAGTGTTAGTTTGGGGATAGTTGGGCTCTTTTAGTGTTTAGGTTTACTTTTTTTCTGTCTTTGTACCCCTACTTTCCCCCTTTTCCCCTTTCTATTTCTTTTACCCCTATTCCATTTCACTTCTATGTATGTCTGGTAGGTCACGTCTTGGCAGGATGGGGGAAGAGGAGTTGGGGGGGTTCATCTGGCTTGTGACGCATTTATTGCCGCTCATGATCCAGGCAGGGGGCAGGGTGATACAGGGGTATCCGACAGAGGCGTGCAGAATCTGGTGGGGAAAGGTGCTGCATCACATGCAGCGTGTGTATGCCAGCCGGAGGAGTGACCACTAGCTGAAGCACCAGTGGGCTGACCTCATCACCAGGGAGCAGGATCTCTTGGACCACCTGGGAATCATGATTGGTGGCACTGTTGGTGAATACGAATTATGTTAATGTGCACGATTAAATGCTCTGTAGTGACATCAGGGGATTAGTACAATGTCTGCCAGCTAACTTGCTGACTGTGTGTAATGCTGGGGAAATATAAGGGGATCATTGATGCACTATGGCAAGGATCACAATTGCTAGCTGTCAGGTAGCCTGTGCTCAGGAAACTTACAGGTTACTTTTCCATGAAGGAAATTGGTGCGGCCTTTTTGTCAGAACAACAAAATATGAGCCAATCATGTCTATATAGGGTACTATTGTCAGAGAAGTACAGATGTACCAACATTTAGGCCAACTATGTTGACGCAATTGCTAGACTGACTTTAGAATCACTACATGATGCAGAAAATGAGTGCTGCCTTCAACACGTCAATTGATAATAGCAAAGTGGCTCAGACATATGTCTCATGTGAGTCTGGTGAGTGTGGAAGGAAACCGTTCACGGAAGTACTATGAATGTGTGGGATTATTGTGTTCCTTGATCTTTTTGGATACATGTCAGTTCTTGATTTGAAAACATCGTGAAAAGGTGTAAGGTGCCCTCAGGTAACATCTTAAGATGTTTTTTGGAATTAGTTGAGCCACAATCCAAATATGGATGGCAGTCCAAGTGTATGCACATGGCCTCACATCTCCATGGTTGGTGCAAATCACCATAGCTGGGCCACATCAATTGAAGAAACTGTAACAACAGGATGGCTTACAAAAGTCCCTGCCCCTCCCTCTGTACATTGGACCTATGTGCAATAAATGTGTCATGGCCACAAGGCATGTTTGACTGGTAATGCAGTCCTCAAGTAACCAGGCTTCGGATGTCTCTCTTGGATGCACATGATGAGACAATTACACTCCATATTTTTTAGTGCTCACCAATTACGGGGCATGTTTGCAACCACATGATAGTTAGGGCCAATGTATGTGTGCAGATATGTGTGTAACTGTCACAGGAGTCCCATGCTATGTACAAGTTGGCCGTGATATATCAGATGCAGTACCATCATGTCTGAAAGGCTGCCAGTTCCTTATTCAACCTACACATTGTAAATGTTTATGAAATTGTTGCGCTGTGCACAGGTATTGAGCACATTTCTTCCTTCCATACCTTACAGGTGGACCGGCACCCTACACTGTGGGAGAGGTGGCGGCATTTGAGGACCCCGACCAGTCGAGTAAGTGTTGATATGTCTGTTATGTGTTGTGTTTGCTGGTTATAGACTCGTGTGAGTTGGACGCATAGCAAGGTGTGATGTGTTGGGCAAACTTTTCTCTTGTTCCATGAGTGGGAATGTAGTTCTCACATGTTTTGAGTTTGCCAATGCGTATCCAATGGTATCATGTAGGGATTGTAGGACATCCCTGTAGGCCCCACTGTGAGTACAGGGGTTAGTCATGTGTATGACACTTGTATCACCAAGAGTCACAATGGAAGTCAGCCCCAATTTAGTCAGCCTGTCAGACCCACATTCTCTAAGATTGGTACAGCAAATAGCTTTCCAATAGACATCTGCTTCCCTATTTACCCTACGTTAATTTGAAACAGTAGGTTGAACCTCCTAGCAGCATGTACATGTAGTGCAACAAGTCTGTGGAACCTGAGTGCAATGGCCTAGGTGTGCATGCAATTCATGATCATGGGTGTTCTAGCAACTCTGTGTCTGATGTAAGTCAGGCCTCACTGGAAGTATATGTTGTGTACCAAGTTCTGCATTTCCTGACATGTCTGACCCTATGAGTGCTCTAGGGTTTGCTGACTCCTAATTGTAGATAGACCTTACCTGTGGTGTGTCTGTAGAGACAAACATGTGTGGAGTTTCCTATACACTCCTCGGTGTACATGTTGTTGGCAAATTATAGTTGTGTATCCACCCCCCCCCCTCAAACACGGGCATATGTTTGTGAATGGGGTACCTAGTACTGATGCTACCAGTATGTTACACATACATGTGAATAAGTGACGGTTTGGTTGCATACTAGTATACACACTCAGGTTTGGCACTTGGTACTATACTGGCAAGTCCAGTTACAACTTGCAGACCATGTGGCTTTAGTTTTGCTTTCCGTACACTGACTTTTGTAGCCCAGGTCTTGGCGGAGGATATGCAGCATGATTCTTATATGATAACTGGCAAAACTCAGATTGCAAGTCAAAGCCAGTTATTACCCATCTTGTAGGTTATGAATGTGCTTTGTGTGATGTGACCTTTGTAGTCTGGCCTGCCATATACTTCCTCAGGGACATTCAATGCTCTGTATTGTGATATGAGCTGTTACAAGTACAGTAGATGTAATGTCTGATAAACTTGCTGGGTCATTTCACACAATGCAGTTACTAATGTAGAATATCTGCATTTGTCTTCACTGCTGCTAACATGACTCCAGACCAGGTCCATGAATTTCAGCGCCGGGCGATGCGATATCAGCACATCCTACTAGTGGAGTCGGGGTTCCGGACGATGGCCCGGCGATATCGCCATGAACGGGCCTCCGGGGCATGGAGAGCCTTCCCACAGGGTGGGCCTACTTTGCCCACCACAGCTACCACCAGCACAACCACCAATATGAGCCAGGTGGCCCCACCCACAGCTGCCACTGTTTGCCCAACATCTGCTGGACTTCTAGGCCCCAGCATTGCCACCGGTGCAGGACAGCCCACTAGGCCTGGCACCACACCCACACAGACCTCCTCCACCGGTACACAGACTGCCACTGCTCCATCTGTTGACCCTGCAGCCTTCAACCGAATGGAACATAAGATGGACAAAGTGCTGCGCAAGTTGAGCCACCTGAGCCGGGACGTGCACCACATTAACCGGCGGGTTAAGTCAATTAAGAGGACCCTCAGGAGGGCCAACCTCTAGACACTTTTTTGATGGACATGATTCCCTCCCCTCCCTCCTCTTTCCTTGTTCTTATAGTTAGTGGGCTTAGGGGGCTTAGTGTTAGGTTAGTATAGGCTGTTAGTTTAGTTAGTGGGTGTGGGGTGGGGTGGGGGGCCTGCTTGTTTCTATTTTTACTCATTACATGTGTGTTGGGGGGCTATGTTGGGGTTCTTGTGTAAAAAAATAATAATATATATATATATATTTGTATAGGATAGTATAGTATGTGTTTAGGTTAGTATGTGTTGTCCTCCATGTGTCCCGTCTCATAAGGGGGGGGGGGTAGATGTTTAGAACGTTTCGTTACATGTGATAAGTAAGTGTAGCTTAGGTTAGTTAGGGACAGTTGTGGGTAATGAGTAGTCAGGGTAGATTAGGGTAGGTAAGATTTTTCCCTCAGTTTCCTCATCTGTGATTAGCATTTAATAAATATTTGGTTAACCCTTAATTGTATGTGTTAAATGGTACTTGATTGTGGGTTTGGATTCAGTGTACATCAGTTTGGTACTATAATATCTGTATCCTATGCTACAAACACGTCCCAACTGAGCTGTACGATTGGCAGCTAGCCCGGAGCTACCTTGCAAAGTGTCGACCCTTCGTTGCAACCACCAATCACAGTTAATATGGATCCCAATGTGTTTCTGTTGATAAGTGTGTTTTCAAAGTCACTAACAGTGCTTCCAGACTTGGTATTGGGGAAACAGTTTTAGGTCTGACTGCAGTGTGATGATCATGCACACCCTTATAAGATGAGTTCTAATTGGCAATCTTGTATTCTTGTCTTCATGACCCTCATACATCATTTGTGACACAGTTCGGCATGATTACCTATTTGTATGTTAACTCAGACCCCTTCATTTGTGCAGTTTTTTTAGTGTTTACTTAGATTAGTGTGGCATGTTTATTGTGTTATTTTTGCATGTTTACAACATTTTGAGGCCACTATTTGATGACTTAGTTATCCCCTGAGGAACCATTCTTCTGTCCAACACAGCATGGTGGTGTATGGTTTCTCACTTCATCCGACCTGCCCCAATCCATGATCTTTAACATCCACTTAAATGTAATTCTCACATCATCCGATTTGTCCCTCAGGATGGGCAGAGTATGATGCAATCATGGGCACTGTGCAGAATTATCTGACTACATATTATCAGGACGGTTGTATTGAAAAGCTACGTAATTTGACAGTAGACACATTTCAGTTATCTACTTCACAGTTGATATGTCACATTACCCAGAGACAGATTTGTTGTGTAAGTGCTATTTATTGAAACGTGCTGTAGTGCTATCTGTACATTGTCCATGATTGTGAGTCCATTATAGTGACATCTTAAATTGGGATCCAACACAAGGGGTTACGGAAATGCTTTTGACATGCTGGGGTTGATGTTTCAGACTGTGCAGAGGGACAGGATTTGGCGATGAGTAGGAGAGAGACAATCACTGGGCTGGGTGACAAGATATACAGTGGTTTGCAGAACAGTGCTTGAGTAAAGTTGTTGCAAGACTGCTCAGGACCTTGGTAAATGTGGGCCATGTGGCAGGGACTAGTGCTTCCGGGTAATTTTCCTTGTGAATGTGATCTGTTCCATGTCTTCTTCTTCTGATGTGTGTGTTGCCTGCTTTGTCCTTGTTGTTGTTGGTTGTGAAGGGGCAACACACACCTCAGTGTTAGAAGACGTGGAGTCAGACATCCCGGTCGCTGCTCCCTGTGAAGGTCTTAAGGGCAGTACTGCAGCAAGGAGGGCCTGCTGGTTCTTGAGAATAGCAGCCACATCACGATGGTAGGCAGCCAGGTCGGCCCTGAGGGAGTCATGATTGCATTTGTGCATGCAGTGGAAGATTTGGGGTGCGAGGTGTTGTGGCAACTCCCTTACTGGAGTGGTGAATTCCTTGACAGTTTCTTGTAGTCCTTGCAGTATGGATGTTAGGGCTTGCATAGCTGCTGCCTGATCTGCAGATGACATCATGCACTAACGCATCCCCTCAAGGCTGGCTGCCATAGTTTGCACCCCACCCGCAACTCCTTGGCCAGCTCCCGCGGTACTCAAAACTACAGTTCTCTTAAAGCTGGTGCCAGTGTCATCAGAATCCTCAGCTCTATTGGAGCTGGCCGGTCTTACAATTGGGGTGGTGGGTGGATCCTCTGCGATGGCTGCTTGTTCTGTGCTCCTCCTTGTGACTGAAGGTGGGGTCTGGAGGGTGTCAAGGACCTTTTGGATAGTCTCCTGGGGAATGTTTATCACCTTGTCATCCATGTCATCAGGGAAATCTGGGACAGGCATATCGGCAGGAGATCCATCTTCCTATGCAATGAAACAGGGTACAATTAGTGTGTCTGTGTTGTGGCAATTTTTATGTGACGTGCCTGCCTTTTGATGAATTCACTTTGTGATCTCGTTTTGTGTTAATTTCTCCAGTCCTTCAGATGGGCATTCTTCCAGGCCTATGGCCCACCTGTATGTTATTGAGTTATCAGACTTGTCAGCCTCATTGCCTCTAGGTGTTGGTTTATGCCAAATAGAACTGCCACCTTCTTGTCCTACTCAACCCTACGTGTACATCCATTCTCATGGTGAGACCTTTCACTGGCTGTGGGTGTTCTGATGGCCCTGGCAGCACACTTAACAATCTGGACCTGCCCCAATCTCTGATCTTTCACATCCACTTAAATGTAATTGACATGTGGCATATCCTATGCATGGCAATGTTATGATCCGACATGGATGTTGAAATTGGTATTGTGCCCTGCTGATGTTGGGGAATGTGTGTTACATTGGATTGCCCTGATAATCGTATCAGTGTCCTATTTCCTCCTCTGACTGTGCAGGTGTTTTTCAGTGGCCAGTTACATGTGTCCCCTCCTCAATGCTGTTGTCTGAGCAGTATGACACCTGCGATGTTGCATTGTTACCCAGGCACTGGATGGACCCTGACATATGCAGCATGGGTGTGTCCTTAGTGCTGTGTAGCTCCTATTATTGTTTACATTGGCTGATGTTTGCGACAACTATGGGCATTGACATTTGAGAGTACTGGGGCCTTTGTCTTGTTTCTGGGGATTGTTGCAGTTGTCATCCTCACCCCCTAATTTAGGTGTGTATGATCCATGGGGAGGTTACTGCCATTGGCTACTTGAGCTGCACACAGAGCAGAGGTGGTAGTGGCAACTGTTGTCGCAGTTACATTCCAGTTGTCGGTATGGCTAGAGGTTGTTAATAGGGCCCTAGTTAATGTAGGGGGGATGTTGGCTGACGTGGGCCGGGATGTCAGTTTGACGTAGTGGCCTTCCCTCCTTGCGTGGCTTTCCCTTTGATCCATCGTTGGCATGACAGCATGCCCCCATGCGACTGTTGTTGGTGTTGTGTAATGGTGTGCCCCAGGTCTTCTCAGAACGGGCCATGCCCCCCTGCCATGCCCCTTTACCTATGCCACTCCATGTATAAGATGACTTCCATGCATTTAGTGGTCGGAATCCCCCCCCCCGGTTGTAGATGACATTAATGAATTTTAATTCCTCATGCGACTTACCCTGCATGTGCGTTATCTCCTGGTAGCCTGCGCTGTCCTGTCCTTGAATCCCTGTGACGATCTTCTCAGGGATGACGGCTGCGACCATCTCCACCATGTGGTCTAGGGCCTCCTGGTGTGCTGGACTCCCCCCTCCAGTCTGCAGTGCTGCCTTCCTGTTCCTGGCCATCTTTTCCTTGGTCCTGCACTAGCAGTCATGCCAGTGTTTCTTGCACTCAATGACAGTTCTGCATACAGCCACACTGTTAATCTTGTCGACAAGTTGTTGCCAAATGGCCTCTCTCCTACTGATTGGCAACTTTGATGTGACAAACAGTTGGTGCTGGTGTTCCGTCACCTCTTTAACCAGAATTTCCTGCTCCTCTGCACTAAAGGGACACTTTCTTTTCTTCTTAAAAGTGTCCTGGTTCTTGTGTGGGTCCTCCTGGCTGGTTCCTGGTCTGCTGTCATCTTCCTGGGGACTGTAGTGGCATCTGGGATCCATTTTGGCTCTCCTCTGGTGAAATGGCAGTGTTCGCTGTTTTTTTTTTACGCTATTGCGTAAAAAAAAAATGGCGCATATCCAGTTTGCGGTGTCGTAAATCGAGCCACAGTCATTTCCGCCGCGCTAACGTCGTTTTCCTTCACAACTTGACGCCGCGGTGTGCGTCAAAGATAATGACTCCCACCTGTTGTTTGCGCCGCCGTGCGTCAAAGTATAAAATATGACGCCCGCACGGCGCACCAAAATGGCGTTAGCCGGCGGTAATATATTTGACGCAAAACTGCGCCGGCGCAGTTTTGTGTCAAAAAGTATAAATATGGGCCTAAGTACCTTTATTTTGTAACACTGAGTATTTTCTTTCCTGTGTGTGAGTACTGTGTGACTACAGTGGTATTGACTGAGCTCTGCATGTCTTCTAGATTACCCTTGGCTGCTCAGCTACAGCTAACCCTAGACAGCCTGGCTTCTAGACACTGACTACATTTCACACATAAGAGATAACAGGACCTGCTATAAGGGGTAAGTACCTTTGGTACCCACTACAAACCAGGCCAGCCTCCTACAATCTTTGAACCCAGGAGCTACTAATTTTAGCGGCACTGCTAACTCCAGTGGATTTCAAGTGGAACACCAAAAATCCCCCGCGAAATAGGGTATTAATAAGGGAATCAGGATCTAAATAACCAGTTTCCTATGTCATTTATTATTATTGAAACCCTCAACTTCTCACTTGTACTCCACAGAAACCTGACCCCTTCGAGCCATAGGGATTGCAATTTGGACAGTGAATGTTCACTTAGAAATAAGGAATTGCCAGAAACAGTTTTCTTGGTAATTCCTCATTCCCTGAGGATGTACCTGGCATCAGCAGACTAAGCTTCATGGTGAAACAGACAGATCCATTAAGTGTCCCCAGATTTCATAATCCCAATTTTACTAATACCCCACATCACTTGCTGATTTAGGAATACCCAGAATTTTGGAATGGGGCTCTCAGGAGACGACAAAGGATGTTTTCACCAGTGTCATTACTTTATTAAGAAAGTTGACAAAGGTTTATAACTAGGGATCACTTATTTAGTTAATCTACCCGTGGATAAAACTAGATTTCCAGTGAAGTCCACAATGTGTCCCAAACACAGGTGCACAAAAGCTCTAGCATGAAGAGGCAACAAATTAAGGAAATGCACTAAATAAAACATAACCATAAAACAAAAATAAAAACATTTGAAAGCAGCAGCTTTAGGTAAAAAGCCTCTCCATTCCCTTCTGGGTGACTATAATTTTTTTAGCTATCTCAGCCATCAAAAACCTTGCAGAATTGCACATTGTATGAGAAGAAAGGAGGGGGTGCAGTAAAAGTGAGAATAATGTTTTGAGATGTAGAGAAACTGGACAATTTGGTTCAGAGTCAGAATGTGAGGGTTTATTGATTTTTTACATCTAGGTGTGATTTTTACCGTCCAATCTGGCTAAACCCGTCAACTTAATTTTGTTATTGTGTTGATTTAACTTGTGGACTCCAAATTAATTAATTAATCAATTAATTAATGTGGCTTAGATAGAATATTAGAACAATGACATAACTTTTACAAAGTAGCAAATCTATTGTGAGGAGTGAAATGTGGCGACTCTATCACTGTGTTTGCTTCACAGAACTGTGGGGCTTCAAAAGAAAGCATTTGTATTTCTACACATTTGGGGGATAGTATAAACACCAGTGGCTTAGACTGTATGAGTCATTGCATTTTTTTAACTGGACACAAGTACTCTAAAAAAATCAATACTTTGCACTAAAGAATGAAAAGATTAATTATTGAAGCACAACACTATAGTAACACCCTTCACACCATTAGGGACATTTCTGCCTCTGGCATATTAATAAATTATCCCTGCATCTATACAGAACATGTAGCTGTTCGTCCTCTCAGATTTAGGCTAGTATTTTCAGCAATTAAGCGTAACAACAAGAAGGATAATAATGTGCCATATATTGTTTAGCAGTTTTAAAAAAGCACAAGCTCTGCCCCCAGGTATTGGAGTGCTTTACATGAGCACCAGTTACACTACACAAGGACACATTCAATTTTTGATAAGCACAGGAACATTAAGTGATTTGTCCAGAATCACAGTCTGTTGAGCCAATGCTGAGACTCAAAGTTGGTTCCCCAACTCCAAGGTTGGCAGTTACCATTACCATTACCCCACTCCCTCTCCCAGGATATTTCTTTCACATCTTTTATCCTACATGTTTAGACGTTCTCCTACCTTGTTCTCCTCCATCTGTAGAATGTCTGTGAGCATAGACTGTGACCAGGAAACAGAAGCAGAGCCTTGTTGTCTCTCCCAACACTAAGGGAGCAGGGAAGCAGGATTATAAAAAAAGACACTAACAGTTGATAGGCCTTGATGCCTCCGTAAAAGAGAAAATGATGTTATATACTCTGCACTGTCTGTAAAACTCAGTATTAAGCAATAAATACAGCACAACATTAACTTAGCCACCACCTCTCCAGTCTCCAAGCTAAGAAATGCAGTGAGGTGCCTTAGTCTAGACTAAAAACCCTGACATAATTATGCTACATCAGAGTTTTCAGATGATATCACAATGGTCAGGGCAACATATGCGTCCTTGACAACCAGAAAGCTGCATCATGGATACAGGAATTAAAGCTTCCCCTGAACTCTGTTCACAGACAAACATTATTAACAGTTTTTTTATGAGGAGTAGTGGAATAGATATTTTATGGAATAGTTTAAAGCAGAAGATGTACAACCAAATTATTTAAAACAGTCAATGTTTTTCTCTCATTCAACTCATGTGTTTCTTGTGCAGCTTTTTGTTTCCATGCTCCCCACTGTGAGGGCCTCAGGTATTTTCTAAATGTGTTAAATGTTCAAGAAGATGTGTTTTCAATTCTATGGGTTCAGATACACAAAATGGCATATTGTCTTCAGTGAGCTTAGGGAAAGAGCATTTGTCACTGGGCAAACTGTCTGTGAAAGGGGTAGGTCTGCATCTATGGGGCATTTTGGTATCTTTTACTAAAAACAGCCCCCAGAGCAGAATATAACAGGCTTCATGCTGAGCCCCTTCAAAACATTACTTTATAACCCATAGAATGTACCATATCGAAGTTCAACAGCAATAAATCATGTTTTCATCTCTGGTCAGGCAGGACCCAGGAGAAACTGATGCTGTGCAATGTTAAAAATCTGTGATATCAGAATTTCTAGATTACTTGAGCTAAAGGAAGTGCATATTGTTTTAAAAGTGGTACTACATCCTTCACTTTGGAGGTAGGCATTCAGACTGCTACTGTAGAACAGACACAATACAAATAACATAATATTCAAATGGTAGTACACCAACACCTCAATACTAGGCAAAGGGTAATGCACACATCTTTTAACACCAGGAAAGAATACCGGATCTTATTTTAAGCTTGTAACATTAGGATCATCTTGTTCAATGCAAGCAGACGGAAGTGGCTTACAAAGCCAAATTCTGTTTTAAAACAAAAATATACGTCATCCTACATAGCACCTTCTATCTCAGTTTTAGCGTTTTAGTGACACTCAATTGATTAACCACGGAACAATAAATGGCTGAGCCACAATTGCTTAATAAAACTCATGACTTTCAGGTTCTATAAAGTTTTCAACAATGATGCCTTAATGTATTGTTATGTCTTCTCAGCCAACTATACAGTTCCTAAACCTAAAAGATCCCCAAGAGATGGCAAGGAGTGGATGCGGGTAAAGCTCAGAAGAAAATGCACTATAAACATGAAAAAAGGAAACATTTCCTTTTACCGCACATTAATGAGATTCGCACAACCTCAGTAAGAGAAATTGATAATTCTTAAAGCAGCTGAATCTTTATGGGAAACTGTAGTACTGCATGAGATATTACAGGGAATATCAAAACAAAATTATTGAGGGGGAGGATGGTCTGGCCAAAGAACATGATGGCCGCTTGAACACAGTGCTCCATAAGCCAGGGGGCACCGATCGTGGGGAGTGGCATCCGCAGAGTGACAGGAGCTGCTTACTCCGCACCGGAGACTACCTCTGACCGGGGGCCGGGAGCTGGCGGCACCTGGGGGCCTCTCATGCCGCTGATCGGCCAGGCTTTGCACCTTCAGGAGTGCAAGTCCTGTTGGGCCGGGCTGACGGTCCTGTTCCAAGGAGGCTGGTGCCTTCCCTCCTTGCGCACTCGCCTCCCTGCCATCCGATCTTCTGGGCGCCCACCAGCTCTGGGCCTCAGTGAAGCAGAGACCAGAGGGGCCTGGGACTGACTCGCCTATGAGGGGGGGGAGAGGGGACATGCCGATTAGTGAGCGGCCAGACTTTCCACTCCGCCTAGCCTTGCCTCGCCCATCTGTGTCGCCCATGGTAAACCTGCCCGGTGGCACCAATGGCTGGTGAGCCTTCCTCTGATAACCCTGATGGCTCACGGTGCCTGCCTCTCCCTCCCAGCCACATTGGATGAGGCACAGCAAACTGGATTGGGGGGCCACACTGACAGGAAGCCAGCCCCTTCCCCGGATGCCGGTCTCTATTGCCACAGTGCATGGAGACCTCCTACAGCTGCTGAAGACTAACCAGCCACTAAGTTCACGACTGGTCATTAAGCAGCCTAGGATACTCGCACCAAGGACTACTTTCTACCTCTCCAGGACAAAACCCTGCCCGGACCCTTTCTTGTGTCTTTGGCCCGAGGATCCTCTGGGTTCTCTTCATGCACTAAGGGGAAAATCTGGAAATCAAGCACAGGTGTCTGTAGGACCCGCGACCTTTGCAGAGTACACAGGGATCTGCCTTTCCTCCCCCTCAACGTACTCCTTCCTCTTCACCCTATGAATGGCCTCCTCATTCTGTTCCTATTGCGGACATGCACAGTGGGTTCCTCCATGGTTCTCTGTAGAGCTGCAACCCTAGAGTCTAACAGGAAGAGGCCCTCCAGTAAACCTCAAGGCAAGCCTGACATTAAATTCACACAGCCTCTCCTCTTCACAGAAGATCTCCAGCAACCCCACTCCATGGCCGCATCAGGGAGTGCACCGCTGCCTGATCACTCCTCTGCCCATTCTGGTATGGCACAGGGCACTGCAATGAAGCGTATACTCCAGGAAATCCTCTGCTAACTGGAGGGGCTGGATTCTGGTATCTCTGCTTTAACAGCTGTGACCAAATCTGTATGTCTGGATATTGGGGGATTTCAGAATCACGTCACAGACCTGCAACAACGTGTCTCAACAGCGGATGGCCATTTCAGCGCAGTGCCGGATAAGGACCAGGAACTCCTCTTTCCATGCAGCAAGGTAATTGATCTAGAAGAAAGGAGTCGTAGGGACAATGCCTGTTTTTTTTGGGTTTATGGAACATATTGAGGGGATAAATATTGTGGCCTTCCTCCATAATACCCTCCATGTGCTCACGGGCCTCACTTTTGACCCCCATTGGAATTTCAGCGAGTACACTGCATGCGTCCGAATCATGCCTACGGGGCAACACGGCCTCATCCCATCATTGCCTGCTTCAAGCGACACGGGCAGGTCTGCCAGCTCCTCACTGGGGCCCACTACCATGACCTCTACTGGCACAAAGGGCAGGAGATCCTCATCACACCCGACTTCTGTAAGGAGTCCAATGGCTGCCTCAAGGCATTCTTATTCCTGTGGCCCTGGCTCCACCAACTGGACATTAAATACAGCCTGTTTGAGCAAGCTCGAATGCAGATCACCAAAAACAGAAAACCAAGAGACTTTTTTGGCCCTAAGGGCCTATGTCTTTTCTTGGATAGCCTTCTGACCCAAAATATGGACACAGGTCCTCTGGCCTCCTTATCACCATCTGCTGACACCCTTCCAAAGTCTCTGCCCTGCCATGATCCCCAGCATGACCGCTGGTACAAGCAGGGGGCTCCCATCATAGAGGCCAAGACCCTGAGAGACTTCTAGAGTGACAGAGACCAAGCCCTGCAGGTGGTGACACACCTCACCCAGTCCCAGGACAGAGATAAATCCAGCTCAGCCCTGAAGCCTGCACCAACATCTGAATGAGCTCCCTGCCGCTTTGGGTCTTTGGCCTTTCCTACACCTTAGGGCACCAACCTGCATTTTGTGACCTCACCCCAACAGATGGATAAATACTTTGTTGCATGCTTACACGTGCTACAAGGCTCCTGTAGGGTGCACTGTTTAGGTTGTCATTGTGTTAGATGCTTGCAACGCCCACTGCAGACTGTACTCTGGCTCAATTAGGGACCCCCTCACACTTCTGCGGCTTCCTTCCCTCCAGCTTTAGACTTTCACCTTAAAAGCCTTGAAATGCTTTCTATGATGTTATTCCCCTTAATTGTGATAGAGGCTGGCCGCTAGCCACCAATGTATTCATCATAAGCTTATCTGTCGTTTTCTGATGTGACTAATGTCATGCTGATTGTAGATGTTTTCAGCACAAGGCTGATACACTAGTATACTTTGTGCCTTCTTACCCCTGTGGACCGCCCCTCCCACTGCCAATTGTGTGGCTTGTCCCTGCTTAGTACAATTGTTTAAGTCTTTCCCTCTCATGCTCTCTTGTATATACTCTACCTTCCCCTATGGGCCTTCCCTCACCCAAATGTTCCAACAAGGGCCCTTCGGTCATACTGTCCAGACCCCACCCCACCCTCATACCACCTCTGATCGGGTCTGGGAAGGGACCCCCAACCGGCCCCTCCCGGTGATATCACCCAGCTTATGTCTTCTAAGCGCCCTTTGTGCCGGACGGGCCTAGCTGGTGCGTGGACTCCAGAAGTTCAGACCCACAGTTAACAGATCTAAGCCCTTGAGGTATTGCTTTGCCAAATGTTGTACCCCCACATTTTGTTCTTCTTCTCCCTTTCCAGGCACTTTCATACTGTTTCCTTCCTTCTTCTTGTCCTGTGCAGCCCCCTACTTATCTCTTATATATATTGTTAATTTATCTTCCCTTCCCCACACATGCTTACCCTTTGAGTCACTGCTATCTCCTCTAGCCCTATGTAAGGCGCTGTCAGTGGCCCTTCTCTCACTGCTCATGCCAGCTGTACCATTCTTCTTTCCCTCACCACTCCCCTTCTCTCTGCCCCGTATTCTCCTTCTCCCAGATTCCATAAGCTCCCATCCTTCTCCTCCATCTCCCCAGGCCACGTAATGACCGCCAACCCAATTCATCACGCCCCTCATCTGCTCAGAGTTTTCTCTTGGAATGTCCATGGCCTAACCCATTATATGAAGCATAAGAAAGTTCTACCATACCTCCAATCGAAACGTATTGATGTGGCACTCTTGCAAGAAACCTACCTTGATGACCTCAAATCTGGTAAACTACATTGAGATTGGGTAGGGAAAGCCATCCACAGCAGCTGGCCAGCCTCATTGACATCGCGGATCGAGATCACTAGGAAGTGCGGTGTGGTATTTATGTTCCGTAAGACCCTGCCTATTGCCATTGTCAAGACATACTTTTGCAAAACTGACAGTAGGGGACAGCTCAGTCTACGTGCCTACGGGACCTAAATTCTCATTCCTGCTCCACCTCAATCATCTCCTCATTGAGATTAGGGCTTCACTATACATCATAGGATGTGACTGGAACCTCACCTGGGATTCTGTGCTTAACAAGACTGGCCACATTGATCTCTGCAACAATTCGGACAGGGCCGTCTTGAAGGACATAACCTCAAATCATGGCCTGGTTGACCACTGGAGACTTACCCATTCAGTGGATAGGGAATATACCTTTGTCCTCTGTTCATGGCACCCTGTCCCATCTGGGCTTTTTCCTAGTCTTACAGAATGTGGGCACCTCCGCTCAGGACAGTCGTGCTCTCCGACCATGCCCTGCTCCTGCTGACGATGGACAAGGGCTTCACTTCTCTGGGCCGCAAACCCTGGCGGCTAGGCGTACATCACTACCGCAACCCCCAAGATAACCTTCAACTCCAGTCGCCCGACACCACTTACTTGAAGGATAATAAGAGCTCCATCTCCTCTCAGAGATTACTGTGGATGGCAGCGAAAGCCACCATATGGGGGCCAATGATGCGAGATGCAGCCCTGGCTAATAAGCAAGCAATGACCCACCAACATGAATATGACAATCATATCTCATCCCTTAACCGCCTTTACACAGCTCACCCCTCGCTGCCCTTGCGCATTCGTCAGGAACAAGTTTGGGTAGCCCTTATCAAACTTTATACATCCAAGGCAGAACACGCAATTTAATGCCTCAAAAGCCGCCACAACGAACAGGTCGACAAGGCTGGTCACCTCCTGGTGGCACAGCTGCAGCAGCTTGAAGTAGCACAGGCCATCCCTTCCATGCGCTCCTCGATGGGAGAAGTCCTCACAAGACCGCTGGAAATTGTCAATGAATTTGCTGCATTTTACCGGCGGCTATTTACCCCAGAGATGGTGGCCTGTACCCATCAAATAACCTTTCTGAAGGGTGTAAGATTGCCCTGGTGTCCATCAAAAGACAGGCTCTGCTGGATGGAGATATCAGACAAGACAAGATCGCACAGGCCATCTCCAACCTCCCCTACCATAAGTCATATGGGAAAGATGGCTTCCCCACTGAATTTTACAAGTGGGCCGGGTAGGAGGTAGTCGACTCCCTCCATGGGGCCTTCCTGGAGGCAACTCATGATGGCTCCTTAGGCTCACTTTCCAACAGAGCTGTGATAGCGGTGATCCCCAAGCCCGGGAGGGACCCCTCCACTGTGGCAGTTATAGACCTATCTCCCTATTGAATCGGGATGTGAAAATGTTTCCCTGCATCCTTCACAAAGTCCTATCATCTCTAATACACTATATAGAGCTGAACTTTATTCTGGGGTGTACCTACACTAATCATCTTTGCACTCTGACACATGCCCTTTGGGAAGCTGGAGATCTACCAGGTGAATTATAGCCCTATCTCTTGATGCAGAAAAGGCATTGAACTACATATAATGGAACTATTTGTTTGCTACTCTGCAGAAGTTTGGACTGGGCGACCAATTCATAGCCAAGATTTTCCTGCTATATGAGAGCCCTACGGAGCAAGTTAACTGCGATGGCTATCTGTCAGGCCCTTTCTTAATATGACGGGGGACGAGGCAAGGTTGGCTGTTCTCACCCCTACTCTTCCTACTGGCCCTAGAGCCCTTAGCGGCCACTATCCAGCACTCTCCCCATCTTACTGGAATACCTCTTCCCGGAGGATAGTCTAAACTCTACCTGTTTGCAAAAGACATCTGCTAATGCTGACAGACCTCCAGTGCTCCAGGGGACTCAACCACATGGTAGAGGATAACCTGGATCCACTGATAGCCCGTATACGGCTCAACTTTGAGAAATGGTCACACCTGAATCTCTTCCTGTGGAGTAGAGTGCAAGTGGTGAGTATGGTTACACTCCCTTGCTACACTTTTGTGCTGGGCATGCTTCCACTTCTGGTACCTCTATTGACTCTTCGCTTTATAGATGCAGAGATCTGTACCTTTGTGTAGGGCTGCTCCCGCCCCCAGGTGGCCTCCACTAAGCTCATGACACACCGCTCATGTGGTGGTCTGTGTAGGAAAGTACAATCTTTCTTGACATGTTACCCTCATTTTTACCTGTATGCCAGTATGTTTTTGCCTGTCTCACTGGGATCACTGGGATCCTGCTGGTCAGGACCCCAGTGCTAATAGTTTGTGGCCTAATGTGTGTGTTGTGAATAGTGCTTAACTGTGTCACTGAGGTTCTGCTAACCAGAACCTCAGTGCTTATGCTCTCTCTGCTTTTAAATTTGTCACTATAGGCTAGTGACTTCATTTACCAGTTTCAATTGGCACACTGGACCCCCCCCTTATAAGTTCCTGCTATATGGTACCTAGGTACCCATGGCATTGGGGTTTCAGAAGATCCTTATGGACTTCAGCATTTCTTTTGCCACCCATAAGGAGCTCGGACAAACCATTTCACAGGCCTGCCATTGCAGCCTGCGTGAAATAGTGCACACATTATTTCACAGCCATTTTACTGCACTTAAGTAACTTATAAGTCACCTATATGTCTAACCTTTATTTTCTGAAGGCTAGGTGCAAAGTTACTAAGTGTGAGGGCACCCTTGCCCTAGCAAAGGTGCTCCCGTGCAGTCCAGGGCCAATTCCCCAGACTTTGTGACTTTGGGGATGCCATTACATGCGTGCACTACATATAGGTCAATACCTATATGTAGCTTCGCAATGGTAACCCCAAATCTGGCCATGTAAGGTGTCTAAGACCATGGAATTGTCCCCACATTCCAAATTTGGTATTGGGGAGCCAATTCCATGCATCCTGGGGGCTCCAATATGGACCCCCAGTGCTGCCAAACCAGCTCTCTGAGGCTTGCACTGCAGCTACAGCAGCTGCCACCTCACAGACAGGGTTCTGCCCTCTTGGCTACAGGCTGGGGAGGGGTAGCCTCACCCAGCCTCTGGAAATGCTTTGAAGGGCACAGATGGTGCCCTCCTTGCATAAGTCAGTCTACACCAGTTCAGGGACCCCAAGTCCCTGCTCTGGCGCAAAAGTGGACAAAGGAAAGGGGAGTGACCAGTCCCCTGTCCTTCATCACCCCAGGGGTAGTGCCCAGAGCTCCTCCATTGTGTCCCAGACTTCAGCCATCTTGTTTTCCAAGGTCTGGGGACACTCTGGAGGCCTCTGAGTGACCAGTGCCAGCAGGTGACGTCAGAGACCCCTCCTGATAGGTCCATACCTGATAAGGTGGCCAATCCCCTTATCAGTGCTGTTTAGAGCCTCTCCTGTGGATTTCTCTTCAGATTCTACTTGCAAGTTTCCAGCAGGAATCCTTTGCAACTACTACTTCATACTCTGACCTCGGATCGACCGCAGACTACTCCATGAACCGCTATAACAGCAACAAAGTATCCAGAAAGGCTGCTTTTCATCTGCAACTTCAGCTCCAGCCAGCAACTGCAACAGTTTCCATGGTGTGCAAGTTCTGGGGACCCCCTGTCTTCCCCCTGCATCAGACGTACCTAAGAAATCTCCCTATCCTGCATCGCTGAACTCGCTGAGCTGTCCTCCAGCGGCGTGGGACCTTCTTTTGTAGTGCTGCAACAACTGAAATTTGCACTTCTTTGTCCCCGTGTCCTGGGACCTCTGTGGGTGCTGCCTGGTCATCTGTGGGTTCCCTCCAGTGTTGGGAGCCCCCTCTGTCTTCTCAGTCTGAGGTGAGACCCCCAGGTCCCTCCTGGGTCCAGACAGCGCCACTTTGATGCACTCTGCGACTTTGTTTGAACCAAGGTTTGTTGGACAAATCCAGTGCCAAAACTCGCCTGTATCCAACATCTCTTCGTGGGACATCCATTGCATCATGCAGGAACCCGCAGCAATCTTCCTTTGGTGCATTTCTGCAGTCTTCGTCCAACCAGGGACTCTTCTTCTGCACCCTCTTCTAGGTTGGTGGTTCTCCTGTCCTTCCTGTAACTTCTTCTGACTTCTGGACTTGGTCTTCTCTCTTTGCAGGTCTTCAGGTCCAGGAATCCACAATTTGTTGTTTGCAGTTTTGCTTGGTTTTTGCAATAACTCTAATCATGATTTGTAGTGTGTCCTAAGGAAACTTTCAGTACTTTACCCCTACTTTCCTGGGCTCTGTGGTGAGGTATCTTACTCTCCTTTGTGGTTTTCCCACTCTCCCAGCAATTCTCAACACACTACACTTGTCTAGGGGGGAATTTGTGATTCTCATTCCACTTTCTTAGTATATGGTTTGTGTTGCCAGTAGACCTATTTTCTCCCATTGCATTCTGTAGCATTTCCTATATTTTGCACTATCGTATGTCTAATTACTTACCTTATTTTGGTGTCTAGTGTATATATCGTGTATAATACTTACCTCCAGAAGGAGTATTGCCTCTAAGATATTTTTGGTCTTGTGTCACCCAAATAAACTACTTTTATTTTTGATAAGACTGAGTATTTTCTTTACTTGTGTATAAGTGCTGTGTAACTATAGTGGTATTGCAGGAGCTTTGCATGTCTCCTAGTTCAGCCTAGGCTGCTCTGCTACAGCTACCTCTATCAGTCTAAGCTGCTAGAACACTATTACATTTCACTAATAAGGGATAACTTGACCTTGTATAAGGTGTAAGTACCCAAGTTACCCACCACAAACCAGGCCAGCCTCCTAGAATCTGGGGCTTCCATCGATAGAACATTGTGCTTTAGCCCTTCACTTGTCCCAAATGACGTTTTTGCTCCCTCAAGCACAGGACCCCTAACAACAGGTCAACATTGAATGAGAACTAATGCCTGTCTGGAAAAACTGCGGCCTTAGTCTCCTACATAAGGACAGCATATCTCGGCCCTGCCCCTCCAGCCCAATGCTTCACGCCATGCACAAAGCCTCGTGCAGGGCACACCAACCCGTAGGAATCCACCCCGGCTCCACAGATGGGCCCCCATATGGGGGAATGATAGCTGCGCATCAGTGGGAGGCTTCCTCAATTTGCCACAATGGCACATGGCTGGGCTCCACAGCCTCGATCAATTCCTCACTGACAAGAGGCACAAGTCCTTTGAGTGTCTTCAGAAGGAATTTGGCCTCCATCCTAAGCAACTACAACACTGTCTACGCTGCTGCCTTGGGGCTGATCCTTGGAATCTCCCATTCTCACTGGTGGTGTCCTACCTTGTGACCTGGGGCCACTTCAAGGGAGTGATGTGAAGATCTCGATGGCCACCTCACTAGCCATCTCATTTCAATACCCCTCCTCACCACCCTACGTACTAACTGGAGCACCTGACTTCAGGTGGAAATAGATGAGGAGAACGGATCGGGCCTTGTGGAGGCCCTAGACAAGGGTGTGCGGAAAGCGTGATTGAACTTCTGCCTGTTCAAGTCATTGCATGACTGGCATTGGATGTCAGTGCCATAGGGAGGGCCTCCTGCCGCATGCTAACTGCTGGCAGTGTGCAGCTACTCGTTGCGACATTGCACACGTTCTTTGTAAATGTCCCTTGATCCAGCCACTATGGGAGGAAGTCAGAAATATTCTGGGGGTCTCTATGGCCCTGCAGACACCTCTATACCACACTCTGTTTCATTTCCATGACTTTGGAGGCTCCCTGACTTGACCAGAACACAGCGCCGCCTCCTACACTTGCAATGGCAAAGATTTACATTCAACATCACTGGAGATCCCCTACCCCTCTGACTCCAGAGGAATGGACAGTGGCGATGGTGCAGACGGCTGCCTATGAACATGTCATTTATAATTTGCAGGGCCATTCGGTGTTATTCGCATAGACCTGGGCACCTTTCCTCTGAGACAACCCTTAGTTTGAGTACTGCCTTCCACTCACTGCTTTTCCACCTCCTACAGGGTGCTGTGGCAAACCTGATGTCCCACCCGCCCCTTCCCTACTCCTTTCTGCACCACCCCTTTCTTCCCACTCTCTGATTTTCCCTCCTCCTTCCCCCTTCAGACCTGTCAAGCCAATGTCAGTCTTGCCCTTCTTTCATACCTATTCTGCTTCTCTTGCCTCCTCATGCGCTCCTCTACATCCCCAACCTCGCCCATGCATAGCTTGTTCTGTACAAGCCCTTTGCTGGCTCTTCCCACTCACCGGACGCCTCCCACGTCCCTTTCTAGTATGTTTCTCCCTACTCTCCCCCCCATCCCCTGCACCCCTACTCACCACATCCAACCCCTATCCAATATACATCCTTCCAGGGGATCCTACCTCTTTTTGGATCTTAATCACTGACGGAAGCAACCTCTTTGCGTTCTCATATCTATATATTTTATAGTGCTGTGTGCATTGTTTAACGACCCCCCTCCTTTATTCACCTCGCTACACCTCCCCCTCTTCTACCAGCTCCTGTTTGTTTTTAACTTTTTGGTTACCTCTGTATTGACTTATACATGTATCCTATTGTCCTGTTTATTCAATAAAAAATGTCTAAAGAAAATAAAACTGAATTATCAATGACCACAATAACTTCTCTTTACCGCTGGGATGTTCAGGGTTTAATCCAAGAAGTCTCATCAATTCTGCCTTTCTCAAGTTAACAGGATTCCTAATTTAATTAATGAGGGGTGCATAGTTAACCACTTTGTCTCTATGGACTTTGTAAATAGGCCTATATAATAGCAGTAGAATATAATTATTGACGTTAACGGGGTAACATTTACAAAGGTAATGTATAATAAACCTGTTAGTGAACTGGGAAGTGCTCAGTTGTCAAAGAAGATCTATGCACTCATTAAGGTTCTTCACTATTTATTTCTTTATTTATGTGTTTAGTGAGACATTTGTTAAGCACAATACTCATCCGAATGCATCACGAGTCATAGAATCAACTAAAATAATGTTCTAGTTGAGTAAAGACTACATATTTAAGAAGAAACAGGAGTTGTTAAACATAGAGGGAAGTAGCAGTTAGTATGAATCTTATATTTTAGGAGATAGGGTATTGACCTCCTGCTGGGCCTTTCAGTTTGCTATGAAGGGTATTGTTTGCAGATAGAGCAGCAATAGTGAAACCAAGGGAGTATGAGTAGGAAAGAAAAAGATAATCTGGAATAAAAAGAGATAGTCAGGGAAAAAGAGATGGAAAGTGAAGGGGACAGAAACAGATAAAAGAGAGAATGAATGTAGAAAAACGAGAAAGGGCCATTTGCTGTCCTCTATGGCATAATTTGCTCAGTGATAGGTTGGACAACTTGCTTCCTTTTAGTGCTTTTATATCTTAAGCAGAGATTTACACAGTTTCCAACGCTTATGTGTGGATGTATTTAGGTAACTCTACCACATATAAGTAAGCTGAAAAGCAATAAACAGTTACAATAGTTTACACTGGTCTGCTTAGTGCATGAAACATGGTGGTGGAATTCATGCACAACCAGGGTTTGTACTGGAGAATGCACTAAAAGAATAAACACTATAAAGATAAATACTAGTCAAAAGGCAGTTCTTCAGGTGAGGCCATAGTCAACTGTAAACAATGTCTTGTCGGGTTACATAGGCAAAAACAAATTCCCTTGGACAATTTTATCTTGGTGTCCACATCAACTTTCCAAGTCAACAATTAGTAGTATGCAAAAATAGCAAAAAAATATGATGAAGTTACATCTCAATGGATACAAGTATGTCTTAGCAAGAGAAAAAGGACAAGACCACCTGTTGCAGATGTTACTGGGAGAATGTAAATATTCAGACAAATATCTAGGAGAGCTTTAACTAATGTGCACAGATTGTCTTTGTGGGACATATGGGAGACTGGTCGGTTAAGAACCAGTATGAATTAAACAAATGTGTTTAAATTAAATCTATTTGAATGAATGGGAAATGGATTGTTGTGCTGAGTCTGTTTAGTGTCTGATGTCCTGAATAGAGTGCCAGTCAGGCAGAGCTACACTCTACTTTCTGGCCCAGCAACAAAGGGTATGGATGCAGGGCTTGAACTGGTCCTGCTTCATTGGGCCAAGCTTAGGATATATCCTTGCCTGAAAACAGAGACACAATTCTTGAAGAAATAAGACTGACTGGACAGGTCAGCTCTTGGCTGATCTCAAATCACTGTGGGAGGACAGATTTGCTGGTGCTCTCTAAAATGCCTTCAACCATCTCTGCTGCAGTGACTTGTGCTGCAGATTGAAGCAGGAAAAATGTGTAAAACTGCAATACTTCTTATAAAGCAGTAAGTAGATGATGAAGATCAAGTTGCCGCTAGGCATAACCTAGTATGAAAGCTTGATAAGACCACGCTTCTTTAGCCAGGAATGGGACGTCCACAGGTAGAAGACTATGGGCCTCATTTACAAGAAACTGGTGCATCGGAATCAATGCAGCAGTTTTCTTGTGCCAGCCCTGGAGCCCTTAACAATGCCATAGTAGTGCTGTTTTTATTAAATAGTGCTCCAGGCCGCACGTTTCCACAGATGTGTCAGAAATTCTGACACCTCTATGGCACTGAACTGACGCTTTGCTGGACTAGCGTAGAAAAAGTGATGCTCGTCCAACAATGAGTGGAAGACTCTCATGTTAAAAAGCCCTGCGTCAGTTTAACATCTGCTCTGAGCAGGCATTACATTTTTGATACAGTGAGGTCACAGAACGATGCAGTGAAATGTAGTACATTTCTCTGTGCTGGTTCTGTGTGGCTTTTAATGTGGGAATGCCCACCCTGCATACATTATACCTGGGGCAGATATAATGTAATACAGGGCTTTACGGACTTGCGCAATTGTCCCATTGCACCAGTTTCTAAATGTGGCGCAGTGTGGGGGACTGCATGCGCCGCCTCAGCGTAAAACCAAAGTGACATTACGATGGTGCATGGGGCTTGTAAATAAGCCCCTATGAGCCTAATTATCCTTCAGGAGTGTCTTGCTTATTGTCCAATCCCTACTGTTGCTGGGTCACCCTCACAATATTAGAGATTAGATTGCAGTCACTCCCTATTAAGTAACACCTGTAGTCATGGGGTTATGATAGAAAGTTGGCGTCCAGAACACAGCAGCTTGCTCAGGCAGCACTATAGAATTGTTCATGAATGTCTGAGTCAGTGTAGGTCTTCCCTGAGCTGGCATGGAGTTCTAGCTTACATTTCGTGTGCTTGCTAGCTGATCAACAGCCAATTGTAAACAGTGCCCGTGCATCTATAAAGTTTGTGTTTCTAACTAAACAGGTAATTTCAGATCATGTTGAGCCATTGTTTAGAAAACAGTGTGGGATGTCTCCATATGACATGGATTTGCCCATTTACACAAAGCTTTTGGATAGGAATGCTGCCCAACCTTTAGCCTATAATGTAGATGATTCCTGCCTGGCACTTAAAACAGTGCATGTTGGGGAATGTTTCTAGGCCCAGGCATGGTAAACTGTAGCATAGGCTTTCCATTCTGGGACCTTCCTGGCCAAAACGTTTGAAACAATACACTGAAACAGACCTAGGGAATCCCAGTTGAACATTTGTGTGAGGGATATAATACAATGAATAGCATATGAGGAAAGATATATGAAGTTTACCAAAAAGGATGACAGACTAACTGAAGTCCTAACGGAATGGCCAATGGTGCACTAACAGTGCAACGAGGAATTCAGGAAGAAACACTAGTGGTTCCTGTGAAAGGCCTTTTTAATTAGACATATTGAAAAAATTCATTTTGGCTCATGAATTGTTTCAGTCTTTGACATAAGTGTGAGGTAGTTAGATCATATTAGACTCTTCCTTTCTTTGTATTTGGTGACAATAGCAGGATTTGCGCTTTCACCTTAACATTGGCCCCTGTTTTTATTTAAATTGTCCCTGTTTTTTCTTTTGCGATCCGCCACAGTGACGAGGTGTGATCTGACAGGTTGCTGGTGCCTTAGGTTGAGTGATTACAAGCAGAGTATATATTTTGAAGGCCTTTAACTTCAAAGAAATAGAAGGTGAGACTTTTAACAAAATAATTCATGGAGTGTGACGGTACCTGAGATGCATCTACCATTTCATTCACATCAATTTTAATAGACGCATGTGTGCCCTATTAACTGTAAAGAGGAAAACTCACGGAGCTCGAACACATCCTGTGTTTCAATAAAATTGTGATCCGTACATGGGGTATTGAAACGTGTTCAACGATGTGCCCAATTGCCTTCTGCGAAGAGTGAGCACTGCCTAAAAAGGTCAGTTTACTTGTGAAACAAAACGCAGTGCGTTGCATTCCTGTTTGGAGGCCATCTTTTGAAGCTGGGCTGCATTGGCATAAGATGAAACACTCTACATGTGGGGGTATTTAGGTGCCATACCAAAAAGTGTTAGGCACAGCACCAGGTCCTGAAGAATAGCCACCTGATGCATGTGACTGTACTAGTCGAGAAACGTGTTGATGATGACCAGCAGTTCTGTAGTGTGGGGAAAACCCACACACAGTTCCATAACATCTAAATCTCTAATTAGAGTAGTAGACATACATTTAGTTGTTGGTAGGGAACCAAATCATTGTTTTCTGTACTTCCCTCCTTTTTTTGTTCTTAACCTTGGCAGGATGCCAGATTGTATTAAAGGTAGTTTACTTGGGTACCCTTAGCCAATTTTAGCAGTTTTCCCAGCTCCTCTCACATCCACTCACTACCGGCATTCTTCCTTAAAAAGATATTCGGCAAAGAGCCCTCTAGTAGGGTCCATCAGACATTCCAGGGCCTGCCTGACGAGGAGCATGGCTTGATGATGAAGCATGTCACCCAATGGTGAGTGAGGGCTACTATTCCTGTAAGACTAATGAATGTGGTGTCTGAAAACACTCCCTACCCGAATTGGTGGAATGCAGTCCGTTGTTTTGGAACATCTTATTTCAGTTATAGGTATTTAGGTGTCTCCCGTTGACATTCACTGGCCCTGGAGAGCATTGCCATATCTTATGAGCAGAGTCTGGAAGTCCTTGGTTTGTCTCATTGTGAGGCCGGTTAGTGGTGGGGTAGTTTCTCATCATGCTGACAGGCACAGCAAGGTTATCTCAGCAGAAAGCCTGTCGCTCAACACACTGACAGGCACAGCTCAGAACTATCAGTTTAACACTTGTAGCTCCTCACACTGACAGGCACAGCTTTACGTCGCTCACCTCAGTGAAACCCTGCCATGCATGGAACTCTTGACAGGCACACCTTAGGTCTTGAGAGGAAGCTCGTTTGTAAGAATCCATGCACACCGGCTGACGGCTGAAAGTAGCCATTCCTTTGAGGCCTTTCGTCCCTGTTTCTGTGAGGTGGAAGTCATGCATCATTCATGCCAGTCAATCATCTATGATGACAGGGACACTTTTGTATTGAATTACACGTGATAATCAAATACATCTGTTCTCATTACCAGTGACTAATATATTTTCAGTAACTTTAATATTGGTTATCATAATTGTTTTACTTCTGCAAGTATGATTATCTGATATTTGGACACAATTCTGGGGGTTGTGAGTGTTTATTTATTTTGAGTGGGTTAAGCAGGGAGATGCAACATGTTTGGGTAGGATAGAAATAGAAATGCAAAATGTCACACCACCGCCGTTTTTCCTAGTCCAGGAGAACCATTGATTAAAGGTTAGAAGTGGAAGAAAATGTTTGCTAACTACCCAAGAGTTTGTGGTACTAATTTTAGTGCAGATAGTAAATATTCCTTATTACTTCATTGTTTGGGAGGGGAAGGTCAGGAGTTTTTGGAGAATTTTCCAGAAATAAGTGTGGCAGATTAGAGTTCCTTAAATGAATATGAAATATGTGTTCTGAAACTGGGCCCACATTATGTACCCAAAGTCAGCACTTTTATGGAGCTATATTATTGTGGGATGAAGTAATAAGGAAAGGATGATTTGGTTGAAGATTTTGTGACAGTAATTATAAAACTAACAGCAAGTTGTAAGTATGGAACTCTTAGAGAAGAAAGAATAAAGGATCAATTTGTATTAAAATGCTACAATGATAAAATAAGGGAAGAACTGTGGTTAAAGGATGAACCAACCTTAGAGAAGGTGCTTATTATAGCAAAGGGTGCTAAACATATGGTTAATTGTGTCTGTGACTTATGCAATGAAAATAGGCAGAGTACAAGTACAAACAAGGTTGAAAAAGTTGTAAATCAGGTCAAGCAAAAATCTAATATAAATGTCAAAAAGAACACCATGAATGAGTTGAAAGTGAGTTCTGAATTTCAAACCATTTGTTTCAGGTGCAGTAGGTTTGGACATAAAGATAATGCTGTTACGTGTCCGGTGATACAGGGTTTGTGCATCTTTTGTGGGAAAAAAAGTCATTTTTCCAAGTGTGGCAAAGGAAAAAACAAAAGAAAACAAAAACATGAAGTGAAAGAAATTGCTTTTTAAGTAAATGAGTGTAAAAAAGAACATCTATCAGAATGGGTCAAAATTGATAATTGCCAAACTCCTATTCTAGCTGGGGTTGGGTACCAGTATGATTCTATCTTGTATGTTGTCTTTGTGCGGTATGTCTGGCTCTGTATAAGACATCTTCTTTCAGTATCGAATAGGGTCCCTGCCCAGTTCCTCCTCCGCTTTCCCGATGTTCGGGCTGTGATCTCCCCCTACCCAGGATTGCATATAGTTCAGAGATCAATCGCTTCTCTTTGCGTTTAAGAATGAGCCATCACTCAAAGGGAGTCAAAGGCGTTCCACATGTGGCCAGACAAAAGGATGCAGCACTCAATGTCGCACCTGTATGTATGGGACCATGTCCACTTCAGTTAGGTAATAGTCTACTTTAAGCTGCTCAAAGCGAATGATGCCTTGCCCCGACCTGCTCTTGTCAACACCAAAAATGCTTGGGTTGTAGTCTGGGTGTGATTTCTGGGTTCTGCAGGATTGGTGTCATAGGGTAAGGGAAGGACGTCAGCCCCACTTTGTCACCACTGTGTCCCAGGTCCAAAATATACACAGGTGAGGAGTAGGTCATACATGCTCACTGTGTCTTAGGGAGCCAGGGTTCCTTCCATATATGAAAGCCCATTACTGCCTGGTCCATTAAAAAGCAATGTTTTTCAGCAAGTGGTCGACTTCATTCTACCAAGTATTGGAGCTGCAATGCTTGGTAGTAGAGCAATGGTAATGGGGAAGCAAGGTCACCCTCTTTTGGTGATCGGCACGAGAGCTTGTGTAGGCAAGGTTTCTAACCTCCCCAAATTTATTGATTAATAGTACGTTGCAGCAACTGTTGGGCGTGTTTGGGAAGTTCGAGAGGTAGGGCCTTGAATAGGTAGAGGATTCTTGGGAGTTTAGTCATCTTAGAAGCAGCAATCCTGCCAAACCAGGAAAGACCTAGCTGATTCCACCCTTAGATAGCTGCCTTAACTTGTCTAGTCAATTTAAGTTAATTGTGCATTGTAGAGACTGAGCTAATTGGATTCCCTGACAGGGGATGAAGGATGGTGCCCATTCAAATGGGAACTGTGCCCTGAGGATCAGAAAGATTCAGGATGAGGGATTTCTCCATATTCACCTTAAAACCGGAGTAATTACCAAAGCTCTGTAACTATTGCACCAGAGTCAGAAGGAAAATCAAAGTGTTAGTGACAGCTAGGATAATGTCATCCACATTAAAGATGATGAGGTGTTGCTCACTCCCAAACATGACGACTGATATAGTGAGATGTGTTCAAAGGTTTTGAGCCAGAGGCTGCATGTAAAGGGTGAACTAGAGAGGAGACAGGGAACAACCCTGCCTCGCTCCCCAATCGATGCCTAGAGGAGTGGGTATTATTCCACTGACCTGAATGGTGGCCCTGGGAGAGCTATAGATGTTCTCAATCCAGCGAAGAAATCGTTCTATAAGGCCAAAGTGTTCTAGTGTTTTAAACAGGTATGGCCAATGGACTCGATATAACGCTTTTTCTGCGTCTATGTAGAAGAGGAGGGGCTCTGTCTTGGAGCATGAGGCTTTGCCTAATAAGTGGAAGAGACATTGAGTGTTGTCACCACACCCACACCCCAGGATGAAAAAAACCTTGCAATTAGCTCTGATATGTATAGATTAAAGTGGTGTGCTAGCACTCCGGTGAACAATTTGGCATTGATGTTAAGGAAAGATATGAGTCTGTAGGGCCTCCGTAAGGCAGGATCCCTGCCTGGCTTAGGAATAACTGCTATAGAAGCCTCCAGCATGGAATCTGTGATGGAACCTATAGAGGCAACAGAGTTAAAGAGCCCTGTCAAGATAGAGGCTATTTCGTGTGCAAATGGTTGAATAGGAAAGCTGAAAGAAGCCATCCGGGCCAGGAGACTTCATGGACTTAAAACGGGCAATGGTGGAGATCACCTCTTTAATGCATATGGGTTGTTGATGGGATTCAATAGAGTCGAGAGGTAAGTTAAGGAGTCATTGTCTGTTCCCTGATCCTCAGTATACAGGGTTTCATAAAAGGTCTGAAATGCCTCTGCGATCTGGGTGTCAGAATGCACTTCCACAGTGGGTGATTGTTTGGTTGCTCTGACATTTCTGGAGAGCCCTTTGGCTTGCAGGCGGTGCACCAAGAGCTTTCCACATCTATTACCCCCCAGGTAGCACTTATGCTTCATTCGGAGTAGCGCATACTCTACCGAGGTCTTGGCGTTTAAGGAGCAGGCACATGCGTTCGAGCTCTCTCCATATTTGGGCCACCCCCATACATTCATGGAATGTCTCTAGTTCCGAGACTTTCCAATTAAGTGTCTGTCTTTTTTCTTTGTGGAGGCGATTTTCAGATGCTGAAATGGCTATCTACGCTTCCCTCAGGACTAACTTTGGAGTTTCCCAAAGGGAGCACATGGCAACTTGACCAGTGTAGTTAGTCTGCATGTAGTCTTGTATCGCTTGCCTCAATGCAGTGACATTCGTCGGGACCTGAAGTGCGGAATCCTTGAAGCGCCAGTGGGGGGTGGTTGGCAGAGCACGATCGAGGAGCATGGTCAGGGTTAAGGGGGCGTGATCTGAAAGTGATCTTGGAGCAATGTCTGAGTCTTGGGTCAGAGTCAAGATGGCAGGGGTGGCGAGGAGATAATCGATCTGGGCATATGTTTTGTGAGCTGCTGAGCAGTGAGAGTAGTCCTTGGAAGTAGGATGTTGGTGTCGCCACACGTTGGGCAGTCCACAGTCCTCTGCCAGTTATGTCCGTAGAGTGAGATAGCTCCTGTCTGGTCAAAGAGATGAGACGATCTATTGAGGTCGTTGTCCATGACTATACTGAAATCACCCCAAATCAGTATGGTTGTGTCAGGGTTTGCAATAAAGAGGAGAATGTGTTTAGGATAATTGATTCCTGTTGCTCGTTGGGGGCATAAATATTCACTATTGTAAACTGTAAGGTACCCACTAGCATCTTGCACGCTGGGAATTTCCCTGGATATCAGTTATTTTGGAGTGTATGTCATCCCAGATTTGGGAGGAGAACAGGAAAGCACCCCCACCCATCTTTGTTGCATTTGTGGACCTTAGTTGACAGGGGAAACATCTAGATTGCATATGGTGTACATCTTTAGGGAGGAGGTGTGTCTCCTGGAGCAAGTAAATATTGCTCCCTGAGCGTTCAAGTAAGGACAGCATTGATCTAAGCTTAATGGGTTTATTGAGGCCTCTAACATTGTAGCTCAATACCTTAACTTCCAGGAATGTCTATTTGAGGGTAGCAAAGGCATTGGGGAGTAGAGCTAAGAGAACATGTGAGCTCATATAGGGAGATAGCATGCAAGGGGCGGTTATCTAGTTAGACTAGGCATGTATTATTACTCCTGAGGAGGTGAAAGGAAAAACCCCAAAAACAGAAAAAAGGAGAACTACAAACTGTAAACATAGAGAAAATAAGTCCATCTTCAATGGTAGTCGAGGTAGGCAGTGGGCCATGGGGCTTAAAGCTGGATGGAAAGCAGAATCTCTAGGAATGTGTCACCAGTGCAGGTATACAGCTCCTGGCTCCATGCTCTTTCTGCCCTCCGGCTGCTTCGGGCCCAGTTTGACCATCATACATCTCTATTTCGTCAGTGTCTCCCTTGGCCATTGGCACCCCCAGAGAGTGCCTGAAGCAGTGATTGTCTCTCTTTGGTCACAGTGGCTGAATCCGGGCAGGCTTTGGCAGCAGGGCTTTTGGTACAGCGCCATCTGGTTTTCTTACAGGTTATATCCGTGGGCGATTCAGACTGATTGGGCATTAGGATCCTCGATGCCCAGTATGCTGCACACTTCTCGCAGGGACCGAACCTGCAGCATTTTTCCATTGTGTCGGAATATGATCCTGAATGGATGGCCCCAAGAGTAGGCAATGCCCGCATTTCATAGGTGGGCCCTGAGGGCACAACTCAGGTTGCCGTTGAAGTGTAATAGTGGACCAATCCTGGTATAGGACAGGAGTGTGGTCTCTGAATTCTATTGGGTGGTTGTCTCTGGCTTTACAGAGGATCTCCTCTTTCAGTTGGAAGTCATATACTGAGGTAAGTATGTCTGCGGGCGGTGCCCCGTTTGTCCTAGGTGGGCCTACCTGTTGCACTTTGTCAAGCTTCATCTCCTTGTCGTCGGTGGCATCAGTATGTGACAGAAGAGTGTCCTCACATATCCACTCATGTCCGTCATCCCTCCTTTTGCTGGTACCCCTCAGAGTTGCACATTAGTCCTCCACAAATGATTCTTGAGGTGTTCAACGTGGGTCGGGAGTTCAATGTGTTGGGCTTGAGGTCGTGCGACCTCGTTAAAGCCATTAGACTTCTGTAGGAGGCTGGCCTGGTTTGTAGTGGCTACCTAAAGTACTTCTTATACCAGGTCCAGTTATCCCTTATTAGGGAAATGTAGACAGTGTTTAGAAGCCAGGCTCTCTAGGAGTAGTGTGGATGAGCAGTCAAGCCTACCTAGGAGACATGCAAGGCCCATGCAATACTACTGTAGTCACACAGACCTCACACACATGAAAGAAAATACTCAGTGCTACAAAAATAAAGGTACTTGTGGGGATATTTTTAGCTAGAGAACAGTCCAAGTGTGAAGTGGGGCAGGATGATTGTCCCTGTGATCCTATGTCAGGACAGGGTTGCTGTCCTAATGATTGTAATGCTAGACAGGGATGCTGTCTTAGCAAGGCTAGAGCAGGGCAAACAGTTTGTCCCCATGGCTCTAAGAGAGGACAGGGTTGCTGTCCCTCTTGGGTAGAGCAGGATAGGATTACTGTCCCACGGGCTCCACATAAGGAGAGGGCTGCTGTCCTTCAGTATTAGAGGTAGTGCAGGGGTGCTGCACTAAAGTTTCTCTGGGTGGGCTGGAGGGTTGCTCCAAAATTGCTAAGACATGGCAGGGATGTTTTTCTGTGTTAGTGTTCCCACAGAGAGCTACTTTTACCTCTGTGAGTCCCGCTGTGGTAGCTGTTTACTCTTTGGGTACAGGTTCCACCTTAGAAGAGGTGTCTCCCACCACGGGAATGGTATCCTTTGTAGTAGGGTGGGTAGGAGATTCTTTGATACCCCTTTTACCTGTGGTGCCAGGAGGATCCTGAGGCTTCAGTGCTCCTTCTCTTCTTTGCTTTTTAATCTCACCTGAGATTAAAGGAAGCAATTCCTTGGATATGCCCACCATGGGTGCATGGGTCATAAACTCCTCCCCAGCCCTATCTGAGGCATCTAGGTAATTTCCTAAGAGACAGTCTACAGGTATGCTAGGTGACACCACCACCTCCTTGGGGCCAGTAACTCCACCCTAACTAAGTTGCACTACAAAAAAGGGGTGAGACTGAGTGGAGTCAGTAACTTGATACTTCTGTCCAAGGAGGTGTTGTGCAGGTGACACCAGGTTTTCAGTCACTAAAGGGATACTGACACCCGTGTCTCTGTCGTCCTGGGCATCAACACCATTTATGTGAATTGACTGTTTGTACTTACCCATGTTAAGGGGACAAGCAGCCAAAGTGGCAAGGCCAATGCCACCAGGTGAGACAGCAACTGCCGTGGGGGTTTCTACACCTACTGCAGTTTCTATGATGGACCCAAAAGTGAACCCAACCACACCTTTGCATTGACTATTGCCAGTAGTCCCACTACTATGACTACTACTACTAGGGGCACTAGACGTTGAAGTGGATGTAGTAGTGGTGGGAGGCTCAGGGGCTTTACCTGGACAGGATGTGTCCCCAGCCCTATGGCCTTTACCTCTGCACACATAGCACCAAGGCTTTTTATGGTGTGCAGAAGAGGAAGAGGAAGAAGTTTTATCCCCACCCCCACATGAGTGTTGTGGACCTGATGATGAGTCTTTAATTTTATGTTTGTCCCCACCTTTGTCCTCAGAGTTTTCACCTTCTTTCTTCTTTTCCTTGTCACCTTCTGTATGAGATTTTCTGCTCACCCTTGTTCTGACCCATTTATCTACCTTCTTTTCCAATTCTTGGGAAGAGGTCAGATCTGAATCTACCAAGTGCTGGTGTAACAAATCAGACACACAGTTATTCTAAATCTGCTCTCTCAAAATTAGGTTATATAGACCCTCATGGCCAGACACTTTGCTGCCATGTAACCAACCTTATAAAGCCTTCACAGAACAGTTCACAAAGTTTATCCAATTTTATGAAGACTCTTTTCTGATTTCTCTGAACTTTTTCCTATATTGTTTAGTAGTTAAGCCAAATCCATCCAAGAGTGCAGTTTTAAGAATACCATAGTTGTCTGATTTTTCTTCTCTGACAGTGAGAAGTCTATCCCTCCCTTTGTCAGAAAAGGACAACCACAGAACAGCAGCCCACTGCCCTTGAGGGACCCTCTGAACTTTGCAGGTCCTCTCAAGTGCAGCAAACCACTTGTAAATGTCATCCCCCGCCTTGTATGGGGGAACAATTATGCGCACATTTCTGGAGTCAAAGGTGTTCTCCCTAACTCTATAACTCCTAAAACTGCTGCTGCCACCACGGGGAACTAACCACAACCCCTGCCTTTCCCTCTCCACAGCCAAGGGCTCCCTATCTAGGGCTAGCTGTTGCTGCTGCAGCCTCAGCCTGGCGTCTTCCAGTCTCAGTTTCCTGAGCTCCCTATGTATGAAGTCATCACCAGGAGTGGAACCATGGGACCACTCAGAAACTGAGGTGATATGGGAATGGGCAGAGGTAGATTTTTCCCTAGCTTTATTAACCCTAGTAACCTGACCTCTAGGAATGAAGGGTGCCCTCCCAGAGCAACTACCCCTCCCACTGCCAGCTACACTAGAAGGTTTGCTAGTTGGAAGATCTTTGGAAGAGCCCTCCCCTGAATCTTCAGGATAATTCCCTGACTCCAATGGTGCGGAATCTTCCTCCTCCTCTTCCTCCGGGCTACCAGTATGTTCCTGGTCATTCTGAATAAGGATGTTCAGAAGAATTTTTTTGTTAGGGTTCTTCCCTACATCTAAGCTTCTCTCTGAGCAATGCCCCTTCAGTTCTTTGAAGGTCATGCACTCCTAGGGAGTACCCATAACCTCAGAGCTAGGCCCAGCAGTAGACATGATGTAGTGTGAGTGTTAGTGTAGAGTAAGGAGAAACCTACCCTACCGAACTTCTAGTCTTGTAGAAAGGAAAGTAGGAGACTAGACCCCTGTAACTAGATATATGTGTATAGCTCCAGGTACAGAGTATTCTTTCATGTGGAAGGCACCGGTGACAGAGTGATAAGGCAATTGCAAGTACTTATCCCACCACTGCCACCAATGTAGAAGGCTGGCCTGGTTTGTAATGGGTACCTAAAGTACTTACACCTTATACCAGGTCCAGGTATACCTTATTAGTGAAATGTAGACAGTATCTAGAAGCCAGGCTCTCTAGGGGTAGTGTGAATGAGCAGTCTAGGCCTAAATAGGAGATTTGCAAAGCTCATGCAATGCCACTGTAGTTACACAGTACTCACACACATGAAAGAAAATACTCAGTGTTACAAAAATAAAGGTACTTTATTTTGGTGACACAAATGCCAAGAATACCATAGAGACCCTTAGGAGGTAAGTAATACACAAATTATATACACTAATATGCAGAAGAAGCTATAAAAACAGTTAGAAAACACTGCAATTAGTGAAAATCAGAATAGTTAGAAATTGACCTGGGGGAACACAAACCATATACTAAGAAAGTGGAATTTGAAAGTAATTTTCCTACCTAGGCAAGTGTAGTGTGTAGAGGTGAGTTGGGATTATTAGAAAACACCAAAGGTAAGTAATAGAACCCACACCAGGGCCCAGGAATGCAGGAGTAAATCACAGTACCTTTCCTAGAACACAAGAAAGAAGATATAGCAAGAACCAGAAGAGACTGCAAGATACCAACAATGGATTCCTGGACCTGAAGACCTGTGGAAGAAGGGGCCCAAGTCCAAGAAGCACTGAAGAGTCCAGGGATAACAGGAGCCCCTGCTAACCCGGTTGAAGGTGCAAAAGAAGAACCACCGGTGAAGAATAACAGTCAGTACTGCACCCAAGAAGATGGATGCGGATTCCTGGTTGGTGCAGATGATGTCCCACGCTGGATGGATGATTAAAGTCTGGTTTGCGTATCCGGATTCCTCCAACAAGCCTTGGCACATGCAAAGCTCACAGGAGGCAGAGGGGGCTCTCAGCAACTCAGAAAGCCCTCAGAAGACCAGGCAGCGTGCACAGGTGTTTCACAGCACAGTGACAAAGAAGGTGCAAAAGGAGGCCCATGCAGCACTACTCAAAGAGATCCCACGCCGACAGAGAACCACGCAGGGGGCTATGCATCGCAGGACGGAGTGCTGGGGGCGAGGCGTGCATGGTGCACAAAGAACTTTGTGGAAAGATGCCAGCAAGTCCTGGCAACTGCAAAACATGTGGTGCATGGAGCTATTGTCTTGCGTGGGAAGACAAGCTCTTACCTCCATCAGAGTTGGACAGTTCGACGTCAGGATCATCAGAACCACTTCAGTCCACCATTGTGTTGCTGGATCCATACACTTCTTCAGGAGAGGGGACCCAAGCAACTGGTCGTCGCTGCAGAGGGGTGCCTGCTGAAGCAGGGAAGTGACTCCTTCACTTCAAAGGAGATTCCTTTGTTCTTCTGGTGGATACTGAAGACTGTCTGTCCTCTGAGGATGCACAACCGGGAAACAGTTGCAGTTGCTGGCAGGAGCTGAAGATACAATGTTGCAGAAGTTGTCTTTGCTTCTTTGTTGCAGTTGTGAAGTTCCTGGAGGGTTCAGACGCAGTTTCTTCGGTAACAAGGTGAAGCAAAGGATGCAGAGGATTCCTGTTGGAGTCTTGCAATCTAAATCTGAAGAACCACCAACGAGAGAGACCCTAAATAGCCCTGAAAAGGGGATTAGTCAGCTACACAAGTAATCACCTACCAGGGGAGGGCTCAGGCGTCACCTGCTGGCACTGGCCACTCAGATGCTCCCAGAGTTCCCTATCACCTTGGAATCCAAGATGGCAAAACCCAGGGACCCTCTAGAGGAGCTCTGAGCACCACCCCAGGGGTGGTGATGGACAGGGGAGTGGTCACTCCCCTTTCCGTTGTCCAATCTCGCTCCAGAGCAGGGACTGGGGGGTCCCTGAACTGGTGTAGACTGGATTATGCAAGGAGGGCACCATCTGTGCCCTTCAAAGTATTTCCAGAGGCTCTGGGAGGCTACCCTTCCATGTTTGTAACACCTGTTTCCAAGGGGAGAGGGTGTAATATCCCTCTCCCAAAGGAAATCCTTTGTTATGCCCTCCTGGGCTTGAGGCTGCTCAAGCAACAGGAGGGCAGAAACCTGTCTGTGAGGTGGGAGCAGCTGAGGCTGCCTGAAAAACCTCAGAAGGCTGTAATGCAGTACTGGGGGTCCGCTAAGGGGCCCCCAGAGTGCATGGAATCATACAACCAATGCTTGCAAAAGCCTTGGGATATGATTCCAACATATTTGATACCAAACATGGCCATATTCAGAGTTACCATTGTGAAGTTGTACATAGGTAGTGACCTATGTCGAGTGCATGCGTAAAATGGCGACCCTGCAATCATGAAGTCCGGGAAAACAGTCCTGGACGACGTGGGGGCACCTCTGCTAGTGCAGTGGTGCCCTCACACACAGGTACTCTTCACCCAACCTTTAGGGTTCGAAAGTCTGAAATATGGGTGACTTATAAGTGACCTGATGCAGTGCAAATGGCAGTGAAAGGGTGCATGCACCACTTCACACAGGCTACAATGTCAGTCCTGTAGAAGCGTTTGCCTGGGCTCCCTATGGGTGGTAAAAGAAATGCTGCAGCCCATAGGGATCCCCTGGACCCCCAATGCTCTGGGTACCTAGGTGCCATATACTAGGGACTTATAAGGGGGCACAAATATGCCAGCTGTGGTGGAACACTGGATTACCAGTATTCTATAACCATAATTTCAGGGAGGGAGCATAACTACTGGGGTTCTAATTAGCAGGACCGCAGTAGACACAGTCAAATGCACTGACAAATAGGCCAAAAGTGGGGGTAACCATGCTAGAAAGAGGCTACTTTCCTACAACCTCCTCATTTCATCTTCCTTATGGACAGTGCTTGGGGCTTCACTTCATTGTTTTCAATCAGTCTTTTTATTACACTAGTAGTGAATAATATATAATTCACTATTGGAGTAATAAAAAATGGAGTACACTTAGCTGCAATATCACCCTCCTTGGTAGCTGAGGTAACTAAAAAACACTTTAAGTGTATGTTGTGTGCATGCTTGCGGGTGAAGAGTGTGCTTGTGTAAAGGAGAGTGTGTATATGAGTGAATGTGTGTGTTTGTGTATGCATGTGTTTGAGTGAAGGTAAAGATGAAATGGCATGGGATGTCACTTCCACTACCTCTGGCATGTTGGTGAATTGAAGTCCATGAATGGCTGCGATATAGATGACATCTCTGATTGAGAATGCCAGCTGTGGCATTTGGGTGGGTGAGAGAAAGAAAAGTGGCCCAAATAATAAGGTGAAAAAGGTGAAGGCCATTGGAGAAATCAAAGTAGTCAACCACTAGTTCAAGCTACATTTAAATGAAAAGCTTGTCAGGAGGTTTCTTTGGCTTTCTCTTTTGTTCTGATGTTCTTCTTTATCTGGAGTTAATAAACTCCAGTCTACTTAATATTAAATCTGAAATACTAAATGTGAGTACCAGAAAGAAGTAAAAAAATTAATACTCCCTCAAACTTCATGTCACACCAACAGAATATAAAACTCATTTTTTGAGTGAAAAATTCTAATGGGTTTTCTCAGACTCATAACTAAACTGTATTTTGGAATTCCCGGCTACTTTGGTTTGAAGACGAGGAGAGCTCTGGGCGTCTGTGAGAGTCTGTAGCCTGATGCTGTCCTTACCTGTGTGCAGATTAGATAGCAGTAGAATGAAATGCACAATGAACATAAATTAGACTTTACATATTGTCTGCCTCACACTGCATAACTCACTCTTCTGCAATCTGTAAACGTGTTCTTTGAAAGCAAGCATTGTCCAAGCACAGTGCTTCACACAATTACGTATTAGGTGTTACCTAATAAGTTTTGACTGGTCCTCAGTGAATCAAATTGTACCCAACCTTAAACACCTGAATATTGTGAATCTTCCTTAACAAACTAAAACTTACTCTTCTGCAGATTGGCAATGAGTTTTTATGACTTTTGATACAAGCTTGTGAGTCCTAGCAATAAACTGTTCTTATGTTTGCAGCAGTGTCTGCAAGGAGCTGTTCTCTTAAAACCGTCTCAGTGGCCAAGTTTACTTAAAAGCAATGATAATGAGTACATTCAATATAAATTTCTATTTCAAATAACAAAATACAATCCAACAAATACCACATTTGTGAATGCATGGCTGCAGAGATCTCTGTAAAATCTACAAGTCGCAGGCTTGAAGCTTGACAATAAATAATCCTCGTGATCCTACCATTAACAGCTTTCATTGTTGTCTACTAACTTCACCTGCTTCACAAGGATAGATGGATGTTCATGTTTTGTCAATATACATTTATCTTCAATGTGCATGCAGATCTCTTCAGAAGTTGAAATAACTGTAATTTCAGCTTTTTCAGAATTTGGTTGACTGGTTTACAGTCTCACCATCTACACCCACAATGTTTACTTATTCTGGAATGATGATATTGGCAATGCATTTGCACTCCATATTTAATGCAAAACTGAAATTTATAGTGGCCGAGCACTGCAGAAAGAACATTTTGTAGTTTTGTGAACCACATTTTTTAAATTTCTGTAAATGTAGTTCTATTACTTTTCCCTTACTCAATGAACAGCTTCCGTTCATTATGCTATGATTTGAACTTTATTTAATAAATAAGATTGTATAATCACCATACCTCAACAAGGATTTGGTATCTTGTGGCATTCTGATAAATTACAATAGACAAATTATTTCAATTTCCTGGTTAAAGTGTACTTTTGGCTGAAATTTTAAGACACAAAAACACATTTCCCTTTGTATGGCATTAGCTGTTTCTGAAGCCCTTCACATGTTTCTAGAGACTCAGAAAAATCATGAGTAATTTTAGCAATAGTTGAACATAGTCCGTATTGCAAGCTGACATCTGATAATAGCACTTGCCAAAGTGGTCTACATTGTAAGTCACCCCACGTTGGATTACTCCAAATGCACAATGACATATGACCAAGCAAAAAACAGATTAGGTGCATGAACAATCATACATAGAAGATCAAGAATGGAACATTTATCGGAGTATTAAATTAGAGCCATTCATGTAATAAAAACAAAATGTTTACAGGGGATAAAAAAAAGTCTATGTTCACTAATGAAAAGATATATACAGAGCCTTATTTATGGCCATGTGCACAGAACACCACATCACCTTGGTGCGCTGCTCTGCATCATAGGTAAAGGGCAGGGATGCACTGTATTTAAAAGAATACAGTTTATTCTTTTCATTAGCCCTGTGCTAGAGCTATTTTGGCATTTTAGCGCCAACGCAGGCACCCTTGCACCATGGTGCAAGAGTGCCTCAGTTGTAAGGATAATTGTGCTTGTGCAGGAATGGGCACTTTCCTGCACGAAAACAATCCCCTGAGACATACTCCCCCTTCTATGTATGCTGCAGAATGCAGCACACATAGAAAGAGGATGTAACGAGGCGAAATACAGATAGGTCTCCTAATTATGCCTCATCTGGGGAAGCATAGGGTTTTGACGCATTTCCAGGTCTACAACATTTGGCAAAATATGGGAATGCGCCAAAATCCATGAATGTTGCATGGGAACATCCAAGCAACTCCCATGGAATGCCTCTCTGGGGTAGAGTAGCACAACACAGTTATTTGTGCTGCGTTGCTTCACTCTAAATTTATGAAGCCACTCAGGGCCAAGCAAGGTGGCCTTGCATGGCTTCATAAATTTCATTTCGGGCTTGTGTAGCTCTAAAACCACAGAGCATGATGCAAGAGCAACGCAATGGGGCTCATAAATGTACCCACCAATATCAAACATATCAAATACAGTCAAAACATAAAAAGGGTGAATTGCTTTTGACTTTAGGAAAAGCATTTTTGAGCTCTGATTTAAGAGTGAGTAAGTGGCCAGAGGGAGGTATCAACAACTAAGTGAAATGAGATCAAACATGGCAGTAAAAAAGCAAGGGACTGGATTGAGAATTGGAAACTAATTGCCTTACGAGGTCCCAGTTATTTCTCTGGGTATCCTTGTAGAAAAGTACCCTCTTTTTGGTATGTTACCCCCAATTTCTGCCTGATGTCAGTGTGTCCTGCTAACCAGGACCCCAGTGCTTATGCTCTCTCTCCTCTCAAATTTGTACCTCCATACTTGTAACCCAGTATTTCATCCCAAATTGGCATACTGGTGCCCCTTATAAGTCCCTAGTATATGGGTACATAGGAACACAGGGCATTGGGGCTCCAGGGTATCCCTGTGGGCGGCAGCATTACTTATGCCACCCATAGGGAGCCCATGCAAATGATTCTACAGGACTGCCATTGCAGCCTGTGTGAAATGGTGCATGCACCATTTCACAGCCATTTACACTGCACCAGGTCACTTATAACTCACCTATATGTCAGGCCTTCCAACCCTAAAGGCTGGATGCAAAGTACCTGTGTGTGAGGGCACCCCTGCTCTAGCAGAGGTGCCCCCACGTCATCCAGGTCCATTTTCCCAGACTTCGTGAGTGCGGGGATGCCATTTTACGCGTGCACTGGACATAGGTCAACACCTATCTCCAGCTTCACAATGGTAACTCCGAATATGGCCATGTAAGGTGTCTAACATTTGAGAACTGTACCCCAATACTGATTTTAGTATTGGTTTTACAATTCCATGCACTCTGGGGGCTCCGCAGGGGACCCCCAGTACAGCCATACCAGCCTTCTGAGGTTTTCCAGGCAGCCCCAGCTGCTGCCACCTCACAGACAGGTTCCTGCCCTCCTGTTGCTTGAGCAGCTCAAGCACACCCTTGTTACACCCTCTCCTTTTGGAAATAGGTGTTACAGGCATGAGAGGGTGAGCCTCCCAGAGCCTCTGGAAATGCCTTCAAGGGAACAGATGGTGCCCTCCTTGCATAATCCAGTCCACACCGGTTCCGGGACCCCAGTCCCTGCTCTGGTGCGAAACTGGACAAAGGAAAGGGGAGTGACCACTCCCCTGTCAATCACCATCCCGGGGGTGGTGCCCAGAGCTCCTCCAGAGTGTCCCTGGGTTTTGCCATCTTGGATTCCAAAGTGGTGGGGCACGCTGGGAGCATCTGAGTGGCCAGTGCCAGCAAGTGATGTCAGACCCCTCCCCTGATAGGTACTTACCTGTGTAGCTGACCAGTCCCCTTTGCAGGGCTATTTAGGGTCTCTCCTATGGGTGTTTCCTTAGATTCGTATAGCAAGACTCCAGCAGGAATCCTCTGCATTCTTTACTTCACCTTCTACCAACAAAACTACATCTGGACCCTCCAGGAACTCTACAAACTGCAACAAAGAAGCAAAGATGACTTCTGCAACATTGTGTCTTCAGCTTCTGCCAGCAACTGCAACTGTTTCCAGGTTGTGCATCCTCCGAGGACTGCCTGTCTTCAGCTTGCCACAGAAGAATGAAGGAATCTCCCTTGAAGTGAAGGAGTCACTTCTCTGCTTCAGCAGGCACCTCTCTGCAGCGACGACCAGTGGCATGGGTCCCCTCTCCTGACAAAGTGCATGGATCCAGCAGCACGTGCAGTGGGCTGAGGATGTCCCGACAGTCCTAAGGTCCAGCTGTCCAACTTTAGTGGAGGTAAGAGCTTGCCTCCCTACGCAAGACAGTATCCCGTGCACCGCGTGATTTACTGTTGCCAAGGCTTGTGTGTGACCTTCCATGAAGTTCTTCGTGCATAGCACTGCTGCGGCCCCCAGCACTCCTTCCTGTGATGCACAGCTTCCTGAGTGGTTCTCTGGTGGAGTGGGATCCCTTTGTGTTGTGCTGTGTTGGCCTCCATTTGCACCTTCTTTGTCCTCATGCTGTGGGACTCCTGTGTGCGCTGCCTGGTCTTCTGAGAGCTCTCTGAGTTGCTGAGAGACCCCTATGTCTCCCTCACCTGGGTAGAGGCCACCAGGTCTCTCCTGGTCCCAGGCAGTGCCATTTTCTGTTAACCGTTAGCTTTGCGTGTGCCAAGGCTTGCTGGTGGAATCCAGCGATGCAAACCAGACTGCAATCATCCATCGGGCATGAGACATCTTCTGCACCAACCAGGAAACCTCATACATTTTCTTGGGTGTATAACTGATTTGTCTTCTCATCAGTGGTTCTTCTTTTGCACCTTCTTTTGCACCTGCACCTTCCGGGTTAGCAGGGGCTCCTGTTCTCCCTGGACTCTTCAGTGCTTCTTGGACTTGGTCCCCTTCTTCCACATGTTTTCAGGTCCAGGCCTCCATCGTTGGTGTCTTGCAGTCTCATCTGTTTCTTGCATAATCTTCTATCATGACTTCTTGTGTGTTCAAGGAAACTTTCTGTGATTTACACCTGTTTTCCTGGGCTTAGGTGTGGGTTCTATTACTTATCTATGGTGTTTTCTTACACTCACAGCATCCCTCTACACACTACACTTGCCTAGGTGGGAAACCGACTTATGCATTCCACTATTTTAGTATATGGTTTGTGTTCCCCCTAAGCTCATTGCAACGTATTGTGATTTTTTGTGAAGATTCAGATAATTACAATATTTTGAAGAGAGCACTCTTGGATGGATTTAGCCTAACCACTTAACAGTATAGAATTAAGTTCGGAAGGACAAGAAAAGAGTATTCACAAGTTTGGATAGATATTGTGGGTTGTTCTGTGAAGGCTTAAGCAGGTTGGTTACATGGCAGCAAAGATTCTGACTATGAGGGTCTTTATAATCTGATTTGGAGAGAGCATGTTCTGAACAATTGTGTGTCTGACTTGTTGCACCAGTACTTGGTAGACTCAGATCTGACCTATCCGCATGAATTGGAAAAGAAGGCTGACAAATGGGTCAGAACAAGGGTAAGCACAAAAGCTCCTACAGGGGGTGACAGGACAAGAAGAAGGATGGTAAGTCACATGACAAAGGTGGGGACAAAGATAAAAAGTCAGAGGCTTCATCAGGCCCACAAAAATCCTTTGGGGGTGGGCAGAAATCATTTTCCAACCAACAGAAAAAGCATTGGTGTAACATGTATAAGAACAAAGGCCATTGGGCAAATGGTCCCACTTGTCCCAAGAAAAACACCAAAGCTCCCAGCACCACAACCCCCACTGCTGACACTAGTGCCCCTAGTAATATCAGTGGTGGTGGGAAAACACTACAGATAACCAGTCCAAGGGCATAGCAGGGCTCACTTTGGGTAATGTAGCAGAGGTTGTTTTAGTTAGGGAATCCACAGAGGCTGTTTTAGTCTCAGATGGTGGCATTGGCCTTGCCACCCTTGTTGCTTGTCCCCTTAATGTGGATAAGTACAAGTAAAAACCCCTAATAAAAAATTGTGTCCAGGTTGAGACCTACAGGGACACAGGTGCCAGTGTCACTATGGTGATGGAAAAACTGGTAGCCCCTGAGCAACACCTACTTGGTCATCAGTACCAAGTGACTGATGCCCATAATAAAACTGTTAGCCACCCCATGGCTGTTGTGAATCTCAACTGGAGGAGGGGCAGGGGGGGGGGGGGGAGTTACTGGTCCAAAGAAGGTTGTGGTATCCACTGACCTACCTGGTGAATGTCTACTGGCTAATGATTAGGAGACTTCAGTTTGGGTTGGAGTGGAATTGTTGGAGGCATATGCAGCAATGCTGGGCATTCCAGGGCACATCTATCTTTGCTCTCACTAGGGATCAGGCCAAGAAGTAAAGAGGACAGGGGAAACTTGGATCCTGGAACAATGGACCAAGGGCTCCCAAAAACTAGGGGTAGGGTAGGGTAGGGGTATCCACTATCCCTCCCTCCATTGAAGAGTCCCCTTTTGATGAGGAGGAGTCTACTCCCTGTGCAGAACCTACACTAGAGGAACTCCAAGCTGATACAGCTGAGCTTTTGGGTGCAGGGGGCCTACCAGGGAGGAGTTGCGTGTGGCACGGCAGACCTGTCCCACACTTTATGGTTTGAGACAGCAGGCTATCAAACAAGAAGCAGGGGATGTCAGTGACTCTCACAAAGTGTATTGGGAAAACAATTTCCTTTATACAGAGGCAAGGGACCCAAAACCTGGTGCTACCAAGAGACTGGTCATTCTCTTGAAGTATAGGGAATGTCTTCTAACACTTGCACATGACATTCCCCTTTCTGGACATTTGGGGCAAAGCAAGACCTTGGACAGACTGGTTTCTCACTTTCACTGGTCGCATATGTCAGAAGACACAAAAGAGTTCTGTTGCTCTTGTGTCACATACCAAGCTAGTGGTAAGAATTGTGGTACCCCAAAAGCCCACTTGATCCCTCTGCCTGTTGTTGGGACGGCCTTTGAAAGGGTAGGGGTTGACATAGTTGGCACGCTTGACCCTCCTACTGCTTCTGGCAATAGGTTTATCTTGGTGGTAGTGGACCATGCAACTAGATATCCAGAAGCAATTCATCTGAGGACCACTACACCTCCTGCAGTGGCAAAGCTTCCTGAGTGGTTCTCCGGCAGCGTGGGATCCTTTTGTGTCGTGCTGTATGGGCCTACATTTGCACCTTCTTTGTCCCTGTGCTGTGGGACTCCTGTGTGCGCTGCCTGGTCTTCTGAGAGCTCTCTGAGTTGCAGAGAGCCCCGTCTGTCTCCCTCTCCTGGGTAGAGGCCACCAGGTCCCTCCTGGTCCCGGGCACCGCCATTTTCTGCTACCCGCTAGCTTTGTGTGTGCCAAGGCTTGTTCCCAGAATCCAGCAACGCAAACAAGACTGCAATCATCCATCCGGTGTGGGGCATCTTCTGCACCAACCAGGAATCCACATCTGTCTTCTTGGGTGCATAACTGACTTTTTCTTCTCACAGGTGGTTCTTCTTTTGCACCTTTATCCAGGTTAGCAGTGGCTCCTGTTCTCCCTAGACTCTTCAGTGCTTCTTGGACTTGGTCCCCTTCTTCCACAGGTCTTCAGGTCCAGGAATCCATTGTTGGTATCTTGCAGTCTCTTCTGGTTCCTGTATAATCTTCTATCAAGACTTCTTGTGTGTTCTAGAAAACGTACTGTGATTTACTCCTGTTTTCTTGGGCTCTGGGGTGGGTTCTATTACATACCTTTGGTGTTTTATTACACTCCCAGCGCCCCTCTACACCCTACACTTGACTAGGTGGGAAATCAACGTTCGCATTCCACTATTTTAGTATATGGTTTTTGTTCCCCCAAGCCATTTGCAACCTATTGTGATTTCCACTATTTGCACAGTTTTGTAAGTGTTATTACAGCTATTTCTGAATTCTAGTGTATATACTGTGTATATTACTTACCTCCTAAGGGAGTATAGTCTCAAAGGTATTTTGGGGATTTAGTCATTAAAAATAAAGTACCTTTATTTATGGAACACTGAGTTTTCTTTCATGTGTGGGAGTAGTGTGAGACTACAGTGGTATTGCAAGAGCTTAAAATGTCTCCTAGATAAGCCTTGGCTGCTCAGCTACAGCTATCCCTAGACAGCCTGGCTTCTAGACACTGACTACCTATCACTAATGAGGGATAACTGGACCTCCTATAAGGTGTAAGTACCTTTGGTACCCACTACAAACCAGGCCAGCCTCCTACTATCTTTGAACTTAGGAGCTACCAATGTTAGTGGCATTGGTAACTCCAGTGGATTTCAAGTGGAAAGTCCCCCACAAAATAGGGTATTAATAAGGGAATCAGGATCTAAATAACCAGTTCCCCATTTAATTAATTATTATTATTGGAACCCTCAACGTCTCACTTGTACTCCACAGAAACTCAACCCCTTGGAGCCATAGGGATCGTAATTTGGACAATGAATTTTCACTTAGAAATAAGAAATTGCCAGAAACAGTTTTCTTGGTAATTCCTCGTCATTCCCCGAGGATGTACCTGGGATCAGCAGGCAAGCTTCATGGTGAAACAGACAGATCCACTAGGTGTCCCCAGATTTCATAATCCCAATTTTACTAATAACCCACATCACTTGCCGATTTGGTAAAATTTTGGAATGGGGCTCTCACAAGATGACAAAGGATGTTTTTACCATGAGTGTCATTACTTTATTAAGAAAGGTGACAAAGAATAACAATTAGGGATCACTAATTTAGATAATCTACCCATGGAATAAAACTAGATTTCCAGTGAAGTCCATAATTGTCCCAAAAATAGGTGCACAAAAGCTCCAGCATGAAGAGGCAACAAATTAGAAACAAATTAAAGAAATGCACTAAATAAAACATAACCCTAAAACAAAAACAAAAGCATTTAAAAGCAGCAGCTTTAGGTAAAAAGCCTCTCCATTCACTTCTGGGTGACCAACATTTTTGCAGCTATCTAAGCGATCAAAAGCTTTGCAGAATTGCACATTGTACGAGAAGAAAGGAGGAGGTGCAATAAAAGTGAGAATAATGTTTTGAGATGTAGAGAAACTGGACAATTTGGTTCAGAGTCAGAATGTGAGGGTTAATTGATTTTTTATATCCAGGTGTGAATTTTATTGTTCAATCTGGCTAAACCTGTCAACTTAATTTTGTTATTGTGTTGATTTAACTTGTGGACTCCAAATACATTAATTAATCAATTAATTAATATGGCTTAGACAGAATATCAGAAAAATGACATAACGTTTACAAAGTAGCAAATCTATTGTGAGGAGTGAAAAATGGCGACCCTATCAATGTATTTGCTTCACAGAATTGTGGGGCTTTAAAAACAAGCATGTGTATTGATACACATTTGGAGGATAGTATACACACCAGTGGCTTAGGAGATATGAGTCATTGCATTTTTTTAACTGGACACAAGTATCCTAAAAAAATCAATACTTTGCACTAAAGAATGAAAAGAATGCTTATTGAAGCACAACACTACAGAGACACCCTTTTCACCATTAGGGACATTTCTGTCTCTGGCATATTAATTCATTATCCCTGCATCTATACAGAACATGTAGCTGTTCGTCCTCTCAGATTTAGGCTAGTATTTTCAGCAATTAAGCCTAACAACAAGAAGGATAATATGCCATATATTGTTTAGCATTTTTAAAAAGTGAGTGCTCGGCCTGAAGGTATTGGAGCGCTTTACATGAGCACCGGTTACATTACACATGGACACATTCAATTTTTGGTAGGCCTGGGGACACTAAGGCCCTGATTACGACTTTGGCGGGGGATTACTCCATCCAAATGTGACAGATAGCCCGCCCACCATATTTTGAGTTCCATAGGATATAATGGACTCGTAATTCAGCAGGTGGGATATCCGTCACATTTGGGACGGAGTAAGCCCCTTCGCCAAAGTCGTAATCAGACCCTAAGTGATTTGTCTAGAATCACAGTCTGTTGAGCCAATGCCGAGACTCAAAGTTGGTTCCCCAAGTCGAAGGTTGGCAGATCTACCATTATGCCACACCCTCTCTCAAGGTATTTCTTTCACATCTTTTATACTACATGTTTAGAAGTTCTCCTACCTTGTTCTCCTCCATCTGTAGCATGTCTGTGAGCATAGGCTGTGACCAGGAAACAGAAGCAGAGCCTTGCTGTCTCTCCCAGCACTAAGGGAGCAGGGAAGCAGGATTATAAAAAGAAGACACTAACAGTTGATAGGCCTTGATGCCTCCGTAAAAGAGAATATGATGTTATATGCTCTGCACTGTCTCTAAAACTCAGTATTAAGCAATAAATACAGCAGAACATTAACTTAGCCACCACCTCTCCAGTCTCCAAGCTAAGAAATGCAGTGAGGTGCCTTTCTCTAGACTAAAAACCCTGACATAATTATGCTGCATCCGAGTTTTCAGATGACATCACAGGTCAGGTCAACATATGCGTCCTTGACAACCAGAAAGATGCATCATGGATACAGTATTCAAAGCTTCCCCTGAACTCTGAACACAGACAAATATTATTAATTGTTTTTATGATGAGTAGTGGAATAGATATCTTATGGAATAGATTAAAGCAGAAGATGTACAACCAAATTATTTAAAACAGTCAATTTTCCCCTCATTCAACTCGTGTGTTTCTTGTGCAGCTTTTTGTTTCCATGCTCCCCATTGTCTTCAGTGAGTTCAGGGAAAGAACATTTGTCACTGGGCAAACTGTCTGTGAAAGGGCTAGGTCTGCATCTATGGGGCATTTTGGTATATTTTACTAAAAACAGCCCCCAGAGCAGAATAGAACAGGATTCATGAGGAACCCCTTCAAAACAACAGTTCTTTATAACCCACAGAATGTACCATAACGAAGTTCAACAGCAATAAAACATGCTTCCATCTCTGGTCAGGCAGGACCCAGGAGAAACTGATGTTGTGCAATATTACAAATATGTGATATAAGAATTTCTAGATTACATGGACTAAAAGAAGTGCATATTGTTTTAAAAGTGGTAGTACATTCTTCATTTTGGAGGTAGGCAGTCAGACTACTACTGTAGAACAGATTAAATAAAAATATGAGAATATTCAAATGGTAGTACACCAACACCTCAGTACTAGGCAAAGGGTAATGCACACATCTTTTAACACCAGGAAAGAATACCCGATCTTATCTTAAGCTTGGAACATTAGGACCATCTTGTTCAATGCAAGCAGACGGAAGTGGCCTATAAAGCCAAATTCTGTATTAAAACAAAAATATACGTCGTCCTACATAGCACCTTCTATCACCGTTTTTGCGTTTTAGTGACACTCAATTAATTAACCATGGAACTATAAATGACTGAGCCATAATTGCTTAATAAAACTCATGACTTTCAGTTTATACAAAGTTATCAACAATGATGTCTTAATGTACTTTTCTGTCTTCTCAGCCAACTATACAGTTTCTAAACCTAAAAGATCCCCAAGAGATGGCAAGGAGTGGATGTGGATAAAGCTCACTAGAAAATGCACTATAAACATGAAAAAGAGGAAACATTTATTTTTACCGCACATTAATGAGACGTGCACAACCTCAGTAAGAGAAACTAATAATTCTCAAAGTAACTGAATCTTTATGGGGAACTGTAGTAATGTATGAGATAGTACAGGGAATATCAAAACAGAATTATCAGTGGGGAGCGTGATCTGGCCGAAGACCATGATGGCCGCTTGAACACGATCCACCATGCACCGATCGTGGGAGTGGCATCACAGAGCGTCAGGAGGGCGCTTACTCTGCACCGGAGACTACCTCTGACCAGGGGCCGGAAGCTGGCGGCCTCTGGGGGCCCTCAAGCCGCTGCTTGGCCAGGCTTGGCACCTTCAGGAGTGCGGGTCCTGTTGATCTAGGTGGAGTGGTGGCACTCTGACTGGGCCGCAGACGATGGCTCTGCACACGACCAGCAGATCAGACTCGCCTCTGAGGTGGGGGGAGGGGGGATGTGCTGATTAGTGTGCAGCCAGACTTTCCACTCCACCTAGCCTTGCATCGCTTACCTGTGTCGCCCATGGTAAACCTGCCCGGTGGCACCCATGGCTAGTGAGCCCTCCACTGATAACCCTGAGGGCTCACAGTTGCCTGCCGCTCCCTCCAAGCCACATCGGATGAGGCAGAGCAAACTGGATTGGGTGCCTCACTAACAGGAGGGGGCTGACCGGAAGCCGGACCCTGCCCCGGACTCTGGTCTCAATTACCACGGTGCATGGAGACCTCCTGCAGCTGCTGGAGACTAATGAGCCACTAAGTTCTTGACTGGTCATTGCGCATTCAGGGCCACCCGCACCAAGGACTACTTTCTATCTCTCCTGGACAACACCCAGCCTGGACCCTTTGCTTTGTCTTTGGCCTGAGGATCCTCTGGGTTCTCTTAATGCACTAAGTGGCAAATCTGGAAATTAAGCACAAGCGTCTGTAGGACCGGCGACCTTTGCAGAGTACACGGGGATCTGCCTTTGCTCCCCTCAACCTACTACTTCCTCTTGACCCTACGAACGGCCTCCTCATCCTGTTCCCATTGCGGACGTGCGCAGTGGGTTACTCCACGGTTCTCTGTAAAACCGCTACCTCAGAGTCCAACAGGAAGATGCCTTCCGGTAAACCCCATGGCAAGCCTGCCATTAAATTCACACAGCAGCTCCTCTTAACAGAAGTTCTTCAGCAACCCCACTCCATGGCCGCATCAGGGAGTGCACCGCTGCCTGATCACTCCTCTGCCCATTCTGGTACTGCGCAGGGCACAGCAATGGAGCGTATCCTCCAGGAAATCCTCCACTAGCTGGAGGGGCTGGATTCTGGTATCTCTGCTCTAACAGCTGAGGCCAAATCTTTATGTGTGGATATTGGGGGATTCTAGAATTATGTCACAGACCTGGAACAACGTGTCTCAACAGTGGATGGCCATCTCAGTGCAGTAGGACCAGGAACTCCTATTTCCATGCAGCAAGGTAATTGACATCGAAGAAAGGAGACATAGGGACAATGCCTGTTTTTTTCGGGTTTCCGGATCATATTGAGGGGACAAATATTGCGTCCTTCCTCCGTAATATCCTCCCTGAGCTCACGGGCACCCCGTTGGAATTTCAGCGAGTACACTGCATGGGTCTGAATCATGCCTATGGGGCAACACAGCCTCATCCCATCATTGCCTGCTTTCTGTGACACGAGCAGGTCTGCCAGCTCCTCACTACGGCCCGCTACCATGACCTCTACTGGCACAAAGGTTAGGAGATCCGCATCATGGCAGACTTCTCTAAGGAGACCAATGACTGCCTTAGGGCGTTCTTATCCCTGCGGCCCTGGCTCCACCAACTGGACATTAAATACAGCCTGTTTGAGCAAGCTCGAATGTAGATCACCAAAACAACAAATCAAGAGACGTTTTTGGCCCTTAGGACCCAAGTTTTTTCTTGGATAGCCTTCTGACCCAGAATATGGACACAGGTCCTCTGGCCTCCTTATTACCATCTGCTGATTCCCGTCCGACGTCTCTGCTCTGCCATGATCCCTAGGATTACCGCTGGTACAATGCAGCGGTCTCCCATCATAGAGGCAGAGACCCTGAGAGACTTCTTGAATGACAGAGTCCAGGCCCTGCAGGTGGTGACACACCTCACCCAGTGCCAGTAGAGAGATAAATCCTACTCACCCCTAAAGCCTGCACTACATCCGAATGAGCTCCCTGCCACCCTTGGTTCTTTGGCCTTGCCTACACCTCAGGGCACCAACCTGCATTTTGTGATCTCACCCCAACAGATGGATAAGTACTTGCATGCTTATACATGCTACAGGCCTCCGATACGGCTCACTGTTTAGTTTGCCATTGTGTTACATGTACTCTGGCTCAATCAGGGACCCCCCATACTTCTGCAGCTTCCTTCCCTCTAGCCTTAGACTTCAGTCTTAAAAGCCTTGAAATGCTTTCTATGATGTTATTGCCCTTAATTGTGATAGAGGCTGGCCCTTAGCCACCAATGTATTCGTTGTAAGCTTATCTGTCGTTTTTTGGTGTGACTAATGGTATGCTGATTGTAGATGTTTGCGGTACTAGGCGGATACACTGGTATACTTTGTGCCTTCTTACCCCTGTGGACCACCCCTCCCGCTGCCAATTGTGTGGCGCGCCCCTGCCCACTACAATTGTTTAAGCCTTCTCTTCTCATTCTCTCTTGTACCTACCCTACCTTTCCCTATGGGCCTTCCCTCTCTCAAACCGTCCATCAAGGGCCCTTCGTTCATACTGTCCAGACCCCACCCCACCTTCGTATCACCTCCGATCGGGTCTGGGGGATGGGACCCTCAACCGGCCCCTCCCCGGTGATGTCTGTCGGTGCCAGTGTACTCAGCAGTGTACCACTTATAGTTACACAGTACTTATACACAAGTAAAGACAATACTCAGTGTTACCAAAAATAAAGGTAGTTTATTTGGGTGACACAGTACCAAAAATATCTTAGGGGCAATAGTCCTTCTGGAGGTAAGTATTATACACAATGTATACACTACACACCAAAATAAGGTAAGCAATTAGACATAGAATAGTGCAAACAATAGGAAATGCTATAGAATGCAATGGGAGAAAATAGTTCTAGGGGCAACACAAACCATATACTAAGAAAGTGGATGGCGAATCACGAATCCCCCCCCCAGACAAGTGTAGTGTGTGCAGAATCACTGGGAGAGTAAGAATACCATAAAGGTAAGTAAATAACCCCACCCCAGAGCCCAGAAAAGCAGGAGTAAAGTATTGCAAGTTTCCTTAGGACACGTTACACCTTGTGATTGAAAGTATTGCAAGAACTAACCAAGTTTGCAAATAGCAAACAGTGGATTCCTGGACCTGAAGACCTGCAAAGGAAGCAGACCAAGTCCAGAAGTCGAAAGAAGTTCCAGGAAGGACAGGAGCCGCTGCCAACCCAGAAGAGGGTGCAAAAGAAGAGTCCCCTTTGGGACGAAGACTGCAGAAATGCACCCTAGGCAGATGCCAGTGGTTCCTGCATGATGCAAAGGATGTCCCACGTCGTGAAGTTGGATGCAGGTGAGTTTTGGCGCTGGATTCCTCCAACAAGCCCTGGATCTGGCAAAGTCACATTTTGAGTCAACTAGGTGCTATCTGGACCCAGGAGGGACCTGGAATAGGGGACTCTCAGCACTTCAGAGAACCCTCAGAGCACCAGATATCACCCATGGGAGTCCCAGGACATGGGGACAAAGGAGGTGCAAAATGCAGTTGGTGCAGCACTACAAAGGAAGGTCCCACGCCGCCGGAGAACAACTCAGCGAGTTGAGCATCACAGGATAGAGTGCTGGGGACCTGGGCCAGGCTGTGAACGATGGAATTTTGCAAATACTGCACAGAGGCCTCAGGAAGTGAAGAAGATGCGGTGCACAGTGGTACTGTCGTTCTGGGGGAAGGTAGGGTCTTACCTCCTCCAAATTGTGACAGCAGGACCGCAGGACAATCTGTGTCGATGGGATCCACCCTCTGTGTTCGAAGGCGCACGCTTGTCGCCAGGAGAGGAGTGCAAGAGAACCAGTCATCAACGTAGAAGGTGCCTGCGTGAGCAGGGGAGTGACTCCGTCACCCCACAGGAGATTTCTTCGGTCCTTCTGGTGCAGGGTGCAGACAGGGAGTCCTCAGATCATGCACACCATGGAAACTGTTGCAGTTGCTGGCTGGAGCTGAAGTTGCAGAGAAAAAGTATCCCTTGTGGATACTTTGTTGCTGTTACAGCGGTTCCTGGAGCAGGCTGTGGTTGATCCGAGGTCAGAGGATGTTGCAGAGGATTCCTGCTGGAATCTTGCAAGTGGTCTCTCCCCTTTCCTTTGTCCAGTTTTGCTCCAGAGCAGAGACAAGGGGTCCCTGAACCGGTGTAGACTGGCTCATGCAAGGAGGGCACCATCTGTGCCCTTCAAAGCATTTCCAGAGGCTGGGGGAAGCCACTCCTCCCCAGCCTGTTACACCTATTTCCAATGGGAGAGGGTGTAACAACCTCCTTCCAAAGGAAATGCTTTGTTCTGCCTTCCTGAGACAGACCCTGGAAGGGAAGAACTCTGTCTGTGAGTTGGCTGCAGTGCAAGCCTCAAAGAGCTGGTTTGGCAGTACTGAGGGCCCACAGTGGAGCCCCCAGAATTCATGGAATTGGTTCCCCAATACCGGATTTAGAATGGGGGACTATTCCATGTTCTTAGACACCTTGCATGGCCATTTTCGGAGTAACCACAATGAAGCTACATATAGGTATTGACGGCCTGCACTCACAAAGTCCCGGGAAATGGCCCTGAATTATGTGGGGACACCTTTTCTAGTGCAAGGGTGCCCTCACACTTAGTAACTTTGCACCTAACCTTCCCTAAGTGAAGTTTAGACATATAGGTGACTTATAAGTTACTTAAGTGCAGTGAAAATGGCCGTGAAATAGTGTGTGCACTATTTCACGCAGGCTGCAATGGCAGGCCTGTGGAAGGGTTTGTCTGAGCTCCTTATGGGTGGCAAAAGAAATGCTGCAGCCCATAAGGATCTCCTGGACCCCCAATGCCCTGGCTACCTAGGTACCATATCCTAGGGAATTATAAGGGGGTCCAGTGGGCTATTTGAAATTGGTGAATGAAGTCACTAGCCTATAGTGACAAATTTAAAAGCAGAGAGACCATAAACACTGAGGTTCTGGTTAGCAGACACAGTGAAACACTATACACATCACACACATTAGGCCATAAACTATGAGCACTGGGTTCCTGACCAGCGGGTTCCCAGTGAGTCAGGCAAAAACATACTGACATACAGGTATAAATGGGGGTAACATGCAAAGGAAGATGGTACTTTCCTACACTGCACCCCCCAGATCAACCTTCAACTCCAGTCGCACATTACCACTTACTTAAAGGATAATAAGGGCTCCGTCGCCTCTCAGAGATTACTGTGGATGGCAGGGAAAGCCACCATATGGGGGCCAATGATGTAAGACGCGGCTCTGGCTAGTAAGCAAGAGATGACCCACCAACATGACTATGAGGATCATATCTTGTCCCTTACCTGCCTTTACACTGCTCACCCCTCGCTGCCCGTGCACAGTCATCTGGAACAAGTCTGGGTAACCCTTAACAAACTTTATACGTCCAAGGCAGAACACGCAACTCAACGTCTCAAAAGCCGCCACAACGAACAGGTCGAGAAGGTTGGTCACCTCCTGGCAGCACAGCTGCGCCAGCTGGAAGCAGCACAGTCCATCCCTGCCATTCGCTCCTCGAGCAGAGAAGACCTCACAGGACCGCAGGAAATAGTCAATGAATTTGTTGCATTTTATCAGTGGCTATATACCCTAGAGACGGTGGCCTGTACCCATCAAATAACCTTTCTTAAGGGTGTAAGATTGCCCTGGTTGTCCATCAAAATACAGGCTCTGCTGGATGGAGATATCAGCAAAGACAAGATAGCGCAGGCAATCTCCAACCTCCACTACCATAAGTCATGTGGGGAAGATGGCTTCTCCGCTGAATTTTACAAGTGGGAAGGGTAGGAGGTAGACGACTCCCTCCATGGGGTCTTCCTGGGGGAAACTCATGACTGCTCCTTAGGCTCACTTTCCAACAGAGCTCTGATAGCGTGATCCCCAAGCCTGGGAGGAACCCCTCCACTGTGGAAGTTATAGACCTATCTCCCTATTGAATCAGGATGTGAAAATGTTTCCCATCATCCTCGCAGCCCGTCTTCGCAAAGTTCTATGATCTCTAATACACTATATACAGGTGCACTTCATTCTGGGGCGTACCTACAGGAATCATCTTCGCACTCTGACACATGCCCTTTGGGAAGATAGAGATCTACCAGGTGAAGTTATAGCTCTATCTCTTGATGCGGAAAAGGCATTCAACTGCATAGAATGGGGCTATTTGTTTGCTACTCTGCAGAAGTTTGGAATGGGTGACCAATTCATAGCCAAGATGTGCCTACTATATGAGAGCCCTACGGTTCAAGTTAACTGCGATGGCTATCTGTCAGACCTTTCTTAATATGGTGGGGGATGAGGCAAGGTTGTCCTCTCTCACCCCTACTCTTCCTACTAGCCCTAGAACTCTTAGCAACCACTATCCAGCACTCTCCCCATCTTACTGAAATACCTCTTCCAGGAGGAGAGTCTAAACTCTACCTGTATGCAAATGGCATCTGCTAATGCTGACAGACCTCCAGCAGTCCCTCTCAGCTCTACTGGAGATCATAGACGACTTTGCAATTTTATTGTGCTACTGGGTGAACTGGGAAAAAAGTGAGGCACTGCCCCTCTCCATCACTACTACGAGCGCTATGGTATATGGTTATCGTTTTTGGTGGACACCGTCCCACCTGAAATACTTGGGGATCTTCGTCAATAGGGGTCTCAACCATATGGTGGAGGATAACCTGGATCCACTGATAGCCCGTAAACGGCTCAACTTTAAGAAATTGTCACACCTGAATCTCTTCCTGAGGAGTTGAGTGCAAGTGGTGAGGATGGTTACACTCCCTTGCTACACTTTTGTGCTGGGCATGCTTCCACTTCTGGTACCTCTAACGACTCTTTTCCTTATAGATGCAGAGATCCGTACCTTTGTGTGGGGCTGCTCCTGCCCCCGTTTGGCATCCACTAAGCTCATGGCACACCGCTCATGTGGTGGTCTAGGGCTAACATCGGTGGAACATTATGCTTTAGCCTTTCAGTTGTCCCACATGACGTTTTTGCTCCCTCAGGCACCGGACCCCCACAGTGGGTCGCCATTCAACGATAACTAATGCCTGGTCAGAACGACTGTGGCCCTAGTCTCCTATATAAGGACAGCCTATCTCGGCCCCACCCCGCCAACCCAATGCTTCACGCCATGCACACAGCCTGGTGCAGGGCACACCATCACCTGAGAATCCACCCTGACTCCATAGATGGGCCCCCTTATGGGGAAAATATAGCCTGCGCATAGGAGGCTGATCTGTTGAGAACCAGTATAATTCAACTAATGTGTTTAAATTAAAATTATTTGAATGAATGGGAAATGGATTGTTGTGCTGAGTCTGTTTAGTGTCTGACGTCCTGAATAGTGTGCCAGTCAGGCGGACTACACACTACTCTCTGGCCCAGCAACAAAGGGTACGGATGGAGGGCTTGAATTGGTCCCACTTCAATGGGCCAAACTTAGGATTTATCCTTCCTGAAAACAGGGACAAAATTCTTGAAGAAAAAAGACTTACTGGACAGGTCAGCACTCACTGATCTCAAATCACTGTGGGAGGACAGATTTGCTGGGGCTGTCTAAAATACCACAAACCATCTCTGCTGCAGTGACTTGTGCTGCAGATTGAAGCAGGAAAAATGTGCAGAACTGCAATACTTCTTATAAAGCAGTAAGTGGATGATAAAGATCAAGTTGCTGCTAGAGTTAACCTAGTATGAAAGCTTGACAATATCATGCTTCTTTAGCCAGGAATGGGCACGTCCACAGGTAGAACACTATGGGCCTCATTTACAAGAAACTGGTGCATCGGAATCAATGCACCAGTTTTCTTGTGCCAGCCCTAGAGCCCTTAACAATGCAATAGTAATGATGTATTTATTAAATAGCGATCCATGCCACACGTTTCCACAGATGTGTCAGAAATTCTGACACCTCTGTGTCACTAAACTGACTATTTGCTGGACTAGCGTAAAAAAAATGATGCTACTTCAGCAATGAGTGGAAGGCTCTTGTGTAAAAAAGCCCTGCGTCAGTTTAACGCCTGCTCTGAGCAGGCATTACTGTTTTGATACAGTGAGATCACAGAACGACGCAGTGAAATGTAGTAAAGTTCTCTGTGCTGGTTCTGTGTGGCTTTTAATGTGGGAATGCCCACCATGCATACATTATACCTGGGGCAGATATAATGTAATACAGGGCTTTACAGACTGGGGCAATTGTCCCAATGCACCAGATTGTAAATGTGGCACAGTGTACGGGATTGCTTGTACCGTTGCAGCGTAAAACAAAAAGGATGTTACGATGGCACATAGGACTTGTAAATAAGCCTCTATATGCCTAATCATCCTTTATGAGTGTCTTGCTTATTGTCAAGTCCTTCTGTTGCTGGGTCACCCTCACAATATTAGAGGTTAGATTGCAGTCATTCCCTATTAATTAACACCTGTAGTCATGGGGTTATGATAGAAAGTTGGCCTCCAGAACACAGCTGCTTGCTCAGGCAGCACTACAGAATTGTTCATGAATGTCTGAGACAGTGTTGGTCTTCCCTGAGATGGCATGGCGTTCTAGCTTACATTTTGTGTGCCTGCTAGCTGATCACCAGACAACTGCAAACAGTGCTCGTGCATCTATAAATTTGTGTTTCTAACTAAACAGGTTATTTCAGATCATGTTGAGCCATTGTTTAGAAAACAGTGTGGGATGTCTCTATATGACATGCATTTGCCCATTTATACAAAGTTTTTTGCGAGGAATGCTGCCCAACCTTTAGCCTATAATGTAGAGGATCCTTGTCTGGCACCTAAAACAGTGCTTGTTGAGGAATGTTCCTAGGCCCATGCATGGTAAACTGTATCATAGGCTTTCCATTCTTGGTCCTGCGTAGCCAAAAAGTATGAAACAATACACTGAAACAGACCTAGGGAATCTCAGATGAACATTTGGTTGAGGGATATAATACAATGAACAGCATGTGAGGAAAGATATATGAAGTTTACCATAAAGGACGGCAGACTGAAATCCTCACGGAATGGCTAATGGTGCACTTACATTGCAAAGAAGAATTCAGGAAGGAACACTAGTGGTTACTGTGAAAGACCTTTTAAATTAGACATATTGAGAAATTTCATTTTGGCTCATGAATTGTTTCAGTCTTTGACAGAAGTGTGAGGTAGTTAGATTTCATATTAGAATCTTCCTTTCTTTGTATTTTGTGACAATAGCGGGATTTGCGCTTTCACCTCAACGTTGGCCCCTCTTTTTATGGAGATCGTCCCTGTTTTTTCTTTGGAGATCAGCCACAGTGACGAGGTGTGATCTGACAGGTTGCTGGTGCCTTAGGTTGAGTGTTCACAAGCAGAGTATGCATTTTGAAGGCCTTTAACTCCAAAAAATAGAAGGTGAGACTTTTAACAAAATAATTCAGGGAGTGGGACGGTACTTGAGATGCATTTACCATTTCATTCACGTCAAGTTTAATAGATGCTTGTGTTCCCTATTAATTGTAAAGAGGAAAACTCACGCGGCTGGAACACATCCTGCGTTTTAATAAAATTGTGATCAAAACACTTTCATACATGGAGTATTGAAATGTGTTCGGAGATGTGCCCAATTGGCTTTTGAGAAGAGTGTGCACTGCCTAAAAAGGTGTGTTAACTTGAGAAACAAAACTCAGTGCATTACATTCCTGTTCGGAGGCCATCTTTTGAAGTTGGACTGCATTGGCATAAGATGAAACTGAAACACTCTACATGTGGGGATATTTATGCGCCATACCAAAAAAACATTTGGAATATCAAACTAGAGAGTATTATGTGGTCCAGTGCATCAATCTCCCTACATGAACCTAGATTACCTAGGAGGGTCTCCACATTTAGAAGATTATGACTCCATTTTAAGATTTCAGCATAGGCAATAGGAGTAGAGTTTTTTTTACTCTCTTAGTGAGTGTTAGGCACAACAACAGGTCCTGAAGAATCGCCACCTGATCCGTGTGACTGTATTAGTCGAGAAACATGTTGCTCATGACTAGCGGTTCTGTAGTGTAGGGAATACCCACACAGAGTTCCATAACATCTAAATCTCTAATTAGAGTGGTAGACATACATTTAGTTGTTGGTAGGGAACCAGATCAATGCTTTCTGTACTTCCCCCTTTTTTTAAAATCTTAAACTTGGTAGGGTGCCAGATTGCATTAAAGATAGTTTACTTGGGCACTCTTAGCCAATTTTAGCAGTTTTTCCAGCTCCTCTCATATCCACTTACTGCCAGCATTCTTTTCTTAAAAAGATATCCGGCAAAGAGCCCTCTAGTAGGGCCCGTCAGACATTCCAGTGCCAGCCTGATGAGGAGCATGGCTCGATGATGAAGCATGTCATCCAATGGTGAGTGAGGGCTAATATTCCTGTAAGACTAATGCATGTGGTGACTGAAAACACTCCCTACCCTAATTGGTGGAATGCAGTCTGTTCTTTTGGAATATCTTATTTCAGTTATTGGTATTTATGTGTCTCCCGTTGACATTCACAGGCCCTGGAGAGCATTGCTATATCTTATGAGCAGAGTCTGGAAGTCTTTGGTTTGTCTCATTGTCAGGCCGGTTAGTGGTTGAGTAGTTTCTCGTCATGCTGACAGGCCCAGCAAGGTTATCTCAACAGAAACTTTGTTGCTCAACACGCTGACAGACACAGCTCAGAACTATCCTTTCTAACACTTGTAGCTTGTCACACTGATAGGCACAGCTTTACGTCTCTCACCTCAGTGAAAGCCTGTCAAGCATGCAACTGTTGACAGGCACACCTGGGTTCTAGAGAGGAAGCTTGTTTGTAAGACTCCATGCACACCGGCTGACGTCTGGAAGTAGCAATTCCCTTGAGGCAGTTTTTCCCTGTTTCTGTGAGGTGAAAGTCACCCATCATTCGTGCCGGTCAATCATCTATGATGACAGGCACACCTTTGTATTGAATTACACATGATAATCAAATACATCTGTTCTCATTACCAGTGACTGATATATTTTCAGTAACTTGAATATTGGTTATCATAATTGCTTTACTTCTGCAAGTATGATATTTGATACTTGGTCAAATTTCTGGAGGTTGTGAGTGTTAACAGTTCATTTATTTTGAGTGGGCTTAGCAGGGAGATGCAACCTGTTTAAGTAGGATAGATAGAGATAGAAATGTAAAATGTCACACCACAGCCATTTTTCCTTTCTAGTACAGGAGAACCACTGGTTAAATGGCAGAAGTGAAGGAAAATGTTTGCTAACTACCCAAGAGTTTGTGGCACTAATTGTATTGCAGATAGTATATATTCCTTATTACTTCATTGTTTGGGAGGGGAAGGTCAGGAGTTTTGGGAGAATTGTCCAGAAATAAGTGTGGCAGATCAGAGTTCCTTAAATGAATATCAAATATGTGTTCTGAAACTGGACCCACATTATGTAACCCAAAGTCAGCACTGTTATGGAGCGATATTATTTTGGGATGAAATAATAAGGAAAGGATGATTTGGTTGAAGACTTTGTGACAGTAATTATAAAACTAACGGCAAGTTGTAAGTATGGAACTCTTAGAGAAGAAAGAATAAAGGATCAATTTATATTAAAAAGCTACAATAATAAAATAAGGGAAGAACTGTGGTTAAGGGATGAACCACCCTTAGAGAAGGTGCTTTTTATAGCAAAGCATATTAAACATATGATTAATTGTGTCTGTGAGTTATGCAACGAAAATAGGCAGAGTACATGTACACACAAGTTTTAAAAAGTTGTAAGTCAGGTCAAGAAAAAATCTAATGTAAATGTCAAAAAGAACACCATAAATTAGTTGAAAGTGAGTTCTGAATTTCAAGGTATTTGTTTCAGGTGCAGTAGGTTTGGACATAAAGATAATGCTGTTACGTTTCCGGTAATACATGTTATGTGCAACTTTTGTGGGGAAAAAGGTCATTTTTCCAAGTGTGCAAAGGAAAAAACAAAAGAAAACAAAAACATGAAGTGAACGAAATTGCTTTTTAAGTAAATGAGTGTGAAAAAAGAACATCCATCAGAATGGGTCAAAATTGATAATTGGCAACCTCCTATTCTAGTTGAGGTCAGGTACCAGTATGATACTATCTTGTATGTTGTCTATGTGTTGTGTGTCTGGCCCTGTATAATATATTTTCTTTAAGTATCGGATAGTGTCCTGCCCAGTTCCTCCTCCACCACCGCTGTCCCGGTGTTCGGTCTGTGATCTCCCCCTACGCAGGATTGCATATAGTTCAGAGATCAATCGCTTCTTTTTGCCATCACTTAAGGGGTGTCAAAGGCTTTACACATGTGGCCAGACGAAAGGATGCAGCACTCAATGTCGCACCTGTATGTATGGGAACTGGTCCACTTCAGTTAGGTCATAGTCTACTTTTTAAGCTTCTCAAAGGGAATGATCCATTGCCCCCACCCCCCTCTTGTCAACACCAAAAATGCTCAGGTTGTAGTCCGGGTGTAAACTCTGGGTTCTGCAGTATTGGTGTCATAGGGTAATGGAAGGATGTCAGCTCCGCTTTGTCACCACTGAATCCCTGGTCCGAAATACAACTAGTGTCACAGGTGAGGAGTAGATCATTCGGGCTCACTGTGTGTTAGGGAGCCAGGTTTCCTTCCATATGTGAGAGCCTGTTACCGCCTGGTCCATTAAAAAACAATGTTTTTCAGCAAGTAGTCTACTCCATTCTACCAAGTACTGGAGCTGCAATGCTTGTTAGTAGAGCAATAGTAACAGGGAAACAAAGCCACACTCTTTTGGTGATCGGTACGGGAGCTTGTGTAGGCAAGGTTTCCAACCGTCCCAAAAGAATTGATTAATAGTAAGTTGCAGCGACTGTTGGGTGTGTTTAGGAAGTCTGGGAGTTAGGGCCTTGAATAGGTAGAGGATTCTTGGGAGTGTAGTCATCTTAAAAGCAGCAATCCTGCCAAACCAGGAAAGGCCTAGCCGATTCCACCCTGCGACATGTGCCTTAACTTGTCTAGTCAATTTAAGTCAATTGTACATTGTAGAGACCGAGCTAAGTGGATTCCCAGACAGGGGACATAGGATGGTGCCCATTCAAATGGGAACTGTGCCCTGAGAATCAGAAAGATTCCGGATGAGGGATTACTCCATATTCACCTTATAACCGGAGTATTTACCAAAGCTCTGTAACTGTTGCACCAGAGTCAAAAGGGAAATCAAAGGGTTAGTGACAGCTAGGATAGCGTCATCCGCATTAAGGCTAATGAGGTGTTGCTCACCCCCAAACATGACATCTGATATAGTGAGATGTGTTCAAAGGTGTTCATTTAAAGGGTGATCTGGAGAGGAGACAGGGAACAACGCTACCTCGCTCCCCAGTTGATGCCTAAAGGAGTGGAGGTTATCCCAATGACCTGAACGGTGGCCCTGGGATAGCTATGGATGCTCTCAATCCAGCGAAGAAATCGTTCTAAAAAGCATTGTTTTAAAGAGGTATGGCCAATGACCCCGGTCAAACGCTTTTTCTGCATCTATGTAGAAGAGGAGGGGCTCAGTCTTGAAGGACAAGGCTTTGTCTAATAGGTAGAAGAGACGTTGAGTGTTGTCTCCACACTGACGCCCCAGGATAAATCCAACCTGGCCCGGGGAGATTAGCCCTAGTATGTATAGACCAAAGCGGTGTGCTAGCAGTGAGGTGAACAATTTGGCATTGATGTTAAGGAAAGATATGGGTCTGTCGGACCTGCATAAGGCAGGATCCCTGCCTGGCTTAGGAATAACTGCTATAGAAGCCTCCAGCATGGAATCTGTGATGGAACCTGTAGAGGCAACGGAGTTAAAGAGCCTTGTCAAGATAGAGGCTATTTCGTGGCAAACTGTTGTATAGAAAGCTAAGAGAAGCCATCCGGGCCAGGAGAGTTCATGGACTTAAAACAGGCAATGGTGGAGATCGCCTCTTTAATGCGTATGGGTTGTTCATGGGGTTCAGTAGTGTATGAAGGGAACTGTGTTACCGGGAGAGTCGAGAGGTAAGTTAAGGAGTCATTGTCTGTTCCCTGATCCTCAATATACAGGGTTTCAGAGAAGGTCTTAAATGCCTCTGCGATCTGAGTGTCGGAATGCACTTCCACAGTGGGTGATTGTTTGATTGCGCTGACATTTGCAGAGTGCCCTTTGGCTAGCAGGCGGTGCCCAAAGAGCTTTCCACATCTATTACCCCCCAGTAGCATTTATGCTTCAGTCGGAGTAGCGCATACTGTGCTCTAATGAGGTCTTGGCGTTTAAGGAGCAGGCATGTGCGTTCAAGCGCTCTCTATATTTGGGGCATCCCATACATTTATGGATCGTCTCGAGTTCCAAGCGTTCTATTCAAGTGTCTGTCTTTTTTCTTTGTGAAGGCGATTTTCAGAGGCTGAAATGGCTATCTACGCTCCCCTTAGCACTAACTTCGGAGTTTTCCAAAGGGAGCACATGGCAACTTGAGCAGTGTAGTTAGTCTGTATGTAGTCTTGTATCGCTTGCATCAATGCAGTGACATTCGTGGGAGCCTGAAGTGCAGAATCCTTGAAGCGCCAATGCAGGGTGGTCGGCAGAGCATGAGCTAGGTGCATGGTCAGGGTTAAGGGGGCGTGATCCAAAAGTGATCTTGGAGCAATGTCTGAGTCTTGGGTCAGAGTCAAGATGGCAGGGATGGCTAGGACAAAAATCGATCCTGGCATATGTTTGGTGAGCTGCTGAGCAGTGGGAGTAGTTCCTGGAAGTAGGGTGTTGGAGTCACCACACGTTGGTCAGTCCACAGTCCGCTAGCCCTTTACTTCCATAGAGCAAGATAGCTCCTGTCTGGTCAAAGAGATGAGCCGATCTATCGAGGTCATTGTCCATGACTAGGTTGAAATCACTCCAATCAGTATGGCTGTGTCGGGGTTTGCAATAAAGATGAGAATGTGTTTATGATAATTGATTCCTGTTGTGCATTGGGGACGTAAATATTCACTGTTGTAAACTGTAACTCATATCTTGCACGCTAGGAATCATCCCCGGATATCAGTTATTTTGGAGAGTATGTCACCCCAGGATCGGGAGGAGAACAGGAAAGCACCTGCACCTGTCTTCGTGGTATTTGTGGCCCATAGTTGACAGGGGAAATATCTAGATTGCATATGGTGTACATCTTTACGGAGGAGGTGAGTCTCCTGGAGCAAGCAAATGTCGCTCCCTGAGGGTTCAAGTAGGGGCAGCATCGATCTCTGCTTAATGGGATTATTGAGGCCTCTAACATTGTGGCTCAATACCTTAACTTCCAGGAATGTCTATTTGAAAGTAGCAAAGGCTGTGGGGAGTACAGCTAGGGGAACATGTGAGCTCATATAGGAAGGTAGCGTGTAAGGGGCGCTTATCTAGTTAGACTAGGCATGTATTATTACTCCTGAGGAGGTAAAAGGAAAAACAACCCCAAAAACTGAAAAAGGAGAACTACAAAGTTTAAACACAGAGAAAAAAAGCCCAACTTTGATGGTAGTTGAGGTAGGCGGATGGATCATGGGGCTTAAAGCCAGACGGAAAGCAGAATCTCTAGGAATGTGTCACCAGTTCAGGTATACAGCTCCTGGCTCCATGCTCTTTCTGCCCTCCGGCTGCTTAGGGCCCAGTTTGACCATCACAGATCTCCATTCAGTCAGTGTCTCCCTTGGCCATCGACACCCCCAGAGAGTCCCTGAAGCAGTGATTGTTTCTCTTTGGTCACAGTGGCTAAATCCAGGGAGGCTTTGGCAGCAGGGCTTTTGGTACAGCGCCATCCGGTTTTCTTGCAGGTTGTATCCGTGGATGAATCCTCTCAGCCTAATTGGGCATTAGGGTCCTTGATGCCCAGTATACTGCACACTTCTCGCACGGACCGAAACTGGAGCATTTTTCCATCATGTCGGAATAGGATCCCGAATGGATGGCCCCAAGAGTAGGCAATGCCCGCATTTCATAGGTGGGCCGTGAGGGCGCAACTCAGGTTGCAGTTGAAGTATAATTGCAGACAAGTCCTGGTATAGGACAGGAGTGTGGTCTCTGAATTCTATTGGGTGCTTATCTCTGGCTTTACAGAGGATCTCCTCTTTCAGTTGGAAGTCATGTACACAGGTTAGTTAGTATGTCTGCGGGCGGTGCCCCATTTGTCCTAGTTGGGCCTACCTGGTGCACTTGGTCCAGCTTCAGCTCCTTGTCGTCGGTGGCATCCAGTATGTCACAGAAGAGTGTCCTTACATATCCTCTCATGTCCATTATCTATGCTTTTGCTGGTAGCCCCAGATTTTCACATTGGTCCCCCAGGAATGATTCACGAGGTGTTCAGCGTAGGTCTGGAGTTCAATGTGTTGGGCTTGCAGTCGTAGGACCTCTTGTTACAGCAATTCGACCTCTGTAGGAGGCTGGCTTTGTTTGTAGTGGGTACCTAAGGTAAATACACCTTATACCAGGTCCAGTTATCCCTTATTAGTGAAATGTAGACCATGTCTAGAAGCCAGGCTCTCTAGGAGTAGTGTGGATGAGCAGTCTAGGCCTAAATAGGAGATTTGCAAAGCTCATGCAATGCCACTGTAGTTACACAGTACTCACACATATGAAAGAAAATACTCAGAGTTACAAAAATAAAGGTACTTTATTTTGGTGACACAAATGCCAAAAATAACATAGAGACTATAGTCCCTTAGGAGGTAAGTAAAGCACAAATTATATACACTAATATGCAGAAATAGCTGTAAAAACAGTTAGAAAACACTGCAATTAGTGAAAATCAGAATAGTTAGACATGGGCCTGGGGGAACACAAACCATATACCAAAAAAGGGAAAGTCGGTTTCCCACCTAGGCAAGTGGAGTGTGTAGAGGGATGCTGGGAGTATTAGAAAACACCAAAGGTAAGTAAAAGAACCCACCCCAGAGCCCAGGAAAGCAGGAGTAAATCACAGTAACTTTCCTAGAGCACACAAGAACACGAGAAAGAAGATATTGCAAGAACCAGAAAAGACTGCAAGACACCAACAATGGATTCCTGTACCTGAAGACCTGTGGAAGAAGGGGCCAATGCCAAGAAGCACTGAAGAGTCCAAGGAGAACAGGAGCCCTTGCAAACTCGGATGAAGGTGCAAAAGAAGAGCCACCGGTGAAGAATAACAGTCACTACTGCACCCAAGAAAATGGATGTGGGGTCCTGGTTGGTGCAAATGATGTCCCACACCGAATGGATGCTTGCAGTCTGGTTTGCGTTGCTGAACTCCGCCAACAAGCCTTGGCACACGCAAAGATCGCAGTTAGCTGAAAATGGCACTGCCCGGGACCAGGAGGAACCTGGTGGACTTTACTCAGAAAGAGGAGACACAGGGGGCTCTCAGCAACTCAGAGAGTCCTCAGAGGGCACAGGAGTCCCACGCAGCACTACAACAAAGGGATCCCACGCCGCTGGAGAACCACACAGGAGGCTGTGCACCGCAGGAAGGAGGGCCAGGGGCCGGAGCTGCATGGTGCACAAAGAACTTTGGGGAAAGATGTCAACAAGTCCTGGCAACTACAAAACACATGGTGCACGGGGGTACTGTCTTGCATGGGGAGGTAAGCTCTTACCTCCACCAAAGTTGGACATCAGGACCGTCTGGACGACTTCAGTCCACCACCCATGTTGCTGGATCCATGCACTTCTTCAGTAGAGGAGAACCAAGCCACCGGTCGTCGGGAAGTGACTCCTTCACTTCAAGGGAGATTCATTTGTTCTTCTGGTGCAGGCTGAAGACTGGCTGTCCTCTGAGGATGCACAACCAGGAAACAGTTACAGTTGCTGGCAGGAGCTGAAGACACAATTTTGCAGAAGTCATCTTTGCTTCTCTGTTGCAGTTGTTGAGTTCCTGGAGGGTCCAGGTGCAGTTTCTTAGGTAGAAAGGTAAAGTAAAGGATTCAGAGGATTCCTGCTGAGTCCTGCAATCCGAATCTGAAGAACCACCCAAGAGAGAGACCCTTGATTGCCCTGAAAGGGGTTTTGGTCAGTTACACTGGTATGCACCTATCAGGGGAGGGCTCTGACGTCATCTGGTGGCACTGGCCAATCAGATGCTCCCAGAGTTCCCTACCACCTTGGAATCCAAGATGGCAAACCCCAGGTACCCTCTGCAGGAACTCTGAGCACCACCCCAGGGGTGGTGAAGGACAGGGGAGTGGTCACTCCCATTTCCTTTGTCTAGTCTGGTGCCAGAGCAGGGACTGGGGGTCAATGAAACAGTGTAGACTGGATTATGCAAGGAGTGCACCATCCATGACCTTCAAAGCATTTCCAGAGGCTCTTGGAGGCTACCCCTCCCATACCTGTAACACCTATTTTCAAGGGTGAAAGGGTGTAATATTCCTCTCCCAAAGGAAATCCTTTGTTCTGCCTTCCTGGGCTTGAGCTGCACAAGCAATAGGCAGCCAGAAAACTGTCTGTGAGGTGGCAGCAGCTGGGTCTGCCTTGAAAACCTGAGAAGGGTGTCATGGCAGTACTGGGGATCCTCTAAGGAGCCCCCAGAGTGCATGGAATCATACAACTAATGCTTGCAAAAGCTTTCGGGTATGATTCCAACATGTTTGATACCAAACATGGCCATATTCGGAGTTACCATTGTAAAGCTGTACAGAGGTAGTGACCTATGTCTAGTGCACGTGTAAAATAACGTCCCCACACTCATGAAGTCTAGGAAAACGGTCCTGGATGATGTGCTAGTGCAGGGGTGGCCTCACACACAGGTACTCTGCACCCAGCCTTCAGGGTTGGAAGTCCTGACATATGGTGACTTACAAGTGACATGGTGCAGTGTAAATTGCAGTGAAAGGGTGCACGCACTATTTCACACAGGCTGCAGTCCTGTAGAAGCCTTTGCATGGGCTCCCTATGGGTGGCAAAAGAAAGGCTGCAGCCCATAGGGATCCCCTCGAACCCCAATGCCCTGGGTACCTAGGTACCATATACCAGGGAGCTCTAAGGAGGCACCAGTATGCCAATTGTGGATGGAATACTGGATTACCAGTATCCTATAACCATAATTTAAGGGAGAGAGCATAACTACTGGGGTTCTGATTAGCAGGATCCCAGTAGACACAGTCAAACACACTGACAAACAGTGGGGGCGTGGCTAGGCCTACCAGCAAGATGGCCGTCACTTTGTGAGACTCTGCTGGGCTGGGGGCCTAATTCTAGAATTTATCCTGGAGAGTGGCCTTTTTGGGTGTAATATTTTTGGGGGAGCCCCCTGGAGATTCTACTGGATCCGCGGGCCACTTGCGCGGAAGCTGACGGCTGCTCCGGGTACACCTGGCAGGGAGGAGGCGGACCCAGTGGCGCGGGAGCCTCGCTGAAGCCTGTGGACGAGGTGGGGCCTGCGGCCTTGCAGATCGCGCTGTGTCGGAAGCTGCGCTGTTCTCCCTGGCGGGCCCCGCTAAATTAGCAGCACAGTTTTCGGGAGTGGTGACTAAAAGAAGGAGGTGAGCAGTGGGCTCGCCCTCTTGGGGCCTGATCGCCGGTCGAGTTGGACCACGGCCTCGAGGGGAGTGGGGCCTCCACAGGGTCCCTGTGCCGGCGCTCCCGGCCTCGGCTGCTAGGGGGAGACAAGTGTGGGCTGGACGGCTGTAGTTGAGGCCGCTCCAGAGCGTGGCTCGAGTCTTGGTGGGGGGTTCTCTCCCTGCCCTTAAAGACAGGCCTGGCCGCTTGATGAGGTGCTGGGTGCCCCGATCCTGGTGAATCGCGATGCTGGAGGGGCCTGAAGTGTCTATAAAGCGGAACCCTGCCGCCTGAGGCAGTGAATTGGCGGTGCCTGCTGCGACGAGCAGGTGGTGATCTGGACTCCCCCAGCTGGGGGCTCCTTCTGCGGTCGGGTCGGACCGCAGGCCATTTGATGTAGTGGGGGGGCTGCTTGGATTAAATTCAGCCACTTAAACCCAACTTCGCATGCTGCACCAATATTAGTGGCACGGCGGCTGCTTTGCGGAGTACGTGGACAGGAGTTGGACCCCTGCTGCTGGGAGACCGGTTGCAGCAGGTTAGTTTATCGAATACTGCAATACCTAAGGGACTGCTGGACTGAATAGGCAAGCTGAGGCTCCCTGCTGACCAGCCGGGGCTGGCGGAGTGACTGTGTTTGGGGCCGAGGTGCTGCCCATCTCCCTGGCGGTGCTGAACTGTGCTGCTACATTGGGGGAGCTGTTGGCGCTCTCTGGCTGTATGGATTTTATACCCTCTGCTGTTGTCAGAGTCACCTGTCAGAGTCACCAGATCCTCGGGGACTGTGCACGTTCCCAACACGTCCTCTACAAGACAGCTCTGGAAGACATGGTGCAAAACACTTCAAGTGACATCCACACTATCTATTAGCCACCATCCTCAAACAGATGATCAAACGGAGAGACTAAATCAGACTTTGAAGCAATACCTGCGTGCTTACGCAGAAAAGGCACTTCATTCTTGGACATCAATGCTCTGGTTAGCTGAGTTAGCCTACAATAACTCATTCCACACTTCTACTGGCGTTACACCCTTTTTTGGCTTGTTTGGCTATCATCCATACACTTTGCCCATCACGATCCCTCAAGAAAGTTCTCTTACACCAGCTGTGTCAGAAACCATTCGACATCTTCATCAAACCCAGAAATTGATTCAACAGCATTTAGAAAAGGCCAAACAAAAATACAAAAAGCAATATGACAAGAAACATTGTGAGGGACCGCAGAATCAACCAGGTGATAAAGTATGGCTCTCTACAAAACATATTTACTTCAAGAAGAAGCACATGTTCAACCCTAAATTGATAGGTCCTTACACTGTTCTTCAGCAAATCAATCCTGTGACCTATAAACTGCAATTGCCAAAATCATTGTGGATTCATCCAGTGTTCCACACTTCCTTCTTGAAATAGGCAGTCCAGAAGGTCCGCCCTCATCTAGCCCCAGTTCTAGTACAGGGGGAAGTAGAATACGAAGTCAAGAAGGTGTTGGATTCCAAACTGAGAGGGCGTAATCAATGGTACTTAATCTCATGGAAAGGTTATGGCCCTGAAAGTAACTCATGGGTTTCCGCATATGACATTCATGCTCCTGTACTTGTGAGGCGTTTTCATCGTCTCAATCCAGACAAACCAAGCCCTAGAGTGCGTCTGGGAGAGGGGAGTACTGTAAACATCAGGGCAGTGCACGCTCTACGGGCGACTAGAATGCAAAAACCCAGCACTCTCAAGATAACGTAATTCATGCATTGTGCTGATATGCTGTTGTTCAACCTTTTGCATTGCAGAGTTTAATCCTGAAGACTTATGTTCAAGGTGCATTTAAATACTGTTCATTTGTAATGTACTGCTGCAGGCTTTCAGAGTGTGTCAGGGTGTGGTCCCTTTCCAGAGCCTTCTAGAAGCTTTCCCTGCAGCATGCCTGGGTGTGGTTTGTGGGCTGGGCCAAGACTCTATATAAGGGAGCAGCCCAGCTCCACGTGCTCACTAGTCAGAGGTCCCGGTGCAGAGCAGCAGCAACTTCCTGAGCTCCTGTTCCGGAGGCCTACTTTTATCTTCCAGGCCCGCCCTTTCAATTTGTTCGGTGATTCTTGATCAGGGCGGTAAGACGGAGGTCGGGCTGGGCCCCCGATTCCATTCTCTGAGGATTTTGAGTTCTTGGGCCTAATTAGCAATATAAAACTATTTTGCTCTCGTGCGTGTGAATGTGCGCTTGATGTTTAATGGTATTTTACATGCTAGCCTTCGAATCGGCAAGACGCAAGATTCTTTTCTCGAGTACAAATCTTGATATTCATTGTGCGCTACCATTTTATGCGATTTGTAAGGTAGCATTCGAATCAGCAAGACGCGCGATTCATTTCTCGTGCTTAATTCATGTTATTCATTGTACGCTACCATTTCTTGGCATTCATATGGTGATATTCGAATCGGCAAGATTCGCAATTCATTTCTTGTGCTTAATTCATGATATTCAGTGTGCGCTACCATTTCTTGGCATTCACATGATGGCCTTCGAATCGGCAAGTTGCGTGATTCATTTTTTGTACTAAATTCATGATATCATTGTGCGCTACTATTTCTTGGCATTCACATGGTGGCCTTCGAATTGGCAAGAAGCGCGATTCATTTCTTGTACTAAATTCATGATATTCAGTGTGCGCTACCATTTCTTGGCATTCACATGGTGGCCTTTGAATCGGCAAGACACGCAATTCATTCCTTGTGCTTAGTTCATGATATTCGGTGTGCGCTACCATTTCTTGGCATTCAGATGGTGGCCTTCGAATCGGCAAGACGCGCGATTCATTTCTTGTGTTTAATTCATGATATTCATTGTGTGTTACCATTTCATGGCATTTCCGTGGTGGTATTCGAATCACCAAGACGCGTGAATCATTTCTTGTGCTTAAATCACGAAGTTTATTGTGCGCTACCACTTCATGGCATTTACTTGGTGGTCTTTGATTCGGCAAGACGCGCGATTCATATCTCGTGTCTAATTCATGTGACTCCTTGTGCACAATCATTTTATCGCAGTTACAAACCTTTGTGGAAATCTGTAATGTGCGCAATTCATGTTCCTGCATTTTAAGAAAACGAAAGTGGTTTAGAATTCTAGATGTTATATTGTATGTGCATAATAAGTCTCTCAAGTACAATTTATATGGTATAGAAATCATTCAGATTATTTCCTTGCCCTCATGTCAAAGTCTATGCTTGAATTTGAAAGCGTAATTCTAGAAAATTCTGATGTTTCTAATTCATGTTGAACATTTAATTGAGTGGTTCATTAGAAAGTTGTATTAATCTTTCTTGATTCCCTCACAGGTATTCAAACATTTTTGAGGCCTAGTTATTTAAGTCCATGCTTAAGTTATCCATGTTTCCAGTATGACAATGCTTAGAGTCATAGCCTAGTAATGATTAGTGATACAATCTTGATATTGTGTGTTCTAACCTTTTTGCTTGCTACAGGTCTCCTTCCCAGCTGTTCCCTACCTAATCCCCTTTTCCCCACTTGGACTCTCTTAGACTCTGTGACATTCTAATCAGAGTATTGGAGCAATTGGAGGCAAATTGCGTCCCTCGATCTGAGAGGATCATTTTTGGCAGTCCATGATAACAAACCACTCTATTCAGTAAAATAGTTGCCAGTTCACTGGAGGTGGGCAATTTCTTACAGGCAATGAAATATCCATATTTCGTGAGACTATCTACTACCACCAGGATTACTGAATGTTGTTGAACCACGGGTAGACCTGTAATAAAGTCTAAAGAAATGTGCTCCCAAGGACGACTCGGCGTTGGGAGTGGATGCAACAACCCTTTAGGTTTTAAATGACTTGTTTTAATACGAGCACAGACTTCGCAGTTGTTCACCATTGCTTTTAAATCTTTTGTCAGGGTAGGCCACCAAAAATAGCGTTGGATCAATTCAAGAGTTTTAGGAGCACCTGGATGACCTGCCGCAGGTATAACATGCAACCAATGAAATACTATCTTGCGAAGTTTGGTAGTGGCACGAACAAACGAGCGTCATGAAATGGTAATCCTTGCTTGATTGACCTTTTGGGATCTGCTTGGGCCCATGTCTGCCATTTCTCAACTGTGAAAGAATTGCGGATGTCTTCAAAGGAATCTTCAGTTTTTATGATACATAGGACATTGTCTGGAGCAATGATAGCTCTGGACGGTTGAACTGCAGACAACGTGGTAGACTCTTGGCAGGACAAGGCGTCAGCTTTGCGATTGTCTTTACCAAGTCGGAAAGTTACCACAAAATCAAATTTGACTAAAAACAGTATCCAGCATAATTGCCGAGGAGTCAAAAGTCTGGCGGAACTCATGAACTGGAGATTGCGATGATCAGTATATACTGTGACAGTGTATTTGGCACCCAACAAATGATGTCTCCATTCTTTAAAGGCGTCACAAATCGCCAGAAGCTCTTATTCAGCAATGACTTAGTTCTGTTCGGCTTTGTTCAACTTCCGAGACATGTAAGCCACAGGATGAAGTTGACCAGTGTCTTTGTTTCGTTGTGACAAGACTGCACCTATCGCCACATCTGAAGCATCAGCTTCCACTATGAAGGGACGATCCGCATCTGGGTGAGTCAGGACTGGGGCAGCGGAAAATGCTTCCTTCAAAGTTGAAAAGGCTTGGTCAGCTTCTGGGGACCATACAAGTTTTTCTTTCTTCTTAATAACTTAGTGATTGGGGCCACTGTCTGGGAGAAGTGGTTTATGAACCTCCGGTAAAAATTTGCAGACCCCAGGAATTATTGTACATCACGAACAGTCTTTGGGATAGGCCAATTAGATATGGCTTTTACTTTCTTTTCTGCCATCACCATTCCTTGAGGGGTAAGGATAACCCCTAACAACTCAACTATGGTAACATGAAACTCACACTTGGTTAGTTTGCAATATAAATGGGGCTTTCGAAGGGCTGCAAGAATTTTCTTGACATGTTGTACATGTTCATTTTCATTGTCAGAGTAGATCAAAATATCATTGATGTAGACTATGGCAAATATGTCGAGATACTCTCTAAGAATGTCACTCAAGAAAAATTGAAATGCTGCTGGAGCATTACACAGACCAAAAGGCATGACGGTGTATTCAAAGAGGCCATATCTTGTCTTGAATGCTGTTTTCCATTCGTCGCCCTCTCTCATTCTGACCAATTGATAAGCACCTCGTAGATCAAGCTTCGTGTAGATTTTTGCTTTCTTTACTTGTTCCAGCAAGACCGGAATTTGGGGCAAGGGATATTTGTTCTTGATGATGACTTTGTTCAAACACCTATAGTAGATACAAGTTCGAAGATCTCCATTCACCTTCGGAATAAAAAACAAAGGAGAGGCTGCAGGAGACTTAGAAGGGCGAATGAAACCGTTCTCCAAGAATTGATCTAGATACTTTCGTAAATGTTGATTTTCATGTTCTGACAGGGCGTATACATGACAGTTTGGGAGTATCGCACCTGGAACTAGATCGATTTGACAGTCATAAGATCTATGAGGAGGAAAGTTTTCTGCTTCTTTCTCATCTAATACATCTTGGAGGATGAATACTGCTTGGGCAATTTAACTTCTTTCTCCACGGCAGTGGCTATGTAAGAGTTGCAAACTTTTGGTACTTGAGATTTTTGGAAGCATTGTTCTTTACAAAGCGTTGATGGGAACATGACCGTTCGTTCTGCCCAATGAATCTCAGGATTGTGATGAGTTAACCAGGGTAAGCCAAGGATAATTCCATACTGGGGAGCATGGATCACGTCAAGGATGAGTTTCTCTTTATGTTTCTTTATTTGGTTCCTATCCTCACAGATCACTGACAAGGGAACAGTCTGAAGAGTTACCGGACCTCCAGTCAAGAGTTTTCCATCTACTGCCTGGATGATTTCTGGGGTCTTTTTCTCAATACATGGGATCCCCCATGCATGAACCAATTGGGCATCAACAAAGTTCCCAGTAGCCCCAGAGTCTACTAGGGCCTTCTTGAAATAGGTCGTTTTCTTTAATTGAACTTTTATGCCCAGCTTGAGATGTCTAGATTGTGAAGGGTCCACGGTGACACCCAAGAGCAACCCTTCTTTACATCTTGGGTGTTTTAGTTTTCCGATGCGACTTGTGCATTGGCTGCAACTTTCTGGACAGGACCTCGTTTGCTCTTTGCTTTGATTGGACATTCTTTGGCAAAATGACCCTTGCGCCCACAATAAAGATATTGCCCATTCTTTCTACATAGGTCCTTTTCGTCTTTGGTCAATGGTCTCCTGATTGTTCCAATTTCCATAGGTTCTGGCATCCTTTCTTTCTGAGTTCTTGAGTCTCTATTATCGTGAACATGCCAGGAATATTTTTCAGTCTTTTTGCGTGTTCCCCTGCGTTCTGTTAAACGATGATCCAGTCTCAAAACAAGGTTTATCAGGTCTTGACAGTCTGTAGGCTGCGGGTCTATTTGAGCTATAATATCTTTTAGCTCCTCTTCGAGTCTCTTGTAGAACAAAGCCGCTTCCTTTCTTCAGGCCAGGATGTCTCGGCTATCAGCCGGTTAAAGTTGGCTAAATATGATACTAAGGTAGTCATTACAACATTGGCGGTAAAAGCCGCTTACCGCCGTGCAGAAGACCGCCGACACACCGCCACGGCCGTGGAATTCCGCCACAGCTATTATGACACACAGTACGGAATCTGCCAATATTCAGACACCCACACAAGTCCGCAACACCAAAGGTCAGTGATAAACTGGCGAAAACAAAACCGACACTGTCACGCCAACAGAAATACGGCCACAGTATCACGACCCACGAATCCACGCGGCGGTCTTTCAATCGCAGTATTCCATTGGCGCTCAAAATACACACACATCTCCAAAACTCCACCACATTGGACAATTCGAAATACACACATCTGATACACATACACACACCACTCCTACACACCCATTAGAATATAAAACACACACCCACATCACCCACAAACCCCTACAACCACAATTACTGAGAGAAGGCCAGAGAGAGACACCACCATCAACAATACTAGCATCCACAAGCACACAACACCATCACCCACAGAACTTCCACGCACCTCACACAACATACCACTACATATCAGCACACTTATCACCCCACACACCACCCCACACATCACCCACACCACCCCATGGCACGGCAAAGACACCCCAGGTTCTCGGAGGAGGAGCTCAGGGTCATTGTGGAGGAAATCGTCCGGGTAGAGCCACAGCTATTCAGATCACAGGTGCAGCACACCTCCATTGCAAGGAAGATGAAGCTATGGCGCAGAATAGTGGACAGGGTCAACGCAGTGGGGCAACACCCAAGAAATCAGGATGACATCAGAAAGAGGTTGAACGACCTACGGGGGAAGGTGCGTTCCGTGGTCTCAAGACACCACCTTGCGGTTCAGCGGTCTGACGGCGGATCCCCACCTCCTCCCCCACAACTAACAACAGGGGAGGAGCAGGTCTTGGCGATTCTGCATCCTGAGGGCCTCGCAGGAGTAGCTGGAGGAATGGACTCTGGTAACTAAAATCTTAACTATTACATCCCCCACCCTACCTGCATGCCATCACATACCCCCACCCTCACCCCATCACTCCAACTCCTCACAAACGTCCCAACATCACAAACCACCCATCCCAACATCAAGCCCTGCATGCAACAACAAAGCATGACACACATCACTAAAGCATGTCCACTTCACATGCCCATACACCCCCCTAAAACATCATCACACAAGGTCCCACACAGGAATGCAAGCACTAGGGTACACGGTCACCCAACCATTGCACACCATGCCACACACAGATGTAATAAACATCCTTTTATACCCCTGCAGGACCCCTACCCAACGTCACCGGACAGAAGAGGCCCACAGTGATGACAGCACCTCTGTCCAACTGGATCTAGATGACCAGCCCGGCCCATCGGGGACCTCTGGACAGTCTGTTCCCCTGACACTGGCACAGGCCACCACAGAGCTTCCCCCCTCTGGAAACACCAGCACCGCACCCACCCAGCGGGCCCATACCTCCATCCCCAGGACACGTCAATCAGCAGTGTGTCCACCACTACAGGGAACCCAGGCTAACCCACCACCCCAACAACAACAGGGACCTGGGGGCAGTGGCAGTGGGCACACAGTCCAAGGGACGGAGGCCCAGGAACACAGGGGAACTGGGAGGGCTGCTGTGCGACAGGAGGAGGACAGGCCAAGGGAACCCACTCTCCACGAGGCCCTCTCCAACATCATGAGAGCCTACCACCACTCCCAGGAGACGATGGCAACGGTACTGGCCAAGTTTCAGGAGACCCAGCGCCTGCAGGAGGAACAGTATTTGGGCTTCAGGGAGGAACTTAGAGCCATCAATTCCACTCTGGGCACCAACGTAAGGGTGCTGAAGGAAGTACTCAACACCAGGAGGGACACTGTGGCACTACAAGGGGCCCCTGACACTAGACTGGACGATGAACTGCCTACCACCTCCCCCGGTGCTAGTGGACAGGAGGCAGTGCCACAGGACCACCACACCAGCACCCCACCCCCTGCGGAGGGAGAACCACCTCACAAACGGTCCTTGAGATCCAGGACAAAGACAGAGAACGATGCCAAGACCCCCGCCAAGAAATGAGACCACCCTGAATGTTATCCTTCTGTCCCACTTTGTCACAGTGTCCATCCTTAAACTGCCCCAGCTCCACTTCCTATGCCCATTTGGGCAATGCACCTGTGAGACTAATAGACTGGACTCTGTCATGGACATTCCTCCGCCATCACCCCTCACCATTTTGCTACCCCCTCCTATATTGAGCACTAAAATAAACACCCTTAAAGCACAAAACAATCTGGAGTCAGTCTGTGATTTCGGAATAGTGTATTAGCAATTACAGTGTCAAAAAGCTCTTTCATTTGTAATGTCAACATACCTATGTCACACAGCTGTAGTCCATGATGAATCAAAGCAGAAGTCACACTGTGGGACGCACATCTGTGAAATCATAAGGGAAAGTGACAACTCAGTGACCATACACTGGGTGAAAACGACAGACAGTAGAGAGGTAGTAGTGTTAAAGTACATGTAGTAGGCAAGTTTGTATTCTTACCTGTGTCTCACTGGAAATATTGCTGGATCACTGAGTCCCTGTTGTCCATGTCTTCTTCCTCTGCTTCCTCGTCTTCCCTGTCCACAGGCTCCACAGCTGCAACAACACCGCCATCTGGACCATCCTCCTGCAGAAAAGGCACTTGTCATCGCAAAGCTAAGTTGTGAAGCATACAGCATGCCACGATGATCTGGCACACCTTCTTTGGTGAGTAGAATAGGGATCCACCTGTCATATGGAGGCACCTGTACCTGGCCTTCAGGAGGCCGAAGATCCGCTCGATTATCCGCCATGTACGCCCATGTGCTTCATCGTAGCGTTCCTCTGCCCTTGTCCCGGGATTCATCACTGGGGTCAGTAGCCATGACAGGTTGGGGTAACCAGAGTCACCTGCAAAGGGCGAAGGACAACTGTTAGACACACACTAACCTGTAGGGATATGCCCAGACAACCATTCCCACTGTCTTGCTTCCAGGTGCTCACCTAATAGCCACACATGGTACCTCTGGAGTTGACCCATCACATGAGGGATGCTGCTATTCCGCAGGTTGTAGGCGTCATGCACTGAGCAAGGGAACTTGGCATTCACATGGGAGATGTACTGGTCAGCCAAACATACCATCTGTACATTCATGGAACGGTAACTCTTCCGGATTCTGTACACCTGTTCCCTCCTGCGGGGGGGACCAAAGCCACATGGGTCCCATCAATGGCACCTATGATGTTGGGGATATGTCCCAGGCCATAGAAATCAGCTTTCACTGTAGGCAAATCCTCCACCTGAGGGAAAACGATGTAGCTCCGCATGTGTTTCAGCAGGGCAGACAACACTCTGGACAACACGTTGGAAAACATAGGCTGGGACATCCCTGATGCTATGGCCACTGTTGTTTGGAATGACCCACTTGCAAGGAAATGGAGCACTGACAGCACCTGCACTTGAGGGAGGATTCCTGTGGGATGGCGGATAGCTGACTTCAGGTCTGGTTCCAGCTGGGTACACAGTTCCTGGATTGTGGCACGGTCAAGCCTGTAGGTGATGGTCACATGTCTTTCCTCCATTGTCGACAGGTCCACCAACGGTCGGTACACCGGAGGATGCCGCCATCTCCTCACATGTCCCAGCGGACGGTGCCTATGAAGGACAACAGCAAGCACAGAGTCAACCAACTCAGAGGTACGTACCCACAGCTTACACAGAACACAAATCATAATCCTAAAAGTGGCCTGTATGTGTGTTGAGTCTAGGCCTATATATGTGTGACGCAGTTAAAAATGAAGCCATGTGGGCCCCTGAAATGGTGGCTGCCTGACCTGTAAATTGGGACAAATTGATGTGAGGTAACTGCACTGGCGTTGTACACTGTTGCGGTAGGCGGTCGAAGACCACGGCGCAATGCTGCATTGGTTAACATTGGACCCTATGGGTCCGAGGAGCCAATGACGATGTACGCCGGCGGTGACGGTACGCACCGCCGCGGACGTGACCGCCATTTTCCATCTGTTCAATCACTCGATACCTGATCTTCAACAGGAGAGGACTGTAAGGAAATGCCTCCTTGGCATGGTTGCCCCCTGACTTTTTGCCTTTGCTGATGCTATGTTTACAATTGAAAGTGTGCTGAGGCCTGCTAACCAGGCCCCAGCACCAGTGTTCTTTCCCTAACCTGTACTTTTGTATCCACAATTGGCAGACCCTGGCATCCAGATAAGTCCCTTGTAACTGGTACTTCTAGTACCAAGGGCCCTGATGCCAAGGAAGGTCTCTAAGGGCTGCAGCATGTCTTATGCCACCCTGGAGACCTCTCACTCAGCACAGACACACTGCTTGCCAGCTTGTGTGTGCTAGTGAGGACAAAACGAGTAAGTCGACATGGCACTCCCCTCAGGGTGCCATGCCAGCCTCTCACTGCCTATGCAGTATAGGTAAGACACCCCTCTAGCAGGCCTTACAGCCCTAAGGCAGGGTGCACTATACCATAGGTGAGGGTACCAGTGCATGAGCATGGTACCCCTACAGTGTCTAAACAAAACCTTAGACATTGTAAGTGCAGGGTAGCCATAAGAGTATATGGTCTGGGAGTTTGTCAACCACGAACTCCACAGCACCATAATGGCTACACTGAAAACTGGGAAGTTTGGTATCAAACTTCTCAGCACAATAAATGCACACTGATGCCAGTGTACATTTTATTGTAAAATACACCCCAGAGGGCACCTTAGAGGTGCCCCCTGAAACTTAACCGACTATCTGTGTAGGCTGACTAGTTTTAGCAGCCTGCCACAAACCGAGACATGTTGCTGGCCCCATGGGGAGAGTGCCTTTGTCACTCTGAGGCCAGTAACAAAGCCTGCACTGGGTGGAGATGCTAACACCTCCCCCAGGCAGGAATTGTCACACCTGGCGGTGAGCCTCAAAGGCTCACCTCCTTTGTGCCAACCCAGCAGGACACTCCAGCTAGTGGAGTTGCCCGCCCCCTCCGGCCAGGCCCCACTTTTGGCGGCAAGGCCGGAGAAGATAATGAGAAAAACAAGGAGGAGTCACTGGCCAGTCAGGACAGCCCCTAAGGTGTCCTGAGCTGAAGTGACTCTAACTTTTAGAAATCCTCCATCTTGCAGATGGAGGATTCCCCCAATAGGGTTAGGATTGTGACCCCCTCCCCTTGGGAGGAGGCACAAAGAGGGTGTACCCACCCTCAGGGCTAGTAGCCATTGGCTACTAACCCCCCAGACCTAAACACGCCCTTAAATTTAGTATTTAAGGGCTACCCTGAACCCTAGAAAATTAGATTCCTGCAACTACAAGAAGAAGGACTGCCTAGCTGAAAACCCCTGCAGAGGAAGACCAGAAGACGACAACTGCCTTGGCTCCAGAAACTCACCGGCCTGTCTCCTGCCTTCCAAAGATCCTGCTCCAGCGACGCCTTCCAAAGGGACCAGCGACCTCGACATCCTCTGAGGACTGCCCCTGCTTCGAAAAGACAAGAAACTCCCGAGGACAGCGGACCTGCTCCAAGAAAAGCGGCAACTTTGTTTCCAGCAGCTTTAAAGAACCCTGCAAGCTCCCCGCAAGAAGCGTGAGACTTGCAACACTGCACCCGGCGACCCCGACTCGGCTGGTGGCGATCCAACACCTCAGGAGGGACCCCAGGACTACTCTAAGACTGTGAGTACAAAAACCTGTCCCCCCTGAGCCCCCACAGCGCCGCCTGCAGAGGGAATCCCGAGGCTTCCCCTGACCGCGACTCTTTGAATCCTAAGTCCCGACACCTGGGAGAGACCCTGCACCCGCAGCCCCCAGGACCTGAAGGACCGGACTTTCACTGGAGGAGTGACCCCCAGGAGTCCCTCTCCCTTGACCAAGTGGAGGTTTCCCCGAGGAACCCCCCCCTTGCCTGCCTGCAGCGCTGAAGAGATCCCTAGATCTCCCATTGACTTCCATTACAAACCCGACGCTTGTTTCTACACTGCACCCGGCCGCCCCCGCGCTGCTGAGGGTGAAATTTCTGTGTGGGCTTGTGTCCCCCCCGGTGCCCTACAAAACCCCCCTGGTCTGCCCTCCAAAGACGCGGGTACTTACCTGCAAGCAGACCGGAACCGGGGCACCCCCTTCTCTCCATTCTAGCCTATGTGTTTTGGGCACCACTTTGAACTCTGCACCTGACCGGCCCTGAGCTGCTGGTGTGGTGACTTTGGGGTTGCTCTGAACCCCCAACGGTGGGCTACCTTGGACCAAGAACTAAGCCCTGTAAGTGTCTTACTTACCTGGTTAACCTAACAAATACTTACCTCCCCTAGGAACTGTGAAAATTGCACTGTGTCCACTTTTAAAACAGCTATTTGTGAATAACTTGAAAAGTATACATGCAATTTTGATGATTTGAAGTTCCTAAAGTACTTACCTGCAATACCTTTCGAATGAGATATTACATGTAGAATTTGAACCTGTGGTTCTTAAAATAAACTAAGAAAAGATATTTTTCTATACAAAAACCTATTGGCTGGATTTGTCTCTGAGTGTGTGTACCTCATTTATTGTCTATGTGTATGTACAACAAATGCTTAACACTACTCCTTGGATAAGCCTACTGCTCGACCACACTACCACAAAATAGAGCATTAGTATTATCTATTTTTACCACTATTTTACCTCTAAGGGGAACCCTTGGACTCTGTGCATGCTATTCCTTACTTTGAAATAGCACATACAGAGCCAACTTCCTACAAGGACCTACACTGAAAGTGCTGCTGTGACCTCGGTCTGGAAGAGACAATGGCTCGTGCATCTGGGGAAAGGGCCCCTGCCTTCACAACGGAGGAGTTGGAGAAACTCGTGGACGGGGTCCTCCCCCAGTGCTCGCTACTCTACGGTCCTCCAGACAAACAGGTAAGTACACTGGGAGCATGCTGTATGGGCTATGCCAGTGTGGAGTGGGGTGGATGTAAGAGGGGGGAAGATTGCGGCGTGCATGCAACGACGGTGAGTGCATGTGCCACATGGCAAGGGTAGGGATGGGGGCCAATGACTGTGACGGTGCAGTTCATAATAAGTTCCTCTTCCCCCTGTACAATTCATGTAGGTCAGCGCCCACCAGAAAAAATATATTTGGCGTGCCATCACCAAGGACGTCCGGACCCTGGGGGTATACCACAGACGGAGCACCCACTGCCGGAAAAGATGGGAGGACATTCGCCGCTGGAGCAAGAAGACGGCGGAGGCTCAGCTGTGGATGGCCTCCCAATGTGGGAGGGGTGCCCGTCGCACCATGACCCCCCTGATTTTCAGGATCCTGGCGGTGACGTACCCGGAGTTGGATGGGCGCTTGAGGGCATCACAGCAGCCACAAGGGGGTGAGTACACTCTCATCCTGCTGATTTTGCCCACAGTGGAGGGGTCTGAGTGGGGAGGTGGGCTGTGGGTTTCCCTAGGCCAGGGCGAGTTCCCTAGGCAAGGTCCCTCCGTAAGGCAGGCCATGTGGCACCCCACCCCACCTCTGTAGAGTGCCAAGTACAACTAGTCATGCCCCTGTGTCATCCATGTGTGCAGATGTCGTCTATAGCCTAGTAGGCCATTTCCCAGGAATTGAACAGTGGAGCCCAAGAGCGCGGCGTAGTGCAGGGGGCTTGTGTGTCTGTTGTGTCCGCCAACGGTAGCAGTAATGCATGCACTCAACATGTCTTTCTTCTGTCATCCCCCCTCCTTTTTGTGGTCTCCCTGTTCTTGTGTGGATTAGCATCATCAGGCGGAGGAGAAGTGGCACCGGAGCACGAGGGGGCTGCATCCCACATGGCCATGGAGGGCCACACTACGGACTCGGACTTCACCAGTGAGACGGAGAGCGAGGGGAGCTCCATGGCAGGGACAGGAGCTGAGACCAGCGACACAGACTCGTCCTCTGATGGGAGCTCCCTTGTGGCGGCAGCAACATCTGTGCCCCCCCATCTACAGGTACAGTCGCCACCTCCCTACCAGCACCACCCTCCCAGCAGCCCCTCAGCCTTTGCCCCGTGCCCGATCACCCGGGAGGGTGGGCATCACCTTCGCCCCAGGCACCTCAGCCCCTGCCCCAGTCTCCCCTGCTGCCCTCAGTGAGGAGGCCATTGACCTCCCCAGGTCCCTCACTGTTTTGCAGTCTACCATTTTGAATGCCATCCAGGGTGTCGTAAGGCAGTTGCAACAAACCAATGAATTCCTGGAGGGCATTCATTATGGTCAGGCGGCCCTTCAGCGAGCTTTTCAGACTCTGGCCTCAGCACTGATGGCAGCCATTGTCCCAGTGTCTAGCCTCCCCCTCCAACTTCCTCCACCCAGACCCAATCCCCTGTACCCCAGCCTACCACAAGCACACCTACAGACCAGCATGCACAGACGTCAACACACAAGGGAAGCTCAGGCAAACATAAGCACCACACATCCCACAGGAACTCACGCAAGCATCACACACATGCAGACATAGCAACATCCACTGCCTCCACTGTGTCCCCCTCCTCCTTGTCTCCCTCCTCCCTCCCAGTCTCGTCTCCACTCACACCTGCATGCACTACATCTACAGCCACTACTGCCATCATCAGCACACACACCACCACACCCGCTCACATGCAGTCACCACCCCCACTACCATTCACACGTCCCCTGTGTCCTCTCCCAGTGTGTCTGTGACACCACCTCCCAAGATACACAAACGCAGGCACACACCCACCCAACAGCCATCCACCTCATGACAGCCTCCAGCGCATGCACCTTCACCTAAAGTCAGCAAACGAACACCTCCTACAACCACAACCTCTTCCTCCACTCCCAAACCCCCTCCAGCTACCCGTCCCAGTGTCTCCCAAAAACTTTTCCTGTCCAACCTTGACCTCTTTCCCACACCTCCCCCACCCCGTCCGTCTCCTAGGTCCCGAACTAGCACCTCAGCCACAACATCTCTGGGACCAGTGGTGCCTGTAGTCTCCGGAATCTGGAGTGCACCGGCCACCAGGGCAGCCAGTGTGGCATGGAGCCACAGCACGGACAGTCCCCCACCTGTCAAGCATCAAAAGTTGGCTAGTGCCCGGCGGGAGAGGGGGAAGACTCCAGCCACCAAAGCCGCTCCATGGGGTCCCAGTGGGAGTCAGCTGAGACACCTTCCAAGGTGGGGAAGGGCCACAAGAAACCAGGAAAGTCTGTGAAGAGCAGCACGGCGGAGGAGACCGCCATCATCCCCGCTGGCCAGGAGGCCACAGCCATCATCCCCGCTGCCCAGGAGGCCACAGCCGTCATCCCCGCTGCCCAGGAGGCCACAGCTGTCATCCCCGCTGCCCAGGAGGCCACCGCCATCATCCCCGCTGGGCTAGAGAGGACCGCCAGCACAAGCCCCGCTGGGACAGAGAGGACCGCCAGCACAAGCCCCACTGGGACAGAGAGGACCGCCAGCGCAAGCCCCGCTGGGACAGAGAGGACCGCCAGCACAAGCCCTGCTGGGACACAGAGGACCGCCAGCGCAAGCCCCGCTGGGACAGAGAGGATCGCCAGCAGCTGAGTCACTGCAAAGGAGCCCGCCACTCCAAGCACCGCTGAACAGGGCACCACCGCTCCAAGCACCGCTGAACAGGGCACCGTCGCCTCAAGTACCGCTGAACAGGGCACCGCCGCTCCAAGCACCGCTGAACAAGGCACTGCCGCCTCAAGCACTGCTGAACAGGGCACCGCCGCTCCAAGCACCGCTGAACAGGGCACCACCGCTCCAAGCACCGCTGAACAAGGCACTGCCGCCTCAAGCACTGCTGAACAGGCCACCGCCGCTCCAAGCACCGCTGAACAGGGCACCGCCGTTCCCAGCACCGCTGAACAGGGCACCGCCGCCTCAAGCACCGCCGCCTCAAGTACCGCTGAACAGGGCACCGCCGCTCCAAGCACCGCTGAACAGGGCACCGCCGTTCCCAGCACCGCTGAACAGGGCACCGCCGCCTCAAGCACCGCCGCCTCAAGTACCGCTGAACAGGGCACCGCCGCTCCAATCACCGCTGAACAGGGCACCGCCACTCCAAGCACTGCTGAACAGGGCACGGCCGCCCCAAGCACCGCTGAACAGGGCATCGCCACCTCAAGCACCGCTGAACAGGGCACCGCCGCTCCAAGCACCGCTGAACAGGGCAGGCCGCTCCAAGCACCGCTGAACAGGGCACGGCCGCTCCAAGCACCGCTGAACAGGGCACCGCCGCCTCAAGCACCGCTGGCCCATGAGAGCCAAGGGCACTGACGCTACTGAGTCCGTCACAAGCAGGATGAAGCACTCTGGGCACAATGCCCCCTCCAGAACCAGTGGAGAGATACATCCACTACCTCTGTCCTTAGCAGGATGAAGCACTCTTGGCACAATGCCCCCTCCGGAACCAGTGGAGAGATACATCCACTACCTCTGTCCTTAGCAGGACGAAGCACTCTGGGCACAATGCCCCCTCTTGAACCATTGGAGAGATACATCCACTACCTCTGTCCTTAGCAGGACGAAGCACTCTGGGCACAATGCCCCCTCCAGAACCAGTGGAGGGATACATCCACTACCTCTGTCCTTAGCAGGATGAAGCACTCTGGGCATAATGCCACCTCCAGAACTAGTGGAGACTGTTATCCACTTGAGAGACTGTGGCTTTGCACTCCCCAGGATAAAGCAGTGGGCAACCCACCCACTTGTGAGACTTGAGAGACTGTGGCTTTGCACTCCCCAGGATTGAACAGTGGGCAACCCACCCAATGTAGAGACTTGAGAGACTGTGGCTTTGCACTCCCCAGGATTGAACAGTGGGCAACCCACCCACTTGTGAGACTTGAGAGACTGTGGCTTTGCACTCCCCAGGATGGAACAGTGGGCAACCCACCCACTTTAGAGACTTGAGAGACTGTGGCTTTGCACTCCCCAGGATTGAACAGTGGGCAACCCACCCACTGTAGAGACTTGAGAGACTGTGGCTTTGCACTCCCCAGGGTTGAACAGTGGGCAACCCACCCACTGTAGAGACTTGAGAGACTGTGGCTTTGCACTCCCCAGGATGGAACAGTGGTCAACCCACCCACTGTAGAGACTTGAGAGACTGTGGCTTTGCACTCCCCAGGATTGAATAGTGGGCATGTGGCCCCCTCATGGATTTGGCGTTGTGCACTCAGCCCGCTGAGGTGCCCCCCCTTTCCCTTCCCACTGAGGTGCCTGTTTTATTTCTATCTGATGCCCCTGCAGTGTTCTCTCCGTCATGTTCGGGTACCTTGTGTGGGCCTCGCCCATACTGTGTGGGCCCAGTGTTCCACGGACTTAATTGGAGCACTACCTGGACTACTATGCTTGGTGTATATTTTGTTTATGGTGTATATATATATTTTTGCGTACTTGATTTGAATATATTACAATGGTTACACAAATTTTCTTTTGTCTTTGCATTCTTCCAGGAGGGTTGGGGGTGTAACTATCATGTATTAATATGTATTAGTGTGTGTGTTGTAGTGGGTGAGGGTGGGGGTGTTGCGTGTGTGTGTCCCTGTTTTTTCCCTCCCCTGTGTCGTAGGTGCAGTACTCACCGTGGTCTTCGCTCTGTCGTTCATTCTGCTGGTAGAGGAGCAGGAAGACTATCACAGGGAGAATTTGGAGTTCCGGCTCCATGGTGTCCTGATTCCTCATGGGGTGTGTAGAGGTGAGCGTTTTCCCTTCGAAATCCTGTTTCCGCTGTGTTTTTATCTGCGGTGAATCCACCCCGGAAAAGGTGGCGGATGGGTAGGTTGTGATACTGTGGGCGTTACTTTGTCTTCCGCCTGTCTGTTTGCGGTGACCGCCAAGTTGTTTGTTTGTACCGCCGTGGCGGTCGGAGTGTTAAAGTGGCTGTCTTTGTTGGCGGTTTCCGCCACGGTCGTAATTGCAAATTTTTTACCGCCGGCCTGTTGGCAGTCTTACCGCCACTTTAACACCGACCGCCAGGGTTGTAATGACCACCTTAATCTTGATTGCCTTGTCGTAAGTCTAATAATTGACGATCTGCTGACAATGTTACAGTTCTACGATCAAATACTCGCTCAAACTCACAAAGTTTCTCCAGTTGTAAAGCAGGGGATTGTCTTTACGCACAAGAGGTATAGCCCATGTAGCTGCATCTCCAGTCAGATATGATAACAAGAAAGCTACTTTGGACTGGGCATCAGGGAAAGTATGTGGTCGGCAGGTGAAATGTAATTCCACTTGAACCAGGAAAGATTGCGCTTTCAAGGGATCGCCTGAGAAACATTCTGGAGGAGCTAAAGGAATGGCCGAAGGAACATTGAGGGAAATGTTTGTGGGATTACCTCCAGAGGTCTGAGAGGAAGGACCTGGCAAAGACACACCTGTAGGATTTTGTTCCTTCTTCTCTACCTTATCCTGTAACTGACTCACTCTCTCAGCTAGACTAGCTGCTAAATCTTTTGATGACACCACTTCTGCCTGAAGCTGCGTGATAGCCTTGACTAGCTCGTCCAGAGTGGCCATGCTGAGAACATACACAAACCAGGAGGATTATTAATTTGTGGGCTCACTATTCTGTCAGAGTCACCAGATCTTCTGGGTCTGTGCACATTCCCAACACGTCCACCACAAGACAGCTCCAATACTCTGATTAGAATGTCACAGAGTCTAAGAGAGTCCAAGTGGGGAAAAGGGGATTAGGTAGGGAACAGCTGGGAAGGAGACCTGTAGGAAGCAAAAAGTTTTAAAAATACAATATCAAGATTGTATCATAGTAATCATTACTAAGCAATGACTCTAGCATTGTCATACTGGAAACATGGATAACTTAAGCATGGACTTAAATAACTAGGCCTCAAAAATGTTTGAATACCAGTGAGGGAATCAAGAAAGATTAATACAACTTTCTAATGAACCACTCAATGAAATGTTCTACATGAATCAGAAACATCAGAATTTTCTAGAATTACGCTTTCAAATTCAAGCATAGACTTTGACATGAGGACAAGGAAATAATCTGAATGATTTCTATAACACCATATGAATTGTACTTGAGAGACTTATTATGCACATACAATATAACATCTATAATTCTAAAACACTTTCGTTTTCTTAAAATGCAGAAACATGAATTGCGCACATTACAGATTTCCACAAAGGTTTGTAACTGCCATGAAATGATTGTGCACAAGGAGTAACATGAATTAGACACGAGAAATGAATCATGCGTCTAGCCGATTCAAAGACCACCAAGTAAATGCCATGAAGTGGTAGCGCACAATGAACTTCGTGATTTAAGCACAAGAAATGAATCACACGTCTTGGTGATTCGGATACCACCAAGTGGATGCCATGAAATGGTAGCGCACAATGAATAACATGAGTTTTAACACAAGAAATTCTGCCGATTCGAAGGCCACCATGTGAATGCCAAGGAATGGTAGCGCACACTGAGTATCATGAATTTAGTACAAAAAATGAATTGTGCGTCTTGCCGATTCGAGGGCCACCATGTGAATGCCAAGAAATGGTAGCGCACACTGAATATCATGAATTAAGCACAAGAAATGAATTGCGAGTCTTGCCGATTCGAATACCACCATATGAATGCCAAGAAATGGTAGCGTACAATGAATAACATGAATTAAGCACATTAAATGAATCGCACGTCTTGCCGATTCGAATGCTACCTTGTAAATGCCATAAAATGGTAGCGCACAATGAATATCAAGATTTGTACTCGAGAAAAGAATTGCGCGCCTTGCCGAAGCGAATGCCAGCATGTAAAATACCATTAAACATCAAGTGCACATTCACACGCACGAGAGCAAAATAGTTTTATCATGCTAATTAGGCCCAAGAACTCAAAATTCTCCGAGAACAGAATCGGGGGCCCAGCCCGAGCTCCGTCTTACCGCCCTGATCAAGAATCACCAAACAAAGTGAAAGGGCGAGGCCTGGAAGATCAAAGTAGGCATCCAGAACAGGAGCTCAGGAAATTGCTACTGCTCTGCACCGGGACCTCTGAATAGTGAGCACGTGGAGCTGGGCTGGCTCACTTATATAGAGTCTTGGCCCAGCCCACAAACCACACCCAGGCATGCTGCAGAGAAAGCTTCTAAAAGGCCCTGGAAAGGGACCACACCCTGACACACTCTGAAAGCCTGCAGCAGTACATTGCAAATGAACAGTATTTATATGCACCTTGAACATAAGTCTTCAGGATTAAACTCTGCAATGTAAAAGGTTAAACAACAGCATATCAGCACAATGCATGAATTACGTTATCTGGAGAGTGCTGGGTTTTTGCATTCTAGTCGCCCGTAGAGCACGCACTGCCCTGATGTTGACAGCTGTCTCCTTTAGCCGGATGCAGAGGGAGTCCCTGGCTGCTAGATCCATATAGTAGCAGGGGATGGGTAAGGCAGAGCAGAGACAGGCGAAGCTCACATTTGATGGAGGTAGGAAGAAGGGTGGAATATCTTGTTCCCAGTCGGAGGAGATGTCTGCGGAGGAGGGGGCCCAGGACGACTCAGTAAAGGCTATGTTTTTGGACCTCAAGAACAGCCTCGCTGGCATTGACGCTAAGCTTGACCACCTGACGGAGCAAATGGACCAGATCAAAGCTAGGGTGGATGATCATGATTCCAGGTTTGACCATCTGGAGGAGCGCACGTCGGAGTTGGAGGACCAGCGTCGTGGTGATGGGGAACAATTGCTGCGTATGGAGGGCGTACTGGAAGTGATTCGTAATAAAAACGAGGATTTGGAGGCACGGTCGCGCCACAATAACATTCGCATAGTCGGCCTTCCGGAGTCCACGGCTATGGGAAGGAAGGAGGATTTTGTGGAATCCATCCTATCTGACCTCTTTCCTGGTGAACTCTCCCGGCTGCTGGTGGTAGAGAGAGCTCATAGATCGTTGAGTCCTCGGCCTCCGCCTGGTATGCCGCCACCGCCTATTATTGTTCGATTGTTGAATTCCCGTGACAGGGATACTGTTCTCAGGCTTGCGAGGGAGCGGCGGCCGGTAATTTACAAGAACACTGAACTGAGTATATATTTCCTGATTATACCCCAGGAGTACAGGCTGCTCGTAGAGCTTTTTTGCAGATTAAACGCACTCTGAGCCAGACAGATGCTAGATACTCTCTTATTTACCCTGCAAAGCTGAGAGAGTGCAACATGGGGGCAAACTGTATTTTTTCATGGACCTGAAATTGGCACCTAAGTTTTCCAGAACAGTGCCTAAAAAGACAGCATCGGGAGATCCGTAGGCCTCTGGAGCTGAGAGAGATGCACTGAGTGATAATGACTAAAATGGTGGGGTGGTGATAGTTGGGGTTAGCTCTCTGGTGGCTGTATGGGGGTGACCTGTTACTGTGTTAATTATTCTTATCGGCTGCTCTGATGTACAATTTGTGAAAGAGCCCCTTGCCCCCTCCCCCTCTGCCCCGTATGGGAAGGTGGGATGGATGGCCTGGCTTGAGCCCCTTGGATGAGTCCTTTTGTTATGTCACCTGCAGTGTTTGGGGTTACAGTTTTGGACGGGGGTGGGATCTTTGCTTTGACCCGATTGGGGGGTCTGCGTGTATGGGGGGGGGATGCTCTGGTTCTGGTTTACTTCTCTTTTTCTTTTTTCTCTCACTTTACTCTTTTGCATATATGCGGTAGGCTATCATAATGAGATGCTGTGGATGTGCCGTATGTTTGATTGGAGGATGCGATGGTGCTTGGAGACGTGACACCGGTGCGCTGTCTTACTTGAAATGTGTGTGGTCTGAATGATGGGCGTAAGGTGTGGCTACTGTCTGCTTATGTGAAGTGACAGGAGATTGATATATGCATGTTGCAGGAGACTCATTTAGTGGCGGCGACTCAGAATTGGTTGAAGGCTGGCTGGATTGGAGAGTACCACAGAGCGGTGTTCTCGCGCTATGCAAGAGGGGTGGCAATCCTGTTGCGGAAGGGACTGCAGTGGCGCACTCAGAGAGTAATAGTGGACCCCAATGGCCGATGTGTTATGTTGAGTGGCACGTTTTTAGACAGAGCATGCAGGCTTGTTTCAATTTATGGTCCTAATACCAATGACCCCGAATTTTTCCGGGAAGTGTGGCGGCTGGTTGAGTCGCTGGGGAGCGGTACCTTGATCTGGGGAGGGGATTTTAATGTGATTCTGGACCCTGGGGCGGACCGCGAAAGCCTGGCCAGGGTGCAGCACGTCACAGCTGCTAAGGCCCTGTCGTCTGTAATGGCTGAGGGTGCTCTGCTAGATATATGGAGGGCGAAGCATGGGGCTGCCAGAGAGGGCACCTGTGTTAATTATGCTCACAATAGCTGGTTCCGCATTGATCGTTGGTTGGGCACGAGGGACGTGGAGCTCTGGACGCAGTCGGTGGAGCACATGACGCGCACCCTGTCGGATCACTCGCCGGTCAAGCTAGTGCTGGCAGTGCCGGGAGGGCCTGGGCGTGCGTTATGTGGCGTTTACCGCATGGGGCACTATGGGATCAGGCGTTCCGGGAGGAAGTTCGTTAGGCCATTATTCATTATTTTGCTGAGAATTGCGGGTCGGTGAGTTCTGCTGGCACCCTATGGGAGGTATTTAAGGTGGTAATTCGTGAGGTATGCCTCTCTAAACAGCATGGCATGTTGAAGACGCTGCAGTGGGATTTGGCTGACCTGGAGGCGCAAATAGTAGAACTGGAAAAGTGCCTGGTTGTTGACTGGTCTGGAGACATGGTAGCAGCTTTGAGAAGCACTGTATCACAGTAGGAAGAGATCTCGCTGCGCGAGATCTGCTTTTCTTGGGGAAACATGCCAAGGCAAGGAGATATGGGGAGGGAGAGAGGGCGGGCGTACATTGGCGAGTATGCTGCGTAAGCCATGGGCCAGTAACTACATTGTCGAGCTGAACAGCAAGTCGGGTGAGCGGGTGGTGAGAAACAAATGGAGTCATGCAGGTCTTTACTGATTTTTTTGCCGAATTGTATGCGGAGCCTCCTGGTCTGGACGTTGAAGCGGCACAGGACTACTTCTCCAAGATTAGCTTGCTCTGGTTTGATGATTCGCACAGGTCCTACCTTGATGTCCCCTTCTCAGTGGAGGATGTCAAACTGGTGATTCGTAGTCTGCCAGGGGATAAGACTCCTGGCCTGGATGGTCTAACTCCGTCCTTCTATAAGGAATATGCAGATATCCTAGCGCCTCACCTTATGGAGGTTTATGCGGAGTCTATGGAGACTGGGGTTCGCCCCGCTTCTTTGAGTGAGTCCTTGAGTGTCACGGTTCTAAAGCCTGGCAAGGATCCGTGCAGCTGTGACTCATATCGACAGCTCTCCATGATTAATATAGATAACAAAATCTTAGCTAAGATGATAGCGGCGCGATTGCAGCCTATGCTACCGAAGCTGGTGTTACAGGACCAGTCTGGTTTTGTACCGGGCCAGTCTACATCATATAATTTACGTGCATACTTCGCTGTTGCGAGTACGATTGAAGCTGAGGATAAAGCAGCAGCGGTGTTGATAGATGCTACTAAGGCTTTTGATTCTCTGGCATGGAAGTATATGTTCGCGCTGCTAGCCAGAGTAGGAATGAGTGCGAGGTTTGTGCAATTGATTCGCCTACTGTATTCAGAGCCTATTGCTAGGCTGCGAGTATATGGGATCATTTCTGACTCCTTTCTTGTGGCTCGGGGGCCTCAACAGGGTTGCCCTTTATCTCCGCTGCGTTTTGCAATTGCAATGGAGCCACTGGCGGCGTGTCTGAGACAGCACCATAACCACAGCGCTGGCGTTTCTCCAACGCCCTATATTAATATCAATGTACGCGGATGATATTGCCCTGTATGTTCTCGAGCCGTGGAATCATCTTGATGTCCTGCTGGGTGAGAAAGTGCAAATTGTCGCTTTCCCTGGAATTACGATTAAATGGTCTAAGTCGGTGATGATGACCACGCTTTTCCTCCAGGTATCCTATTGGATGGGCTGATGGCCCGGTGCGTTATTTGGGAATCTGGCTGAATGGAGAGGTAGAGACACTCTGGTCGGCAAATTATGGTAAGGCAATAGTGTGGCTGGAAGACAGGGTGGAGACATGGCGTTCGCTATTTTTGTGAGATGGGCTGTCTCTGTTGTTTGTTAAACTCAATAAAATTGGTTTTTTTTAAAAACACACTGAAAACAGTCCAAAAGTGGGAGTAAACCTGCTAGAAAGAGGCTACTTTCCTACACCCCCGTCCACCCCCGAAACGAAGGACAATAAGGCTAACCTTGGTCAGTTGAGACTTTATTGTCTGAGTGGTGACAAGTGGAGAGTAGACCTGCAATAAAGTGGTTTCTCCATTTATCATCAACTATATTGTCCCTTCCCTGTGGGGAGGTGAACCATCCTGTTTGGAGATTTGTAGCTAGAGAACAGTGCAAGTGTGAACTCTGAGATTCCCTATTTTTAAGATTATGACAGAGTTTTAAAGTGGGGCAGGATGACTGTCCCTGGGATCCTATGTCAGGACAGGGTTGCTGTCCTAAGGATTATAATGCTAGACAGGGATGCTGTCTTAGCAAGGCTAGAGCAGGGCAACAGTTTGTCCCCGTGGCTCAAAGAGAGGACATGGTTGCTGTCCCTCTTGGGTACAGTAGGACAGGTTTGCTGTCCCAAGGGCTCCACATAAGGAAAGGGCTGCTGTCCTTCAATTTTAGAGGTAGTGCAGGGGTGCTGCACTAAAGTTTCTCTGGGTGGGCTGGAGAGTTGCTCCAAAATTACTAAGACAGGGCAGGGCTGCTTTTCTGTGTTAGTTTTCCCACAGAGAGTTACTTTTACCTCTGTGAGTCCTGCAGTGGTAGCTGTTGACTCTTTGGGTACAGATTCCACTCTAGAACAGGTGTCTCCCACCACAAGAATGGTATCTTTTGTGGCAGGGTGGGTAGGAGATTCTTTGATACCCCATTTACCTGCGGTGCGAGGAGGATCCTGAAGCTTCAGTGCTCCTTCTCTTCTTTGCTTTTTAATCTCACCTGAGATTAAAGGAAGCAATTCCTTGGGTATGCCCAGCTTGGAAGCATGGTTCATAAACTCTAACTCAGCCCAATCTGAGGCCTCTAGGTCATTTCCCAAGAGACAGTCTACAGGTAAGCTAGGTGACACCACCACCTGCTTAGGGCCAGCAACTCCACCCCAACTAAGTTGCACTACAGCAAAGGGGAGAGACTGAGTGGAGTTGTTGACATCAGTAACTTGGTGCTTCAGTCCAAGGAGGTGTTGTACAGGGGACACCAGGTTTTCATTCACTAAAGTGATACTGGCACCTGTGTCTCTGTAGGCCTAGGCATCACACCATTTATATGAATTGACTGCTTGTACTTACCCATGTTAAGGGGACAAGCAGCCAAGGTGGCAAGGCCAATGCCACCAGGTGAGACAGCAACTGTCTTGGGGTTTCTACACCTACCCCAGTTTCTATGATGGACCCAAAGGGGAAGCCAACCACAACTTTGCTATGACTATTGCCAGTAGTCCAGCCACTATTACTACTATTTCTTCCTTCCTTCTGTCTCCTCCTGTTTCTTTCCTTCTCTGGCAGAGCAGGGGAACAGTGTCCCCCTCCCTTGTGGGCAGCAGCGCCATCGAGGAGCACAGCCTTGGCCCATCTTTAATGAGGGGGAGGTGGCAGCACTGTTTTTTTTTATGTTCAGCACCACCTCCCCTCCATGCTGGCAGCAGTCGGCAGGCCTTGGTGCAGTTACCCCCTTCGAGAGTGTTGGCTGTGTTGGGCTATGGTGCGCCAATGTGTCAGGGCCCGCCACCCAGGTCCAGCACACCACCCAGAAGCTGACGCACCGCTGGGCGAATATAATCGATTGTGAGCAGGACCTGCTCGAACTGCTAGTCGTTCCAGGGCCTGATGAGTATTATATTTTTATTGTGTTTGTGTTCTACAATGCTAACTTTTTTCTGAATAACATGTGGCTTACACTCAGAGGTAAGTTATGTATAGTTTACATTAGGAGTATTATTTATTATATGATCCAGTTAGAGCTAGGCAGGTGCTCAGCACTACATCATCGTACTTGTAACCACTCGCTTCGGCTGATTATTTAAAAAGCCATTGCAATGCAGACTCCTCTGTCCTCCTGTCTCTATAGTGAATTAGTGATATCAGTGAGTTAGCATTCTGTGTGACTTCATGCAACTCATACAGTCCTAAGCAATTGTACAGTGATTTGAGTATGCATTGCAAAAAAGAGAGACTGAGTTGGTCCATCAAGGGGGACGATAAATGAGAACGGAATGAAAGATCATTCATTGCAATTTATTAGTTCCAAATATAGTTTTTGTTAAGGAAATTTGGAATAGGGATTTTAGGAGCATAGTTAATCATATTAGTACCATAGGCGATCTGATTTAAGTACAATATTATTGTATTTACCTGTTATATAATAATTTTGTGGGGGTTAATGGTACGACTAATTACGTTTTTTTATCCTCTTTATTACTTACATCAGCACCCAAAGGCAAGAAGAGGGTCACTACACAGGTGCATCCTGCAGGTTCTGGGGAGGTGCCAACCACCAGAGCCGATGCTCATGGCTCTGCTCAACCCAGTAAGTCTACTACTTTTATTTTGCCTTTTTAACTTTTTTATACTGCCTCCCTTTTTTTTACAACTTCCTTATCCAAGTGTTAATTCCTGTTGTCCATGCATTATCTCTTTTTCTGTCTTTCATTGACCATTTTATATTCCATCCCTTCAATGCGCTTCAATGATTCTAAGTCATCATCAATGATAGGCTATAGCTCTGCCCCTCCATTACTCAAAGCTTTTGGTTGGCTTTTCTAGCATTCCAACAAAATGCCCAGAGTGTCATTTTTGATAGAAGATACTGCAGTGCTAACAGAACTGTAACAATGTAGTGCGGTTGCATTTGTTTGATTAAAAAATTAAGAAGGGGCAGTGTACCTGGCATCTAAAAACTGTATACTGTTTTTTTTCTAGCCGCACCAACCAGTTGAGCCTGCTCAAGTTCCACTGCTGCAGGAGCAGATGGAACAGGGGGATATTCTGCAGCAGAGACGGGCAATGGTAAGGCACATTGCTTGCTTATTGACAATTACTATTACTCACTAGCTACAAGGGTGTTGTCTTGATCGGATTGATAAACCCCCCGCATTACAGTTACAGTGGTGGTTTGGTTACTTATGGCCTCTTCTATCTGCAACTTAGCAAAAGCACACATAGGCCCTCATTCTGACATTGGCGGTAAATCCCACTTACCGCCATGCTGACAGCCACCGCTGTGGATATCCGTTCACCATATTATGACACACACACACCAATCCGACAGAATTCAGCCACACACACAAATCCGTCAGAGCAAAGGTCAGTGATAAACTGGCGGTTTTGAAACCAACACTGTTACCCCAACAGAACAACGCCCGTCACATTATAACCCATGAATCACCACAGCATACATTCAACTGCAGTAAATCATTGGCGGTACATACCTCTGCGCTCACAATGGACACCCACATACTAAACAACTCCATATTGGGCACTTCAAACAACATACACCTGACACCCATGCACATACCACACCCACACACCCACACCACTATAAAACACACACCCACAGTACCCACAACCCGTTACAACTACAAAGCATTGCCAACAGAGAGACTCCAAAACCAGAGCCACACACTACTGACACCTATACACCACTCACACACTCCACATCACACACCCCAACACATTACCCAATACACCCTCACCAACACACCTCACATAACACCAATGGAACCTCAAAGACACCCCTGTTTCACAGAGGAGGAGCTAAGGGTCACGGTGGAGGAAATCGTCAGGGTAGAGCCACAACTATTTGGAGCACAGGTGCAGCAGATATCAATAGGCAGGAAGATGGAGCTATGGCGGAGAATTATGGACAGGGCAACACCGTGGGACAGCACCCAAGAACTGGGAATGACATCAGGAAGAGGTGGAATGATCTACAGGGGAAGGTAAGTTCCAATGCAGCAAGACACCAGCTCGCTATCCGGAGGACTAGAGGTGGACCCCTACCTCCTCCCCCTCAACTCACAGCATGGGAGGGGCAAGTCTTGGCAATACTGCATCCTGAGGGCCTGGCCGGAGTCGGGGGAGGACTGGCCTCTGGTAAGTCAACTCTCCACTATTATCACCTCCCTACCTGCATGCCATCACATACCCTCACCCTCACCCCTTTCACTCCAGTACATCCCACACACCCCACCATCACATCTCACTCATCCCAATGCCGAGCCCTACATGCTGTACCAATGCATGGACATCCCTCACAGCCCTGCATGGACACTCATCACTAAAGCATGCATAGCAGAGAGAACTAACAATCCCACCATATACTAACATATACAAATGAAAGCTGGCAGGGCAAATCCAACCATGGAGGGGAAGCCTCGGTAGTACAATTTGTCAGACGCATTAACCATAACACATCATTTACATTCACATAGGTACCCCAGACAATGTCAGCGGAGAAGAGGTGCCAGCACCATCCAGTCCCCCAACTGAAGAGGCCCTGACAGCAACTCTGGTCTTCAGGATCTGGATGACCTACCTGACCCATCAGGGACCACTGGACAGCCGGGTACCCAGGCCCAGTCACACACCACCACAGAGCCTCCCCCATCTGGAAACACCACCACAGCATCGGCCCAGCGTACCCACACATCTGTCCCCAGGACACGTCAATCAACAGTATGTCCACCTCTACAGGGACCCCAAGCCACACCTTGCACCCAAGACAATCAGGGACCTGGGGTCAGTGGCAGTAGGCACTTGTTCAGGGGACAGAGGCACAGGTCAACAGGGAAACTGGGAGGACTGATGTGCGCCAGGGGAAGGACAGGCCCAGGGATCCGACTCTCCAAGAGGCACTCGCAGAGATCCTGGGAGCCTATCAACATTCCCAGGTCACGATGGGCCAGATCCTGGACATCGTGCAGGACAATAGGCGGCTGCAGGAGAGACAGTACCAGGGATTCAGGGCGCACTTGCAGGCCATCAACAACACCCTGATCTCCATAGCAGGGGTGCTGGCAGGCATGGCCAACATTATGAGGGAGGCAGTCTCACACCTACGGGCCCCTGCCACTAGCCAGACTTCTGAACAGCCTTCCACATAAGCTGCTGCTACTGGCCAGGAGGCCCCACCGCAGGACTCACAGGCCATCAGCACGCCTACCCCTGCAGAAGGTGAACCACCCCGCAAACATTCCCTGCGATCCAGACAGAAGCCAGAGTCACTTGCCAAGACCTCCGCCAAGAAATGAGACTCTCCTAATTGTCACCCTTGTGTCCCACTCAGTCACCCTGTCCACCTTGAACTGCCATTGCTCCCCTTCCTATGTCCCCTTGGACAATGCACCTGTGCTACAAACAGACTGGAACAATACCCTGGACTTTCCTACATCATCACTCCATCCCATAGCACTTTCCCCCTATATGTTAGCACTTCAATAAACACCCTTTGAAATAAATCCATTTTGAGTATGTCATGTATATCAAATATGTGTTGATTGAAACAAGTACAACCATTGCAATTTAACTCTGCATAGAATGAGCATAGATTAAGGACCTGTAGCTGGCTGTAGTGATCACACCAGGCGTATAAGTCAATTCACCGACATCTGCAAAATTAATTGGCAGAGGGTACTGTAAGTGGGCATAGAAGTGGGAAATATCAGCATGCCATTGCCACACAGATTACAACCAAAGTAATTGAAATGTAAAGTTACACTGTCCTCTCTGTGTTTCATTGGAAGTATTATTGAATTATTGATGTTCTGTTGTCCTCATCCTCATCCTCTGCCTCCTCATCCTCCCTGTCTGCAGAGTCTACTGCTACCACAGGGGCATCTCCGGACTCCTCCTCTGGCAGAAAAGGCACATGGCGTCTGAGGGCTGGGTTGTGCAACATGCAGCATGCCACTACTATCTTGCAGACCTTCTTGGGTGAGTGGCACAGGGATCCACCAGTTAGATGGAGGCACCGGAACCTGGCCTTCAGGAGGCCAAAGGTCCTTTCAATGATCCTTCTTGTTCACCCATATGCCTCATTATAACATTCTTCTGCCCTTGTCCTGGCATTCCTCACAGGGGTCAGCAGCCATGATAGGTTTGGGTAACCAGAGTCACCTGCAAATATTGAGGGACAACATTTAGCCACACACTTTCCTATATGGCCAACACCATACCCATACACCAACATATGCTGGGTGGGAACCAGGGCTCACCTATCAGCCACACCCTGTGCCTTTGTAGTTGGCCCATCACATTTGGGATGCTTCTATTCCTCAGGACAAAGGCATCATGCACCGACCCAGGATACTTAGCATTGGCGTGGGAGATGTACTGGTCCGGCAAGCACACCATCTACACATTCATAGAGTGGAAACTCTTACGATTCCTGAGCACCTGTTCATTCTGCGGGGGGGGCACAAATGCAATATGTGCTCCATCAATTGTCCCAATTATGTTGGGGATATGTCCCATTGCATAAAACTCGGCCTTCACTGTGGCCAAATCCACAACCTAGGGGAAAACAATGTAGCTGCACATGTGTTTTTTCAGGGCAGACAACACTCTTGTCAGCACGTTTGAGAACATTGGCTGTGACATTCCTGCTGCCAAGCCCACTGTCACTTGGAAAGAACCAGTTGCCAGGAAATGGAGCACTGATAGCACTTGTACAAGAGGACAAGAGGAGGGATCCAAGTGGGGTGATGGATAGTAGATATCAGGTTAGGCTCCAATTGGGCACACAGCTTTGTGATTGTGGCCCTGTCAAGTCTATAGGTGAGGATAATGTGCCTGTCCTCCAGTGTTGCCAAGTCCACCAGGGGTCTGTAGACGGGGGTATGTCTCCATCTCCTATTCATCTGCAGAGGTAGGGATCAAAGGGAAACAAGGGTGAGGAGGCTGTCACAAACTGAACATTTGAGCCACAAAAGGAGTTTTCAATCTGTAAACAGTTTGATTTGTCTAGTTTGTGCCTATTTCTCCTGTGGCGCGGCATGAATCCATATAGCTGCCACCCCCCTAAAATGCGTCTGCCTGTCCTGTGTGGAGGGACAGGTCGAAGTGAGGTAATTCCGCTGACATTGTGCGCCATGGTGGGAGGTGGTGGGGATCCGCTGTGCAACTCCTCATTGATTAATATTGGCCCCTGTGGGGTACTGTGGCCAATGGTGATCTACGCCGGTGGTGACGGTATGCACCACCGCAAACGTGAACGCCATTTTCTATCTGATTCCTCACTTGCTACCTGACCTTCCATAGGAGAGGACCTACACTGCATGTGCTGCTGTGACCTGTGTCTGGAACCTACCATGGCCCATGTGACTGGGGAAAGGGCCCCAGCCATCACTTTGGAGGAGTTGGAGAGACTGGTGGATGGGGTCCTAGCACAATACGGACTGCTGTATGGGCGTCCAGACCAACAAGTGAGTTCACTGTGGGCACGATGCATGTGGCATGAATGCATGGAATGGTGTGTGTGAAGGCCTCATGTAAGGGGGGTGGGTGGATGTCCTCTTTGCAGCGTACAGCTTGTGTGCTGGGCTATGTGTGTGCCAATGGTGATGGGAATGGGTATGGTGGGCCATATGTGTAACAGGCTGGACTGTTTGTCTAATGGTATTTTCCTGTGTGTAATGCCTCTGCAGGTCAGCGCTAATCAAAAGAAGGGTATATGGCGTGACATCGCCAATGAGGTGCGGACCCTAAGGGTCCATGGGACACAGAGCACCCACTGTCATAAACAGGGGGAGGACCTGAGACACTAGGCCCAGTTGGGGATGGCCTCCCAATGAGGAAGGGGTGCCCGTCGAACCCTGACCCCCCTGATGGCCCGCATACTGGAGGTGGTGGCCTATCCAGAGCTGGATGGGCACTTAAGGGCATCAAAGCAGCCACAAGGGGGTGAGTGCAGTGCCCATCATTACAACTTACGCCTGGTGGGGTGGTATCCGGGTGGTGGATGTGTGTCAGTGGGTGACCCTAGGCCAGGCCTGACATAGCAGCATAGGTCCTCTGGTGGCTAGGGTTCTGAAGGGATAATCCTGCCTACTGAGCTTGGAAGAATTCACTACTGGTCAGGGCTGTGTGGGTCCCAGGTGTGCTGCAGTTGGCGGTGTGTGCCCCTCCTCATGCCTTGGGGGCTAGCGATATTAGTGATGGTGCAATACATAGTGCGTAGACCTGTTCCCTGTGTGTGAGGGTGCTGTGTACGCTAATGTTGGTTTTGGTGCAGCCATTGACCCAGTGTATCCTTTGTCTCTCTCCCCCCCTTTTTTGTTTTGTCATCCTATCCTTATGTGCATTAGCATAATCTGGTGGAGGAACAGAGGCACTGGGGACGGAGGGAGCTGCATCCCACAGGACCCAGGACGCTGAGGGCACCAGTGGGACTGAGGGTGAGGGGAGCACCACAGTGGAGACAGGAGGGGACACTTCAGACACAGATACCTCCTCCAATGGAAGCTCCCTGGTGGTGGCGCACACTTCTGTGACCACCCCAGCTACAGGTACAGCCGCTACCACCTGTACCAGCACCTCCCTCCCAGCCGCCCCTCATCGAGTTGCCCGTGCCCGTTCACCCAGGAGGGTGGGCATCTTCTTCGTCCCAGGCACCTCAGGCCCTGACACAGTCAGCCCTGTTGCCCTGAGTGAGGAGGCCAATGACCTCCTGAGATCCATCTCTGTAGGGCAGTCAACCATTGTGAATCCCATCCAGGGGCTGGCAGCCCATATGCAACAATCTAATGTATTCCTGGAGGACATTCATACTGGATTGCCAACCCAACAGAGATTGATTCAGGCTCTGGCCTCCTCTCTGATGGCAGCAATTGTCCCTGTTTCTACCATCCCCCTCCACTTCCCAGTCCCATTCTCCTCAACCCCAACCCATCCCAGGCACACATACAGACGATCATGCACACAATACAACACCCAAGAGTGTCACAGGCAAACACAATCACCACACTTCGTCCCACAGGCACTCATACAAACACCATTCTTTTGCAGACACTACACCATCCACTATTTCCACTTTCTACTCCTCCCCCCTCCACCACCTCCACACTCACACCTGCATGCACTACACCATCATCCACTACCAGCATCATCACCACACCAAACAGAACACACACCTCACTAGCAGACACCTCCACAACATCCATGCACATGTCCACTGTGTCCTCTCCCACTGTGTCTGTCCCCCCTCCTAAAGTACACAAACACTCAGACACCCAACAGCCATCCAACTCACAACAGCATACAACCCATGCAACTGCACCCAAATCCAGCAGACAAACACCTCCAACAACCACTCCCTCATCCTCACTTCCCATTCCTGCTCCCTTTTCCCGCCCCAATGTCCCTAAGAAACTTTTCCTATCCACCATTGACCTCTTCCCTGCTCCTCCCCCTACGTCCTGCACGTATGGCCAGGGTATCACAAACCCAGCCGTGCACCTCAGCTACAGAGTCCACAGGCCCAGTTCCATCCCCACCTACTCGTGGTGAAAAGGAATCCAGGCCACATGGGGAAGGAGCCTGCACCGGCAGGCAAGAAGGGCAAGGGGCCTGTACCTGTCACCCAAAAGGGCAAGGGGCCTACACCAGCAGGCAAGAAGGGAAAGGAGCCTGCACCAGCAGGCAAGAAGGGCAGAACCTGCCCCTGCAGGCAAGAAGGGCCCGGAGCCTGCACCTACCACCCGAAAGGGCAAGGAGCCTGCACCAGCAGGCTATTAGTGCCAGAAGCCTGCACCAGCAGCTGTCACGAGCCCCCACCACCAACCTTGGTTGTGCATCCATCCGAATGTGCAGGGGATGTGCAGGAGCCTCCCCCCACCACAAGCACCGACACAGTGCATCCATCCGAGGGTGCAGGGGATGTACAGGAGCCTCCCCCCACCACCAGCACCACCACAGAGCATCCTTCTGAGGGTTCAGGGTATGTACAGGAGCCTCCCACCACCACCAGCACCACCACAGTGCATCCATCCGAGGGTGCAGGGGAAGTGCAGGAGCCTCCCCCGACCACCATTGTCGCGTGGGCTCTCATTATCCTAAATGAGACTACTGGATTTCTAGGCAGCAGGATCGATAACGGTGTGGGGGACTGAGTCTGACCCACGTGTAAGGAACTCTGTCACCCTAAATCCGGTTGTTGCTCCGGCTAACTAGCAGTGCCTCATTTCTCCCACGGGGAAGAAATGATTGGGCAGCCGAGCGCATGACATCTTTGGAACTTCTCAGGGAAGTCGTGGTCACTCAGATCCAATCCAACTCTCTTATTCACAATATGGTCTCATATACAAATTACAAAGACAGTATAAGTTTTATATAATGTTTTAATAAAACGACTGTATTTTAGATATTAAGGCGTGAGCCGCAATAACCAGAACAATACAACATAGTAGGATTGATATAGTAACCAGGAGAGTAAAACATAGAAATAAAGCTATCATAATTCCTAACCGTTTCTACTCTCCCTCTGCTTGTTCTATTTAGAGCACAGCATGTTAAGCTTTCAGCTTGCCTTTCTGTATCACTAGGGAGACGGACACACTCATACCTGAGCAAAGGCCTGTGATCTGGTTCAGCATCTGCAACGAGGCAGTCAGCGTCTAGTTGTGGTTCCCTGGTCGGAATCTCCCTCTTGCATGTATTGGGACAAGGAAGTGATTTTATAACTAACATGTCATCGTGATCACAAAATGTTCCTACGCAGGAATGGCAAGTCTAGACTCCTACCACGTCTATCGGCAATGTACCAGACTGTATCCTTGACTAAAGCACAGAGTGAATATGTTATGAAGAACTCCAGTGCTGAAGTAGGCAAAACAGTGTGATATGAATAAAAAACAACACCGTAGAACTGGCTATTCTGTAAAATAAGAGTACGAAGCCTAATAGAAAGCATTTAGAGCAAAGTGCACAGAGGCTCTAAGCTGTTAGCAAATGAATAAAATATATTTAGGGCAAAGTGCACAGAGGCCTAAGGCCTGAAGCTAATGCGCAAAATATACGTAAAACTGACCACACTACACCCTCCCCTTGTCGGTAGCAAGTGGTTCCAACAACATAAAAAAAAAAACATGACCTAAATTTAAACCCAACATTTCGACAAGATGAGAAGACAACAAAGTCATAAATTTAGGAAACATGTGACGATAGAGCGAATTGCAATATAGTGTCAATTTAGTCGGGAGAGAGAGAAAAAAAATCCAATTGTCAAACAGAAGCAATAGAACGTAGAAGCTCCTCCACTTCGAGATATGTTAATATCGGAAGATCCACGCCACAAAGTACCATGGAGCAGGTGTGTTCCAAAGCCCCAAAACCATTCAGGGCGGCACCCCGTGTAGTGCCACGGAAAGAGACAAAACCATCTTCCTCCAGGAAGGGAATCTCATAATCCGCTTCACGAAGCAAACGCAACCGCAGTGCACAAGTCTGGGAATGAGCCCTAATCGGGAACATCAACAGATCAAGATCAACCACTGGAGAGCGCTGCAGTGAGAGACAGAAAGCCAGTGCATGTTCAAACGAGCACCAAAGGCATCGAAACACGGGTTGCACACAATCCAAAACCGGTCGGAACGACAAAGACCAGTCACACTCCAAATGAGCCAGGAGTGTTGCTCCAAAACGCTGCATCATGCGTTCACGACACAGCTGCGCTGACGGGAGCAGCAATACAGGATCTCGTTGCGGCGGGACAGCCATTGCGAAAAAATAGCAACAATAGCAAAACTCCAGCAAATAAAGCCAAAGTAATTGGGAAACCCCCAAAAATGCTTCCGAAAATAGAGTGTATAGCCGAAGGTATCAAACCGAATACGGAAGAGAAGGTGTGAACGAAACCAACACCAACGGCTTTGAAAAAATGAGCAATACCAGCAGTGCTAGATGCATTAAATATACGTCCCACAAGTTCACCGAAGTGACTCGGAAAGTTAGTATTCAAAAGGGACTGTATCTCCACCGATGACCTTGCCACTTGAAGTGCGTAGGTCTCGCTAGCAGATGTAAGGGCCACATGCTTTTGAAACAATAAAGCTTTCAGCCGACTCAACTTGTCGAAATCAACCTTGGAAGTAGCAATATGAGGCCAGATGTCCGCTACCTCCCTAAATTCAGTAGGGGGAAACAACACATTCCCCCAGCACGTAACGGCCTTGTTGACGACAACGACGTAAACTATTCCGGCACGCATGCCACAGCAGCGTTCGCTGTTAAGAACAATGTAACTGCCGTTAGAAAGCACCTGGAAAGTGTTTTTAATTACCGGGACCGGAACTCCCTTCAGATAACAAGCTAAGTTAGCAATCGAAGCATTACACGCTCCGTGCAAGGACAGCTGTTTACAAACCATGGAATGGCTAACAGAAGCTTCGCATTCGCTACCGCTAAGAAAAACTTCCCGCAAACCATTAACACATCTGTACTGAAAAGGAAGCTCCCACACCTCGTGTATGTAACTGTCACCCAATAGTTCATATCTACCCACCGGAATGTGCTTCAAACAAGAAGTAAATTGCAGAGTGGAGATAGGCAAATTAATAACCCCATGAATCAACCACTCAGCTGACGGAATCTCAGCCACCGTAAAAGGCAGTTTCTCCAACTTTTCAATATTTAACATAACATACGTCGCTTCCTTCTTAGCCATCAATTGTTGTTGACGAGTTAAATTAAAGGAGATAAAGATCTCTCTGGCACGAATGTGCTGCCATGGAACGCGACCCGCCTTCAAGGTCTGAAGAGTCCAACCCAGCTGCATGATAGATCGTGTCTGACTCTGCCCATGATATAAAGAAGACATGTATGATTTTATAATGTCAATAGCAGAAGAGACAATGCTGTCAATCGTGTAAACACGGTCAGAAAGGGTATGCATGCCTTTATCAACAACAGACAAAGTCTGCAGCAGATTTTCTTGATCAATCTGTCTTAACCGGGCTGCAGCCTCCTGCTGGGAAAGTTTCCAAAACTCATTATACACTTCGTATAAGAACCTTTTTCTCCGGGGCACCTTGGGACCTGACAAGAAATCTTGTAAATCAGTACCATTAGACAGTAACTTGAGGTGTGACTTAACTGCACCCAGCGTGGAGTACTTCAACCATTGTTGACAAAGTTTCCCCACACTGTATGTAGTTATTATATCTGCATGTTCTGGTGAAATGTAACGAGGGTCTGCCCTACTAGTCCTGAACCCCCCAGAAGAGGTAACAAAACGTTGATGACACTGATTAGTGTCTACAGGCCACAATAACCACCCGCCCGGATGTAACGATGAAGCATTAAGCGTACCATTCTGGACCCAATGCGTAAATTCACTAAAAGTATCATTCACATAGTGCTGCCAGTTATTTAATTTAGAAGGGACAGGTATTCTAGGCAAAGTCAATTCTCTAATCGACGACAAGCCCAAACAACTAGTCTGTTGTACTGTGTCATTGAGGAAAATCATTTGCACAGGGATAATGCATGCTCGAAATAATGTATCTCTGCCTTGCATCTGCCAATTTTTCGTACCCCAAACACTTTTCAAGTCAACAGTCTTCAACCAGTATTCATATCCTTCGACCGAAAGTTTAGATACAAACGAATTAGAATACAGTAATTTAGTATCGGTCAACAAAATTTGCTTATTAGAATACGGTGTCACTTTAAAATAGTAAGACTTAGCGTTTCGCTGATCATGCCCAGAAAAATATGCAAATTTATCATTATACGTTTTCGAACTCCCTTGTGGAGGAGTCGAGCAATGTTCCCATTGTACATAATTAAAGATGGACTTAGGGCTACTCGCTTTGTGAATAAAGTGGTGTCCATAATAGGTGTAGCAAAACATATCACCATGATTATCTTTAAATTGGTAAGCATCTTCATCGTCATAGACAGTATAATATTGCAAATCTTTTAGCATAGCATCTACTGTCTTCACATCCCAATCATCAGAAACAATGCCTGGAATAACAATATAATTCATTGATAACTTAAGAACATACGGTATTTGAATCAATTCAGTGGGACCATATATATCAAACATTACTTTATCCCACACAATTCCATCTGGAATTGGTATTGCAGAAATGTTCACATTGGATAAGTCTCTTCGAACCATATGAGACGAAAAATGTGGTCTCAACACAGTCTCCACGTGCTCAATGTCTGATCGATCAGGAAGAAAATGACCATGTATTACCAGAAAAAAGGTAACCACAAATCCCAACCATAAAAAAATAGTCAGTACAGCCATAAAAAGCCACAAATAGTTCCAAGGAACAACTAAATATGTACGTTTAAGCCAACTTAGTAGCTTACGTGGACCTCGGATTGAAGACAGCGAAGACGAAGAGCTGGATACAGCCACATCCGCGTCGTTGAAGCAGCCAGAGGCAGTTCTCGCAAAAGGTGCAACAGTGAACAAGGAAGCTGATGGAGGTTCTCTCCTAGGTACGCTATAAATCACATGTTCAGAAACATCAGTAGAACGTACAGCAACTTGAGAAAAAGAATCGATATCAATCGTCGACTGTGGAACAATCGCAAGATCATCTTCCACCCTCCCCAAGCTCGGAGAGGAAACATGGTCGGTGCTAATCACCTGCAGCAGGACTTCTTCCCCAGTAGTGAGAGGGATGCCGGAACTACTGGGTGTCCCTCTTGGTCTGCTGTGCAGAATCGGCCACATGTTGTAACTTGACATTATCAATGGAAACAAAACGATTTCCTTTGGCCCCTTGCAGCGGCGGCAAAATCACAGTTCTCGTGCCGCTCACCCCCAACACCGGGACAGGTGCTCGATAAGAAGGACCAAATTCTTTCTTTACTGCGACCTTTTCACGCACTAGATCCCCAATCCTGGGTATCCAACCAGTAGGTGTTACTGGCTCATCCTTAATTCCAGAGGAGGCAGCACTTGCAGAAGAGTTATCTTCACGTAATTGTTGTAAATCCTGCAAAACAGTGACACGATCATTTATGTCAAAGGGCGTTTCTGCCGCCTCCACACCAGGACCATCTAGATCAGGAACATACATTTGTGTTCCGAACAGGCACTCATATGAAGTACGACCCCCCAGTGACCTTCTAGGCAAGTTATTAAGTGCTCTCTGTACTCCATACAGGTGGGCTAGCCAACTACGACCCGTACCTATAACCCTGGCTGTTAAGGATTGCTTTAAATCACGATTTAAACGCTCCACGACAGAATTTCCCTCGGGATGAAATGGAGACGAGAATTGGAGTCGGACCCCCAACGAAGCCATGGTGTCCCTGAATGCCTTAGAGGCAAAAGCAGGGCCCTGGTCCGAATGAAAAGCCGCAACTGCAAATGTATCGACAAAGATACGCAAATCTTTAATAACAGTCCGAGCGTCAGGCGAGCGCTGTGGCCAGACCCACACAAATCTGGAGCACGAATCTACTGCAACCAATATGTATTTGTATGCACTATCTGGTGTCAGTGGACCACAATGGTCCAAGTACACACACTGTAATGGTCTATTTGATATCAGAAGAGGAGTCTGCTGCGGGCGTCTAGCCGACGATACTTTAATTTGTTGACAGACGTCACAACAAAGGACATACTGCTTTGTCTCCTTATAGAGACCAGGCCACCAATAACGGGCCTGTAAAAGCGAAATCGTGGCAGCCACACCAGCATGCGCAGATGCCACCCCTTCATGCGCTGCAGAAATTAATCGAGGTCTCTCAATCTTATTCGGTAACTCACGTACACCAACGTCTGGAATATTAACAACAGCATTTAGTGCACCACTCAAGCAGTAACTATATTTAGAAGGGAATCCTTTAGGAAATGGCGTGCCATCAGCCGTAGCTTTTATGGCAGCCGAAATCTCTATGTCTGGTTTTGAACTCGAACGAGTTACCGCGGCTACAGTGGCGATAGCCACTGCCGACTTTGCAGCCTCATCAGCCAAAGTATTCCCAGCAACGTGTATTCCAACGCGCTGGTGTCCAAGTGTATGTACAACATGGACTTTAGGAAGCGTCTCTTTCAGACCCGCAACCTTACCCCACAACAATTTATGTTTAATGGTGTTGCCTTTAGAATCTCTGAACCCATTCATTTTCCAATAATGCAGATATTCATTGAAGGATTGCACACAGTAGTAGGAGTCACAGACTAGCAAGGTCAATATCGCCGGCTCTGCATGCTCCAACGCTAACAAAAGAGCTTTGAGCTCAGCCAGCTGCGCCGTGCAATCTCCCAAGGTTTTAGTATAAGTATGTCGGGGGCAGAAGACTCCCCCCTCCATAGTCCCGCTCACCACCGCACATGCAGCAGAATACTGTTGTTTAGTCCCAACCGCCGGTTGCGCAGAGCCATCGGTATACATGACCACTTCATATTGGTCAATAGGCAATGTGCCAGCAGGAACCGGGTACTCTATTTCATATTGAAGAAATTATTGAGTCTGCAGCTTAGGGTCAAATATGTAATCCACATCAGTGGCCGCCAAAGACGTAGCCCATTGTATCCACCGCGGGTGTAAAGCTTTCGAATTAGGAACACTCGCTTTTGTAACAGCCTCCAAGGCCGGAATTGGGGAAACGACAATAATGCGTTGGCCCTGGGCTAGCGGTCTTTCTTTGATCACAGCCATCTGTACTGTAGTGAGAATGTTCTCAGTCTGTGCAAAACGTTGTTCCGCAGCAGAATACAAGTGGGACTTGTATGCTATCGGGACTGTCTCCCCTTCATTAAAGGTGACATACGTAAATCCAACAGCCCCAGGAATCACCCTGATGACCAAATGAGTTTTATTGTCCCGTGTGTGTAAATGTTTAACCGCTAAGAGATCATTCTGCAGCTCTCGCAGTATGTGTGTATGCTCAATCGTCCAAAATCTACTTGAAAAATTCGGGCGAATCAGTTCATATAAGGGTTTTATACGTGTAGCATAATCAGGAATGTAAGTTCTGCCAAAATTCAGAAACCCCAACAAAGACTGGAGCTTCCGAACCGTATTAGGAGGCTGCAGTAAAGCACATTTCTCCAAAAAATGTGGCGCCAGGCTCTTGCCCTCACTCGATAACTCATATCCCAGGAAAATAACACTGAGGAAGGCAATCTTCGATTTCTTAAAATTAAACTTATAACCAATATCAGCAAAACCCACAACAATGCGCGATACGCGACCGAGATGTTGTAGAATCTCATCGTCCGTCAAATAAATGTCATCAACATATGATAACGCCTCAGGGTCCAACTCGTGCAAAAGTTCAGTCACAGGAGCCGAGAACAGTCCTGGGCTATTCTTATACCCCTGAGGTAAACGACAAAACTTTTTCTGAGAGCCAAACGCACTGATACTGGTATAGTCCCGACTTTCGGGTGCTATATTCTGGCAGAAAAATCCATTCGAGATATCCAAGGTTGTTTTGTATTTTTTACGCACTATATTATTCATAAGCACAGCGCTATGTGAATTCTGTATTGCATATGTGCGTGTATGACTATTCAAATGTCTGTAATCCACCACTATCCTATAGGAATGGTCCAGTTTAGCAACCGGAAATAAGGGATTATTCATCGGCGAGACACAAGGCTCAATCACACCTTGGTACTCCAATTGTGTAAGAATTTTCCGAACCGATGCCCTGGCTTCAAATTTAATAGGATATTGCGGCTGTGGCTGAGGTTCTCCTTTAATGGGAATGACATGATAAGGTGATTGTTTATCCCACCCCACATTATTTCTATATAAGGCGGGGGCTTGTGCTAGAGCCCATGAATTACCATATGACTCCGCTAGTTCTCTCGGAACAAGTGGTGAAAAGGAAGGCGCAATAACCTCCTCCCCAACTGGACAGTCGCGAACAAAGTCAGGTGGCCAATCTTGTTCGGCCAACAGGACATCATATGATTTCACCATATGGTCCCAAAAGATGGCGTGTACAACGCGGTCAATGTCCCCTTCTAATCGTAGGGTCACAAGATATACTTGATCAGGATCAGAGACTCGCATATCCGCCGTCTCGACTTGTATGAAGTCATCAGTTGCTTTCGCCTCCAGATGCTCTAGAAGACTCCGGCGAACTATTGTGACCTCTGCCGCGCTGTCTAACAGCGCTAACGCCCATGTCTTGTTCGTCAAGAGAACTCTCTTCTTGAGCGGCATGTCTAACTGAGACTGCTGCCACTTTCTTCTTTTTAAACTGCTGTTTTTGTTGCAGCGGTTTCTCTTCTTGTTTAATAGAAACCTCTGCTGAGCGTTGTGAATCCTGTCTCGGTTTCACGTACTCCGTCCTCCGCTCTGACCGCCCACCTCTCTCACTTCTTTTCTCCGAGGAGTCCTGAAAGGAACGAGATTGGCGCGTATCAGTACATTGATATCTATCAGGCGTCTTCAAAGTATCCCTATTCCTGAGATTATACTTATTTTGTGGGGTCTCCGGTTGCGGAGACTGCCCACCATCTTTCTTAGGTGTTTGCTGCTTCTTATCCCAGCGCTTTTTCGCACCCTCAGGTTGCTGTTGCTTAGAATTATCCTTATTATTTTTACCCTGCAATTGTGGCTTCTGCGGTCGAGCCCCTAGGCTATCACAACCAATACTAGAATATGTTTCAGCTATTATTCTCGGAAGTTCCCGCTCCTGATTAATCTGCGGAACGTCCCGAAGACGCATTCGCACTGCTAGTGCTACAGCCTCCCCCTTGAGATTACTCAAAATAATAGAAGAAACCGCGTCAAAATTACTCATCAATTGCATGCCTAAATCCAAGGCAGGGGCAGCCCCATATTCATCCTGAATTTGTTTAAGCACCTCCGGCAAATTAGCCAAAGTCGGTGTACCGTGTGCTGTAGTATAGAGAGCGGCAAACACCGTGCCCCAAGTATTACAAAGATCCACCGTAGGAACCATCCCATTCGGCAAACACATCGTCAAAATTCTATGCTTATCCTGAGGTCCCGTATGGGGAAATACTGCTTCCAGCGTATTAATTTTTTGCGCCAGCCAAAATGGAGTCTCCTCACGTTTAGCCGGTACTTTGCCCATTACAGAGTGTACAGTGGCCGGATTTATTCCCGGCACCACCGCATGTGGGTGAGCTGGAGCAGCACGCGCTGCATTAGTATTTAATGTCTGCATCACAAACTGAACTAATCGTCTGTACGTTGCAGTTAATTCCACATATAAACGACGCACTTCAGCCACTGCCACATTTGCCACTCCAGGATATGGTGTATATGTAGCCAATAAAGGCCAGGTCGGACCATCATTACTCAACGGACCTAACCTTACTGGTGTCACTGAATGTGGGAGGGCGCCATCAAGCCAATTATGGTGTTCTTGATAAGATAAAGGTATTTCTAAGTATGCATAAGCCCTGTATTGTCCAGGGACATTCGCAACAGTTTATTCGTGAAAAGTATTTGTACCCCCATCAGCTGCTGGAAATATGACCCAAGAATAAAAAAGTTCCGTTCTATAGGCTGCATGGGCGTCCACCACAAAAGTGACCGGACCCCCCTGGACCGTCAGTCCATGTGCTATCAGATGACCCGTGAGCGGCAATCGCATATTAAGCGGTATATTTATTACAACTGGATTCGCCATTAGTATGACAATAATGGCTCTAGGACAGAGAAGGCACACCAATATCGGGGTATTTCCTTTCAAAGTTCAAGCTTGAACAACCAACCACTCAGTAATAGGATGTACCCAACCTGTGGTGGCGGAAACCCTCAGCCCCACGGATGTCTCCACATACGGAACCGAGGAGTCAAAATATATACGAGACCGAGAGAGTCAGTCGGACCCAAACATTAGAGCCAGACCAAACGTTGGCGGCGCCATGTCACGTGGGCTCTCATTATCCTAAATGAGACTACTGGATTTCTAGGCAGCAGGATCGATAACGGTGTGGGGGACTGAGTCTGACCCACGTGTAAGGAACTCTGTCACCCTAAATCCGGTTGTTGCTCCGGCTAACTAGCAGTGCCTCATTTCTCCCACGGGGAAGAAATGATTGGGCAGCCGAGCGCATGACATCTTTGGAACTTCTCAGGGAAGTCGTGGTCACTCAGATCCAATCCAACTCTCTCATTCACAATATGGTCTCATATACAAATGACAAAGACAGTATAAGTTTTATATAATGTTTTAATAAAATGACTGTATTTTAGATATTAAGGCGTGAGCCGCAATAACCAGAACAATACAACATAGTAGGATTGATATAGTAACCAGGAGAGTAAAACATAGAAATAAAGCTATCATAATTCCTAACCGTTTCTACTCTCCCTCTGCTTGTTCTATTTAGAGCACAGCATGTTAAGCTTTCAGCTTGCCTTTCTGTATCACTAGGGAGACAGACACACTCATACCTGAGCAAAGGCCTGTGATCTGGTTCAGCATCTGCAACGAGGCAGTCAGCGTCTAGTTGTGGTTCCCTGGTCGGAATCTCCCTCTTGCATGTATTGGGACAAGGAAGTGATTTTATAACTAACATGTCATCGTGATCACAAAATGTTCCTACGCAGGAATGGCAAGTCTAGACTCCTACCACGTCTATCGGCAATGTACCAGACTGTATCCTTGACTAAAGCACAGAGTGAATATGTTATGAAGAACTCCAGTGCTGAAGTAGGCAAAACAGTGTGATATGAATAAAAAACAACACCGTAGAACTGGCTATTCTGTAAAATAACAGTACGAAGCCTAATAGAAAGCATTTAGAGCAAAGTGCACAGAGGCTCTAAGCTGTTAGCAAATGACTAAAATATATTTAGGGCAAAGTGCACAGAGGCCTAAGGCCTGAAGCTAATGCGCAAAATATACGTAAAACTGACCACATTACACCATCACCACCACAGTGCAGCCATCACCACCGGTGGACGCAATGTAATCCTGCCTCCATGGGCTGCTGTGCGGCCTGTCCACTCCACAACCAGTGGGCAGAGCACCCACTTGAGAGACTGTGGCCTTGCGCTCCCCAGGACCAAGCACAGAGTATGTTGCCCCCTCCAGAACCAGTGGGCAAGACACCCACTTGAGAGACTGTGGCCTTGCACTCCTGATCAGTATAGGGAAAGGTGCGGAAGACATTTTGACGTGAAGGGTTAATTAGCTTGAGCAGTGTAGATGAGCGTGATGCCTGCTGAAATCACCGAACAAAATGGAAAAGTTCATGATATTATTTTCAAGCTTGTTTGTGTAGAAGACTCCGTCTCAACCTTGAGAACGAGAGTACAGGGAGAAGATGGAATGAAAACAAAGGCTGGGGAAGGGCAGAGCAGCCAAGTGCTGATAACATAGCTAGGAAATGCCAGAAAGAGATAGAATCCAAGCTTCGAGTTATTTAAGCACTGAAGTGCGGGTGAGGGATTTGAAGCTCGCAGATGGGGTTGTGAAAGCTGCCATGGCCCAGCGCTGCCTCCCTGTTTTGCTGTTCAGAGACCGTGATGCTTGAGGGGGAGAGAGGTCCAAGCAGGCGGTAGAGGGCTTCCCAGCATTTCATGGACTAAGTTAAGTTCCACACAGGGATGAAAGGCCTTTGTTTCTCTGCTCTATTATTATGATTGATTATTATTCTTGCACTGTGTTTATAATCTGAAGTATTCAGCTCATTTATATTTTGCTTTCTAAACATCGTAGTGTGAGCCTGCTACAGTAATTGAAACATACATTTTAGTATGCAGTTAAGCAAAGCTAATCTGAAGAATTCAGCTTGTTTATATTTTACTTCCTGAACATCGTAGTGTAACACATTTTGGTATACAGTTATTCCAAGCTTATATCTGTCAATGAACTCTTTGCTCATATGTATACATAGATGCTCTTTGTAGTGTACTTATATATAAATAGATGCTTTTCATTGCTATTCTTATTCCACTATTGTTATTGTGCTAAATGCCTACATTTACCTGAAATTCTAGTAAAGCTAAATTGTATTCATAATTGGCGTGTGGTCCTTCATTGAGCGTCCTTATTGACTTATACCGAACAGGTGCCAACCAGTCACCTGGATAAGACAACTCCCCAGGACGAAGCACAGGGACTGTTGCTCCCTTCGTAACCAGTGGGGAAGACAGCCACTCGAGAGACTGTGACCTTGCACTCCCCAGGACCAAGCATAGGGTATGTTGCCCCCTCCAGAACCAGTGGGCAAGACACCCACTCGAGAGACTGTGACCTTGCACTCCCCAGGACCAAGCACAGGGCATGTTGCCCCCTCCAGAACTAGTGGGCAAGACACCCACTCAAGAGACTGTGGCCGTGCTCTCCCCAGGACCAAGCACAGGGCATGTTGCACCCCCCCCAGAACCAGTGGGGAAGACACCCAGTCGAGAGACTGTGGCCTTGTACTCCCTAGGGCTAACCACACGCCATGTTGCCCCCTCCAGAACCAATGGGGAAGACACCCACTTGAGAGACTGTGGCCTTGCACTCCCCAGGACCAGGCACAGGGCATGTTGCCCCCTCCAGAACCAGTGGGCAAGACACCCACTCGAGAGACTGTGGCCTTGCACTCCCCAGGACAAAGAGCAATGGGCATGTTGCCCCCTCCAGAACCAGTGGGGAAGACACCCACTCGAGAGACTGTGGCCTTGCACTCCCCAGGACCAAGCGCAGGGCATGTTGCCCCCTCCAGAACCAATGGGGAAGACACCCACTCGAAAGACTGTGGCCTTGCACTCCTCAGGACAAAGAGCAATGGGCATGTTGCCCCCTCCAGAAATAGTGGGGAAGACACCCCTTCAAGAGACTGTGGCCTTGTACTCCCCAGGACCAAGCATAGGGCATGAACCAGTAAGGAAGACACCCACTTGAGAGATTGTGGCCTTGCATTCCCAGGACCAAGCACAGGGCATGTTGCCCCCACCAGAACCAGTGGCCAAGACACCAACTCAAGAGACTATGGCAAAGCACTTCCCAGGACAAAGAGCAATAGGAATGTTGCCCCCTTCAGAAACAGTGGGGAAAACACCCACTTGAGAGACTGTGGCCTTGCACTCCCAAGGACCAAGCACAGGGCATGTTGCCCCCTCCAGAACCAGTGGTCTTGTTTCCGCTCCCTCCTGAGGTGCACCCCCGAGATGCCTGCCTATTTGCAAACTGATGCCCCTGCTGTGTTCTCTTCATGTTGATGCAGGTGACAAGTGGGGCCTTGGACTTTGGTCTGTGGCCATGTGGCCCACGCAAACTGAGGACTGGGCAGTGTGTTTCTTCTGTACATTTGTAAATATTTGTTACATTGCCTAACTTATCATTTTTTTACTGTGTTGATATTATTACACTCACTTTGGTTAATTCTTTTTGTCCTTGCATTACTTGCTTTCTTGTGCATCTGGTTGTGTGTGTGTGGGTGTGTGTATGGGGTGTGTGTGGGCGGGTGTGTGTCAGTCTCTTTTTCCTCCCTCCTCTCTTGTGTGCTAGGCATCTGTACTCACCATCGTCGTCTTTGCCGGCGTTGGTGTTCGTGGTGGAGCAGAATGTAGAATATCATCAGAAATACATGCAGTTCTGGTTTCATGGCGGCGTGGTTCTTCCCTGTTTCTCCAATGGTGAGCCCTTTCACTTCTGAGCTCAGTTTCCGCCAGGCTTTTGATGTCGTTGGTACCGCCCCGTAAAAGGTGGTGGATTGTGTTGTTGTAATATGATGGGTAGAACTTTGACTTCCGCCGGGCAGTAGGCAGCTACCGCCGTGGTGGCTGTTGTTTTCACCCTGGCAGTTGGTGTGGTACATTAGCTATCTTTCGGAGATTTTTTCGCCATGGTCATAATTTGGCAGTAATTACCGCCGGCCTGTTGGTGGTATTACCGCCACTATATCACTGACCACCAGGGTCATAAAGAGGGCCATAATGTACGCTAAAAATGATGGCTTGATGGAAATGTGAAAGGGCGGAAGGTTAAAAGAAAGGATGGGTAAAAAGAGTGAAAGGAAAGGATGCCTGGGTGGATGAAAAAGGATGCATGGGTGAGTACTGGGTAAATGGATAGATGGGTGAACGGATGATTAAAAGATAGGGTGGATACTGGGATCTGAATGGATGGATAAAGGATTGTGAATTTGGGTGAAAGACTGGATGAGAGGAAGCAAAGCTTAAATCATGGTGGCTATGGGTGAATATAGTAGTGTGATGGGTCTTTTCACTCCGACCCACACACTTCCCCGACTTGTGCTGACTCTGCCTTTGTTGAACTGGAGCCAGCCCAGGATCACAGCGCTGACATTGGCTGCCGATCACAACCGCAGGAGTTGACGAGATTTAAAAGACTGCTTCCTTCCCTTCAGGAGGGCGACACCGGGAATAGGAGCTGGGAGACACTGGAGCTTATGGAGAGAGAAGACGCCGAGACAACCAACGAAGACGCTGCCTCGTGGAGGAACAAAACGCTGCCGTGAACGGGACCGGCAGAAACCCTGGAAGACAACCGCTGACCCCGGGAAGCCGAACGGAAAAACCGCCACGCTTCAGGAGAAGCGTGGCCTCTCCAGGTACGGGGTGAGGGACAAGGGAAACCGGGCGGGAGGCGGGAGGTGCGGAAAGGAGGGAGGAAAGGGGTCACAAAAGGGAACTACACGGGTACAACGGGGAAGAAAAGGGGGGGCACGAAACGAGCATACTGAGAAGAAAGGAAGACAGACGGGAGAGCGAGGAAGAGAAAAGACAGCAAGGAGAGATATACTGATTTATGTGAAGACAGAAAACAGAGAAAATAAGAAAACGATAGAAAGAAGACAGACGGGAGAGCAAGGAAGAGAAAAGACAGCAAGGAGAGATATACTGATTTCTATGAAGACAGAAAACGGAGAAAAAGGAAAAAGAAGGAAACAATAAGAAAGGAAGACAGGACAACAAGGACAGGAACAGAACAAGAGAACCAGTGAAAAATAAGGGAGAGAAAGGAAAGGAAAAGACCAGAGAAGGATACTTAGGAAAAGAAAGAGAGGGAAGGAAAACTAGCAAAACCTCTACCCCACACTTATCCGTACTATATTATTTTTTCCCACACGCTTCCCGCGAGGTCCTGAGAGAGAGAGAGTGAGGGAAGAGAAAGAGGAAGAAGACGCGAGCTGTCCTCAAGAGGGAGAAGACGCAACGATCTATCAGCCATAAAAACCTTTCACATAAGACTGATTTCTATTCCACCAAATAAATCATACCTTTTAAATATAAGGAAACCCGCGCAGTCTAGTCTTTATAACCGCCATCCACTTACAAGTAGGAAGAATGAAAGGATGATTGAATAATTGCTTCGATGAAAAGAATGGATCTTTTCTGTAGAGGGCCATGCTTAGTTCTCACCTTCTTTGCTTACTTTTTCTGTTTTATGATTTATGGTTATCTAAGATATGGTTAAAAGTGGGGGTATTTTAATTTGTGTTCTAATACCTTAACTAATTGTATTTGTTAAATGAGGCAGATATGTATCCCATTATCTTTCATCCCCTTCCTGCCCATGGCATTTTGCCACCCATGACCAATTTATTTTACACCTGTTCAGATTATTCCCTTTAGGCTTTCGCTATACAGTGAACGAATAAGCCAAAGCTTAAGCACATGATATATCAATAATCAATGATGCCCCTCTGTTCTTTTATAGCAAAAGCTCTACCTACATGCCTAATCCCTCTGCCTTGCTCTGCAGTAGGGTAAGTCAAGTTTCTTTCCTTTCCTTACTGCTCAGCGAATTAATGTGTTGGAAACAATTTGTGATGGTGGGCGAGGCCAGTGAGTAAAGTGGGACTAATAAGTGACTAATTTGATTTCAAGTTTGGTGTAGGAGATATTCTGTGATGAAAATGACAAATATAATTTATATTGCCCTTTCCTTTCCCTGAAGTGCACTGTATTGTTTTCTCCATCGTCTACTCTCAGCAGACAGGATAAATAAATCACCATTTTATACATGACATGTGGGATGTGTCTTATTTATTCATCTGCCACTTTTGAGTCAGGGTAGAAACTAAGTGAAAGGCATTTAGGGAAGAGCAGGGCCATTGGAATTAATAAAGATAGATAATTGTCAGCTACAGCTGTCCCAGCTGCAAGAGCAGCAAAGTACTCAAAGCACAGGCTAGCATGCGTCCAATTATTTGGCACAACAAATTATACTCCAAGGTGCATAATGCCATACTCATCATAAATGAGAGGTAATTCATTTTTATTTTTTCCACTAAATGTGTCTTTTTAGGTATTAGAAAAGCCTTTAAAAGAAAAAAAAAAAATCACTGTTTTTTAATCTGGTCTTATTCTACCTTGATTCTTTTTCCCAGATAGTCAGTGCTTTGTATGTGAGGCATGTATAGGTGAACAAATGAAATTGGCCCTGTGACTCTCCTAACCATAATCAGATCAAATTCCAACATCCCTAGGGGACCAGGAATGTGGTACTAGTGTGCCACCCACTACCTGCCTTTGAAGAAGTGTTTGTTCAGAGCATTGTTTACAATGTGTCTTTTTTGTGTTGATTGTAGGGACTTGGGGGTGGAGAAGGTGGGGAGGGATTTTGGTTGGACTTTGGACTTTTCGTTAGGCTTTGTGGGGACAGGGTTATCATTTGTTCATGAAAAGAGGTGGGACTGTTGTAGGTGGAGAGGGAGGATACATTATTTCTAATAATTGTTTTGCTTCATTTGCACCTCAAATTTTAATTTTGGTATTTTAGTTTGCACTGCTGTCTTTTAGTGTACCGTTTATTTTTTAAATCTGCTAAAAAGTGCATGTCATTTACTTATACCCTTGCTCTAGTGCCCTTTGCAACTATACATTGACCACAATGGGATGAGTGTCCTTGCCTCATTCGCCACAAAAACTTAGTAAACACAGAAACTTAGTACACACAGATATCTTCTTCAGTAGGAGTTGATTACTAAATTAACAAGTTCAATTCAATCCATGATTCTCTCACCTGAATAGATGAAGCGAGGGAGTCTTCTTCCTGTAGTGGCATTTTAATGGGGTGGTAGGAGTAGTTTATTAGCAGGCTAGTGTGTTAACAGAGAAAACAGAAGGTGTCACTCCCACCTATGCAAACTCCAAATGCAGGTAAATTAAGGGTCATCCATCACTGTCAACTATATTGGAAGAAAACAGTGAGTTAGTGGGTCCTATATCATAACTTTTGAAAGACTGAGACCATACTACCATAAAATTGGCATTAGACATACAACAAAGAAGACCATTGATAATAAAATCTAGCAAAATCAATTTCTTCTGGGCAATGGTAGGGAGCTACCAAACTAAACTTGAGAAATGAAATCATGGTGTCAGGACAAGTGAGCTCAGACTCAAGAGTCTTTGGACTAGGTTAAGTATTTATGGAACATATACACAAGGCATAAATGAAGATGTTGATGTGACCAGTGTGGAATATTGCTCAGGTAATAGAAGGTTAGAAGGCCATGTAGTGATTTGGTGACGCTTTCACCAAATCCACAACATGTGATTCATTTGTGGTGTGAAACTAGGTCACACCTCAGTAAATCTCACAACCGAGGGAAGAGGGTTAGGAGATTGAATAATGGATGGGAAAGGGGTTTTGAATAAAGATGTGACAAAGACAAACACTACACAAAAGAAACTATGACAATATTAGTTGGGGCGCTGAACAGCACACCTCCATCCATCTCTTGTGAAAGGAAATGAAGGGATACGTTTGACACAGTTCAGTTAAATGCACTACAAACAGCCCTTCTGTCCCAAAGAGACGCAGATAGTATATCCTAAATGTTACATTATTAGTTTTGAAATATACAAAGTATGGAAGATTGAATTTAACCCACCCAGTTCTAAAAATTATGATTGTTAAAAGAAAAATGCTACTGTATTACCAAATTGGGCGATACTTCTCCAGTCTTCTTAAAATGTCCATCACTCTTGGGTGCCTGTCTGAATCTTCTTGGTAGTTTACCTGGAGTCTTGAGCATTCCCCACGTTTTGTTTGTGCTTGACAGGATTAGGAGAAGACCTGCTTATTGAAAAAAGCAGTCGCTGTACCTTAGAGTAAAGGAGAAGGACAAAAGGAAGCACAGTAAGCTTCATGTGGAGTCAGGAGTTTACCAAGAAGACTCAGAGGCAGAGCAAGAACATAAGAGGAGTTTTACGTTTGAACCAGTAATGCAGCAAACAAATACTCAGCAGCATTTCCAAGTCAACGCACCTCTCTCCAGTTCACAAGAGTTGAGTGAGTACTAGGCCTCAGAGTCTTCGCCATCATTATGGTTTCTCTTTGAAGTTGATAACGTTCTCTTTCTAGCTGTTGAGATAGTCCAGCCTTGAATTTTCCCATCCTTCTCCTCCAGATTCTGAGTAACTCCATTCAAGGGGCAAACCGAGCAAGGTAGATCTGAGTGACTAAAGTGGCTGGTCTGTTCTGAAGAACCAGAAAAAAGGAGTGGACCTTGCAGGTAAATTTCACTAATTTTGAAAGACCAATCAGTTTCAGGAAAAATGATCACCCACCAGCCCCCAAACATTGAAAATCATTGGAAACAAGTTCACAAATTTATCAAACTCCATCCCTCACAGTCAGCTACCCCATACATCTGTCATCACTCACAAATTCACAATCACTCAATATCTCATCACTCATTGGTGCAATAGTTATTTAGTAGTTAACTCTTCCAATCAAGCATGGTGGTTGAACAAAATATCTCCTCTTTGATGGTATCAACAGATTGGAATTTGGCATTGGTACTAGGAGTCTTTTAATAAATGATCTTCGAGGGCAGCCCTGCTAGGTGATGGAAAACAAACAGGATGGCATGTGAGGGAGGCAGGCATCGTCTTTAATGTCCTGAAGCGTATGTGGGGGCTTCTTCACTGCACACAGGTCCAACTCCCATCCAGTCTTATATGGGACTATAAAATGGTGGGGCAGCATAAATCCGACATGGACATAATGATGCACTAGCATTTGTTTTGCAAAGAAAGTATGAAAAAAGAAGTTCAGAGAGAAATTATTAAAAATGTCTATGATGGCACTGGCCTACTCAGTCTAGGAAGTAGAGTTTGTCCTCTAGTGGTTGGTCAGCTAACACACTTGATTCTGACCAATCATCCTCTTCCTTCTTCTGTGGTGTTTTGGGAATGGTGTAATCAGGTGGTATAAAATGCTGGTTAACTTTGATCATGGTTCATTTCTCCACGTTTTGAGGCAAGAGGTTTGCCCTTCTCACTGTAACAACTACACCCGCTGCACTGAACACATGTTCAGCACACATGCTGGCTACAGGACAAGCCAGAAACTATATTGCCAGCCTGCTGATCTCTTGCCATTGGCTCATCTTCCCAGGCTAATACACCAATGGGTTTTGATCCACATACACCTCTTTTGGGTTATCCTGATACTCCTGGAACATCCTCTTAATGGTCATTGATGCTGCCACTTGCTTGACCGCTTTTGCCTTTGCCTCTGCACTGAACTTAAGGCCTGTCACTTGAAACCAAGCCATTGCAGAGGTTGAGTCTGATTCTTCTGTTACTGTTGTTGCCGGTTTTCTTGTTGGTGTGGTTGGCGGATGTGAGACAAGACTGCCCTCTCCGAAAGTTGAAGGTGGCACCACAGAGCAGCAGAGTGGGACTCTAAGTTCCAGCTGTTCTTCTTCCAGTTCTCCTGCTTGCACAACAATCCACCTCTTGTATTGTGAAACATCACCTTCAGAAAAAGGAATGTAAGTGGTAAGAATTTTTTTTTAGCGTAGATCAAGTAGGGTGGCACAGATGGACTCTTTGGAGGAGAAAATGTAATTTTGCAGCCTTGCATTACAAGTCAAGCGATAACGTAAGCTCTCAACCAAGACATGCACTTCTGGGTTTTTGTTCGCACCCATAAATGCAAACCTTTTAGATAACTTATTTAGCTGCTCCTGGAGCAGATGTAATAATGGGATAGCTTGGTCCATTGTACTGTACTCCTTGCTAAGTTCCCACGTGAAAACCTCAAAAGGGAGCAGCATCTGTGTGAGGCATTTGACTAGGCCCCATTTGGCAGCATTTTAGCTTTTCAATTGCATCTCCTCCTCTTTGAATGACACAGTCATTGATCTGTTTGTACTGCTCAAATGTTGAAACTTCAAATAGGTTGAGGTAAAAAGTATTAGCACCCCCTGTATCAGGGATGTTAGAAATGGAGTCTCTAGTTGGCAGTCAGTTTATATCCTGTCCAAATAGGGATCCTCACTCTAGTCAGTTTAAGGGAGATACACAGCTCAGATAACCCCTGTTTACCCCCTTTGTAGCTTAGCACAAACCTTCAGCCTTATCTCTTATGCAATCTGTAAAGTATTTGTACAAACACATACAGTAAACAGTTTATAAAAATAGGCAATATTTATCTAAATCAAACAAGATCAAAATTACTAAACTCCAAACTATACAAGATAAGATACACATTTTTAAAGTAAAAGGAGTCCTAATCCATAGAAATCAAGAAATGCATTTTTTTAGCACAAAGTACCTGGTATGCGTAAAAAATAAAGCTGCATGGGCAAGCGTGCATCAGAACAGCAAGCAATGTATTGATTCTTTACTCCGTCAGGTGACTGATGCATTGATTCTTTCCTCGCAGGGAAGGGATGCGTTGACTTCCAGACAAGCAGCCTCGGGTCCATGTGGTGATGTTAAAGATTTTGATGTATGAAGCATGGGAAATCCAGACGTGCTGCAGCGATTAATCCATTCTGAACTGGCGATGCATCAATTTCACCAGTGCTGCGTTTATTTTTCAACGGCAGTGCAGGCGCTGCACCGATTTCTCTGCTGCTTGGCTCCGGTGCATGGACTTTCACCATGGGTTCACCAGCTTCTCCTTTAAAGGACCCAGGAACTGGATATTGTACCACTTGGGAGGGTAGGGGTCTCAGCAAGAGAGCCCAGGTGCGTCTTTGATGGCCCTGACAATTCAGAACATGTGGCAAGCTCAGTCCAAGCCCCTGGAGAAACTTCACAAGTAGGATTTCAGAAAGCAAAGTTCAGTCCTTTCCCTCTTCAGGCAGAAGCAGCAGCAGATCAGCACAACAGGGCAACAGGCAGAGTGGCAGGTACTCCTCAAGCATCAAGCTCCTCTTGTTGGCAGAGTTTCCTCTTCATTCAACAGTAATCCACAGTTGTGGGGTTCAGCAGTCCAATACTTACATTCATTTCTGCCTTTGAAGTTGACAAGCTTCAAAGGAAAGTCTTTGTAGTGCACAAGACCCTGCCTCTCCCTTGCCCTGCCCCAGACATGCAGTAAGAGGTAGGTTGGAGTTGGTATTGTGAGAGGGCAGGCACAGACTTTCAACCAATGGGGGAAATAGACCTTGCAATAGAGAAAAACAAAGTTAGCAGTATTCAACTATGCAGACACATAACACACACCAGTACATGTTCTACCTTTTAAATACACTGCACACTGGCCATCGGGCTACCTTGGGCCTCCCTTAGGGGTGACTTACATGTAGTAAAGGGGAAGGTTTGGGCCTGGCAAGTGTGTACACTTGCCAGGTCAAACTGGTAGTTAAAACTGCACACATAGATACTGCAGTGGCAGGTCTGAGACTGGTTGACAGTGCTACTCATGTGGTTGACACAATCAGTGTTTCAGGCCCACTAGTAGCATTTGACTTACAGGCCCTGGGCACAAATATGACACCTTACTAGGTTCTTACTAATAAATCAAATATGCCAATCATGGATAAACCAATCACCAATACAATTTGACCTAGAGCACATGCACTTTAGCACTCGTTAGCAGCTGTAAGGTGCCCAGAGTCCTAAAGCCAACAAAAACAGGTCAGAAAAAGTAGCAGGAAGGAGGCAAATAGTGTTGGGTGACCCTGCAAAAAGGGTGAGATCCAACAAGGGTTTTAACTGGTACTCTTATCACACTTAATTAATTCACAACTGTTTCCCGGCTTTAAAAGAATGGCTTATATGAGTGCAGATGTGTCTCCAAGTGGTCAGTATGTTGTTGACTACATCTTCTTTTTTAAGAAAGTCTTGCACAACCAGGCTTATGCAGTGTGCCACACACAGGATCCTGAAATAGCCACGGTCTGCCATGTCCTTGACTAAGTTACCTCCATTGTCTGTGGCAACAAATCCAATTCAGAGACTTATGCGTCGCTGTAATTCAGACACCTTGCTAATAAATTTGTCCAAGATGTTTGCAGTTGTGTGTGATTTCTCCATTGTGAACTGGCTACTGTTGCATGCCACTGAACACTCTTAAAATTTTCTTCAGGGCCAAGACCTGTAGAAAGCTTTTGTTTTATCCCCACAAAAGAGATCTAGGGACAGATTTAAGGGAAAATTACGGTGCACATCGCTGCACCAAATTTGGCAGTGTCACACACCATCATTTTCACAACAAAGGTATGCACCGTATTTAATAGAATACGGCGCACCCATGTGTTTCCCCCACGCAGGCACTGAATTTGCTGCTGCGCTTCAATGCAGCAACCCTCACATCATTGTGCAAAGATGGTTGTGTTGAGGGAGAGATTGTTTTTGTGCAAGAAGGAATACCTTCCTGCACAAAAACAATCTTAAATGGTGATTTGCTGTTTCAATGTGTCCTGCAGAAGGCAGCACACATAGTAAGAGCAAAAAACGAGGAGAAATGAAAGCATTTCTCCTCGTTGTGCCCTGCTAACGCCACGCTGGGGTGGCGTTAGATTTTGACGCTGCCTCAGGTTTACAAAATCTCATAAATCAGGGACAGCATCAAAATGCAATGAGCATTGCTGTGGCATGCCCACAGCAACACCCATTGCACGCCCCTTCCACGCAAAGTGCTGCGTGTGAAGGGGCTGTATTTACAAGGTGGAATGAGTTCTCAAAAAGTAGCTTAACACCACCTTGTAACTATGGTGCAGTGCATAGCGCCACAGGAGCCTCACTAAAAGTGACACTCCAGTGGCACTAGGGACTCTTAAATATGCCCCTTAGTGTGCAGTGATGCACATGAAATCAGACGCCTAACAAATGGTCCACATGTCTGTCATCAGGTAGATAATGTGGCCAGCACTTTACTGCAAAGCTTGTCCAACCATCTGCAGCACATTGTGATGCAGCATCTGAAAAGCAGCTCTGGCTAAATAGGTACAACTTGAAACCTTCTATTTCGGGCAGATGACTGCCACAATCTCTAAGAATCCCACTCCTTCTACAAAAGAAAAAGGGAGGAGGTTCAGCTGTAACATTTTTGCCAGCTTCCCATTGTACAAACGTGCCATTGAGTGGTTGCGGTCATAGGGCACCACCTGCCTAAACATGCCCATAATAATAGCTTGGATTGTCTTTTTTTCCGGGGCCACTGACTCAGGTGACTTTCGAGAAGTAGTAGGTTGTGGTAGACTCAATGTGCATCGTGAGGCACTTACTATATGCCATGGTGTCTCACTCTCCATCTGATTCTGAGTCTTCTTGTACAATTGTGAGGTCACTGAGGCGGGTGATTCTGGCCCACTGCTGGTGACTGGGCTGCTTTGAGTGCAGATGATATTGCCCTCTTCTTCCTCACCTTCCACTGTAATTTGACCAGTAGTAGCTGATGGTTCCTGGCTCTCCCCACCTTTACCATTGTGACCACATTCAGCCATTTTTTAAGGTGCTTCTCTCACTGAATTGTGTGATATTTTCATATGGGACATCTGGCCTCCAGTACCATTATGTGAACCAGGCTTACCTCAACAAATACTCTTGTGGCCACTGGAGCATGTCTGAATGTCATGCTATTTTGGCTAATAGTAAACAAATTGCCAAACTGGGGAGGAGTACTTTCCTATTGGGCCATTGCCAATGCCTGAAGAAGAACTGGAGGTAAGTGGGTATGTTGATTGCCTCTCTGCAGTGCATACTTCTACTGAGGTATGGGTTGGTGCATGTCTCTGCTGTGGCCTTACAAATATGGGAGCTGGTGCTGCTGTTTGTGCCATATCCCTCAAAGCAAGTTGGATAGTGTCAGACTCCTCTGTGACTATGCCAGTTTCCACAATGACTGGCTCTTAGTCATCCTCTTCTCATCATCATTCCCTTCCATGATTGTAAGGCTTTCTGGAACTTTCCTTTTCCCTTGCTCTTCTGGCGTCTCCCGAACTCCGGAGAAAAGCTGCTTTTTCTTCTCACTGGCAACTTTCTTGGGAGCAACTTTATTTTAGGCCATCCTAAGCTTTAGGTTGGCAGTGCCATTAAGATGCATGAGCTAAAGAGTTTGGAGGACTGAAGTACCTGTAAGGCCTTCTCTTTGGCATTACTGGGGGTGACGTGGGGGTCTCTTCTCTTGGGCACCTAAAAACAACCAAGCAACAAAAACATGTAGTTAGTGAAACATGGCATTCTTGCAGGTTGAAATAGTACAGACAAATGCAATCTTAGTGTGGTTGGCTACTTATATAATAAATACCAATTTAATCACACAATGGAAAGGAAAACCACACCACAACACCATAAAAAAGTACATTTCAAACCAGACAGCACAACAGGCAGATCTAGATCTTTGCTTTATCTCCATCTGTTTTAAAGAAAACACCTGGGGTACTTAGAGAGAGGTGCATAGGTAAATGGAATATTCCTTTAAATATCCTATGACGGCAAGGTGGTCCATGGGAAATGGAATTATCGTTAACAAAATGAATTATGCTGTTGATTTGTCTGCAGTGCTCTGCACTCTGGATGTCCTTGAGGAAATGGAATTAAACCTAAAACACCGAATGTTGTAGTGCAGCTGTGCATCTTTGGTAGATGATTGGATGGAGGAATGGATGGATGTGCATCCATGGAGCAAGACAAAATGCAGAACTGAGTAAAAATAAAAAATAAAAAAATAAAAAATTTAAGGAACTACAATAATAAAATTAAAATTAAAATTAAAAATAATTTAAAAATAAAATTGCAAATCAAAAGAAAAAATTAAAAGAAAAAAGAAAAAATGATAAAAACATAATAAACTTAAATATAGAATTTAAATTAAAAAGTGATTAATTAAAAAAATAAAAGAAAAAATGAAATATAAAAGAAATAGAACATTAACGTTAAAAATTTAAACAGAACATAAAAATAAAAAATAAAGATAGAAACTTAAAGAAACAAATGAACAATAAATAACAATGTTTGTAGCTAAGTCTACATCAATGACACACTGGCTGCATGCACATAACGGCTGCCAGCCCTCAACATGATCAAACAACAACAACAAGGAGCAAGGAGGCATGGCAAATAAAAGACACATGCACTCCTATGGCAAGGGACACTGGCTGGATGGACAAAATGTCTGCCAGCTAGCCACATGGTCAAACAACAACAACAAGGAGCAAGAAGGCATGGTAAACAAAGAACACATACAAGCCTATGGCAAACGGACACTGGTTGCATGCACAAAATGGCTGCCAGCCACATGGTCAAAAAACAACTACTATGAGGAGAAAGGACAAAAAATAAGAACACATGCAATCCTATGACAAAGGGAGACTGGCTGGATGGACAAAATGGCCACAAGTCACTGCGAACAAGGAGCCATGGGGAACAAATAACACATGCAAGCCTATGGCAAAGGGAGACTGGCTGGATAGAAAAAATGGCCACCAGTACATGGTCAAACAACTGCAAACAAGGAGGCATGGAGAACAAAGAACACATGCAAACCTATGGACAGAAAATGGCCCTTGGCCATACTCTATGGAAAACAAAGAGAAATGATGGACAATGACAAGCACACACACCAACACACACACACACTGGCCATAAGGAGGCAGGGTGGTGGTAACACTGAAGAAAAGCGCCCAACGTTAATTCAATAATGCATTTTCCTGAGTGGAAACATCCATTGCATTCACACACAACAAACCCCAATTAAAATGTAACCATCAAAGCAAAACGTTTATTAATACTACTTAAAAACATAAGTTTGAAGGAAGAATAAGATACTATGAAGCAACAACCTACATCAGCTTCTGCAAAGCAGTTCCAAATTAAAGCTATCCTGACTCCACACATTACAGGCATTGTAAAAGTTGTCTTTTATGACCTTCGTTCTTCTTTTGGAAGTTGGAAAACCTTTCATCATTTTTTTTCAGGGGCATATTCATACTATGTTTGCGCTGAGTTAGCGTAATTTATTTTGACGCTAATTCAGCACAAACGTAACTCCATATTTATATTTTGACACTAGACCCATCTAGCGTCAAAATATAGGAGTTCACGTCATTTTTTAGATGCGTGAAACCACCTTGTGTCAATGAGATGCAAGGTAGGCGTTCCCGTCCAAAAGATGACTCCAAGCCCCTAGCGCCATATTTATCCATCCGTGCAAAAAAGTCGCACGGTTGGGAGTCGGAACCAAAAAATGTTGTTAACCCTGTTAAATTGTAATGTCAAATTGTAATGTCTGGGTCTGACCAGGCATTAAAGTGAGGCACATACACCACTATATAAGGATAACTTACCAAAGGAGCATTTGCTACCTCCAGGACAACATGGAAGTTGTACTGCTCTAGCTAGGCACACACCGCAGACGTCCGCAACGGCAGCTGCCCCCTCCACCTCCACAATAGCAACCCCAAACACCACAACGGCACCCACAAAGGCAATGCAGGAGGCAGGAGAGGATATTTCGGCAGAGGACAACCATCCTTGGCCTCAGAGAGCAAGACTTCATCAGGACTTACCGTCTCAACCGAGGGTCCATTCTACGCCTGCTGAACCACATTGCACCAGATATCACAGCGAGGCTGAAAACTCCCTAAAACATACCACCCATCACCGTAGGGTTTTGACGCATTTCCTGATCTGAGAACACACCTAAATCCATGGATGCTGCATGGGGACACCCACCCAACTCCCATGGAACACCTCTATGGGGCGGAGTAACACCACACAGCGATTTCCACTGCGTTGCTTCACTCCAAAATAATGAAGCCACTCAGGGCCAAGCAAGGTGGCCTTGCATGGCTTCATAAATTTAATTTTGGGCATGCCTAGCTCTTAAACCACATTGCATCGTGCAAGAGCAACGCAATGGAGCCTATAAACATACCCACCAATATCAAATATAACAAATACAGTTAAAACATAAAAAAGGTGAATTGCTCATGACTTTAGGAAAAGCAGTTTTGAGCTCTGATTTAAGAGTGAATGGGTGGCCAGCGGGAGGTATCAACAAATAAGTGAATTGAGATCAAACATGACAGGAAAAAAGCAAGGGGCAGGATTGAGAGTTGGAAACTAATTGCCTTACGAGGTCCCTGTTATCTTTCTGAGTATCTTTGAACCCCAGAGCTACCTATATTAGTGGCATTGGTAACTCCACTGAATTTCAAGTGGAACACCAAATGTCCCCCGTGAAATAGGGTATTAATAAGGGAATCATGATCTAAATAACCAGTTTCCCATGTAATTCCTTATTATTATTATTGGAACCCTCAACGTCTCACTTGTACTCCACAGAGGCTCAGCCCTATGGAGCCATAGGGATTACAATTGGGACGGAGAATGTTCTCTTAGAAATAAGGAATTGGCAGAGACAGTTGTCTTGGTGATTCCACCTCATTTCCTGATGGTGTACCTGCCATCAGCAAACTAATGCCCATATTTATACTTTTTTTGCGCCGCATTTGCGCTGCTTTCTGGCGCAAAAGGGGCGCAAACTTACAAAATATACTTGTATTTTGTAAATTTGCATCACAAAATGGCGCAAATGCAGCACTAAAAAAGTATAAATATGGGCCTAAGATTCATGGTGAAACAGAAAGATCCACTAAGTGTCCCCAGATTTCATAATCCCAATTCTGCATAATCCACGTTACTTGCTGATTTGGGAATACCCAGAATTATTTTGGAATGAGGCTGTCAAGAGATGACAAAGGATGTTTTGACCATGAGTGTCACTACTTTATTAAGAAATGTGGCAAAGGATTATAATTAGGGTTCACAAATTCAGTTAATCTACCCATGGAATAAAACTAGATGTCCAGTGAAATCCACAATTTGTCCCAAATACAGGTGCACAAAAGCTCCAGCGTAAAGAGGCAATAAATAAGTAACAAATTAAGGAAAAGCACTTATAAAAACATAAACATATAAAAAAAATAAAAACATTTTAAAAGAGCAGGTTTAGGTAAAAAACATCTCCCTTCATTTCTGGGTGGCTAATATTTTTTCAGCTATCTAAGCCATCAAAAACCTTACAGAATTGCATATTGTATGAGAATGGAGAAAGAGGTGCAATCAAAATGAGAATAACGTTTTGAGATGTAGAGAAACTGGACAATTTGATTTAACTTGTGGGCTCCTAAATAATTAATTAAATAATCAATTAATCAATGTAGCTTAGGAAGAATATTAGAACATTGACTTAGCATTTACAAACAAAGTTGCAATAGACACCATTGGCTTAGGAGATACGAGTCATCTCATTTTTAACTGGACACAAGTACTCTAAACAAAATAAATACTTTGCACTAATGAATGAAAAGAGTAATTATTGAAGCACAACGCTATAGTGACACCCTTGACACCATTAGGGACATTTCTGCCTCTGACATATTAATAAATTATCCCTGCATCTATACAGAACATGTAGCTGTTCGTCCTCTCAGATTTAGGCTAGTATTTTCAGCAATTAAACCTAACAACAATGAGGATAATATTATGCCATATATGTTTTAGCTATAAAGCGTGACCCGAAGGTATTGGAGCGCTTTACATGAGCACCAGTTACATTACACAAGGATACATTCATGTTTTGGTAGGCACGGGGACATTAAGTGATTTGTCCCGAATCTCAGGCTGTTGAGCCAACGCCAAAACTTAAAGTTGGGTCCCCAACTCCAAAGCTGGCATCTCTGCCATTATGCCACACCCTCTCCAGTGGTGGCCCGTCCTTTAGGGTGGAGGGGCCACGCCCCCCCACCCCATGAAGAGTGTCTGTCAGGCTGAACAAAGGTCAGCCTGACAGACACTCTTTATGTTCAGGTCAGGCAGCCAGGAGCAGACATGCGCGATTTGCGCAGACTCCTGGCTGCCTGAGCTGAACTTTGCTGGGCTGAGGAGATCACGACCCCTATGGGCGTGACCTCCTCGGCCCAGCAAAGGTGCCTCCAGGCCCTCCCCTGGGTGACGAGGAAAGCGTCACCCATTGACACTCTCCCTGGGCGCTTCAGGTTTAAGCCCTGAAGTGCCCAGGGCGAGTGTCAATCAGTGACACTTCGTCACAGAGTGGGGTGGGGTCAGCAGTCTCACTGACCCCATCCCACTCTGTGACGAGGCTGGGACTGCTGCCTTCCCTCATTGGCTGACCTAAGGTCAGCCAATGAGGGAAGGCAGCAGTCCCAACCCTCCCGGGACCTGGAGGCTGAAGGTAAGTGTGTGTGTGTGTGTATGTGTGTTATGTTTTACATTGAATGTTTGGTGCGCGCGTGCATGTTTGAGTGTTATGAGTGTTGTTCATGGATGTGCGTGCGTGTGTGTGTGTGAAAGAATGAATGTGTTTGATCTTGTAAAATGAATGTTTGGTACGTGCGTGCATGTTTGAATGGAATGAGTGTTGTTACTGGATGTGAGTGCGTGCGTGCATGTGTGTGGAAGAATGAATGTGTGTGAATTTGTAAAATGAATGGTGCGTGCGTGCATGTTTGAATGGAATGAGTGTTGTTAATGGGTGAGCGTGCGTGCGTGCATGTCTGGGTGTGAAAGAATGAGTCTGTGTGTGTGTTTGTGTGTGTGCCCCGCCCGCCCTCCTCCCAAAGCTGCCGGCCGCCACTGACCCTCTCCCTGTATATTTCTTTCAAATCTTTGTACTACATGTTTAGAAGTTCTCCTACCTTGTTCTCCTCCATCTATAGAATGTCTGTGAGCATAGACTGTGACAAGGAAACACAAGCAGAGCCTTGCTGTTTCTCCCACCACTAAAGGAGAAGGAAAGCAGGATTATAAAAAGAAGGCTCTAACAGTTGATAGGCCTTGATGCCTCCGTAAAAGAGAATATGATGTTATATACTCTGTACTGTCTGTAAAACTCAGTATTAAGCAATAACTACAGCAGAACATTAACTTAGCCACCACCTCTCCAGTCTCCAAGCTAAGATATGCAGTGAGGTGCCTTCCTCTAGACCAAAAACCCTGACATAATTATACTGCATCAGAGTTTTCAGATGACAGGTCAGGGCAACATATGCGTCCTTGACAACCAGAAAGATGCATCATGGATACAGTATTCAAAGCTTCCACAGAACTCTGTTCACAAACAAACATTATTAACTTTTTTTTATGATAAGTAGTGGAATAGATATCTTATGGAATAGTTTAAAGTAGAAGCTGTACAATCAAATTATTTGAAACAGTCAAATGTTTTCACTAATTCACCTTGTGTTTCTTGTGCAGATTTTTGTTTCTATGCTTCCCATTGTGAGGGCCTCTGGCATTGTTTTAATGTGTTAATTTTTCAGGAAGATGTGTTTGAAATTCTATGAGTTCAGAAACACAAAATGGCAGATTGTCTTCAATGAGTTTAGGGAAAGTACATTTGTCACTGGGTAAACTGTCTGTGAATGGGTTAGGTCTGCATCTATGGGTCATTTTGGTGTCTTTTGCTAAAAGGAGCACTCAGAGCAGAAGATAACAGGATTCATGGGGAAACACCGTCAAAACAACATTACTTTATAACTTATAGAATGTACCATAACGACGTTCATCTGCAATAAATTATGCTTTCTCTGATCAGGATAAGACCCAAGAGAAGCTGAAGTTGTGCAATGTTAAAAATATGTGATAGAAGAAATTCAAGATTATATGGGCTAAAGAAAGTGCATAATTTTTTTTAATTGGTAATACATCCTTCGTTTTGGAGGGAGGCAGTAGGACTACTACTGTAGAACAGACACTCTACAAAATGGTAATATTCAAATGGTAGTACGCCAACACCTCATTACTAGGCAAATGGTAATGCACACATCTTTTGACGCCAGAAAATAATACCAGATCTTATCTTAAGCTTGGAACATTAGGATCATCTTATTCAATGCAAGCAGGCGGAAGTGGCCCATAAACCCAAATTCTGTTTTAAAACAAAAATGTACATCGTCCTACATAGCACCTTCTACCACAGCTTTACCATTTTTAGTGACACTCAATTGATTAATCCTGGAATTTTAAATGACTGAGTCATAATTGCTTAATAAAACTCATGATTTTCAGGTTATATAAATTTATCACCAATGATTCCTTAATGTACTTTTCTGTTTTATCAGCCAACTATACAGTACCTAAACCTAAAAGATCCCCAAGAGATGGCAAGGAGTGGACGTGGGTAAAGCTCAGTAGCAACTGCACTATAAATATAAAAAACGGTAAACATTTCTTTTTACCACACATTAATGAGACGTGCACAACCTCACTAAGAGAAACTGATAATTCTCAAAGCAGCTGAATCTTTATAGGAAATTGTAGTGAGGAGAGAGATATTACAGGGAACATCAAAACTGAATTGTCGGGGGCATGGTCTAGTGGTGGAACATGATGGCCACTTGAACACAGTGCTCCGTGCGCCGGCGTGGGGCCCTGATCATGGGTTGCGGAGTCCATATAGTGATGGGATCGCATACTCCACACCAGAGACTACCTCTGATCAGGGGATGGGAGCTGGAGGCCCAGGGGGGCCCTCGCACCTCAGTTCAGCTTGGCATCTTTGGGAGTGCAGGGCCTGTTGATCTGGACGGAGCAGTGGTGCTCTCACTGGGCCATGGACGATGGCTCTGCACCCAGCCAGCAGGTCCGGATAACCACTGGGCCAACAGGCCTGTATGGAGGAGGCTGATGCCCTTCTTCTTCCCTCCCTTGTGCCCCCGCCTCCCTGCCATCCGATCTCCTGGGTGCCCACCCCTCCGGGCCTAAGTGAAGCGGAGGCGGGAGGGGCCTGGGATTGACTTGCCTCTGCGGTAGGGGAGGAAGGACCTGCCGACCAGTGAGCGGACAGACTTTTCACTCCGCCTAGCCTTGTATCACCTGCCTCTATTGCCCATGGTAAACCGGCCCAGTGGCACCCAGCGCTGGAGAGTGCTCCTCTGATGACCCTGAGGGCTGACAGTTGCCTGCAGGAGCCCTGTCCCACCCAGCCACATTGGATGAGGCAGAGCAAACTGGATTGGGTGCCTCACTGACAGGAAGGGGCTGCCCATAATCTGAGCCCTGCCCCGGACGCTGGTCTCTATAGCCACAGCACATTGAGACCTCCAACAGCTGCTGGGGACTAACCAGCCACTAAGGTCCCGACGGGTTACTGCATTGTCCAGGCCATTTACTTCCCATGGGACCTAAGGTGATGGTGCCTGCACTGAGGACTACTTACTCCTGTCTCCCCCGGACAATGCCCAGCCCGGACCCTTTGCTGTGTCTTTGGCCCAAGGATCATATGGATTCTCTTAATGCACTATGGGCAAACTTGGAAATTAAGCACAGGAGTCTGCAGGACCGGTGACCTTTGCAGAGTACACAAGGGATCTGCCTTTGCTCCCCCTCAACCTACTTCTTCCTTTTAATCCTACGAGCGGCCTCCTTGTCCTTTTCCCATTGTGGGCGTACGCAGTGGATTCCTCTGCAGATCTCTGTAAAGCTGTGACCCCAGAGTCCAAAAGAGAGATGCCCTCTGGTAAACCTCACGGCAAGCCTACAAGTAAATCAACATGGCAACTCCTCTTCACAAAATCTCTCCAGCAACCCCGCTGCCTGATCAGACCTCAGCTCCTTCTGGTTCCACCCAGGACACTGCAATGGAGCGTATCTTCTAGAAATTCCTGGCTGTGGGCGGCTGGCTGGAGGGGCTGGATTCCGGTGTCTTTGCTCTAATGGCTGAGACCAAATCTATACATCTAGATATCGCAGGATTCCAGAATCGCGTCACAGATCTGGAACAACATGTTTCGACAGTGGAGGGCCATGTCAGTGCAGTACCGGATAGGGACCAGGAACTCCTCCTTCTATGCAGCAAAGTAATTGACATCAAAGACAATAGCCGCAGGGACAATGCCTGTTTTTAGGGTCTCCGGAACAAACTGAGGGGACAAACATTGCAGCCTTCCTCCATAATACCCTCCCTGCTATCAAGGACCTCACTTTCGAGCCCCTGTTGGAATTCCAGCAAGTATATCACATGGGTCCGATGCATGCTGAAGGGGCAACACAACCTCGCCCCATCATTGCCTGCTTCCTACGACACAAGCAGTACCGCCAGTTCCTCGCTGCCGCCCTTATTGCCCTGCTGCACAGCAAATACCACTTTTGAAAAAAAGACCTCTCCCCCTGGAACATCATGAAGTGCTTTAAGATTTTCCTTTAATCAGCAGACATTCAGATTCAATTCCTCTCTAAAGAGCTGAGGACCCAAACATGGAAGCTTTTGGTCTAGAGATTTCTCATTAGCTTCCCATTTCCAAGGTTTCATCCAGAGGGCCCCGTGTCCAGACACTGCTGCTCCAGCTAAGGCTGTGGATGCCCACAAGCCCACAAGTTGTCAAGTGTTACATCTGACAAGAACTGTGAAAGGAGAAAATAGGCTGAGGGCGTGGTCTGGCCACGCGACGGCATGGCCGCCTAGATGGACAGCTCTGCCAACGGCAGAACCCAGATCGGGCAGGAGGGCGTCCCGACGACCGATGGCCCCTCGCAGCGGAGTCTTAAAGGACCTGTGACGTCCCGGGGCAGCTGCGGATTCGCTCGCTTGGGGCCGCGAGAGCCCCGCCCGCATCCTTTTCTCACTCAGGGCCGGATCGGAGGGTGAGGCCTGCACGCAGATGAGAAGCCGCAGCCTCTGGTACAATATTCAGGCCGGCAGGCAGAAACAAAACCAGCCAGGAGAGAAGGCGGTAGGCTGGAAGGTGGGGCAGCGGAAACATTAATTATTACTGAGGACCGACACAGGAAAGACCCGACCTGGGGGCCACATTCAAGGAGGGGAAATATTTTTTAAAAAAGAAGAAGAAAAAGAAAGAGCAAATAATACAAAAAAATGAAATAACATAAGGCAATAAAAAACTCTATTGATCAATGGATCATGGCCCCCCGAGCCTCTCTCCCTATGAGGACAAAACCATCCTGAGAGGCACCAGTAATCCAACAGGAGCCCATCTACCCCCGCCCGGGCCATGAAGAGACCAGCGGGAAGTACAAGGCCACCTGGACCCAACTAAGGAGCAGACAAAAGGTTCCATTAACCTCTGAGAGACCACCTCAAAGCAGAGCCCCCATTGAACACTGCGAACACCGCTCCATGTGAGGATTGAACAGTGGGCACAGCAGCCTCACGGAGCTGCAGAACAACAACAAAGGGAACAGACATTTTCAAACATGCAAGCCGCTCATTGAAGGTCCTAACGCCACCCTTGGCTAGGTCACTATATCCTAGCCCTCTACGATACCCCCTCCTCCCGACCCAATCAAGAGGACCCCTCTCGCATGACGTGAGGAGGGGAACCTCTGCAGACGCTCTCTGACCACAAACGGTCAACCCTACTACAAAAAGGGAGAAACGGTAGCCATAGTAAGTCAACTAACGCCGCGCTACTACACCATGGAGAGAGGAACTACACACTTTGGACACTACCCTGCATCCGCTGCCCTCCTCATCTCGCTCCCTATTTCGTCCCACTGCAAGGGACCCGAGCACATTTGCCGCCACACTCACGGACACGCAGATTGAGACTCATGGGAGCCCGCAGTGACCACAGCAGTGACCTCTCTGACGTCCTAAGGAACGCCCACCCATTGACCACGCGACCACGTTACCTCTCACCAAAAGCCCATGCCTCGACAGCACGCCTACCCCCCTGGAGCCCAACATCTGGTGATGCCAGGGAACAAACCTTCAAACAAACACCTGGGTAAACCAGCGAGACAATTGAATTTCTCGGAAGCCCTGAGACAGAACAGAGCCCCGCCTTTGACACCTCAGGAACATATGACTCACCAACCTAGTGACATGGCGGACGCCCCACAGGGTGCAATAATGGACCGCATCCTACAGGAGATATCGGCAGTGGGCCGCAGGCTCGAGGGCATGGATAGCAGGATGATCTCACTAACGGAGGAGACAAAGTTAATGCACCTAGACATCGCGGGCTTCCAGTCCAGAGTGGCCACACTGGAGAAACGGGTAACGGCAGTGGAGACGCAAGCCACACTCACTGAGGACAGGGACCAGGAACTCTTATACCTTCGCAGCAAGGTTATCGATCTTGAAGACAGAAGCCACAGAGACAATGTCCGCTTCCTTGGCTTCCCAGAAGAGATTGAAGGGACGGACGTGCAGTCTTTCCTAAAGAACATCTTACCTTGACTCACTGGCCTCGACTTCGACCCCCCTCTTGGAGTTCCAAAGAGCACACAGACTGGGCCCTAAACGCCGGGAGGGTGCCAACCACCCGCGACCCATCATCGCCTGCTTCTTACGACACACACAGGCATGCCAGCTTTTACAAAAAGCACAAGTGCATGGCCCTTTCCGCGTGAATGGCCTCCAGATTCGAATGACAGCCGACTTCTCCAAAGAGACCAGTGACCGCAGAAAGGCATTCCTAGCCCTTCGCCCCAGTCTGCGACAACTAGAGGTCATTTTCTGCCTCTTTGAACCGGCAAGAATGTGGATCACAAAAAACAACGTATCTAAGCACTTCTATGATCCAACAGACCTGAGTCTCTACCTGGACAGCATCTCAGACCGCTCGATGGACATGTCCAGCCGGACCCTACCACAGGCCCAGATCACACAAACGCGGAAACCACCATCGATGGAAACGACTCCTGAACGTCTGGACCACAACCCCTCAGAAATCTCCAACAGAGGTAGAGACCTTGAAAGACTCTCTAAGAACTATGACGACAGGGGCCAAATACTGCATGCAGTGGTTAAACACACCCAACAAACAGACAGGGACAAATCCCGCTCCCCCTTAAAGCCCCCCGCATGACCCACCTGAGATGGAAAGACCAGAACAGGACATATACCTTACGGGCTGGGAAAGGAAAAGGCATCCTTCTTCCAACCCGTACCTACCCACCCGTTCTGAACCTACAGGCACGACGAATGGCAGATGAGTGTTGTGTGAAGTTTTACCGCTGTGCACTGTTATCCTTGTTTATTTTGTTCTGAATGTTGGGTATATTTCTATCAGGCTAAATGCTAGCCACTGATTCAGCTTTGGCGCTCTGACCCCTCGCTCTTTCGCTTACATGCCTGCGTTCCCCCTGGCCATCCCACGCCACGCTCAGACCGGCCCCAAATATAAATATATATATATATATATATCTACATATATCCACTTACCCATCCACTCTGTCTCCTCGTAGCCCCCTCTATCTGGAGAACAGCCGATGGTTTCTCAGCTACGGCAAAAGACGAGGGCCTCCAACCCCCCACCCTTGACAGGACTATTTTTGGCCTCTAGGAAACTCTACCCCCATGCCCTCCCCCTCCATGCCACCACATTGACCTATCATTCAAGACACGACTCTCCTCTTCATATGCTCTTCCTCTCCCTATTCTCTAGAACTGAAGAAAGTACATCGCCCACTATAAAAGGGATACGAGGGCTTCCACTGTGGGACACCGCAGTCGAAGACAGGGTAACAAACCAAAGGGGTTATGACATCCTTGCTACTCCAAGGGCGCCTTCAAAAGATCGCCCGCCGGCCCAGCAGGAAAGCCCCAGCAAAGATGAAGCCGGCTCCGAATGGAGCCGGCGGATTTGCTGGGGTGCGACGGGTGCAGTTGCACCCGTCGCGATTTTCAGTGTCTGCCAAGCAGACACTGAAAATCTTAATGGGGCCCTGTTAGGGGGCCCCTGCACTGCCCATGCCAGTGGCATGGGCAGTGCAGGGGCCCCCAGGGGCCCCATGACACCCGTTCCCACCAGCCTCTTCCTGGCGGTGTGAACCGCCAGGAACAGGCTGGCGGGAAGGGGGTCAGAATCAAGCAGCGCCGCCATGGAGGATTCCTTTGGCCAGGGGAAAACCGTCGGGAAACCGCCGGTTTCCCTTTTCAGAATTGGCCAGGAAGCACCGCCAGCCTGTTGGCGGTGCTTCCGTGGTCGTTGGCCGCCAGGGCCAGAATGACCCCCCATATGTCTACATATGCCTAAAATAATCAAGGCTCCACTGACTCGCGAAGGGTCCTATAGGCGGCGGCAAAGGCGACTGTGAGGGGACAGATGATGAGGGACGCAGCGCTGGCAAATCGGGACAGAAAAATACAACAAGCGAACCAGGAAGAATCGGTCCGCCAATTGACGAGGCAATACACAGACCACCCCCCTCTCCCTGTGCGCAGGCACCTGAAGGCCGCCTGCATGGCACTCAACGACCTGCACACCAAACGAGCCGAATACGCTCTCCAACGTATACGAGGCAGACACTACGAGCAGGGAGACTATTAGCGGCCCAACTTCGTCAGCGAACAGCAGCTATGGCCATACCAGTGCTGACAGCCCGTTCCAGAACAATGCTCACGCGTCCGCAAGACATAGTCAATGAGTTTGCATCTCACTATAGTCACCTCTATTCCCCAGAGTCGACAACTACTCCTGAATGCAATGACAGCTTTCTCAATGGTATAGAACTACCCTCCCTCTCTGCGGAAGGACGAGCCCTACTAGAGGGAGACATCAGCCGGCTGTAAATATCACAGGTTATCTCCAACCTCCCCTACCACAAATCACCGGGTGAAGACGGTTTCCCAGCAGAATTTTACAAATGAGCAGGGGAGGAAGCGCTCGATATCCTACATGGAGCGCTAGACGAAGCCTGTCAGGTGTGCTCCCTAGGCACGACCTCTAATACTGCCACAATAGCGGTAATACCAACACCCGGACGCGATCCTTTGCTCTGTAGCAGTTATCGGCCAATCTTCCTCCTAAACTGAGACATCAAGATTCTAGCCAGCGTTTTAGCGAACCGACAACCCTAAGTCATCCCCTCACTTATACATCAATCCCAGGTGGGCTTTGTGCCGGGCCGTACCTCTAGGAACCATTTGCGTACCCTGTGCCACTCCCTATGGTCATCTAGAAACGTGCCGGAAGTTGCCCTAGCTCTGTCCCTGGATGCGGAGAAGGCCTTCGATCGCATCAAATGGCCATACCTATTTGCGACCTTGAAAAGATTTGGCCTCGGAGATCAGTTCATTTCCAAAGTTCGCCTCCTGTACGATAACCCAACAGCGTGGGTCAACTGTGGGGGCTTTCTCTCCGATCCCTTCCCCATTCGAAGAGGAACCCGTCAGGGATGCCCCCTTTCCCCTCTCTTATTCCTACTAGCTATGGAGCTACTCGCGACTACTATTCGTACCTCCCCTTCGATAATGGGACTCACCATACCCGGCGGCGTCTCCAAAATCTACCTATATGCCAACGACATCCTACTCACTATAGCAGACCTCGGGCGCTCCCTTCCTGTGCTACTGGAGAGCATTGAGACCTTTGCCCCATCTCAGGTTACTGGGTGAACTGGGAAAAAAGTGAGGCCCTCCCCCTCTCACGCATGACAACGAAAGCTGACATGCACGGACATCCATTTAGATGGACTCCAAAACATCTTAAATATCTCGGAATTCTGGTTAATAGAGGACTGGACCACCTGGTGATAGATACCCTTAGCCCTCTGATTACACACATAAGGCTAGACTTCGACAAATGGGCCCATCTGGGCCTCTCCATGTGGGGCAGAGTACAAGCGGTGAGAATGGTCACTGTGCCGCGCTTTACCTACGTTCTTGGCCTCCTTCCTCTCCAGATACCCCTCCCGCTTCTCCGGTCCATAGACACAAAGATCAGAGCCTTCGTATGGGGCTCCATGCGACCACGCTTGGCCCCCGCCAAACTTCTGGCATGCCGTTCCTATGGAGGCCTGAGCCTCCCCTCAGTAGAATACTACACCCTAGCCTTACACCTGTCGCCCTTAGCCACGTTAGCATTGAACACTAAAGAACCACCCCAATGGGTGGCAATTGAGAAAGCCCTGCTCCCCCATGGCGGCAGTATAGAGAGTCTATACTGCACTGAAACAGCCTCCCTTATACTCGTGAATCCGATACTAAGAGCGAGGCAAATGGCATGGAGAAGGGCCCACTCCTTGGTTGGAGTCCAGCCCTCATTGCACACCCAAGCACCCCTGTGGAACAACGACAGATTGCGAATAGGAGGGAGGGTCTGCCCTTGGCTATCCTGGAGAGAGGCAGGTATAGTACATCCAGGCCAGATTCTACAGGACGGAGCGATTAGGACTTTCACCTCACTGAAAGAGAGCTTTGGTCTCCATCCAAACCAAGAATGGCGGTACATGCAACTCCAACACTGCCTGCAACATAACACAAACATCACCCACCAAGGTTCAAAATCGTCACCAGTGATGCAGTACATCCGAACATGGGGAAAATCTCAGGGTATTATGGCAGGCCTATACAAGGTCCTTACACAGCATAAGTTCTCTCAACCCCTTTCAGAATCTCTACGTACACAATGGCAAACCCGACTGCAGAGACCCTTCAACACGGAAGACTGGGTGGACCTGCTTGAGGCGTAGGACAGAGGGGTTCACGAGGTTCGCCTGAAATTCTGCCTCTTCAAGACCATACATAACTGGTATTGGACCCCTCTACGACTCCATAGAGCAGGCCTCCTCCCGCACGCGACCTGCGGGCGTTGCTCGGAAACTCAATGTGATCTACTCCATATTCTGGTCGGCTGCCCATCGGTCTGCCCTCTATGGGAAGCCGTCAGCCTCACCCTTTCCACTTCAATCCCGCTCCCAGAACGACTACCCCCCTCTCTCATCATCTTACATGACATGGCCACCCTCCCGGTATTGTCGCGTCCCTTACAGAGACTGCTGCATACCTCACTTGCAACGGCAAAGATATGTATCCTTCGCCATTGGCGCTCGACGGACCCCCCCCACACCGGTAGAATGGATAACGGAAATGACCCGGATAGCTGCATGTGAGAAGATCATTTACAACCTCCAAGATCAGGTGGACATGTTCCTTAGAGTATGGGCCCCGTTCCTTACCGACCCTCTGCCGCCGCAACCACTATAAACATCGCAGACACTGCTCTGTCAGTATTAACCCCGCAACAGGGATTACCTGTCGCCTGACCCCACAACAACACCACTCGCGGCTCAGAACCCATTCTCGCCCATAATACCTCCCCCTCTCCCTTTCACTTGCACTATTATCATGACCTATCCATGCATACATCCTATCGCCCTTATTCACTCATCGTGTAGCTCTCTATAACTGTTCTCCACCCCTTCTCCCCCCTCCCTGTGCACTATGACTCGTACCCCCATCCACCCTCCCTTTTAATTCTTCACTCTCCCCACTATCCCCCTCTCTCCCCACCCCCTTTCCTGTTTCCCTCCCCCCCACCCATAACACGTCTTACGTCAGGTAATTCATCCCCAGTAGACACCCCCACGCTCCTGGATGACCCTCTCTTACTCTCTAGCCCCCTCTCTCCCTTTCTGCCTCGTGTCTTTCTTTTTTCTCCCTCGCCCTTTCCTCTCCCCCATCTCTCCGCTTCCTTCCCTCTCTCCTCCCCACACCCTGCTCTATCTCCCCTACTTCACCCCACGCTCTCTCTTCCCTTCTCTCACCTCTCCCCACTTTCTCCCCTCCTTACCTTTCTCTTTCTCCCTACTGATCCACGACCCCCCCGGCCTCTCATGGATATATCCCTCTATTCCCCTCTCCTCCCCCCCCTCTGCACTTTCCTTCAGAACCCACCCCCTCATAGTCTATGGTATAACCGTATACATACCAAAATGACATGTTCTATACAGCACACCCCTTTGTTCCCTTCATACAACTTTACCAACATCGAGCCGGCCGGCCTGTAAGCAAATACGTTCTACAATGCTTTGTGACATGACCTGCATGTTTCCCCAATCTGCCCAGGTTTCACCTCTCCCTCCCTTCCACCCCACCCCCCTCTGACCACTACCCCCTCGACTTTCCTCAGACTTGTTACCTCATGGGAACACGATGAATGGTGTGTTACTAAGACTATAGTCAGCACCAGTTGAGTTATTCTTCTAATGCATAGATATAAGAGTTAAGGATATGTATAAATATACGCCATCTCCTTTTCTGTACAAAATGTTGAATAAGACTGCAAAGGATGACTCCTACTCATCCCCCCTTTCTGTATTGTTCTCTCTCTTTCGTGGATAATATAATAAAATAATTACAAAACAAACAACAAAAAAACGAACTGTGAAAGGACTTCCAACTGTGCAAGGACTGCCATCAGGTCACCATTCTCTTGCATACAATCATACAATTTCACAAAGTCCATTAATAAAATCTGAGTGTCATAAGCTGCATATATGCTAGCCCTTATACCAAGTAGGAGGCCGAACTTTAATGGGCTGACTCCACCTTTTTGTTGAAGGCATTTGACCATGTAGAATCATCAGAAGAGATCGAAGATGAAAATAGCAAAGATGTCAAAATTGAATTAACCTTTGGGATTTGTGGAAATTTCTCCTCAATTAGTTCAATTAAGTACCTTTTGTCCAGCAACTGTGGGGCTTTCTGGTTATCAATATCCTTTAACTTATTAAGAATAAACTATCTAGGGATAATCTCACTGATACCATGCTAGAGACAAAGGTTATACACACCAGAACCACTGTTCTGTGCGTAAAACCCTTATTCATCCGAGGATTCAAATCCCAGCACATCACTTATATGAACTAGCATGTCCTGGAAAGATTGGCCCTGAGCATACTCCCTCTTTGACAAAGTATCCTGGTCATCATGGGGGACAAACCTTTGTCTTTTCACTTGTGGATGATTAAGTGTAGCATCCACATCCTGATTAGTCATTTGTTTGAGGTCTGACGTGGATATTTGTAGGATATCCTCATCTTCAAGAGTCTCCACATTCTTCCTTTTCTGTGTAGCCTTTCCCCCGAATGTGTGCTGTCTATGGTGAAGAAAGTACACCTCGCAAAACACCCACTACAAGATGAAAGATGGTGCTAGAGGTCCGTCTTCGAGGTACCACTTCCTGTTTAGTTTGGTTGCTCAGCAACCAAGTCTCAAGGCCAATGAGATTTCAATGCTTAAAGACAAGTGTGCTGCCTCCCTCGCATAACACATGCTAACGTGCATTTTACTAGGGCCAGAGAACTGTTAGGATCCCAAGTTCCTGAACAGCCCACCTGCATGCCACTGCAACTTGCTTCCTACCCCAGCCTTACACATGAGCGGGGAGCTCTTTCGCACGCAGAGGACCTAATACTCCCACTCACTAAAGGTACAGTGATAAGCAATCATTAATTTATAACAAACAAGGAAAAAGAAAATATTGTGTGAAACCCTACTGGTTAGCAACAAGACACAAAATAAGAGATTGTGAGGGAGTAAGGAACCTTTAGTCTGTGTCATTATAGATAGAAGAAAAATACCTGCATGATATAATGCCTAACTGGGCGCAGAGCTTGGGGCCTCACTAGACTAAGACAAGGAAGTCCTACGAGGGGGTAATGAAGGTCTAAGTGTGCCCGTTACTTGCACTCTTCTTGCATGTGTTAATTTTCTAGGTGCCTGTTCTACTGAGTCTCATCAATTTGCATTGCTGTTTACACATCTTTTTTCTCCACTTCTCTGCAAGGCCAAAAGTATATTTAAAGGATATAAAGTTCATTCTTGAAAATTATTATATTTTTTTTCATTGTTTAGCATTTTTCTTAAATTCTATTCTCCTTGTTCTACCACCTTAAAGTGCTCTGGAAGGAGCAGAAAAGAATGAAAAGAATTTGGAGAAAAATTAATTAACACCATCATCAAGACGTTCTCCTAGTAAAGATATGTATTAGTTAGAAAAACAGCAAAGACATACGTGACTATAAATTCCACTGCCCTTATGCCAACATATTGTTGCAATCCACTTTGGGACCAACTTTAGATTTGGTGCCCAAGGTTTGGTTACATAAGAGTTAGTACATAATATGCATGCAGATGCTGCTCAAAATTGCAATAGAGATGTAGTATAGAAAATGTGGAACAAACTCTGTGCCTGTCATGAAGTGAGCATATTTTGAATACAGCCATACATTCTGCAATGTGTGAATGGCAGCCTGTTATTTGCCACTGGTTATCAAACAGAGTAATCCACTTTGCTTTTCAAGATAGTCACAATAAATGTATTGGTAATTTCGTATTATGTTTCTTACTCGAAATTCCTGAAATAACACCATTATGCCACGTCATGCTATTATGTGTTACTCGTGGTAAAAAATTTCAGTGAACGTTGAGAAGCAACAAGGCATGAGCAGCTCTTTTTTATGGTGCTTTTGTTTTGTGCACTATTTTGCAGCGCAAAATGCATCCTCGCATCAAAAATGGACATAAGGATGTAGGATTGCTCTAAGCAATAGCACTAAATAACAGTTTTTCATTTTGCATAATTACGAGTTACAGATTTTGCCAAAGTTTCATGAAGTTACCCTATTGCCCATATAATAGGAAAAAGGTAAACTCCTCCTCCTCCAGGCATATTTATATAGGACCACCACTGCCCAGAAACCTCCTAGGTTGACTACCAAACTGATCAAAGCCAGATAGAATACTGGGTTTACCAGTAAGCAATCGAAGTATAACCTCCTGATCACTTTCTCATCCCAGTACTCATGCCATGAGAATAAATCAATGCAGGCAAAGCTATAGTTATCCCACCAAACAAGCTAGTCAGAAATGGCAAACACCAAACACAAACGAGGTATGATCGAACCCAGAAGGCTAACTAAGTCCCAATTTCCAGTGCCAAAGCAGACCAACAAGGAGCTCAAGTTATCAATGACAAACCAAAAGGATAGCCAAAAGCAGATCCAACATTAATACTACGCAGTACATCTGTGTTCAACACAAAGAATTGGATGACCCAGCCCAAACAAACAGGCACATCAGGGCACCAAGGGGCATTTTTATATTTTTAGCGCCGCTTTTGCATCAAAAATCGATGCAAATGTGGTGCAAAAAAGTATAAATATGGGCCCAAGTACCCCTAGAATGCCTCAGAGGAAGTGAATCCTGCACAAAGGCCAAGGCCCAAGATGCCAATTAAATAGGTAAGGCTGGAAGGCAAAATGCATTTACAGCTTAATTTTTTCTATTTGGTTATGGAACTCTTCAGTGACATGCAATATACTTATAATGTATGGCAAGGGGTACTTTATCCTAGTATGTGGAATATAGTGTGTATTCAGAGCACCTAGATATGTTAACTTCTGACCTATTAGGAGGAATTAGCTATCTGGAGGTGGTACTTTCATAGCTGTAATTTGATGTTTAAAATATAAACACGCTGAAACAAGACTCGGAGGTGAATCTTGTATTCCAGCATAGATCACAGTGAAGAGCTGCCTGTTTGTCAAGTGTATATTTAAAAATGCACTGTAGGTGGCAGTGTTGCACTGTGCAACGTAGTGTTTTTACAAATGCATGTTTCATTTTACTTTAATGTTGAACAACCTGAGTGGCAGAACGAAAGGGATGATTTACATTTTCTGTGGCACACTTCCTGTGTGCCTTATATCACTTAATTGAGTGGAATCTGATCAAATACATAACTTGGTGAAATACAGGCATTGAAATTCAGTGAATTAATTAAGAATAGAAAATATAGGCACATTTCGTACTTACCCTGGCTGTTGTGTCAGGGCTAGAATAGGGTGCTTTAGGGCCTTCGGCAAAATACTTTTATATAGGTAGATTTACATCCAAAATGAATCAAGCAATGGCAAACCCAATAAGTCTCGGCTGTAAAATGCTGATATATTGCTTGTCAGTGCCTGCTTGTATTTGCACGTGTGCGCATGAGTGAAGATACACATGCATGCTTGCGATGGGAGTTTTAGAATGGGTTTCCAATGAAAGAAAATTCCAACAATGGACATATTCTTAAAGCCACCAGAGACCATTTTTGATTTCCTACTCCAGCATGGCGGGTGCCCAAGTTATATTGGGGAATTAAAATATTTTAGAAAAGATTAAAAAAAGAGGTGAAGAAGTGTGGAAAAAGTTCGTAGTGGCCTGGCAGCGATGTGCAACTGCCAGGCCCCAGCTCTTCCTATAATGGACAGCTAATATTGTGAAACAGGGGGCTGGGAGATGAGAAGAGCCTCAAAAGGGTAGGGGAACTATTTTAAAAAATGACTTAGATGACAAAGTGTAGGCGAAGCAATGCAGCCACCAAGGTGGTTTGGGCGAAAGATGAAGGGGGCGCGTGACAAAAAACCTGTGCACTCCCATGCACTGCTTACTGAAAAAGAAATAAGTAGTTCCGTAAATGCAGGCAAGGTTAGCAGTGGACAGATACAAGTCAACCAATCAGAACACTGTGAGATTGAAATTATCTTGGGCGGGACATACACACGCCTAGGGAGAAAATCCCTTGAATCAGGAGCGGGTATGGGAGATAGACAACAATGCCACCCAGTCATGAACAAGAAGCTGACCCAAAGCTCTTTATACGCATATTGGAATCAATAGGTCTGGCTAAGAGAAGCTGAAGCTGTCTGTAGTAGAGCTCTAAAAAGGGCCAGTGTCATTACTTTGGCGTCAAAACTAGTGAATGAATGTGTGACCCCCTGACCTGGTTCTGGCCAGGAGTCCACTTGGCTCCACCAGCTTGCCTCTGTGCCCCTGACCCTGCCGACTGCCACCAGGATTGTAGTTCGAGGCCCTCCACCACCCGCAGGCAACCGCCTGCGCCTCATCCCTGGTGCCTAGCGGTAGGCATATCTTGTTGTGTTCTGCTTTGTTAATTTTCCTGTATTTCGTTTTTTTAAAAGCGTTTTTTCGTTTTCTGCATTGTGTATTTCTGCCCCTGTGCCATTTCTGTATTCTGCTTCGTTTTGTGACCGATTGTTGTGCTCGCCTATTTTTCCAGCCGGCTCTCCTTTGCCCTGCCGCTGCGTCCGCTGCGGCTCCGCCCCCTCACACACCCATTGGCCCTTCCCTCCCACCTCCCAGCTGCTCCGCCCTCCAACCTCCCCCTCTTAATGGCGGCCAGTGCACAGCAAGCCCATCTGCGCCCGTCCACGCCTGGCCCGCGCCCAGCACCAGTCACCCTGGCCCCTGCTGCCCCGACCCCGAGGCAGCATTACTCCTCCACCAAACCCCACGCACTCAACCCAGGACAGCACCCCACCTGCGTCCAAGCCAATCCCAAGCACACACACAGACCTTTCACATGTCACGCATGCCGCTTCTCCTGCACCCCCACAAATACCAACAACACTAACACGCTCCACAACAACACTAACACTCTCCACAACAACACTAACACGCTCCACAACAACACTAACACGCTCCACAAAAACACTAAAACGAACCACAACAACAAAGGCCCCTCAACCACCTTAACTGCATACTCCTAAACACCCACTCCGTCCACAACCACGCCATCGAGCTCTGGGACTTGATCACAACACACTCCCCTGGCATCGCCTTCCTCACAGAAACTTGGATGAACCCCTCATCAGAACCCAACATAGCCATAGCCATTCCAGAAGGCTACAGAATCTCTCGTAGAGACTGTATATACGAACCAGGAGGAGGCATTACCATCATACACAAAAGCACCATCAAGATCACTACTAACACCCACAACACCCTAGACAGCGCAGAACACCTACACTTCTTAATTCACATAAATGCCAACACCACCCTCAGAGGAACCCTCATTTACAGACCACTAGGACCCCGCCCCCCCTTTCTGTGACGCCATCGCTGATACCATCAGCCCCGGCACCCTACCTCCACAGACTACATCCTCCTTGGTGACCTCAACTTTCACCTGGAAAACACCCACGACCACAACTCCACAACCCTGCTAGACAACCTCACGAACATAGGACTCAAACAACTGGTCACCTCACCTCACCCACTCACTCAGCAGGACACATACTGGACGCAATCTTCACCTCCAGCAACCACATAACATTCACACACACCACCGAACTCCATTGGACCGACCACCACTGCATCCACTTCTCCTTCACGAAACCCCCCACCTACTTACGACAACACACCACACCCTACCGAATGTGGGACAAGATACCCATAGAACACCTGAATGCCAAGCTCACACAAGCTCCACCCCCCCTCACCAATGACCCCAACACCACTGCTCACAACCTCACACAATGGCTAACAACCTGCGCAGACTCCCTCGCCCCACTGAAAAGTAACAACAACACCCGCAACATCAAGACCGCCCCCGGTTCACCACTGAACTCCAAGCATGAATGCCGCAAAACTGAGAAAGCTTGGCGCAATAAACCCTCATGAACAACTTCTCCACCCTCAAAACCACCATACGCAAACACCACCAACTCATCCGGACCACCAAAAGGGCTTACTACAAAGAATGCATAGATAGTAACTCACATAACAGCAAGGAACTCTTTACCATCATCAAAGAGCTCACCAAACCCAAATCCTGCACCATCGACCCCCCTTACACACAAACCCTTTGCAACTCCCTCTCCAACTACTTTCACCTCAAAATTTTAGACATACTCAACAGCTTCACACCATGTGCACCCACCATCACCACTACCAACACCACCGACATGACCAACAACACCACACAGCCCCACTCCAACCAACTTCACACCTGGACACCCACTGACGACGAAGAAACCGGAAAAAAAACATGAACTCCATCCACTCATGCTCCCCCACAGACCACTGCCCCCACCACATCTTCAACAAGGCCAGTCCAATCATCGCTCCCTAGCTCCGCGTCGTAATCAGCAGCTCCTTCGACGACGCCACCTTCCCAGACACCTGGAAGCACGCCAAAGTCGCTGCACTCCTCAAAAAACCCAAAGCAGACCAGGAAGACCTCACGAACTACCGCCCCAATTCTCTTCTCCCCTTCCATGCCAAGGTCGCTGAGAAGATATTGAACGCCCGTCTGTCTCACTTCTTAGAGGAAAACAACGCACTTGACGCCTCCCAGTTTAGATTTTGCAAGAACCACCTCACTGAGACCGCCCTCATCGCCTGCACTGACGACATCAGGACCAGAGTTGACAAGGGCGAGACCGTCGCACTCATCCTCCTGGACCTCTCCGTCTTAGACTCATCTCTTTCCATGGCCCAGAAAATCAACACCATAACTTCCTGCTGTTTCAACACCCTTCGCATGCTATGGAAGATCTTCAAATGGATTCCCATGGAAACCAAAAAAAACATCACCCATACACTCATCAGCTGCAGATTAGACTATGGAAACGCCCTCTACACTGGTACCACAGCCAAGCTTCAGCAGAAACTCCAGCGAATCCAGAACGCAGCCGCACGTCTCATCCTGAACCTCCCACGCCACGAACATATCTCCACCCACCTCAGATCCCTTCACTGGCTGCCCATTAGCAAAAGGATAATTTTCAAAGTCCTCATTGACGCCCACAAATCCCTCCACAACACTGGACCAGCCTACCTCAACGAACGAGTGAACTTCCACGCACCCAGTCGTCTCCTCCGCTCTGCTGACCTCGCCCTCGCCACAGTCACCCGCATCCAACGTACCACCTTCAGAGGCAGATCCTTCTCCTACCTCGCCTCCAAGACCTGGAACTCCCTCCCCACCAACCTACGCAAGACCCAGGACCTCCTGGCATTCAGAAAACACCTCAAGACATGGCTTTTTGAGCAGTAATCGGCATCCCCTCTCCCCCCACAGCACCTTGAGACCCTACCGGGTGAGTAACATACATTTTTTGATTGATTGAATGAATATTCAAAACAAATAATACAATGTGATGCAGTTTAGAATTAAATGTAAATAATGTGCTATTGTTTTGGTTTGTTTATTTTTTAATTTATCATATTTTATTTGTTTTGAGTCAGATGCTTTAGAAAAATCTATTCAGGAACGCAAAATAAAGGACTGTTTGGTCGAAAAGCAGCAATGACAACAGCATTTTGACCTGTAAGCCTTATTCCCATGAGGACCTTTTAATAAATTCTCGCAAAAAGACAGGTGCAACCTAATAGGGAATGCACATAATTAGTATGAAAAGGGTTCACATTATTTTTGTATTTTCACCTTTCTTTATGGAAAGAGTTTCTTTTGTTAACTTTGAGAACATCTACTTAATTATTACATATATATTCCTAGGTTTTGTAATGTATTTGTGAATAATGTTTATAAAAACGTAGAACGTGGAACATAGACTAAATCAAATCAGGGTTTATAAAGCACAACTACTCACCCATAAGGGTCTCAAAGCGCTGACCTTCAGCTAAAGAGACAGGTTTTAAGGTCCTTCCTGGACTGAGGTAGCTATGGTGACTGCCTGAGGTGCAGGGACAAGGTGTTCCAGCTCTTTGGCGCAAGGTAAGCGAAGGATCGTCCACCAGCCAAGGTCTTCCATATGTGGGGTACCATGGCTAGTGTTTGTTGAGAGGAGCGAAGAGGTCTGGAAGGGGAGTAGAAGGACATGCAGTGGTTGAGGTAGGCGGCCCCTAGGTCATGCAGGGTTTTGTAAGGCGTGGACGACAAGCTTGAAGCTAATTATTTTCTTGATAGAAAGCCAGTGGAGGTCTCTTAGGTGATTGGAGATATGTTTGCGGCTGGGAATGTCCAGGATGAGTCTGGAGGCATTTTGGATGTGCTGTAGTTTCTTCAGGTTCTGCTGGGTGGTATCAGCGTAGAGGGCATTGCCATAGGTGAGTCTACTGTTTTGCAGCAGTCATCTGGGATCCCTTTGTAGATCTTCTGGAGAAGTCAGAGTGTGTGAAAGCAAGAGGATGCGACTGAGTTGACTTGGCGGGTCATGATGAGTGATGAGTCCAGGATGGATCTGAGGTTGCGTGCATGTTTGTTGGGATGGGAGGGGTGCCGAGGGTCGATGGCCATCAGGAGTCATCCCAGGTTGATGTGGATGGTCCTAGGATGAGGATCACGTTCTTGTCAGAGTTGAGCTTGATCCCCTTGTGGAAATTCTTCTTGGCAGTAGTGGGGTTTTTGATTAGTGAGATGATCAGCTGGGTATGGTCAGCAAAGGCGACGATGTTCAGCCCTTGGTCCCTGATGATGGATGTGAACAGGGCCATGTAGATGTGGAAGAGTGTGGGGCTCAGGGAGGAGCCCTGTGGAACTCCATAGCTGATCTCCATGGGATCTGACAGGTAAGGCGGGAGTCTAACTGTCTATGCTCTGCCAGACAGGAAGGAGTGTATCCATTGTAGGGCCTTTCCACGGATGCCAGCTGTGAGGAGCCTGGAGCAGAGGGAGACGTGTGAGACCGTGTCGAAGGTGGCATCCAATAGGTCCAAGAGTTATCAAAGTCCCAGAGTTACTTACAGACTATGTGAAATATTAGTGAAGTTTTTGAAAACTTTGGTCACATATTTTCTAACTTAAAATGTCCACACATGGCACCCTTTAGTGAATTTACTGTGAAGGTAGTCCTTAACCATCCATACCTTAATAGCCATGAAATAGACAGATGCACATGGTATATCTCCATTAAATGTGCATTCACACCAAAAGATTAAATGAAAAATGCATAGCGGTGATGTAATGGGTGTGCAGGATTGGGGCAAAAACAGATCCCGGCGCACTTGCATAAGATAAAGAAAGAGCAAAAGGGATCCTTTCCATAAGGCTGAGAATGTAGAAGCTCACATATTAGTGTTAGAGTTGTTAATATAAATAAATGCATTTAAAAACTAACCTGTATCAGTGAATTATAGATCTAAACAATTTAACGCATATTTTCTTTTCCAAATATATTTATATTAGCTATACTTTGCTAACGTTGGTGAAATTATTAACTGTTAGCTAAGCTGAAGTTTGCTTCTTTTGACTCTAACGTGGCCGATTCACATAAATTGCATGACACAAACTTCTTATGCTAACAAAGAAAATAATTTTAGCCAAGCTTAACCGCTTGACTTGCACTGGAATTTGATCTTTGCTTAAATAATCTTAAAAACATGTTTCTTTATGGCTAGGCTTGAAGTGTTAAGACGTGAAAATGGAAATGACATAATGAGCTCATACCTAAAACTTACATGGCTGATCTTTCTTTCAGAGATTCAGACAGATGGGAACTTTACTGAATGTTGCAGTGTAGTTAAACTTTAGTTAAATGCATCCTGTATTTAGAACACCGTTTGTTAGAACTTACCATCTCATTGGAAACTGTCATTGTCCCATGGAACTCTTGTCTTCCTATTGGACAGAAGAAAGTTTTATCTGTGAAATTATTAAAACGTTTGTATTATTGTACTCTGTATAAAAGCATTCCAGGGAAAGAGAAAGCATTCTCAGACCTTGCACTCACAATTGTTCAGCCTTAGTGGCTAGACGACTCTCAGACACCTGTTCCGTTTTGCTAGTTTATATTCTATTCTTGGATAACTCTCTGACTCAGACTATTCCCTGTTGCTGAGTTTCTTCAACTTCCATATTGAGAGAACGCTTTATGAATTATTCAACTTAATATACTTTTCTGATTTAGGGAATTAGATTAGGGATTCGACTATTATGGGGCATATTTTATGCTATGTTACGTAATTTGTACTTAATTTAATAAAGATTTGAGAATTAATGATTAATATACCTTTTAAAATAGAACTCAAACTCATTATTGACTCCAGAATCTAAATGTAATTGAGAATAAAGATAACTGAATGTTTAAGAGTTGCAGTTTCTTACTTCCTTACTTATCTCCAAGACCCATTGCCAAATGGCCCAATATTTGCAGAGATTATTAGTAAACAAAATGTAGGTCACACACGCTCCCATTTAGTTTAAGTGTAAGATTTGGCTCAACCCAGAATACTCAGGAGAATAAGAAGTTGAAGAATGGTAGTGTAATTTTCCATGTCAAAATCGGCAAGCAAATCAACTAAGATAGAAGAACTTTTGCGAAGATGTGACTACCTACCTACTGCACGTAGTACATCCTCTGTGGTGTGAACATGGTAAAAATCTTGAATGAATTGTGGTATGGCAAAATAAATGTTAGTTTTTTCAATTAAGCATTTTGAATGAGGAAGCAAAGATGTATTTGGGAGGGAGAAAGTAAATAACAAGATCCAATAAGGAAGTAAAAAAAGTATAGGTGACTTTGTTAAGAATGAGGTATAATAGAACGTGGTAATGATCTGAGAAGTGAATTTATGTCAAGAATTGTCTTCTGAGTGCCATGTTTAGCTATTAGGTATTACTCTTCAGATGCACCTGAACCAAGCAGAATTGTTGAGTTCACAATTGCATAGGAAAGAATGAATTTGAGACAGATAAGTCATTGGGATCATCACGGTGCAGCTTGAATCCCCTAGCAGATGTTTTTGCTAGATGATAATAATTTATCAGTAATGACTTCCATCAAATGTGTGATACAAAATGACCGTCTACAGATGGGTCTAAATTAGGTGGCTATTGGTATGAGCCATGTCAGTTCCAATACTAAACATCAGTAAGTGGAATATTTTTCATTGTTCTGGTTCTTAGTCTGATGGTGTCTCTATGAATAACCACAATGCTTCCATGTGTTCTATCCTCAGGGTTAAGATGAATAATTAAGTATGGGGATATTTATAGCTGACTTCAAGATTTTATTAGGCCATGTCACTGTAAAGCATAACATGTTGAAATTACAGGTTAGGACTGCATCTGAAATTTCTAGTACAGCAGCATATCTGTAGTTGTGAAGAAGACACATACAAACTCATTGCACAGAATTCCTGGTTTGAGTCAAATATAGCAGAATCTAAATAATGTTAAATATATGACCTGTTCTTGAAATATTGAAGTTGCGGTTTCTGAAGTCTATCGTTTTGGAGATATTTGAGAGACCTGAATGGGTATTATCTGGGCAAGGTGAGCGATAATTTACTAGCAGTTTCTCAATAGCATCATTGGAGCGATGTGTTGTTCATTGCTAGATGAGTGTCCTTGTTGTTATTTGGTGCAGACAGGAAGTTCAAGTTTACAGCTAGTGACTCGAAGAGAACTAAGGGCACATTTTAGGGGTTGTGTCATTCTTCACAGATGATGCCACCGTAAGTCTAGTGTGTCTTAGGTCTGATGCAAAAGAACGTATGAATCCATAAAGAACATCTAACATTTCAGGATCATATATTTAAGAACATAATCAGGGGAAATGGAGATCACAGAGTCATAAGTTAAAGGTTTAGTGGTATGTGTTTGTGAGGATTTGGGTGTACTATACAATGTGGTCAGGAGACCTTGTCATACAGTACACTCACAAATACCGTCTTGGTCCAATCCGGTATGCTTACCTTAAGCTCAACCTGGGTAGCTGTGACTACAAGTAGTAAGGCTTAGTAAAAGAACAATGTGTAAAGCATTTAACAGCACCAAACAATAGAAATAGAAAGTCACATGACATGAAAGAAACAATACACACATTTATTAAAAAGCCTACATTTAATGCATTTTCAGCGACCTTAAGCATCAAAATCCACCTGATGGTTTCGGAAATACAGATTTTAGATGCAATAATTTACGTTCATGTCAGCCTCATACAAGCAATGGCCATCAAAAGTTTGGAAACTTTAAAAAAGTTTGCAAAAGTTAGTACGACAACTCCGGCCCAAGTTGGGCGATCATGTCTGACGGGACGGAGGTCTTGTAGGCCAGACAGGATGCTTTGGACACTTACCGGGCCATCAGAGAGTTTTTAAGGAAAGATCCAAACTAGACATCAATGGAGTGGTCCTGATGCTGAGGAATACAGGCAAAAAGATGCTCAAAGGAAGGTCCAGTTGTGGTGCGGTCAATGGGGTGCCTTTGTGGGTGTTCCTCTGCCCTACAGGTGAAGGGGGGCACACTTGGCCACAGAAATCAAGGTCCCTCGAAGTCCTCTACATTGCAGTGGAGGGCCAGTAGATGCTGGGTTACTGGTCATTCTGCAATGCGGTTAGGTCAAAATCTGTTGGTGTTGGCTAGTGTTCCTTGGGTATGACAAATCCAGTCATAGATAGCTCTCCTGGGTGCAGCAAATATGGGTGCAGGTTTTGGCTATCTCAGATTTTTCCTTTTGGTTGCCCAGCAACTGGTAGTGGCAAAACCTCAGAGGTGACTGCCAACTTGGAGATTTGGGCATTGTCAGCTCTTGTGCCCCTGGAGCTGTTTCCAGGAGATCAGCTGACTGATCCTCAGAGTCACTACTGTTGTTGGAGGTTGGGGATCAACTTTTTCCCAAGCCAGGAGCCCTTGGTACAGTCCAAACTTTGCTAGTCCAAAGTGTAGCAGGTTCAGTCTTTCCAAGTGTGTAGCCTCTCTTTGTGCAGATCCAAGACCATCTGGGCAATCCTTCCTTGGTCCTCTCTCTGATTCCAGCATGATCTGAGTATCAGAGTGCCAAAGGTGCCATATTTATTCCAGGAAAGTGCCCTGAGGGGACGATGCTGTCACTAGCCAATGGGCTACTGGGACCCCTCCTACCTAGTGATGAGGTTCCTGTGAAGTGTGGTTATCTAAGATGCCACATTCTTGCCCCTTTCAAGATGGCACAACCCTACCTTGGTCGTCAGGAGCTTTGTAGCCCACCCTAGAGGTGTGGCTACCTGAGGGCTATGCACCCACAGTAAAATCAGTTTGGGGCCGGGTTTCCCCTCTCTGGCACTGTCTCCATGCTGTCTACAGGAACAAAAGGCATCCTGCTTAAGGGTGTTGGACCAGGCAGCCCATCAAAGGAGGCTTCCCTTTTGAAGCTTGCCTCTACGTTACCCCTTGAATGGTCTTCCTTGCAGAGGAGGTGACACTGCGCTGCTGCTGCACTGCCTTTGTTCCTGAGGATGGTAGTCATTCACACATCTCCCTAGGTGGTTAGAAAGCTATCTGTGTGTGTTTGTGTGTGTGCCTTTGTGAAGCTACTGCACAAGCAGAGCACAGAGTGGCAAGTTTCTAAAGTTGCATACTTTTAATAGTGACATTAATTTTAACCTGGCCATCAGGTCGCATTTAATGCCATGATTAATTTGATACCTTACATGACCCAGTTTGGTAGTCCCAGCCAAAAGTTAGCCAGGTTGGGATGCCACCAAGTAACTCTGTGTTAGTGAACTCCATCCACTGCAAAATTACAATGTGGAAGTGTGTCTGTTAAGACATATCGAAAAACATATGTCTTACTTAACAAAATACAGCTCTGTGCCATAGGCCATAGAATCAATAGGCCTTCTTTATGGGAGACTTATAGATAATGGTAAGGGATAGGGTGGCTTTGCTATTGGTTTACTTGACAAAGTTGAACTGGCAGTGAAAACGCTGCCCTTCCAGTCTGCAGTGGCAGGCTGGGAGCCATTTTGTACCTTGTCACATGAAGGGTGGCACAACCAGTGCTGCAACCCTGAGCGAACACTCTGTATTGCATGACCAGGACGTCCTGGGTACCATATACTAGGGATGTGTAAGTTAATCAAGCCTTGTGAATTGGGTAGAGCTGGCAGAGTTTGCAGAATTCGGGCATGTTGTGCTTCGTGGATTGGAGCGGAGTTCCCGAATTCCACAATCTGGAGCAAAGTGAAGTTATTAAGTGCACGTAAGATTTGGTTGTGGCGCTCTCTCACAAACGCTATTATACTGTTGGCCCGCTAGCGAACACACATGAGACTTTGTGCTCGCTTGCTCTGCTTCTGGCTGCGAGAGCGGGACTTTGTGTTTACCCATGCTGCTTCCAGCTGCGATGGTGGCCAAAACAGTCCAAATCGCGAACGCAGCTGGAGTAGATTTTCTACTTGAGATGCATCTAATTCTAGTCAAAAAGAGGTTTTTGAGCGGATTTTCTTCTCAAATTGACTTTTCAAGTTGTTTTTTAGTGTGAGTAGCCTTTTGTTTTTCAAACAGGAAGGAAGTGCCCCAGAGACTCCAACTTCCTGTTCCTGTTCAGCGGGCTCTTCCCACTGCTTTGTCCATCTCCTGGTCACTTTCCACTTGGATTTTGAGGCAGAAGGATCACTCTCTTTGTCTCCTGGTTAATTAATTGGATTTAAGGACTTTGTGTGAAATCACACAAGTATGTTCAAAACCTATTGAACAAGGGTGTTGTTTGTTTGCTTGGGCAGGCACCATTATTTCTTTGTACTTTAATTTCATTTTAAAATGTTATAGTGGTAGGTGGCCTGGAGCCTAATTATTATTTATTTTGCATTTTATTGATTTTTTTATCTTTTCTAAAGGCAAATCGTTGCACAGCTCAGTACCTTTTTTACATGTTTGCAACATTTGCAATATTATTTCACTATGTGGCCTAGATTTCCAAAGGGTCAACTAGCCCGTAGGCCCAGTACTAGAAATTATCAGTGCATGAAATAAATGTTTCAATGGTACATGTTTTTAAAACTTAATTTAGGAGAGGAATGGCATTGAATTAAAATTAAAATGTTGACTATTGTTTGCATTTCATTTCTTTTGCAAAAGGGGTAATATTTGATGGCATAGGAGGATGTGTGCTGCTGTTGTGAAATTTTGATAGCTCAGATAATTTTTGTCTTTTACATTGCTGAATTAGTGTTAGTGTTTTCTTCAGCGATACCATCATATGCCTCCTTATGGTCCATTTCTCTTTGTTCTCCATACCGTGTGGCCAGTGGGCATTTTGTATAGTCTATTTCCATGGACTTGCATGTGTTCTTAGTTCCCCATGCCTCCTTCTTTGCAGTTGTTGTTTCACCATGTAGCTGGCAACCATTTTGTGCATCCAGTCAGTGCGTCTTTGCCATAGGCCTTGTGTTCTTTATTTGCCTAGTCTCCTTGCTTCTTCATGTTGTTTGACCATGTGGCAGCCATTTTGTACATGCAGTCAGAGTCTCTTTGTCATAGGCTTGCATGTGTTCTTTGTTCCTCATACCTCCTTGCTCCTTATTGTTGTTTCACCATGTGGCTGGTGGCCATTTTGTGCACCTAGCCAGTGTCCCTTTGCCATAGACTTGCATGTGTTCTTTTTTTGCCAGGCCTCCTCGCTCCTTCTTGTTGTTGTTTGACCTTGTGGCTGGCAGGTAATTTATGCATGCAGCCAGTGTGCCTTTTCCATATGCTTGCATACAAACATCAGCAATTATTGATCATTTGTTTATTTTAAGATTATCTTTTCCATTTTTGTTCAGTTTTTATTTTTTTTGTTTTTTATTTCATTTTATTAATTTCTGCCTTTTGCCTTGATACATCCATTCCTCCGTCCATCCATCCATCAAGCAAAAGTGCACAGCCACGCTACAGAATTCGGTTTCTTTAGGTGTATAATAATTCCATTTCCTATTTCCTCCTGGACACCCCGGTTGTGGTGCACTGCAGACACATCAGATGCATAAGTACATTTTTAATAATGATTCCATTTCCCCTTGACCACCTTGCCACCATATGTTTTTAAGGATTATTCCATTTACTCATGCACCTCTCTCTGACTACCGCAGGTGTCTCTTTTAAAATAGATGGAGATAGAGCAAAGAGCTATATCTGCATGTTGTACTGCCTGATTTGAAATGAAATTTTATGGTGTGGTGATATGGTTTGTCTTTACAATGTATGCACTAATATTGCATTGTCTGTAATATTTCAACCTGCAATAATGCCATGTTTCTCTAACTCAATTTTGTTTCTTGCATGGTTGCTTTTAGGTGCAAAAGAGAAGAGATGTCACATCGCCCACCATACTGCCAAAGAGAAGGCCTATATAGTTAGTCCTCCAATCTCTTCGCTTGTGCAGCTTACTGCCACTGCCAACTGAAAGCTTTAAGACGGCCCCAAAGAATGTTACCCACATGAAAGTGGTCAGTGAGAAGAAGCAGCTTTCTACCAGTGGTGTGCCGACCCCAACCTTTTTCAGGAGACGTGTGCCTGTCACACTGACCTCTGAGGAGGAACCTGGAAGCAGCACTCCTGCATCAACAGCACTCCCCCAAGCTAAGACCAAGACCATGTCTATCAGTGACACAGCCCCTGCAATCATGGCAACACCGAAGAGCAGTGACACGGAATTTGATTTGTACCTTTCCCAAAGTAGTACCCAATCCTTTCAGGAAACAGAGCAAAGTGGACAGCAGCCATATCCTGCAATAGTAGATCTTCCCGAAATGGAGCAGAACATGAGGTTAAGCTTCCTGCCGAGCAAGAACCTCCTCTTTTAGAATCAATGGCCCACAGATCTCCAGCAAGAAAAAGAAAAAGGTCCTGCTCCACCATCTTCTGTAAGCACTACTTCTGATGAGGGTGATAGGGACATAGAGTGGAACCTGGCAGAGTCCGGGAGACACCAAGAGAGCCAAGGGAAAAGAAAAGTTCCAGAAAGCCGTAGAATCATGGAAGGGGATGATGGTGAGGAGGATGATGATGATGATCCAGTCATTGTGGAAGCTGACACAGAATAGCTTGACATTAATATCCAAACCTGCTACGAGGGATGTGGCACAGGCAGCACCGCCAGCTCCCATATTTGTAAGGCATCAGCAGAGACCTGCACCAACCCCTACCTTAGTAGCAGTATGCACTGCAGTGAGGCAATGAACACATCCACCTATCTCTAGTTCTTCTTCAGGCACTGGCAGTGGCCCAGTAAGAAAGTACTGCTCCCCAGTTTGGGACTTTTTTACAATTAGCAAACAGGAGGAGGGCATTGCAATATGCTCCTTTTTACACGTGAATGTTAATCGAGGTAAGTCTGGTTCACATTATGGTGCTAAAGGCCAAACAACCTACATGAAAAGTACAGGCAGATCAATGACTATGCCATTCTAAGAGGAGTGGATGCAATTGGGAAAGCTTTGGCTATGGATGCAGACAAATGGGGCCTAGTTAAATGCCTGACAGAAATGTTGCTCCGTTTTAAGGTTTTCACCCAGAAAGTTATCAAGGAGAACAGTACAATGGGCCAAGCTACCCCGTTGTTGCATCTGCTACAGGAACTGCTAAAGAAGGTGACTGAAAGATTTGTACTCAGAATTATGAGCAAAAACTCAAGTGCATGCCTTGGTTGAGAGCATCAGCTATTGTTTGACTTGTAATACAAGAGTGCAAAATAACATTATCTCATTTAAAGAGTTCATTGTGCCACGCTACTTTCTTTCCACTTTCATTCCAATTTTTTGAATGGAATGTTTCAAAATACAAAAAGTGGATTGTTGAGCAAGCTGGAGAACTGGAACAAAAACAGCTGGAACTTAAGAGTCCCACTCCACAATTCTGGGGTGCAGCCTTCAACTTCCAGAGAGGGCAGTCTTGTCTCACAGCAGCCAATACCAGCAACAAGAACACCGACAACAATAGCATCTCTTGCCTGGTGTTCCAACGATGTGGGACTCCTTTCCAGGTTTGCTGAGTGGCCTCACTGCGACTCTGGTGCCTGTTGCCTGTGAGTTGTCTGTGGGGACTGCATCCATGAGTTCTTGCTCTCCTGATTGCCAGAGGATGTCTGAGACTCCCCTCCCTGGGTTGAGTCCCCTCGGACCTTCCTGGTCCCTGGCAGCTCTGCAACTCCTCTTCTGCAACTCTTGCTTTTGCCAACGCTTATTGGTGGTTTTTCCATACCACTGATGGAATGCAACTCTTCTTTCGATGTGGGACATTGATTGCATCACTTCTGGAACTCTTCCTTTGCTCCTGTACTGCATAGCAGACTCCTGGTCTTCACCGTCGACCTGTTCCTGCATCTCTAGAAGGGTGGTTAGTGGCTCCTGCCCCAACCGGACATTCCAAGAGGAACTGGACTTGGTCCCCTTCATTTGCAGGTCCTCTTCTGTCTGGAGCCATCTTCTGTTTCTTGCAGTCTTGCTTGGGTCTTGCACTGTCCTTTCACAAATTTTAACTGTGGGTTTGGGAAAAAACAGGTACTTCCCTCTTTTCTTCGGGTCGCTGGGGGGCACTCTGGTACTTAACTTTTGTGGTTCCTAGTTCATCTAGCTCCCATCTACAGATTTCACTTACCCGGGTGGGGGACCATCATTTGCATTTCATTTTTTTAGTATATGATTTGGGCTCCCTGTAGGGTCACTATTGTCTATTGTTATTACACTGTTTTCTATTATTTTCTCTGCCCATTCCTGACAACTAACGTGTATATAATAGTGTGTTTACTCACCTGCTAGTAGAGTATTGCCTATATAGTATTTGTGTCACTAAAATAAAGCACTGTGTGGTTCTTTCATGTGTGGAAGTGCTGTGTGACTTTAAGTGGTATTGCATAAGCTTTGCGTGTCTCCTAGATAAGTCTTGGCTGTTCATCCACAACTACCTCTAGAAAGCCTGGCTTCGTAGACACTGACTACAACTCCTTAATAGGGATACCTGGACCTGGTATAGGGTGACAATACTATAGGTGTTCACCGCACACCAGGCCAGCTTCCTACAGCTGGGACAGAACTTTGGAAAGTTTAATGGACTGAAGTACTAGGAGGTGACAGAGTGGGCACTGGGAGGGAAGGGAAACACACCTTGTTTTAAGTTTGCAATGCATAGGCATCTTCGTAAATGCTGCATTAACTGAAGCAGATGCACATTGCACAGACAGCACTATTCTACTGACAAATTGAACCACGCTGCAGTTACATCATAGTAGCATGGATGACTGGGGAGGTAGGTATGATGATGGGTAGGAGGATACATATCTGTCTGTTTAAGAACTACAGTGAGTTAAGGGAGAAGACAGAAGATTAAAATACCCTCTCTTTGAACCAAAACTTTGATAAATCAAATCAAATCAAATCAAATCATTAGCATTTGTAAAGCGCGCTACTCACCCGTGCGGGTCTCAAGGCGCTAGGGGGGAAAGGGGGGGTTATCGCTGCTCGAACAGCCAAGTCTTTAGGAGTCTCCGGAAAGCGGAGTGGTCCTGGGTGGTCCTGAGGCTGGTGGGGAGGGAGTTCCAGGTCTTGGCCGCCAGGAAGGAGAAAGATCTCCCACCCGCCGTGGAGCGGCGGGTGCGAGGGACGGCAGCAAGTGCGAGGCCAGCGGAGCGGAGGGGGCGGGTGGGGACGTAGAAGCTGAGGCGTCTGTTGAGGTATTCCGGTCCCTTGTTGTGGAGGGCTTTGTGTGCGTGGGTGAGAAGACGGAAGGTGATCCTTTTGCTGACTGGGAGCCAATGCAGGTGTCTCAGGTGTGCGGAGATGTGGCTGTTGCGGGGTACGTCGAGGATGAGGCGGGCCGAGGCGTTTTGGATGCGTTGCAGGCGGTTTTGGAGTTTGGCGGTGGTCCCGGCGTAGAGGGTGTTGCCGTAGTCCAGGCGACTCGTGACAAGGGCGTGGGTCACGGTTTTTCTGGTGTCGGCGGGGATCCAGCGGAAGATCTTGCGGAGCATGCGGAGAGTGAGGAAGCAGGCGGAGGACACGGCGTTGACTTGCTTGGTCATGGTGAGAAGAGGGTCCAAGATGAAGCCGAGGTTGCGGGCGTGGTCTGCGGGGGTCGGTGCGGTGCCGAGGGCCGTGGGCCACCAGGAGTCGTCCCAGGCGGACGGGGTGTTGCCGAGGATGAGGACTTCCGTTTTTTCAGAGTTCAGCTTTAGGCGGCTGAGCCTCATCCAATCTGCGACGTCCTTCATACCCTCTTGTAGGTTGGTCTTGGCGCTGGCGGGGTCCTTGGTGAGGGAGAGTACAAGTTGGGTGTCGTCGGCGTAGGAGGTGATGATGATGTCGTGCTTGCGTACGATGTCGGCGAGGGGGCTCATGTAGACATTGAAGAGTGTCGGGCTGAGCGATGAGCCTTGAGGTACGCCGCAGATGATCTTGGTGGGTTCTGAGCGAAACGGAGGGAGGTAAACTCTTTGGGAGCGGTTAGCGAGGAAGGAGGCGATCCAGTCCAGGGCCTGGCCTTGGATCCCGGTGGAGCGTAGGCGGGTGATTAGGGTGCGGTGACAGACGGTGTCAAAGGCAGCCGAGAGGTCGAGGAGAATGAGGGCGACTGTTTCACCGTTGTCCATCAGGGTTCTGATGTCGTCTGTGACTGAGATGAGGGCGGTTTCCGTGCTGTGGTTGGTTCGGAATCCGGTTTGTGAAGGGTCGAGCAGGTTGTTGTCTTCCAGGAAGGTGGTCAGCTGTTTGTTGACGGTCTTTTCTATTACCTTGGCTGGGAAAGGTAGAAGAGAGATGGGGCGGAAGTTTTTCAGGTCGCTTGGGTCAGCCGTAGGTTTCTTTAGTAGGGCGTTGACTTCAGCGTGCTTCCAGCACTCGGGGAAGGTAGCAGAAGAAAAAGAAGAGTTGATGACGGTCTGGAGGTGCGGGGCGATGATGTCGTCGGCTTTGTTAAAGATGAAGTGCGGGCAGGGGTCCGAAGGGGCGCCGGAGTGGATAGAGTTCATGATGGATTTGGTTTCTTCCGTGTTGATGTGGGTCCAGTTGTTGAGGGTGATGTCCGGGGAAGCGGGTTCAGTGGTGTATGGTTGGGTCTGGTGTCCGAAGCTGTCGTGGAGGTCGCTGATCTTGCGATGGAAGAAAGTGGCGAGGGATTCGCACAAATCCTGTGAGGGCGTGACGGCGTTGGCGCTGGCGCTGGGGTTGGAGAACTCTTTGACGATGCTGAAGAGTTCTCTGCTGTTGTGGCTGTTTTTGTCTAGTCTGTCGGTGAAAAAGTTCCTTTTGGCAGTGCGGATCAGGTGGTGGTGTTCGCGTGTAGCGTTCTTGAGGGCGGTCATGTTGTCAGCGGTGTGGTCCTTGCGCCAGGCCTTCTCAAGGGCACGACAAGTTTTCTTTGATTCTTTGAGGGTGTCAGAGAACCAGAGAGGTTTTTTGGTGTTGGTCTGTCGATGCGTGCGTTTGAGGGGAGCAAGGTTGTCAGCGCAGTTGGAGATCCAGTTTGTGAGGTTGAGAGCTGCGTCGTTGGGGTCGGTGGTGAGGGTGGGTTGGTTGGCGGCGAGAGCGGAGAAGAGTTGCTCTTCAGGGATCTTGTTCCACTGTCGACGAGGGATGGGTTGAGTGCGGAGGTGGGAGGTCTCGCGTCGGAATGTGAAGTGGACGCAGCTGTGGTCGGTCCAGTGCAGGGCAGAGGTGTGGCTGAAGAAGACGTGTTTGCTGGCGGAGAAGATAGGGTCGAGCGTGTGTCCGGCGATGTGGGTGGCGGTGTTCACCAGTTGTTTGAGGCCGAGGTTGGCGAGGTTGTCGAGCAGGGTGGTGGTGTTGGGGTCGTTGTTTTGTTCCAGATGGAAGTTGAGGTCGCCTAGGAGGATGTAGTCCGGTGAGGCGAGGGCGTGCGGGGAGATGAAGTCGGCGATGGCGTCGCTGAAAGAGGCGCGAGGTCCGGGAGGACGGTAGACGAGGGATCCTCTGAGGGTGGTCCTTGGGTCGGTGCGAATCTGAAAATGCAGGTGTTCAGCGGCGAGGGGGGGGTCTTCGGTGGAGGTGGTGACGCTGATGGAGTCTTTGAAGATGATGGCGACACCTCCTCCTACTTGGTTGGTGCGGTCTTTTCTGGAGATCTTGTAGCCTTCGGGGATGGCGGGTAGCGATGTCTGGAGCACAGGAGGCGTTCATCCATGTCTCCGTGATGAAGGCGACGTCCGGGGCTGTGGAGTCCAGGAGGTCCCAAAGTTCAACGGCGTGCTTGTGGACGGAACGAGCGTTGACCAGGATGCACTTGAGGTGGTTGATGGCGCGTGGGCTTGTGGTCGTGGTAGTTGCGTGGAAGATGCGTTTGCAGGAGTTGCAGGCGAAGGGTCCATGGGTGCGTTTGGGGTGAGCTAGGAAGCAGGTTTTGGAGCGCCCTGGGTTGAGGGCGTGGAGGGTGGTGGGGTCGTAGCGGATCAGCGGGGCTTGGGGGAGCTGGGGACCAGGGGTCGTGGCGCTGGGCGCGGGCCAGGCGCGGACGGGCGCAGACGGGCTTGCCTCTGGCGCGCCTCCGGCACGCCAGCGGCGTGCCCGCTGCGCGCGCCCGCTGCGCATTCGCGCAGCGGCCGCCATAAGAGGTAGGAGGGGGGGGGGGAGGGGTCAGCTGGGGGCGAATGGGAGCTGGGGGGCGGGGGCGTGCAGGAGGTCGCGGCGGGAAAGCGCGAGGGAGGGGGGGGGACAGGTAGAGTGAGAGGAGCTGGGGGAGGGGGTTTAGGGTGGAGGAGGGTGAGTGTTAGGAGGTTTGGAGATTAGGGAGAGAGATAGGAGTAGGGTTGTGAAGATAGGGGAGGGGGGGTTGTAGAGGTGGGTGAGGGAGAGAGGTAGAGTGAGAGGATAGGGAGATAGGTAGTAGAGGGGGTGGCGGGAGGGGGGGAGAGATAGAGAAATAGATAGAGAAAATAGATAGAGAAGTCGATAGATAGGGAAATAGATAGATAGACAGATAGGTAGGTAGGAGGAGGTGGAGAGTGGGGGAGTTAGATAGTGAGATAGGGAGCTAGAGAGATAGGAAGATAGGAGGAGTGAGGGAGGTAGATAGCGAACGGGTTAGCTAGGGGTGAGAGAGGGGGAGGCGAGTGAGGGAGGGGGATGAGGAAGGAGCAGGAGGGCAGGCTCGGGGGAAGAAGACGGAGGATGTAGAAGAGCCGAAGACAGGAGAACAGAAGACAGGAGAACAGAAGACAGAAGAACAGAAGACAGAAGAACAGAAGACCGGAAGAGCAGAAGACAGAAGAACAGAAGACAGAAGAACAGAAGACAGAAGCACAGAAGATCGGAAGAGCAGAAGAACAGAGAAGAACAGAGAAGAACAGAGAAGAACAGAGAAGAACACAGAAGAACACAGAAGAACAGAGAAGAACACAGAAGAACAGAGAAGAACACAGAAGAACAGAGAAGAACACAGAAGAACACAGAAGAACCGAGAAGAAGAACACAGAAGCACAGAGAAGAACAGAGAAGAAGAACACAGAAGACCGGAAGAACACAGAAGAACAGAAGGGAAGAACAGAAGAACAGAAGGGAAGAACAGAAGAACACAGAAGAAGATTGCAGAGGGGGAGCGAGGAGGAAGAGACAGAGAGGAGGAAAAGAAGCAGGAGCAGAAGAGAAGGTGAGTGGCGCGGGGCAGGGCGAGGGGCTGGGAGGAGGGGGGTACTTACAGTTAGGTGGGTCTCAGTAACACAGGAACTCGGGAACTTGGAGGAGCTGCAGCGGCAGGGGGAGCGACCTACCCTTGGGTCAAGGGTCGCTACCACTGTCGCGCAGCGGCCGCCATAAGAGGTAGGAGGGGGGGGGAGGGGTCAGCTGGGGGCGAATGGGAGCTGGGGGGCGGGGGCGTGCAGGAGGTCGCGGCGGGAAAGCGCGAGGGAGGGGGGGGGACAGGTAGAGTGAGAGGAGCTGGGGGAGGGGGTTTAGGGTGGAGGAGGGTGAGTGTTAGGAGGTTTGGAGATTAGGGAGAGAGATAGGAGTAGGGTTGTGAAGATAGGGGAGGGGGGGTTGTAGAGGTGGGTGAGGGAGAGAGGTAGAGTGAGAGGATAGGGAGATAGGTAGTAGAGGGGGTGGCGGGAGGGGGGGAGAGATAGAGAAATAGATAGAGAAAATAGATAGAGAAGTCGATAGATAGGGAAATAGATAGATAGACAGATAGGTAGGTAGGAGGAGGTGGAGAGTGGGGGAGTTAGATAGTGAGATAGGGAGCTAGAGAGATAGGAAGATAGGAGGAGTGAGGGAGGTAGATAGCGAACGGGTTAGCTAGGGGTGAGAGAGGGGGAGGCGAGTGAGGGAGGGGGATGAGGAAGGAGCAGGAGGGCAGGCTCGGGGGAAGAAGACGGAGGATGTAGAAGAGCCGAAGACAGGAGAACAGAAGACAGGAGAACAGAAGACAGAAGAACAGAAGACAGAAGAACAGAAGACCGGAAGAGCAGAAGACAGAAGAACAGAAGATCGGAAGAGCAGAAGAACAGAGAAGAACAGAGAAGAACAGAGAAGAACAGAGAAGAACAGAGAAGAACACAGAAGAACAGAGAAGAACAGAGAAGAACACAGAAGAACACAGAAGAACACAGAAGAACAGAGAAGAACACAGAAGAACACAGAAGAACCGAGAAGAAGAACACAGAAGCACAGAGAAGAACAGAGAAGAAGAACACAGAAGACCGGAAGAACACAGAAGAACAGAAGGGAAGAACAGAAGGGAAGAACAGAAGAACACAGAAGAAGATTGCAGAGGGGGAGCGAGGAGGAAGAGACAGAGAGGAGGAAAAGAAGCAGGAGCAGAAGAGAAGGTGAGTGGCGCGGGGCAGGGCGAGGGGCTGGGAGGAGGGGGGTACTTACAGTTAGGTGGGTCTCAGGAACACAGGAACTCGGGAACTTGGAGGAGCTGCAGCGGCAGGGGGAGCGACCTACCCTTGGGTCAAGGGTCGCTACCACTGTCGCGCAGCGGGCGCCATAAGAGGTAGGAGGGGGGGGGGAGGGGTCAGCTGGGGGCGAATGGGAGCTGGGGGGCGGGGGCGTGCAGGAGGTCGCGGCGGGAAAGCGCGAGGGAGGGGGGGGACAGGTAGAGTGGGAGGAGCTGGGGGAGGGGGTTTAGGGTGGAGGAGGGTGAGTGTTAGGAGGTTTGGAGATTAGGGAGAGAGATAGGAGTAGGGTTGTGTAGATAGGGGAGGGGGGGTTGTAGAGGTGGGTGAGGGAGAGAGGTAGAGTGAGAGGATAGGGAGATAGGTAGTAGAGGGGGTGGCGGGAGGGGGGGAGAGATAGAGAAATAGATAGAGAAAATAGATAGAGAAGTCGATAGATAGGGAAATAGATAGATAGACAGATAGGTAGGTAGGAGGAGGTGGAGAGTGGGGGAGTTAGATAGTGAGATAGGGAGCTAGAGAGATAGGAAGATAGGAGGAGTGAGGGAGGTAGATAGCGAACGGGTTAGCTAGGGGTGAGAGAGGGGGAGGCGAGTGAGGGAGGGGGATGAGGAAGGAGCAGGAGGGCAGGCTCGGGGGAAGAAGACGGAGGATGTAGAAGAGCCGAAGACAGGAGAACAGAAGACAGGAGAACAGAAGACAGAAGAACAGAAGACAGAAGAACAGAAGACCGGAAGAGCAGAAGACAGAAGAACAGAAGACAGAAGAACAGAAGACAGAAGCACAGAAGATCGGAAGAGCAGAAGAACAGAGAAGAACAGAGAAGAACAGAGAAGAACAGAGAAGAACACAGAAGAACACAGAAGAACAGAGAAGAACACAGAAGAACACAGAAGAACACAGAAGAACACAGAAGAACCGAGAAGAAGAACACAGAAGCACAGAGAAGAACAGAGAAGAAGAACACAGAAGACCGGAAGAACACAGAAGAACAGAAGGGAAGAACAGAAGAACAGAAGGGAAGAACAGAAGAACACAGAAGAAGATTGCAGAGGGGGAGCGAGGAGGAAGAGACAGAGAGGAGGAAAAGAAGCAGGAGCAGAAGAGAAGGTGAGTGGCGCGGGGCAGGGCGAGGGGCTGGGAGGAGGGGGGTACTTACAGTTAGGTGGGTCTCAGGAACACAGGAACTCGGGAACTTGGAGGAGCTGCAGCGGCAGGGGGAGCGACCTACCCTTGGGTCAAGGGTCGCTACCACTGTCGCGCAGCGGCCGCCATAAGAGGTAGGAGGGGGGGGGGAGGGGTCAGCTGGGGGCGAATGGGAGCTGGGGGGCGGGGGCGTGCAGGAGGTCGCGGCGGGAAAGCGCGAGGGAGGGGGGGGGACAGGTAGAGTGAGAGGAGCTGGGGGAGGGGGTTTAGGGTGGAGGAGGGTGAGTGTTAGGAGGTTTGGAGATTAGGGAGAGAGATAGGAGTAGGGTTGTGAAGATAGGGGAGGGGGGGTTGTAGAGGTGGGTGAGGGAGAGAGGTAGAGTGAGAGGATAGGGAGATAGGTAGTAGAGGGGGTGGCGGGAGGGGGGGAGAGATAGAGAAATAGATAGAGAAAATAGATAGAGAAGTCGATAGATAGGGAAATAGATAGATAGACAGATAGGTAGGTAGGAGGAGGTGGAGAGTGGGGGAGTTAGATAGTGAGATAGGGAGCTAGAGAGATAGGAAGATAGGAGGAGTGAGGGAGGTAGATAGCGAACGGGTTAGCTAGGGGTGAGAGAGGGGGAGGCGAGTGAGGGAGGGGGATGAGGAAGGAGCAGGAGGGCAGGCTCGGGGGAAGAAGACGGAGGATGTAGAAGAGCCGAAGACAGGAGAACAGAAGACAGGAGAACAGAAGACAGAAGAACAGAAGACAGAAGAACAGAAGACCGGAAGAGCAGAAGACAGAAGAACAGAAGAACAGAAGAACAGAAGATCGGAAGAGCAGAAGAACAGAGAAGAACAGAGAAGAACAGAGAAGAACAGAGAAGAACACAGAAGAACAGAGAAGAACAGAGAAGAACACAGAAGAACACAGAAGAACCGAGAAGAAGAACACAGAAGCACAGAGAAGAACAGAGAAGAAGAACACAGAAGACCGGAAGAACACAGAAGAACAGAAGGGAAGAACAGAAGAACAGAAGGGAAGAACAGAAGAACACAGAAGAAGATTGCAGAGGGGGAGCGAGGAGGAAGAGACAGAGAGGAGGAAAAGAAGCAGGAGCAGAAGAGAAGGTGAGTGGCGCGGGGCAGGGCGAGGGGCTGGGAGGAGGGGGGTACTTACAGTTAGGTGGGTCTCAGGAACACAGGAACTCGGGAACTTGGAGGAGCGGCAGGGGGAGCGACCTACCCTTGGGTCAAGGGTCGCTACCACTGTCGCGCAGCGGCCGCCATAAGAGGTAGGAGGGGGGGGGAGGGGTCAGCTGGGGGCGAATGGGAGCTGGGGGGCGGGGGCGTGCAGGAGGTCGCGGCGGGAAAGCGCGAGGGAGGGGGGGGACAGGTAGAGTGAGAGGAGCTGGGGGAGGGGGTTTAGGGTGGAGGAGGGTGAGTGTTAGGAGGTTTGGAGATTAGGGAGAGAGATAGGAGTAGGGTTGTGAAGATAGGGGAGGGGGGGTTGTAGAGGTGGGTGAGGGAGAGAGGTAGAGTGAGAGGATAGGGAGATAGGTAGTAGAGGGGGTGGCGGGAGGGGGGGAGAGATAGAGAAATAGATAGAGAAAATAGATAGAGAAGTCGATAGATAGGGAAATAGATAGATAGACAGATAGGTTGGTAGGAGGAGGTGGAGAGTGGGGGAGTTAGATAGTGAGATAGGGAGCTAGAGAGATAGGAAGATAGGAGGAGTGAGGGAGGTAGATAGCGAACGGGTTAGCTAGGGGTGAGAGAGGGGGAGGCGAGTGAGGGAGGGGGATGAGGAAGGAGCAGGAGGGCAGGCTCGGGGGAAGAAGACGGAGGATGTAGAAGAGCCGAAGACAGGAGAACAGAAGACAGGAGAACAGAAGACAGAAGAACAGAAGACAGAAGAACAGAAGACAGAAGAACAGAAGACCGGAAGAGCAGAAGACAGAAGAGCAGAAGACAGAAGAACAGAAGACAGAAGCACAGAAGATCGGAAGAGCAGAAGAACAGAGAAGAACAGAGAAGAACAGAGAAGAACAGAGAAGAACACAGAAGAACAGAGAAGAACACAGAAGAACAGAGAAGAACAGAGAAGAACACAGAAGAACACAGAAGAACACAGAAGAACACAGAAGAACCGAGAAGAAGAACACAGAAGCACAGAGAAGAACAGAGAAGAAGAACACAGAAGACCGGAAGAACACAGAAGAACAGAAGGGAAGAACAGAAGAACAGAAGGGAAGAACAGAAGAACACAGAAGAAGATTGCAGAGGGGGAGCGAGGAGGAAGAGACAGAGAGGAGGAAAAGAAGCAGGAGCAGAAGAGAAGGTGAGTGGCGCGGGGCAGGGCGAGGGGCTGGGAGGAGGGGGGTACTTACAGTTAGGTGGGTCTCAGGAACACAGGAACTCGGGAACTTGGAGGAGCTGCAGCGGCAGGGGGAGCGACCTACCCTTGGGTCAAGGGTCGCTCGTGCAACCCAAGCGAAGTTGGCGAACAGACACGTCCCTCTCCAGAAGAGCTCCCTTATTTCTTGATCCAAGCAATTATACATTCATCTTTTCATTCAACTATTCTATTCACCTTTGATACCCACCAAACTAAGCTTCACACTCTCTCATCCAGTCTTTCACCATTCCTTTCCAGCCATCCATATATCCACCTATCCATCCATACACTAACCTACCAGGATCCACCCTTTCAAACACCCTGCTTTCACCTTTCCATCCATTTACCCACGCATTGTTTGTTACTATCCACCCATCCCCACCAGAGCATCCTTTTAGCCATCCACCCTTCACCCACTGAGGCATTCTTTCACCCCTTTCATCCATTCTTTGGCACACCCCTGCATCTCCGATCACTCACCTATGCCTCCTTTCTTTTCTTTTATGAGTATGCTAGTAATTGTCAATGAGCAAAAGCAATATGATTCACCAAAGCCTCTGGTTCTCCTCCTCTGTCCGCTGCTGAGTCGGGGCACTGATGCTGCCTCTGGCCCTGCACTGGTGGTTGGTGTAGATGGAACAAATGTTACACATTTTAGATTTCAACAAAATACAACCACAATAGATCACTACATTTCTGTCTTCTATCACTCACATCAGAAATTTTGTCGGTTACTTATGTTAGAAAACAACAGGTAGAAAAGTCAACCGCAAACGTTTTGCAATGGAGGGACAGAGCTAAGTCGCTGAAGTGCAAAAAAGGGGTGGAATACTCTGGTCAATCCAGGGAGCCTATGGTGAGATCTTGGTTGGCAAGTGCAAGAGGCATGAGCAAGGCCAAGAAAACCTTCACAAATATGAGTAAAAAAGCTGACTTGGGCATGCAGTCTTGTCGGTAGAGTACCTGTTGTAAACGTCTGTCCTCTTGGCACTAAATTAACAGTCTGTAAGATATATATGGGAAGAAGGGAAAGCTGAGCTTAGTAACAAAGCAGAAGAAAGCTAGTACAGACAGGAGGATGTCAGGTACAGAAACATGAAAAATAAATAAATGCAAAAGAATTTAACAAAGCTTAGATAGAACAAAAATAAGTACAGAAAAAGGTAGACAGGCACAGTGAAAATGAAAGAAATTATTCGAAATGAGCAGAGGTGAAAGTTAGGGAAAAAATTATATTAATATAAAAGGAAGACTTACTGGGGCCAGCAGATCCACCAGCTTCCACACGGGTGGTGGCACTGACACCCTTGTCTCCTTTCTCGACCTGCCTTAGATAATGCCTTATTCTTCCCCTTGGCTGATGAGGTAAGAACTAAAGAAGATAAAAAAGAAAAGATTAGTGGTACAATTAATCTCCCAAAAACAATTTGACAGGTGGAGGCAACTACAGTACCATTGTACTTTTCTAAAATAGATCACCTAGTATTGACTGAACTCGAGTTAACCTATCACTTATACTTTCCTAATTCCTAAACCTAAGCCCTACTCAAAATTTCCTAAGCTACATTTACAACTAGATACCACTAACAATGCACTCATATTGCAATAAATGATCTTTGCTTCTCATTCGCCTTTGATGGGGCAACTCGGCCTCCATAGATGCATACTTTGATAATTTTAGACATCACTGGGAGATTGTGATTGGGAGGGACTGCATAAGCTACGTAAAGAAAGGCAGAGAGAAGGGAATGCTAACTCAGTGATATTGCTAATTACTACTACCACTATCTTATTCTTGGTGACAGGAGGAGTCTAAGTCTGCATGCCTTCTTAAATAATCAGCTCAAATGCGCGCTGACAAGCACAATTAGGAAACAGACTGAGCACCCAGCTAGCTCAAACTGGATCACATAATAAATATTAATCCTAATGTAAACTTAACTTACCGCTGAATGTCAGCACTGCTATTTGACAATAAAATGCATTGTGGAACATACACAACAAATAAATAACCATTACCAACCAAACCTTGACACCTAGATGCCCAGCAGGTCAAGCAGGTCCTGTTAATGGTCCATTATGTCCACAAAATGGTGCGTCAATTGCTGCTGGGTGCGCTGGACCCCAGTGTGCTGACACACCGACCTGCGGGCCACCCCCAGAGCAGTCAACACTCCCAAACGATGTAACCACTCCCAGGCCTGCTGCCTGCTGCCATCATGGAGAGGAGGTGGTGCTGCACAATTAAGACAAGTGCAGCCACCTCCACCTAAGTGAAAATGGGGAGGGTGCACGTACTGCCAGCGTCGATGTCCACAAAGTAAGCAGCGAGCAGCTGCACTGGTGCTGCCACTCCCTCTGCTGCCCTCTGATATGGCGCTGGGTGGAAAAAAGAAAGGGGAAGAAATAAAAGGAAGAAATTAAAAAAATATAAAGAAGGGAAAAGCAAAAAAAAACAATTAAGTATTCAAAAAGTCACAAAAACACACTAATAAAAGGACAGAAACGTAAAATACACAAACCCAAAAACACACACTAATTAAATAAAGGAAAATGAGGGGTGGATAATTTAGAAAAGGGTGGGATTACTCAGATTTAGGGAGGATTAAAAGTTAGGCCTAACACCATGCACAGAGAGACAGAGAAAACAAAATGGCTATGCCCATGCGAACGACGTTGTGCCGTTCACACGATATTTGCAATGTGACAACACAAATCACGCTCCTGAAAGTGAAAAACCTAGCACAAATGGGCGCGCTGAGCAACTTCGCCCACTGGTGGGATACTGTGGCGCTCACAGAGTTTTTTAACCACTTTGCAGAACTCCGGGCCGTGTGATTACAAAAACTTTGCCCACCCCTAAACCCAATACGATATGTCATTTGTATGGGGTTTAAACACTGGCACTGAGGTCTGGTTAGCAGTCCTCAGTTCACTCTCAGAGTCAAAAAACCAGCAGCATCAGCCCAAAAATGGGGGGGCGAGCATGCAAAAAGAGGGATTTCTTTAGTGTTGAAAGCATATGAACCTAAAAACATAAGAAATAAGCGGAAGAGTAAAGATCTGCTACTGAGAGAGAATTACTTGCTCATCTATTTTTCGGTTAGAAACTATGGTCTCTTTTCTCATACATTTCCTTCAATTAAAGATGGTTGAGAAGTATATGCCTGATTCTGGCACTGGTCATAGAATATATTGATAGAGGACCTTTATAAACACAATCATGGAACGGGGAGTTTTGTGTTCAACTAAATAATATTTCATAACAGACTATGGAGTTTCCAGATGTTGGATTGAAGCAGACACCAATTTAACTCATAGATGTGAAGATCAGCTTTCCTCTTTGGCATGCTGACAATTGTAATCCTTCTGGTCCTATAAGTGGCCTATGACACAGTGGATGAGGAACTCCTCCTAAGGTGAACAGAAAATAGATTGGGGTCACAGATCAGGCTCCTTAATGGTGAAAATCTATTTTCACCAGCTGAACTCAGTGCATTAGGGTGATTCCACTCATATCACATCAAAAAACATCTCTTGTGGGGTCCCTTAAAATTGTGATCAACCCTTTTCCTTTTAATATTCCCATGTGCTTTAATATTCACATTTACTCTAGTTATCTCCCAATTACATTACATTCCAAATGTATGCAGATGACATTCAACTTCACATCCCTGTAGGCAATGACATAAACCAATAAAACACTATCAGAAAATGTTTTGGAGGAAGAAGCACGACCTTTGTCTTAATTTACTGAAGTTCAGAATTCTCAAAACTGGAGAATCTGCATCGGGCTGCATATGATTCGAATTGGCAGAGAGTCTAGGCACTGCCCTAATCCAAGACAAAGGATAGACAAAACTCCAGCCTGGTTTGACACAATACATCAAATTGTATTAGTGGTAAAAATACACCAAATTCTAGCTCGTGATAATAAGGTGGATTCTAACACTCCTTCAAAGAAAACTCTGTATTGGACTTATCATGGCTCTGTCACTGTCAAAATGTAACTATTTTGACATGATCTGTGGTAGCACACTCATAAAAGACACAGAAAATTTTCAGAAACTGCACAATCAAGTAGACAGACAATGCCAGTACCTGAACAAATTGTCACACAATACTCCAGCACTAAAACAACTTTAATGGTTACAAGCCGCACAAAAAAGAGTTCAAACTGCTGTGCTGAATCTTCAAAACATGTAACACTGCATTACATTCACAACTAAAACTTCAGGTCATGCAAAGAAACATGGCCACAAATCGAGATCAAAAACCTCAATGAGGCAAAATTAGTTGGGTCATGGGTGTATACATTTGGAACTTCCTTCTCCGAAGCCTGTAGGGCCAACCAAACTTAAAAACTTTCAACAGAAATCTGAACACTAGTCTTTTTGTCGAGGCCTCTCATTTATGATACTAAAAAAGAGCAGTGACAAAGCTGATTTGCATATGGCTGGGTCCAAACTGAGGAGGCATGGTGTGAAAAATAACAATACATTGGGATTGCACCAAAGGTTCTCTTTCTGCATTAAACATTTCTTAGATTCATATTTCTCTTTCTATGGGCGCTGCAGAATGCAGTGCGAATGGACGGAAGAAGTGATTAGGAGAAATGAAGAAATTTCTCCTTGTTATGCCTCTCTTGTGTAGGCGCTTTATTTTGATGCAAACCCAGATGTATTGCATTAGTAAATCTGGGTGGGAGTCAAAATACATGGGTGGTTGCACGGAAATGCTCTTGCCGCACCCATTTAGCACTTAGCCGACACAGTGTAATGCAACACATGGTGCGGTGTTTCAATACTTTTTACAAAGCCATACAAGGTGATGCAAATTTCAGCAAGCATTTTGCCTTGTGGCTGCCATAAAAATGGCACAACGACAATTTACCAAAAAATGTTGGTAAATTTGGGAATAAATGTGTATCACACACGTGACACTAGCACCGTTCACAGCACAACTTACAGAAACGTGACCAGTCACCAGTGAAATATACAATACACAAGATCTTTTATTCTTGCAAAGAGATGGAAATAGTGGGCTCTTGCTCGGAAAATCAGTGCACAAGATTTTCAGACAGACAGCCATCATCACCCAGCACAATTAAAACTAGTAGTTCTAAAAGGAATCATGCATGTCAAACAAAAAAACTACATGACTTCATAATTTGTTGATTACACACAACGCCTTTGCAGGGACAAGAGAACTGTATCATAATTACTTCTGCAATGTATCAACATTTTGCAACTTTCAGAACTGATTCTGCAAGATATATTTAGGAAGAGCGCATATATTACCTATCTTGGAAAAATGTCTCTCTCTCTCCGTTTATCAGAACAGCAAGGGCCCATAGTTATGGGCTTTGTGGTGCAGGGCAGCAAGTCACCTTGCAGGGCTGTCCTACGTCACAGGGAAAGGGCAGAAATATAAAGTATTTATCCAATACAGTGCATTCCTGTCCTTTTCTCCTGCACTTTTTACCTTTTAGCAGCCTAGCACCAATGCAGGCACCCTCGCACCACAGTGCAAGGGTACTTGCATTGCATGCACACTTGTGTTTGTGCAGGAAAGGACTCCTTCCTGCCCGAAAACAACCCTGAGAGTTTTCTTCCTTGTTCTATGTGTGCTGCAAAATAAACATAGTTCTCCCCGATACACCTCTCCTGTGGAGGCGTATCGTTTTGCCGCATTCCGAGGCTTACAAAGTCTTGTAAAACCGGGAATGCGTCAAAATATATGGATGTTGCGTAGGAACACCCAAGCAACACTCATGGAAATGCCTCTCTGGTGCAGAGTAATGTAACTCAGCGATTTGCACTGTTACATTACTCAAGATTTATGAAGTCATGCAGGGCCACGCAAGGTGGCCTTGCATGGCTTCAAACATCTCACTTAAGGTTTGCCTCACACCTGCATCGTGCAAACCAGACCATAAATATGGCCCCAAATCTGTGTCTTTCTTGAGCAAGGCACTCAAGAAATCCTTCGATAAAAAATGTATAGCACCAGTTATTTGATTTCCATTTTTTTTATTCTTTTCAATCTACTAAAAGTATCTGCGCAACCCGTGTTGTGAATACAGATGATACCCACAAAAGACTAGAAAGCTACCACTGCTACAAAGGTACCCGAGAAGCACTATTTCTGACACACATGTAAATGATACAGTCACCGGTGTGACAGGAGGTCTAAGATCAGGCTAGTGGATTTATGACCAGAGTTTTTGAAACTCAAGGAGTAGAGAACAATGCATTACTAACCTAGTGGTAGAAACTTAAATGGTAGACAGAAGATTACTGTCCTGGGTGGGATCATTGGCTCCTACTAATAACAAGTCTACTGTAGTAAGTGCTTTTTCTGTTTAATATGTGATTATGTGTACAAATACCAACATCAAAGCAGTATCAGTTAACTAAAGTATCTAGTATCATGTTTCCATGAGTTAAGTAATCCTGTTGGCATCTTTTGTGCTCTGCAAGTCATGAGCTTGAATACAAGAAAAGATCTCCCTTGGAGAGTGATAAATTACCTAACATTACATTGAACATAAGAATGATTCTTTAAACCTTCAAGTTGTAATATGAAGCACAACGTAGAAGAAGAACGTTATCATTATTACTAAAGGAGTGAGACCAGCCTACTACTATTTCTGTAGTTCAGGTTTCACTCGATAGTGCAAGTACTGAAAAGTACCTAAAACAGCAGTTTGCAAGTATTACTCATTATCACCTCTGATATATTTTTGGAATTTCAAGAGGAGTCCTGGGTTGAAAGATACTAGCAATCAATTAATGATTATATACCATGTTTTGAACCTCTGGAGGTAATCCGTCTCACACAATTTTCTATCTGGTCCCATCTTGCTTGAGTCAGTGCTTCATCATCTATCCATAAGGAACCCAAGAGTAAATCTTTTTTCCATTTTGCCAAAGGCTTGTACCTTCAACAGTCCTTTTTTGTCCAGTTTACTACAAAGACGCATGAGGACACCTGCGTGCATCTATGAATAGCCATGGGTAGAGGTTTGCCCTTGGTTTCCCCTTTCATACCATGGACCCATGGGTCATGAAGGCAGCAGCAGGAAGAGAACATAAAGATGACTTTACCATCTGTAGTGTTCACGTCTTGCCATTCCCTTAGCCTCTCTGCAGTAAACAGAAGTCAGTTAAGGAAACAAAGATGGGACAAGTGGGCAATCCTGTCATGCCGCAGGGATCAAATGAAGCATGATCTCACGCTCCCACCCTAGCATTTCAGCGAATTGTCATTTTTGCACAGAAAACACAAATATGGTATTTACAGGGCCAAAATAATTCAATTTTGATACTAGCACAACATAAGTAACTGTTAGAAACTGGGTTTCTGGTTGGCAGAGGTAATACATCCTATCCAAGCAGGAGCCACAATCATACTCAAGATAAGTCCGATACACACCCTAAATTAACTTGTGCTCACCCCCTGGTAGCTTAGTACAGAGCAGTCAGGCTTAATTTAAGAGGCAATGTGTAAAGTATTTGTGCAACACTTCAAGCACTAAAACAGTGAAAAGACAGCAGAAATAGATACTACACATGTTAAAAAATAGATCTTAATTTAATGAACAAATCAATGAAAATGACAAAAATCGAATTGCTAGAACTCAAGATATGAATTTTTAAAGAATAAACTTAGTAGTAGTGCTTAAAAGCATACAGCGCCAGCCCTGGCTATCTGCTCATACTAGAACGAGTCAAATTTGAAAAGACAGGCCAACCTGAAGGTGCGTGGGTCAGATACAGGGACCAACCTTGGCCCGGTGAAACAGTACCATTGTTAGGAGCTGTGGCGATGCTGAGAGAAAGATGCGAGGAGCAAAGGAAGCAATTTGCTAGCATAGATACTGCAGATGTAGGCAATGCATCGGCTCAGAGCCACGCAAAGTCAGAGATGCATTGGGATTAGAGGCAATGCATCACACAGTCGACAATGTGCTGCTCACGATCTCACAGCGGTGCACCGGCATTGACGGCGATGCAGTGTCTGTGATCATTGCATCAAAAGCAATGCGTTGGTGTAGACGGAGATGCACCAGATCTGACCAGTGCAATAACATTGATGCGTGTTTTTTGTACTGGAGCAACACTTTTTGCCTGCTTCCAAGAACTGGATTGGTATCACTTGGCAGAGCATGACTTGCAGCAAGCAAAGTCCAGGTGCTGGAAGTGATGAGTTGGAAGTTTTTTGTGTCTTTGAGACTTCATAAGAACAAGAGACAAGTCAGCAATCCCTTACAGTCATTCTGGTGCTGGGTTCAAGAGTTGTGGGTCCAGTCCTTCTCACTCAGGCAAGGAAGGCAGCAGGACAGCAAAGCAAGAAAACAGTTCTTCCATAACAGCATTCAGCAGTATAGCAGTCATTGTAGCAGCACTGCACTCCTTCTGACTGGCAGAGTATCCACATGTCCAGAAGTTTACTGAGCTTGTAGGGTCAGAAGTCCAGTTCTTATACCCAGTGGTGCCTTTGAAGTGGGGGGGACTTCGAAGAAGGACTTTGAAGTGCATAAAGGTCCTCCCTTCCTACCCTGGCTGAAGGCTCTCTACAGAGGAGTTGGCAAGCCTTTGTGTGGGGACATGACACCGCCTATTCGGGTGTGTCACCCCGCTCTTCAATCCTGGCCAAAATGGCCCATCAGAGGGTTGATGACCATGAGTCACACCTAAGCTTCCTTTGTGTGTGGCTGTCTAGAGGGAATTCACAGGTCCAGCTCCCACCCCAGACCCACCCCAAATGTGTGTTGGAGACATGCTGCAGCACACAGGTCTAAGAGGAGGAAAATGCCAAATTTCTAAAAGTGGCATTTTCAAAATTGTAATAGTAAACCTGACTTTACCATTAAAGAAGATTTGTCATTACAATTCCATTTGTACTAAACATGACATGTTCTCTCCGCAATCAGGAATTACAACTTATTAAATGTAATAAGAAATCCACAATGTTATCCTATGAAAAGGGTAGGCCTCACAGTAGTGAAAAATGAGTTTGAGCGTTTTTCACTACCAGGACATGAACTTAAAAGAGTAGACCCTGCCTTTTAATTACATAGTACGCTTCCTTATGGGCTACCTAGTGCCTACCGTAGGGGTAACTTATATGTAGTACAAGGCGAGTTTAAGGTTTTGCAAGGGATTTAAAATGCCAAGTCAGCATGGCAGTGTAATACTGCATTCAGACTGCAATGGCAGTCCTGGGACATGTTTTAAAGGACTACTTCAGTGGGTGGCACAAGCATTGCTGCAGGCCCAATAATATTGTTTCATTTACAGGTCCTGGGCACATATAATGCACTTTATTAGAGATTTATAAGTACATTAAATATGCCACTTAGGTAAATACCAATCAAACCATGTTTTAGGGAGAGATCAAAGGCACTTTAGCACTTGTCAATAGTGGTAAAGTGCTCAGAGTCTCAAGGCCAACAAAAGAAATCAGCAAATAATGTGAAGCAAGCTGGCAAAAGGTTTGGTGGAAGACCACCCCGTAGGTTGTCAAGTCTAACAGTAATCTTTAAAGATTGATCCCCAGTGTAAGTGTGGAGATTGAGTAGTATAAGGACGAGAATGTTTCATTGGTGCCTTTTCTGAATGTGAAAAGAATGAATGTTGTTTGACCAATTCCACCATATCTAGCCCTGGCCACCCCATCTTAAACTCCATGAAGAACAAAGTGGGCCATAGTTAAATAGCAGTCAAAACTGCTTTTTCAAAAACGTTTTCTTTCTTTTGAGGTAGGGCAGCATTTTATTGGTTTTGCAGTCCTTTAAGTAATTCTGTGTAGTTATAAAGTCTTAGGGGGCGTGAATACATCATGCATTTAGTAAATCGGCGAAGCAGGAATATAAATGGGTAATTACTGTAGAAATGGGTGCGTTACAAAACATTATTCAGTTTTGGCTGGTTTCCTTTGCTGCAAGTTCAACAGCTTCCTGCTGATAAAATGTCTGGGTGGGAAAAACGAAGAGTGTTTTTTTGCATTTGATGTAATCCCAATTTGATTTGTAACTTCATTTTAGTTTATATGAAGAAGGTTTCGTTCTTCCAAAACATAGATTCTGATACCTTTTTTTCTAGCCGTTATTACCACATCATGTTGGGCATGCCAGGCAGGGTCACATGTGGCTACACTAGGACCGATATGCGGTAAATGGTTAACACAAGTGACGCGTTCACACTGGGTGAGAAGTTCAGGCACCGGGAACCTTATCTGGCAAAACAAAGATATTCATTCCCCTTATCAGTCAATGTCATCAGAAGTATATGGTTTGTTCCGTATTTACAACCGTTGTTAAAGTAACCAGCAGTGACAGCGGGGCCCCTAGGACGTGTAGATGCTGTGGCTCTTATCCCGCTTGCTGTTCCCAGGGAATATTTGTTCAGAAGGTAGAGGGTCTTCATTTGGAGACCTAGATGATTAGAGCAGTTTACCCACTAAGAAAATAAGTTACATGTTGTTTGCTTTCTTCGCGATAGAACTAAAAAGTCTCATCTTCTAATAACTCTTCTGGCTGTCTTGTGAGTAACCCACAGCCCAATAATTGATGCTAACAGTCAACCGGTTATGGGTGTAGCATATTGATACCACACATCTTTAACCATTAATAAGAAATGTGAAAAAAACATAACACTGTCTCACTAGAATTCAGAGCTTAACATCTATGTAAGTATTGCAATTACGTTGTTGACCAGACACACCAACAGGGGAGCTAGGAAATGGCATTATAAACATTGTCCATAGCAAGATTTCAAATTTGAAACATCTTTATAGCACCTATAAACTCAAATTCAATGTACATATTTCTCTATTTTATGTGGCTATTTTTATTTAATCAAGAAGAGCCTCTATGTTAAGTGGGAATTGGCATTTTACCCACCTTTACTACAAAATATATTGCCTGTTTGACACCTCTTCTTGAAGTCGTTCCAGGGTCAAGGATTTCCCTCCAAAACATATTTGTGAAGAATTTAACTTTAAATCATAAAACCCAGTCTTAGAAGATTTGAAGGAGTAGAAAATTGAGCTGCTCATTTCCTGTCTGGTTGTCCTGGGACCACCAGACTTGTGGTCAGGCTGTCACATTATGACCCTGGCAGAGCCGCCACGGTCCAACCGCCGGCACCGCCAAGATGCTGTCAGTTGACAGACTGGCACTGCCAGTGGTCTTAATCCACCAGGGCAGGGCTGCAAGCAGCACTGCCTTAGGGATTACGACTCCCCTCTCCTCCGGCTTTTGCATGGCGGTCCCACCACCATACAAAGGCTGGCTGAGACGGGATGCCAGGGGCGCCATGGGGATCCCCTGCACTGCCATGCGCTTGGCATGGGAAGTGCAGGGGACCCCAAGGGCAGCCCTGTCACACTTTTCTTTGCCCAAATTACGGGCAATGAAAAATGCGATGGGTGCTTTCACACCCGACGCACCACAACATGACCGCCAGCTCGATTACGAGCCACTGTCAATGTTGTGTTTAGTTTCCCGCTGCGCCAACGGAAAAACTCATAAAGGGCCAGCAGGAGAAAAACCAGAGTGGTGGTTTTCGGACCCAAAGAGTTTAAAAGTCCTGGAAAGTGTTTACAGATTGTACTGCTGTATGGGTGGGAATAGAAGACCTTCAAAGGGGCAATTTGTAATTGTTAGGTGTCTTCAGGTCTTCTCTAAGGAAAGGCAGCAGTCAAAGACTAACATTTAAGTGATGGAGTATTAAATTATTACAAAAGGCTGGTAAAAACTGTCTATTTTCATTGTATGCACAATGGTATTTTGCCTGTAGCACAGAAATTCCTTCCAGTTTGCATGGGTGCCACTGGTTATATTATATGTCTGGTTTTGTTATAGCAACGGTGTGAAGTAATGTTTTTTTATTTAAACTAGTTGGGCAAACAAGCAGGGATTGTTAAGGACTGATAGTCATATTGGCAGAGTATTTAAAGTTCAGTTATCATTCATCCTTTCTAGAAACTTCCAACTAGTGAGAACATTGTACATATTGTAAAAGTTAATAGATTACAAAAATCCATGATGCATTGGAAACTCTTTCTTTGAAAAATATATAGAATACTTGAGATTTTGAGGCTCCAGAGAAGTATTAGGAACATCAACTCTAACTCGCAAAGCTGGTCGTGCAACTAAATATAATTTAGGTTCTCAAAACAACCATTGATGGTGCTGAGGCATACAACCTGGTTCGGTGAGATTTAATCTTCGTAAATATACATACTCACCTTTAAACTTCCACCAGTGTGGCAACATTTTACAGCAGAGTAAGGTTGCCCGGGGGCGTGGCCTGACCGCCGGGCAAGATGGCCGCCACTTAGTGAGGCTCTGCCTTGCCCGGGGCCGTTTATCCGATAATTTCCACATCCGACGGTGCTGGCGGGAGTGAGCCTGGCGCGCCCGGTTCAGAGAAACCCCTGGGCTGCCTTCGGCGGCTCAGGAGCAGCGGAGAGGTCGGAGCAGAGGTAAAAGGACGCGGGTTGGCCTGCTGACGGCCGCGCTCGTGCGGACAGACCGCGGTGCGGGCGAACGAGAGTGGAAGCCTCGGCGGCTTCTGGGGAGTGCGACCGTGCGTGGAGCTGCGCAGGGTGCAGAGCGGGCGGGCGGACTTGAGGCCCGCGGCTGCCCCGGGAGGTAGGAGATCGGGTGCGGGACCGCGCCAGAGAGCCATTCGGCGACATGGTAGCGTCGCGGCCCCACAACGAGCTTGGCCCTGGTGACGCTGGTGCAGGGGAGGCTCCGACGGGCCCCGAGGCGGTCTCTGGGCCCGGCGGCTTAGACGGGCGAGGAGGAGGCCCATAAGGAGACTAGCCGTTGAGGTAATACCTCGAAGGGGCCCCCTGGGCTCGTAACTGCTCTTGCTTGGTTCTGGAAAGTTGTCTGAACATTCGGGTTGGCCCCTCGGGCCGCCAATTCAGCGATGTGAAGTGAGGCTTGGTGGAGAGCGGTGAAGGCTGTGACCGCTGGGGCCCGAGGAGGGTGTACGAGTGGCGACTCCCGGATGGACAGTGCGGGCTGACTTGGCCTGCGAGGATAGGCTGATGCTCTGGGACCCCGTTGCTTGACGATCGCTGCTCCTGGTGCAGGAGCCCACGGTGAGCCCCACGCTAACTTGAGAGGTCTCTGAGGTCCGGATCTTCCTTCGCTTGGCTTTACTCACCTGGACCTGGTCGGAGGTGTTGGAGTAGGGTGGAACTATGGGCAAGGCGGATCAACGTCAGGCCAAACTTACCTTCGAAGGGGGGAAAAAAAAGAACGCTGCTGCCAGCTCCCAGCCCTGTGAGGAGCTGAACGGAGGGGATAGCCCTGAGGCATCGGTGAAGTCCATGTTTTTAGACCTTAAGGCCAGCCTGGCGGGCATTGACACCAAACTGGATCATGTCACCGTACAACTTGATCGCATTAGGGCGCGCGTAGACGATCACGACACCAGGCTTGAGGCCTTGGAGTCACGTACGTCTGAGATAGAGGATGCACGCCAGGGTGACAGGGATCGGATCGCACGTATGGATCGAATCCTTGAGGTCATACGTAACAAGAACGAGGACTTGGAATCAAGATCACGCCGCAATAATATTTGAATTGTGGGACTGCCGGAGGCGACCGATATGGGGCGAATGGAAGACTTCATTGAGCAGATGCTGTCTGAGCTGTTCGCCGGTGAGCTCTCTCGGATGCTGGTGGTTGAGAGAGCTCACAGATCTTTGGGACCCCGACCCCCCCGGGGACTCCCCCACGTCCAATTATTGCACGTCTGTTAAATTACCGTGACCGTGACGCTGTACTCCGCCTGGCAAGGGAGAGACGTCCGTTGCTCTATAAGAACTCCGAAATAAATTTCTTTCCAGACTACACACTCAGTGTGCAGTCCCAGAGACATGCTTTTCTGCCGGTTAAGCGACTGCTATCTCAGGCGGGAGTGAGCTTTGCCCTGTTGTATCCTGCCAGGCTGAGGGTGCGCCATAAGGGTAAGATGCACTACTTCACGGACTTAAAACAAGCGACCAAGTTTGCTCGACAACTGCCGACGGAGCGGGAACCTGCAGAGCGCTGCGGCCGTGGCAATGACGGCGCTGCCTTAAGTGACAATGACTAACATGCTCCGATCGACCTGACACCCATTGTTGGAATCGCGGGGGTGTGCCGGCGGCTCCTTCCTGGCCCCGTTTGGCTTAGTGACTGGCGACTGGCCCACGGGCCCTCTCTCCCGATGCCACCTGGGTGGAGAGATAATAGGCCGGTCATAGCCCCTGGGATGAGTTCTGTTATTCACTGTTCTTGCTTTCGAAGTGGGATTTGGGGTCAAGTTGGGTGGGCAATTGGGTGGGTCCGATTGGGGGGCCTGAGTGGGCTGGGGGTGGGGGGCTTCTCACATGTTAGTGGGGGTACTGTTTCTTCATTTATGTATGAATGTTCTATTTGTTTCCTTGCGAACTTTATGGCAGGTGGGGATTGGCCTTTGCGTGCAATACTGGCTGACTGTGGATGGGGCCGAGAGGTGAGGAAGTATCTGGGATCAGATGTTTGACTTGGAATGTGCGGGGGCTTAACGACAGTAGGAAAGCTCGACTTGTGGCTGCATATGTTAAGAGACATGCAATTGATGTATGTATGCTTCAGGAGACACACCTAGTGAAGTCCACAACACACAGACTAAAATCCGGGTGGGTAGGTGAGATGCATTGCTCAACATACTCAGGTTACTCCCACGGAGTCGCAGTCCTTGTACGCAAGGGTCTGCAGTGGCGAACGAAAAAAGCACTGGTGGATCCAAATGGCAGATACGTACTGATGAGTGGTGTGTTACTGGACAAGGCGTGTCGCCTAGTCGCTGTGTATGGGCCGAATGTTGATGATCCAGGTTTTTTCCTGGAGCTGTGGCGCCTGGTGGAGTCGTTGGGGCCGGGTGCGATACTTTGGGGGGGAGATTTTAATGTCGTACTTGATGCCAAGTTGGATAGGGAGAGTAAAGCCAGGATGCAACATGTTGCAGCGGCTAAGGCCTTGGAGGCCGTGATGCGTGATGGTGCACTGGTTGACTTATGGCGGCAGCGGCATGGAGTGGCGAGAGAGGGTACATGTCTGAATTATGTGCATGGTAGCTGGTCTCGTATAGACCGCTGGTTGGGCTCCAGGGATATGTTGGCCTGGACTAGAGCGGTTGAACATCTTCCTCGTACGCTGTCAGATCACTCGCCGGTGTGTCTGGAATTGTCTTTGCAGAGAATCAGGGATCAGTGGAGTCCCCAGGAACCCTTTGGGAGGCATTTAAAGTTGTTATCAGAGGGGTTTGTATCTCGAAACAACACGGTATAGTTAAAACCCTGAGACGAGAGTTGGCTGAAATTGAGTCACGGCTTGCTGAGCTGGAAAGACGACTAGAATTTAACTGGTCTAATGAAGTTGTTGCGGAGATCGGCCAAGCGATATCGCTGTATGAGGAGGTTTCTCTCAGGGAAATTTGCTTCCTCGGGAGGGAGGCTCGCGCACGTCAGTACGGGGAGGGCGAAAGGGCTGGACGTACATTGGCAGCTTTACTTCGTAAACCTTGGGCCAATGACTATATCTCTGAGGTCATGGATGGAGGGGGTGAGAGTGTATCGGGATCGGGAGGAATTATGCAGGTGTTTACTGAATTCTATGCTGGGCTCTATGCAGCTCCGACGGAAACTGGTGTGACTGACTCACAGATGCCCTTTGAGGATATTGCGTTAATATGGTTTGACGAGGTGCACAGGAAATGCTTAGATGAACCATTTTCAGTGGAGGAGGTGACTGCGGCCATTCATGGCCTACCTGGAGAGAAGTCTCCTGGATTGGATGGCCTAACCTCTGCGTTCTATAAAGAGTATGTGGATATATTAGCTCCTCAACTATTGGAGGTCTATGCAGAAGCCCTGGAGACGGGGTCGCTCCCGACCTCGCTCCGGGAGGCACTGATAGTGACAATCCTGAAGCCTGGAAAGGATCCGACTCGGTGCGACTCGTATCGCCCACTTTCCATGATAAATATTGACAACAAAATCCTAGCGAAGATGATTGCGGCGAGGCTACAGCCTCTTCTCCCTAGTTTGGTGCTCCCAGATCAGTCGGGTTTTGTCCCGGGAAGGTCTACGGGTCACAACTTGTGCACCTTCTTCGCGGTGGCGGGAACACTAGAAAAAGATGACAATGCGGCGGCTGTTTTTCTGGACGCAGCTAAAGCGTTTGACTCCTTAACATGGGACTATATGTTTGCCCTGTTGGGTCGGGTGGGAATTAGTGCGCGCTTCCTCCGCTGGATTAAATTGCTGTATACATTGCCCACTGCTAGATTGCGCCTCAATGGGAATGTATCTGCTCCGTTCCCCGTTGCGCGCGGCACTCGCCAGGGTTGCCCGTTGTCTCCTCTTCTTTTTGCTGCTGCAATGGAGCCCCTGGCGGCCCGGCTCCGACAGAATTATAACGACAGAGGATTGCAATTCCGGCAGCGACCAATTTTGATATCTCTGTATGCAGATGATATTGCATTATATATACGGAATCCCGACCAGAATCTGGATATACTAATTGACGAGATTGTGCGTTTTGGTACCTTTTCAGGTATTAATATTAATTGGTATAAGTCAGTGGTGCTGCCTTTGACCCCCAGGGTGCCGCGATATGACTCCCGATATCCTCTGATGTGGGCGGATGGGCCGGTGAGGTACTTGGGTATACAGCTGTGCTGTGACGTGGAGGAGCTGTGGCTGGCTAACTACGGTGCCGCTCTGACGTGGCTGGAGGGGAAGGTAGAGATCTGGCGTACCCTCCCGTTGTCGTTGATAGGACGTATTGCTATTGCAAAGATGGTAGTCCTTTCGAAATTTTTGTACTTATTTGTGAATCTCCCTCTCCCGCTTCCGAGAAGTTATCTGAGGCGTATGCGCTCAGCACTGATCTGTCTGGTGTGGGTGGGCCGACGCGCGCGTATTTCATGGGAGAGGCTGACGCTGCCATTCGAACTAGGGGGGCTCGCTGCGCCGGATATGGAGCTGTATTATCTATGTGCTCAGGCGCACTTTGCGTATTACTGGCTGAATCCTATTCGTTATCTGCCGCACCTGGCGCCTGAGAGCGACTCTGTGTGGCCGGACGACCTGGCGAGAGCATTTGGTGGACGTGTTCCGTCCCGGGTGCGGGGGATTGACACGGTGGCATGTACGATGAGGGCGTGGGGTGTGCTGATGCGGCGATCCGGGGTTTCTGCCCTGTTCGCTCCTTCCCTACCGGCAATGGCGATAGCTGACGAACAGCTGTACCGTGATGGTGGAGTACGTGGATTTCTCCGAGATGCTGGCCTAACCGAGCTGAGAGATTGGATGATGGATGATCGCTTGCTTGATGTATCTGAGATACTGGCCGGTCGCGAGTGCACGGCGCTTCAACGTATGTATGTGATCCGAGTTCGCTCTTTCTTGCGGAACCGCTTATGGAGCTCGGATGAGGCCCCAGTGGAGTTCCGCGCGCTGGAGATTCTCTGCTGTGCGCGGTCACCTAATAGGCTGGTCACCAAATTATATAACTGCATGCAGGAACAGAGGAATAATCTCCGAGAGCCGTCCAGACTAGCGTGGGAGGCGGACCTGGGAGAGCCCATCTCGGAGATCTGTGGCGCGCCTGCTGTGCTCATATGAGAGCGTTGACGCCAAATTACAGGTTCAGATTGCTGCATTTTAAATTTTTGCACAGACTATATTATACCCCAGTACGGATGTACTCCTTGGGGCTGCGTGAAGATGCGCGCATCGCGCGCTGCCTGGCGCCGGAGGCTAGTTTTTTACATTTGGCGTGGGAATGTGCGGATGTTTATGCTTTCTGGGTGGCAGTTTTCAACGCAATTTCTGAAATGGTCAAAATAGGAATCCCAGCCACTCCTAGAATCGCGCTGCTTGGGTGTGTGGAGGACATCAGGGCAACACACAGACGTTTAGTGGGCATACTATTGCTGTTAGCCAAGCGCAGAGTGGCCATGTGCTGGGGCGGGACGAGAGTGCCGCGCCGTTCTGAATGGCTAAGAGATGCAGCTTTCTGTCATGATCAGCTTATAGTCTTCTGGAACCTGATGCCTGAAGGGTCTAGACCCAAAGATATTTGGACCCCGCTGAATAATTTCTTAGCGGCCCAAGACGAGTGAGTGATATAACCAAAGAAGCACGAACAGAACACTGACCCCTCTGTACGTTGGCATCTACTTCAGAAAAGGTGAATGGCTGTTGTGGACTGGTTGTATTCCCCACCTGCTCCTTTTTGTTTATATTTGTTGATGTCCCTTATTCAACTGCATGTTATATCTACTGCATCTCTGGCAGAAAACTGCCCCGTGGTAATTCCGTACAGATCATGTCTTCAATCAATAGATGGGAAATTTGCAGAACAAACTGAACTGTAATAATTAATGCGTACCTGTCGGATTTCTCCTGTACGGAATATATGTTAATATCACAGTGGGGAGCTTTTTCTCTTTAGAATATGGTGCTCTGTAGGGACTGTTGTTTTATTTTTATATGTTTGATATGATAAAATCAATAAATAAATAAAAGAAAAAAAGAAAAAAAAAAAAAGAGTACGGTTGCCCAAACAGTGTTCCACTAGGGGACACCTACAGAAGGCAGCGACTGTCTACATTTGGTACTGAAAAAACCTTTATATGTTGTTTCCTTCCAAGAAATGGGGGAAATATTTTTCACATGGAGAAGAAAAAAAATACAGATGCAGTTATGTTTTGCATGCATTCATGCAGAAACATAGCCTTGCAATAAGTAAATGTTTAAGTAAGTGAGGCCTCTTGGGAATCTGGAACAGTTGCAGCTTCCCAGGAGTACATGTAAAATTCTTGAAGGCTTTTTTGAAGTTCCATAATTTATGAAAACTTTACACATAATAAGAGCGTACATTTTCTCAAGAAAGATTTTGGCATCTAGTACTAGGTTCAAAGGGGATTAAGTTTAACGAGCTTTGGCAACTCCAGTAGGTCTGGCCTTGGTAGGCAACAGTTAATTTTTATTATCCTTCTTTGAAAGCATATGCTAAAAACCAAAAAGAAGACATAAAATGTGACTGTCTAACAAATAACCATTGCATATAATTTTACTAAAACAATAAGGGTGCTTTCTAACTGCCGGGTGTACTCACTACAAGTACAGAATCCCTTTTTATTTTAATGTACATCGCAGGAAAATATGATTGCTATTGGTTGAAATGAAGGGCACTATTAGTTTTGAATTACTGTAACCTGAAGACATCTTTAAACATACAGTTTTGACACAAAATATAAGCAAGCATTGGCAAAGTCAATGATGCTGGCTACAAGCGTTTTGGCTTTGTCAGTGCATGTTTTTGTTCTGGTTTTTATACAACATTATTGTTGGGGAAATGCTTTGCCTTGGCCAGTACAAAAAAAATGAAAATATTGGCTAAATAGCAAAACTTTCTTCTGTCTAAAAAACAAAGATTGCCACAGTAGTCTCTGGCACTGAAGGAAACTACTTTGTTTGTGAAAGCGCTGAATGAGCAGAGTGACACCATTCACAGTGAAGTTATACAGTGACTGAATTGAGTAAGTGGCTCATCTAAAATGTTTTAAACGTTTAATCAAGGGATTAAATAATTTTAGATAAATAAAAAATTCTTCACATGTTCCTAGCCTGATAAACTAGCTGGACATTCGCATTCTCATCTAGCTTGATGTGTTCCTAGTATAGATATGCGTCAAGATCAACTAACATTCACACACAATGTGAGTTAAAATCAGCAGTGTTGTGTGACTGGAAGACAATTGTGCAGCATTAGACTTAGCAAGAACTGCGCGTTGATGATGGCATCGATCACGCTTGCAGTAAAACAAGTATTCAATAACAACAAGAAGTACTGTGCCACGATGCAACGGCGACCCTATACTGTAGTGGCTTACAGGAGATTTGTTCTTAAAATACATCGTCCACTTCAAATTCTACACTGATGACCACTGCTTAAGAGTAATCTGCAAAAAAGTGTGTCATTTCTACAGTAATTTCACATTTTACTTATAGGACTGCTGCATTACATTTCTATTGACTCTTGTTTGCCCTGGTTCTTTTTGGCATTTTAATTTCATTGGAAGCCAGGTCAAAATATTGGAGCAGAAATGACTTTGTGTAAAAATATATGGGCATTTGTGCCGTTTCCGCAGTTACGATCTTTTTGCATAGATTTTAAGGTGCTGGCAAGCTACAATATGGTGCAATGTTCATGGCAATTTTTTGCAGCAACGCTCATGACAATTTTCAGAGCAAATTAGCTTTCTACACAAGAGTTGATCACAGCTTCCATTTGCACCAGTTGACACTGAGAAGCTCCGCCATGCCATGCGAGCCTATCTGTGTGCTAGAATTTAGGAAGTATGGGCTTTTGATGTCATGACAGCAAAAGTTTTAGACATTATAGAATGTAGAGCGCAACTCTATCTAGAAAACTAAATATTTATGTACAAAAACATATCCCAGTACTGAGCACTTGGTCCATATCCCGATAAAACTCGAGTTAAAATAGAATTGTTTTTTGGTAAGTACACATTTTTATATGGTCTTTATTTTCACACTCAGTATTTTTGAGTCATTATTATTGCAGTCTTCGTTTTCTCCTGGAATCACAGACTTGTATTATGGTGTCTGTCTTTTTGAGGTCACCTGATGAAAACTTCATGCAGTAGAAATGCTAAGGCACCAGATACACAAGGCGGCACGTGGACCACATCTTCACCGCAAATCAGCGCTACACAAACTAAATTGCAAACCCCATAAAATAGCAGGAACATAAATGCAAAATACTATTGACATCCAAAGCAAACAGCTGGAATGACTGCTATACTAGTATATTAGTTTATCATGCTTAGACCGAGGCGTGAGCGCTTAATGAGGCTGTCAACATTAATGATGCTGTAAAGTCGCACAGACAGTCAGAAAGAGGGATTTGATAAAAGTGAGAGTTTATAGCCACGTCCATCAATGTAATTATCGTCTACCTGGTTTAAACTAAGTAGCAGGAATAATCTGCATTTAGTGTGTTTTACAGGCCCTAGACCCAGTTTACGATCCTCTTCCATAGTCAAGTGTTGAATTGTGGCAATATTGATAAAACAGCTAAGTAAATGTCTGCCTGGACGCTGCGAGGACCAGTTAATATCTGTTTTAGTGCATTATAAAAAGTCTATTACGCCAAGATTTGGGAGTGAAACTGGCGGGCACACTAATCGTAGCAGATAATGTTTAGGAAACAAGCGCATGCAGGAGTAATCGTCCGTATCCAACAGCGTGTGATAAAGTCTGCGTGAAACAAGTGCATTCTGCGTTGTCCAATACCAGGTGGAGATGCCTACCAGGTCGGTGTCCTTTTGGCACAGTTCCACGCTGCAGGACCACACACTCCACACATTCATGAATAATCTTAGTATTACTAACCAATATGCAAAAGTTAATCATTCTTATACTTTCAGCATTGTTTTCCGAATTGAAAAGTTACATTCACCCTGGATTTATATTGGGAGTGCCCACCTGGGCCATTTAAATACTAATGGGGACATTTGGGCTCAGGCCATGGTCAGTGTGGCCCGGTCACGGAGGGGTTGTCAGTGGTTCCTGGTCATGTGTAAGTGCATCCTTGTCATGAAGGGGGTGTGAATGTATCCTGATCTTAAAGGGGAAAAGAGTGTGTCTGATTGTCGGGGATGTGGATTTCTCCTGTCCATGGAGTGGTTATGAGTGTGTTCTGCATTCAGTTCTTCCTGGCCGTGGAGGGAATGAGAGTGCATTCTGGTTGTATGGGAGAGCACCCTGGTCATGGAGTGGGTGGGTGCCTATCTTGGTCATATGTGAGTGCATCCCATACATGGGTGGAATCTTAGTGCATCTGGTCAGTGAGTGTATGTGGGTACTTCCTGATTTAGAAAATAATTATCTGCAGTCTGTGACACAGTTTGTGCTCATGGGGAAGGTTTACGAGTGATATGTGCATCTCTATGTACTGCCGAATCCCCCTTCCCTCCACGTGCTGCTTTAAGTTTTTTATTTTATTAAACTTCTTCCTTCTTTTAGGAGGATGTCCGAGGGTAGCTCATTTTGTTAATGCAGGCCACAATGCAGAAGTAGCGGATACTTTCTCTCCTAGGCCCATACTCACACTTTTTTTCTTTATTTTTGAAACTGGAGCATACATCAGGCCACAGCAGGGCACCGGAGCTGCTGATTGCACATACAAACACTTATGCAATTATCTGCCTAGTGTTTGTGGCTTCAATTTGCAAATTCACTAATGAATTAGGCGCTGCACTAAAATAATAAAGGCAGGCATACTAGACCTCGAACAGCACAGAGTATTACAGATTACAAAGCTTCATTAGGCAGGGATGAGATTCTGGTCAGACAACGAAAAACGAAAAGTGGAGGCGTGGGTTAGTCACATATGGAGGGTCACCAGGCACCTCAAAGAGGTGTAGGGTGGCCATGACACTGAATGGTGGTCTCTGGAGGTCAAAGCAAGAGTGGCAGAGGGCCCAAGAAGTTGGCAGAGGTTCACATAGTGTTGTAGAGGTAACGCAGAAGAGTTTTAATGGTGGCGTCAAATAGGACCTTATAGAACGGTGCGAAAAGAGATATTTGGTTCTGTGCTTGGCAAGCTTTGTGACAAGCACAAGTATTTAGAGATGGTTAGTATTTCATCTAGAGACTGAAATATGTTGACATAAACAGATTTACATGCACGTCAGGCTGTTCTCAACAATGCGCGTGAGGCCAATGGGTAGAGATAGAAATTGTGGTTTAAATGGCGACTTCTGTCATACGCACCAACAGATGCTAACTGAAGAATCAGCAATCAAGTATGCAATGATTTCTGAAAAAACATTGAGTTCAGCTGCAGTTCCCATGATCTAGGCAGGAGCTCCCTATGAATGTGAAAACTCGGGTAAGACGCACAAGGCTGACTCCATAATAACATTAATTATTTCCACGTTTTTCGTTATTGATTGTGCATCCAGAATATTGTCCCAATTCCACATATATTTCTAATATTATTCAATGCTCCCTAGTCTATGCTCTGAAAAAATCAGTAAACAGTTGGAAGGTATCTGGCATAGGAATCGGGACCCCATTGATAAAGCTAACTATCTAGTGGCTCTGAAGGAAGCACTGTGCAAGGATGTCTGTGTTGAGGAGTTTGATTGTTTATGTGTGGGAAGGTGTCCCTTCCTGCACGTAAACAATCACTAATGGCCAAGTGCCTAAGCCCCAAAGAAGTGCCAAAGTGTAATTTTGAAATGATTGCTTATGTTCAAGAAGGGACACCTTCCCGCACATAAACAATCACGTCAGGCATTTTGCTGTTTCTATGCGTGCTGCTGAATGCACAACACATAGAAAAAGCAAAAAACGAGCAGGAATAAAAGCATTCCTCCTCGTTGCGCTCTGCTGACGCCACCCATGGGGTGGCATTAGATTTTGGCACTGCCTCAGGTTTACAAAAACTCATAAATATGAGGCAGCGTCAAAATGCAATGGGTGTTGCTGTGGCACGCCCACAGCAAAACCCATTGCACGCCCCTTACATGCAAAGGGCTGTGCTTGAAGGGGCCGTATATACAAGGTGGCGTTAAGCCACAAAAGGGGGTCAACACCACCTTGTAAATACGGCGCAGGGCATTGCGCCACCGGAGTGTCACGAAAAGTGATGCTCCTGTGGCACTAGGGCCTCATAAATATGCCCCTTAGTGTTTGTAGATGGGGTGCTCCTACACAAACATGATGAATATGCCACCTGCCATGTTTCAAGTGCCATTGTCTAAAAAACATTAGTAATACAGTGGATGGATTGTCCCCCAAGTTTGTGACAGAGCATGCTGTTGGACAAATTCTAAACAAGATCCAGAATTTCACATCATCAGCCCTAAACTAAAAAGCAACAATGGGGGTCCGTGGTCACGCCAGGCCACAAAATCTTAGGCTCAAAATTCCCAAATATGTGAGATACAAAAAAAAGCCTCAAGTGGTTCTAAAAGGATACGGAGTAAAACACACTTAAGCTAGAAAGCTTCAGTTTTTACCTGCAAACCAACATTGTCGGGTGCTTTTCTCTTAGAATATGGAATAACAAACCAAAGATAGCTCAGGCAAGAGGGCTCACTGTGTGTAAAATAGGCTACCTTATCATAGCCTGAAAGGACCACTTCTCCAAATTACTCCCTCGAAACATCTAGCCATTTTACCGGATTCGCCTTCATTCTGTCCTGGATGAAAAACACTCTTGTTCCTTTTACATAATGTTTCTTCCCCACACATTGTACAAAACTCTCTATTGTTTCTACAGAAATTGAGTTTTCTACTTACTACTACTTTGTAGATAGTCACTTTTTTCTTGTGATTGTTTCGAATTGTTTCTTAGTTCTGCTCGTAGAACTTTTTACTGATTACCTCACTTTCACTGTAAATGTTCTACTTAGATGTACCCTTTCTCTTTCGCCAATGTCTTGGTAATGAACACTTAGTTTGAATTGTAAAGTGCTTTGAAGCCTACTTAATGCTATGTTTGCGCTATTCAAAAACTGAAAAAACAAATAAATAAGTTAAAAGCCACGTTTCAAATTTAACACGACCCAATGATTTTTGGTTTCAGTATATTTCCAGATACATCTCATCAAACCAGGTAACTTTCCACGGCAAATGCCTCTCGAAGTCTCGTGAGCTCAGGTGCTTTTGTGCAAGGGAAGTGCACTGAGCTTTGGCCTGCAATCTAAAAGCAGGGTGCTGCGAGAATGTGCTTTTCTCAAAGTCTGCTGACTCCTGAAACACAGAGTCCAGCTTTTTATCTGGCCTGTTTATTGGAGGTGCCATAAATGTTTATGGCTTACCGGTGCAGCCCTGCTGACAGTGGGTGGTGACAGCTGCCTCTCTGCTTGCTGCTAAGTTGACACAGGATCAAAGAATAGATTGGCTAACCCGATAAGATACTGTTGAATTTCAAAACAATATTTGCCCTATGTCCTGTATTCGTGAAGTAATGGACCTTTTTTTCTGGCCATGCATGTTTCCTTTTAAAAGAAGAATTTGCTCCTAACAACTCTGTAGAGCCATGAATGTTAATTAGAAGTAGCCAGGGTAGCAACTCCTAAACCTGGCTAGCTCTTCGATAACCCCTCTATTACCCTTGCTATCCTGGGGATCATGAAGGAAATTACAGGAAGAGTAAGTAAACCAAAGTCTATGCCTAAGTTACCCTTCTGTAATTTCTCTCCTTGTCCCCAAGCCCTCAGCATAAAATAGGAAACTGTAGCCGGGCTAAGGATGGTCAAAGAGTCAACTGGAATCAGGATTCCAGGTTTGCAGAATTTCACTTCACCACCTATGTGTTTTTTTTTTGTTAATCAAAGAAGAGGTGTAGAGCGTACTCACAGCTTTTAGGTATGGAAATGGCACTGTTCACAAACGTTTTATTGCTCCGTCAAGATGGACTCACATTTCACGGATACAGAATTGCATACTAAGGCCCATAGTTATACTTTTTTTGCACTGCATTCGTGTAATTTTTTGATGCAAAAGTGGTGCAAACTTACAAAATACAATTATATTTTGTAAGTTTGCAAACCATTGTGTCAACAAATGACGCAAATGCGGCACAAAAAAATTATAAATATGGCTTCAGTATTTTTCAGTGCTGCAGGTTAAGCAAATTAATGGCAATACAGTTCGCTTCTGATTACAAGTTTCCCTTGTATTGCAACAACATACAATATTACCTGTTCCCAGGTACACAAACAGCCATGTACCCTATTTGTTCCTGTGATTTTCACCACATTGCAGTCACGTCTTGTGGGAAAAAGGGAGTTTACACCTGAAATAGAATTTTCAGCCCATTACGATTGAGGCCCTAGTGATACTAAGCTGTGCATAAAGGGACCAATTTAAAGTATTATTGAATATGCATGCAAAAGTTCTAACAACTTAACTTCTCAAAAGAACTGTTTTGACTAATCAGTGAGCTCTAATCCTCCTCTTCAATGAAAAAATAAATCATCACCTTTAAAATTCTGCTTTCCAACTTGTCATTCTTCTCCACAAGTAAAATATGTGATATCAAGTAGTCTCTCTCATTGATCTCTGTCCCTGACTCTGATTTAACTGCCCATCCTGCTTCCTCTTTCCTCGATCTGAACTGTTTCAGCAACTTTAAACCAATTTTCAAAGAATACCTGGGAGAAACAATCATGAAAATGCCTGCATGAGCTCAATCTAACTCTAGCAGATGAGTTAACAATATTGATCAATGTATCACTAAGTAATGGTACCATTCCTGACATCTGGAGAACAACTACAGTAAAGCCTCTTCCTACTCTAAACCCCTCTGATTTCAGTAACTTTAGACCAATTACATTATTTCCTCATTGGTCCAGGTTACTTGAGAAGCTAGTCTTCAATCAACTTCAGAACATGATTTGAAACACCTTATTAGACTCTTTCCAGGCTGGTTTTGGGGCGGCCAGAAGTACAGAATTGGTTGTGCTATGTGTAGTTACCAATTTACACAGACAAGTGGACAAATGGGAGTTGGTGGCACTGGCTCTGTTAGACCTGCCTGCCACATTTAATACCATCAACCATTCCATCTTACTATCTAGATTCCGGGAGATTGGCATATCCATCACAGTCCTCAAATGGCTAATTTCCCATACAAGTGATCACCTCCAGCTAGAAGGACTGCCACCATTTGGGTCAAAGCCAAAAGCTCTCAATTTTACTTTCTCAAGGGGTTTGATTAGCTACTACTCACCCCTCTCTCCCAGTTTTACAGTTAAATGAGACCCATTACTTACCTTTCAACATCAGTGGGTGTAGGATTAAATGCATGCAGATGACAATGCATCCTTATCCAGTCTTGCATGGATTACGGAAACTTCCTTCTCTTGTCTGCCCCGCAAATATCTTTGTCCCAGCTACAATTGATTCAAAGTACAGCTGCTCATCTGCTCAGCAGTGTTCACAAATTCAAAGGCATCTCTCATTTTCTAAGGCAATTACACTGGCTCCCTCTGAGCCAGAGGATAGCCTTCAAAGAGATGGTTATCATCCACCAGGATGTCTATAAAACAATCCTGATATTATGGCAGCCAAACTCACATGGTATTACGCCCCCCATCATTTAAGTACAAACATCCTATTCCTTCTGAAAGCCTCAAGAACCAGAATGGTCTCTTCAGGGACCATGCTGTTTCCATTGTTGCAACAAGCTATTGGATCTCTGCCTCCAACCATCCATTCCACAACTTCTCTCATTCAGGTGAGATTTAATCATTGGTTTCACATTGAACACAGAAAGAAAAGCATGCACACATTTGACAAATCAGCATATCCTTTATTTTGACTTTTACATTGCAAATGTTGGTAAGGTGTGTTTTCGTTTATAAATGTTGGTAGTACTTACTTGGTACACAATACAAATGGGAACATGTGTTGAAGTTGCACAGGGAACAGAAGTTAGTCATTTACATCGTATTATACAAGCACTCTATATGCAATGATATACTTTCTCTAAAAGTACCCATGCGGATAGTTGAATTTGTGTGATCGAAGTGAAGCATTTTTGCCATAAAAGAAGTATGATATATAAATATAGCCAGTGGCACAGAACCAGAGGCATCCCTAATTAATATCATAACACCAAAAAAGATTTGTACTAAGAAAGCATACAGTTTGTGTCCAAACTTTTTTAGAGTCAGGCACTGCATTTTTAGGTCAGGCCTCTGAGACTTGTTGCATACACTTTGTGGAATTGCATTCCACCCATAGATTTTTATTTGTTACTTATATTGCCCTTCCAAAATACTTGCTTTCTAGTGGTGAATTCTTTCTCTTTGTCCCTCCTTTTTGCCTTTTGTTTCCTCCCATGTAGCACTGCCCAGGTAATGTATCTCTATGCTTTGGTTCTTTATGTGTTTGTTTTGCAGGACTATTTTTTCTTTGTTTCCTGCATGTGTTACTGTTTGCCTGCCTGCCTGCAGCATTCATTTCTCCCACCTCCTCACATGTAGCTGCATGGCCCACCTACCCTGTGAAAGTGTTTGTTTACATTACTTATCCACATTAATCACATGAAGGTTTTCAATTGATTTCTTCTCACGCCTGTCTCCATTGCAAAGTGCACTCTTGTATCAGATTGACCCTCGTCCCAGAGAAACCCGCCCTCTCCACCTCAATGCTGATGTTCCGCAAACTTGATTGGATACACAGCGTTCCCTCCCCCTAACTCACCTCCAACCAGGTGTTGCAATCAAAGTGTGCTGTTAAAAGACAGGCCTCATTTCTTTGCCCGGCATTGTTAGTGTTATATACACTCCTCGAAGGCGGATGCAGGCATGTGTTTCTTAAAACAGCCCCTCCCTCATTGCTGCTTGTTCCCCCTGCTGTGGTTTCCTTAGTGATGTAGCGATGATCAATGGAATAACTGCTCCCTCCTCCATCCCCTTTCTTATACTGTACCTGGCAATGCATGGAAGCGATGAGAGGTAAGCCCGCTGCAACCTGAATCTTAAACTTTTTAAAGAACTGATATGGGATAAACAGCAGAAGCAAGGTTGCATAAATAAAGTTTCTGCCATCCATTTAATTCTCTCCTTGTAGTTATCCATGTCTAATGTGCCATAAATGGGGGGTTGTATTCTTGCTTGTTTCGCTGTATGGTTTATTCCATGGAATGCACTGATGTGGTTTGCGAGCCCGGCACATTTGTCCTTCATGACTTGGCTGTAGTAACAAAGGCACACTGTGACATGAGACTTGGAGCATAAACCAACTCAGAGCAATCCCCCCAAACAACCAGAGCTGGAAGATACTACTATCCCTCCACTCTTTCCCCCCAAAATACCAGAGCTGGAGAACACCATGCAAACTATATAGTGTAATGCATGAGGGAGGCTGAGTGTGTGTTCTGGTTTTGGGGAGGCTGGAGTAGTAGTGGTGAGAGCTGTAGGAAGGGAAGAAAGTGTAGTTGATTCTCTTCAGATGTCAAACAAGTAGCTGTAACTGTGTCCTTCATTCCCAAGAGAGTTCCCAAAAAGTTGTATTTGCTTACAGGAATTACTTATTTGTTTATTGTGGGTTACATGTTTTGGAAGCCTGATGAGATCAGAAATATCTGCCACTACTTGTACATTCACATGTCTCATTTGAAATTATATTGGAGCAGCGTATTCCTTTTGTGGGTACCGTTGTTTGGGATCAATACCACACCCCATATGCCAGATCCCACTTTAGAATTCAGGGTTTACATTTTGGACTTTTTTGTACAGAGTATTGCTGTGCTTGTGATCGCTGCTCACATGTATTGCATTATTATCATTTGATTCTTGTGCTATGTTGTGCCATACTTGTGAAGCATGCTGATGCTTGTGAGCTGTTGAAATAAGTAAATAAGGGGGGGCGTGGCCAACCAATATGGCCCACCGGGCATGATTCCCAGAGGCTCCACTCAAACCCCTCACAGGGATGCGGATAGTGGTGTTTAAATGTGAGCCGGCCAGTTGATCTGTGCCTGGGAAGGTGTGCGGAGTGTAGGAAATCTTGGCACAACGTGGTTCGGGTTTTGTGCCGGGGTGGGGACCGCCTTGGGCTCCACAATGACGGGGCAGGGTGAGCTGGCATGGTGGCTGGAGCGGCCCGCGGAGCATGTCCCTGCTGCGCTTCGATAGGACTGAAGACACAAGTAAGGAGCGGGGGCAAAGTGGCCCACTTCCACAACTGGAAATGGTCATGAACCCCTACCAGGGAGGAAGACTGTAGTAGTGGGAAGCAGCGGTGCAGCCAGTGATTGGAGCGGACGGGGCCCAAACCCCCCACGGGTGATGAACGGCATTCTGGGGCCCACCGACTGAGTGCCAGAGAGGGTCTGTCTCCCTCGCCCTGTTTGTGAGGGGTAAAAAGTGATGGTGAGGCCCTGAATTGGCTAGGACGGGTCTCACCGTTGCAGTTGCCTGACTTTAAAATGGAGCCCATCAGTGAAGTGCAGGGGAAAACCATGAGCCGCTTTGCAGATACCCCGAAACACAGCGCCGTATAACTTATCCCCTCTCCTGAAATTAGAACGTAATGAGCCGGGCCTACTAAACAAAACAAACACGAGTGCCCGGGGTGGAAGACACAGAAGCAAGCGCCACTTCTAAAGGTGGAGTGGGGAGCAAGAAGGCGGTGATGATCTGGGGTGGCACATATGTCACGACTGAAGCCACAATCTAACAGGGTCTCCAATTACTTTGCACCCGCCACACCCAGACTAGGCGGACCCGCGCCATCACAGAAAGGGGAGATGATGCTAATGAAGGAAGACCTCCTAACATCGCTCTGCGCATTCAAAATGGAACTCCACGAAGAACTGACGGCTGATGTAAAGGCCACACTTGACACTTTCAAAATTGAAATCAACACCGACTGTCCTCCCTTCAAGCTGATATAGACTTAGTGGGACCTTCACGTTGGATCTCGAAGCGAAGGTCAAAGAGATGAAACAACAAATGGATCCTTTGGAGGGCGAGGTCACCCAACTAAAGACGCAACTCCTTCTATCACTTCTCAAGTGCTAAGATTTGGAAAACCGCTCCCATAGAGACAACATCTGAGTGCGGGAGATGGAGGAAGGTTGCGAAGGTCCGGATCTTGAGGCCTTCGTGGTTGGTCTCTTTTCCACTGACCACCCAGAGGTCCAACTGGAGCAAGTACACAGGGTAGGGATCCACACCGCAAGCAAGAGGAAGAGGCCTAGAGATATCCTTTCGAAACTGAGTCCATTCAAGGTAAAGGAACTAATCCTCCAGCAGGCAGGAAAGCAAGACTCCGGGGGTCATTCTGACCCTGGCGGTAATTACCGCCATGGCGGAGGTCGGCGGTAGCACCGCCAACAGGCTGGCGGTGCACCGTTGGGCATTCTGACCGCGGCGGTTCAGCCGCGGCCAGAAACGGAAAGTCGGCGGTGTCCCGCCGACTTTCCGCTGCCCTTGAGAATCCTCCATGGCGGCGGAGCGCGCTCCGCCGCCATGGGGATTCTGACACCCCCTACCGCCATCCAGTTCCTGGCGGTTCTCCCGCCGGGAACAGGATGGCGGTAGGGGGTGCCTCGGGGCCCGTGGGGGCCCCTGCAGTGCCCATGCCAATGGCATGGGCACTGCAGGGGCCCACGTAAGAGGGCCCCAAAAAGAATTTCAGTGTCTGCCTAGCAGACACTGAAATTCGCGACTGGTGCAACTGCACCCGTCGCACCTTCCCACACCGCCGGCTCAATTCTGAGCCGGCGTCCTCGTGGGAAGGGTGTTTCCCGCTGGGCTGGCGGGCGGACTTTCGGCGGTCGCCCGCCAGCCCAGTGGGAAAGCCAGAATGACCGCCGCGGTCTTTTGACCGCGGAGCGGTCTTTCGGCGGGAACCGCGTGGCGGGCGGCGACCGCCGTCCGCCGCGGTCAGAATCACCCCCTCCGTGTCTTTCCAGGGGGCAGAATGCTCATTATTTCAGGATATTGCTGCAGCAACACTGACCCAAAGGCTACGATTCTGACCAATCACAGACGCACTGCGAAAAGAAAATGTCAGGTACAGATGGACATTTCCATTCAGCTTAGCTTTCAAGCTCAACAATAAACAACACCATTTCACAGACTTCGATGAGGTGACAGTCGCACTGGGCCTACAGAAGAGCTGTACAACAGATTTGGTTGAGAAACCAGGTGAAACACAAAGACGGGGGAGCCATCTACGCCCACAGAATCGTGGAAGCAACCAAAACGGGGGAAAAGGACCCACAAGAAATAAAGCATCCCACCTGGGACGAGAACAGGATCAGGAACTGATACTGGACAAACGAGTGGCCTGGTTGTGGATCGCAAGAGAACTCCCATTGGATTCTGAGGGGGAGGGAGCCCAAATGAAGTTTACCAAGAGAGCCTGTTCAGAGGTATATAAGTTTTTCGGGTGACCGGTCAAGGTATTTTTCCACGAGCAAAGAAGATAAGCGAGGCTCACAGTTTATGCTCATGAGGTTTCCTCATGTATTCTGTGGGGGACGAGAGAGGATATGTATTCACTCCCCACCACAAGGATCTCAAAAAGGTTTGAGAACCAGCAACAATATGTCTACACGTTTATAATTGTTATGATGTTTTTATATGTTTTTTATTATTATTTTGTGTCCTTACTTGGCATGGATAGACATAGCCGAGGATCCGCGATGCCAACAGAGTCTTGAAGAGGGAGGCGAGGGCTGGAGGAGATCAGAGAGCAGCCAGGGAAATGGGCAAACCTACTTATGGCAATACCTACTAGACTAGCAGGATGCTTGAACTCTTATCATGGAATGTCAAGAGTCTGAACTCCACTAACAAGAGATCGCAATTAGGGAAATATTTTGATGACCACCATTTTGATATTATTACCCTGCAAGAAACACTTCTTAAGAAGGGGGAGGGACATTGCTTACACCACAAACATTACTTGCAGGTATACACGGTCTCAGCGACATCAAACATTGCGGGGTTGCCCTGATGTTCCACAAATTCACCCATTTCCACGTACAGGGCACAAAACAGGACAAAGAGGGCAGATACTTAATGGCCAAGGGCAATCTTGGAGGGAGGGCATGTACAGTGGCCAATTTATATGCACCCAACAGTGGACAAACTCAGTTTCCTGTAGGTTTCCTAGAGAAGCTGAAGGGCTACGCAGAGGGGGATACTCTTTTATTGGGCGATTTCAATCTGATATGGGACAGCGCCCAAGATACAACCAACCCCCAGAGATCGCAAACAAGCTCCTTTCCTAAGACTGTCAAAACAGCCCTCAACAAGTCGGGACTTATCGATGCATGGAGTACGCTCAACCCCACGGCGAGTGACTATACTTTCTTCTCCCACTCACACAGAACCTATTCATGGATTGACTATATATTCATGAGCCAACCCTTTTGACAAGCACTTAGAGCGGCAACTATCCACCCAATTATCATATCTGATCAAGCTCTGGTGGAGATTGCACTTGACTCGCCCGCCACGTGCTCTAAGTGTCGTAAATGGCACTTCCCTGTCATTTTAACCTGTGACCCAATGCTTCGGGGTGAACTGCAGAAGGCAATTAGGGATTTCTTTCAGTATAATGATCCAAATTACACCTCCCCCTCACTAATTGAGATGCATTCAAGGCAGTCATAAGGAGTAAATGCAGTTCTTTAGCAACTTCTCTACACCAATTAAAGGCCAATGAAAGACGGAATCTAGAAAACAAATTGACAGCAGCAGAATGGGCCCACAAACATTGCTGCACTTGGCTTTTGCAGAAGAAGGTGATGGCCATCAAAGGTAAACTGCAATCCATATACACGATTAGAGCAGAAGTCGCAATGCTAAGACTCAAGAAAACCCACTATGAAAAGGGGAACAAAATAGATACATTGCTGGCAAGACAGTTACGCGCCAAGCAAGCTAGGGATTACATAGCCCAAATACGAGATGAGTCAGGGGAGCATTACTCGGAAGAAGAAAAGGCACAGGTCTATAGAGGTTTTTACACCCGACTGTACAGGTCGGACAGACCAGAAACACTAACACAAGGCACTTAACTCCAACAATCAAACCTTCTGCAGGTATCCCAAGAAATCAATGACACCTTGGTAGCTCCCTTTACAACAGACAAATTGCAGGCGGCCATTGACTCTCTCCCTCTACACAAAGCACCGGGTCCGGTTGGGTTTACTGCCCATTTTTACAAAACCTTCAGCACAGAGCTAACAGAGCACCTCACTGAATTGTTCAATCACATTAGAATGGAACATACACTGTCCCCCACCATGGGAGAAGCCCTCATCACTTTTATTACCAAAGCAGGGAAAAACCCTCAGTCCTGTGCATCTTAATACTTACTACTGCTAAATCTAGACGCACAGCTATATTTTAAAATCCTGGCCAAGAGGCTTGAGGATGTGATGCCAGACCTGATACACCCCGACCAATCGGGATTCATTAAAGGCCCCCAAATGCATGATAACTTACAAGTAATCCATCAGATGGAAAAGGCGACAAAGAAAATTCTGGCGGTGATGCTGGCGCTGGATGCCGAAAAGGCCTTTGATCGGGTGGAGTGGTCTTTCTTGGTGGCTACTTTAAGGCGGTTTGGGTTCAGCGACCCGTTCATAGCAATGGTGATGAGCAACTATTCCTGCCCCCCTCACAAATTTTGGTAAACGGGGTGGCATCCGCCTTTTTTTACCTGATAAGGGGAATGAGGCAGGGTTGCCCTCTTTCCCCACTGCTGTTTGCGCTCAGTGTTGAACCCCTAGCACTAGAATACGGGCTCATCCGAGAATCCAGGGAATCTAGTTCGGTCTCGACCAACAAAAAATAACATTGTTTGCAGATGACATTTTACTTTTTGTTACTGAACCCAGAACGACCCTACCGGCAATTCAGGAGGAACTCGCTCTTTATGAGCAAGAAGCAGGATTCAAAGTGAATAAGGGGAAATCATACCTGCTCAATCTGACAACCCCCACATCCAAGATGGAGGAGATAGCTTCCGCAACACAATTTGTATGGGCTAAAAGGACATCACTTACTTAGGCATTAAATTGACCCCCAAAGTCGCCGACCTGTTTAAAGCCAACTTCCCGCCCCTCCTCAGAAACATGCGAACAGACTTTAAGAGATGGTCGCTGTCAACATCAGGGCAGTGCGCGCTCTACGGGCGACTGGAATGAAAAAACCCAACACTGAAATAACGTAATTCATGCATTATGTTGCTATGCTGTTGTTTAACCTTTTGCATTGCAGAGAATACTCCTGAAGACTTTTATTCAAGGTGCTTGTAAATACTGTTAATTTGCAATGTATTGCTGCAGGCTTTCAGAGTGTTTCAGGGTGTGGTCCCTTTCCAGGGCCTTCTAGAAGCTTTCTCTGCAGCATGACTGGGTGTGGTTTGTGGGCTGGGCCAGACTCTATATAAGGGAGCCAGCCCAACTCCACGTGCTCACTATTCAGAGGTCCAGGTGCAGAGCAGCAGCTATTTCCTGAGCTCCTGTTCCGGAAGCCTACTTTGATCTTCCAGGCCTTGCCCTTTATTGTATTGGTGATCCTTGATCAGAGTGGTAAGACGGAGGTCGGGCTGGACCCCAATCCCTTTTTCGAAGGCATTCGAGTTCTTGGGCCTAATTTTCATATTGGGAGATTTTTCCTTCTGCGTGTGAATGTTCTCTTGGTTTCTGGCATTTACATGTTGATATTCGAATCTGCAAGACACGCAATTCATTTTTGGCATTTGACTTTTAAGATTCGGGTCGGCAACAGTGTGCGCGACCATTTCTAGACATTTGCATATTGGTATTCGAATTGGCAACACGTGCGATTCTTTCCTCTTGTTTAACTCTTGATACTCATTGTGCGCTGTGAGAAAGTAGCCTCTTTCTAGCCTTGTGACCCCCACTTTTGGCCTGTTTGTGAGTGTATGTCAGGGTGTTTTCACTGTCTCACTGGGATCCTGCTAGCCAGGGCCCGTGCTCATAGTGAAAACCCTATGTTTTCAGTATGTTTGTTATGTGTCACTGGGACCCTGCTAGCCAGGACCCCAGTGCTCATAAGTTTGTGACCTATATGTATGTGTTCCCTGTGTGATGTCTAACTGTCTCACTGAGGCTCTTCTAACCAGAACCTCAGTGGTTATGCTCTCTCTTTACAAATTGTCACTAACAGGCTAGTGACCAATTTCACCAATTCACATTGGCATACTGGAAAACCCTTATAATTCCCTAGTATATGGTACTGAGGTACCCAGGGTATTGGGGTTCCAGGAGATCCCTATGGGCTGCAGCATTTCTTTTGCCACCCATAGGGAGCTCTGACAATTCTTACACAGGCCTGCCACTGCAGCCTGAGTGAAATAACGTCCACGTTATTTCACAGCCATTTACCACTGCACTTAAGTAACTTATAAGTCACCGATATGTCTAACCTTTACCTGGTAAAGGTTGGGTGCTAAGTTACTTAGTGTGTGGGCACCCTGGCACTAGCCAAGGTGCTCCCACATTGTTCAGGGCAAATTCCCCGGACTTTGTGAGTGCGGGGACACCATTACACGTGTGCACTTTACATATGTCACGACATATGTATAGCGTCACAATGGTAACTCCGAGCATGGCCATGTAACATGTCTAAGATCATGGAATTGTCACCCCAATCTGGCATTGGGGAGACAATTCCATGATCCCCCGAGTCTCTAGCACAGACCCGGGTACTGCCAAACTACCTTTCCCGGGGTTTCACTGCAGCTGCTGCTGCTGCCAACCCCTCAGACAGGTTTCTGCCCTCCTGGGGTCCAGCCAGGCTTGGCCCAGGAAGGCAGAACAAAGGACTTCCTCAGAGAGAGGGTGTTACACCCTCTCCCTTTGGAAAAAGGTGTCAGGGCTGGGGAGGAGTAGCCTCCCCAGCCTCTGGAAATGAATTGATGGGCACAGATGGTGCCCATCTCTGCATAAGCCAGTCTACACCGGTTCAGGGATCCCCCAACCCTGCTCTGGCGCGAAACTGGACAAAGGAAAGGGGAGTGACCACTCCCCTGACCTGCACCTCCCCTGGGAGGTGCCCAGAGCTCCTCCAGTGTGCTCCAGACCTCTGCCATCTTGGAAACAGAGGTGCTGCTGGCACACTGGACTGCTCTGAGGGGCCAGGGCCAGCAGGTGACGTCAGAGACTCCTTCTGATAGGCTCTTACCTGTGTTCCTAGCCTATCCTCCTTCCTAAGTAGCCAAACCTCCTTTTCTGGCTATTTAGGGTCTCTGCTTTGGGGAATTCTTTAGATAACGAATGCAAGAGCTCATCAGAGTTCCTCTGCATCTCCCTCTTCACCTTCTGCCAAGGAATCGACCGCTGACTGCTCTGGACGCCTGCAAAACCGCAACAAAGTAGCAAAGACGACTACTGCAACCTTGTATCGCTGATCCTGCAGCCTTCTCGACTGTTTTCCTGGTGGTGCATGCTGTGGGGGTAGTCTGCCTCCTCTCTGCACTAGAAGCTCTGAAGAAATCTCCCGTGGATCGACGGAATCTTCCCCCTGCAACCGCAGGCACCAAAAGACTGCATCACCAGTCCTCTGGGTCCCCTCTCAGCACGACGAGCGTGGTCCCTGGAACTCAGCAACTCTGTCCAAGTGACTCTCACAGTCCAGTGACTCTTCAGTCCAAGTTTGGTGGAGGTAAGTCCTTGCCTCCCCACGCTAGACTGCATTGCTGGATACCACGTTATTTGCAGCTGCTCCGGCTCCTGTGCACTCTTCCAGGATTTCCTTTGTGCACAGCCAAGCCTGGGTCCCCAACACTCTAACCTGCAGTGCACGACCTCCTGAGTTGTCCTCCAGCGTCGTGGGACCTTCTTTTGTGACTTCGGGTGAGCTCCCATTCACTCTTCTTCGTAGTGCCTGTTCCGGCACTTCTGCGGGTGTTGCTTGCTTCTGAGTGGGCTCTTTGTCTTGCTGGATGCCCCCTCTGTCTCCTCACGCAATTGGCGACATCCTGGTCCCTCCTGGGCCACAGCAGCATCCAAAAACCCTAACCGCAACCCTTGCAGCTAGCAAGGCTTGTTTGCGGTATTTCTGCACGGAAACATCTCTACAAGCTTCTTCACGACGTGGGACATCTATCCTCCAAAGGGGAAGTTTCTAGCCCTCTTCGTTCTTGCAGAATCCACAGCTTCTACCATCCGGTGGCAGCTTCTTTGCACCCACAGCTGGCATTTCCTGGGCATCTGCCCACTCCCGACTTGAGTGTGACTCTTGGACTTGGTCCCCTTGTTCCACAGGTACTCTCGTCTGGAAATCCATTGTTGTTGCATTGCTGGTGTTGGTCTTCCTTGCAGAATTCCCCTATCACGACTTCTGTGCTCCCTGGGGAACTTAGGTGCACTTTGCACCCACTTTTCAGGGTCTTGGGTTGGGCTATTTTTCTAACCCTCACTGTTTTCTTACAGTCCCAGCGACCCTCTACAAGCTCACATAGGTTTGGGGTCCATTCGTGGTTCGCATTCCACTTCTAGAGTATATGGTTTGTGTTGCCCCTATACCTATGTGCTCCCATTGCAATCTGTTGTGACTATACATTGCTTGCACTGTCTTCTATTGCTATTACTACCTATTTTGGTATTGTGTACATATATCTTGTGTATATTTGCTATCCTCATACTGAGGGTACTCACTGAGATACTTTTGGCATATTGTCATAAAAATAAAGTACCTTTATTTTTAGTATATCTGTGTATTGTGTTTTCTTATGATATTGTGCATATGACACCAGTGGTATAGTAGGAGCTTCACACGTCTCCTAGTTCAGCCTAAGCTGCTCTGCTAAGCTACCTTTTCTATCAGCCTAAGCTGCTAGACACCTCTTCTACACTAATAAGGGATACCTGGACCTGGTGCAGAGTGTAAGTACCCCTTGGTACCCACTACAAACCAGGCCAGCCTCCTACATGCGCTACCATTTCTTGGCAGTTACATGGTGGCATTCGAATTGGCAAGACGCGCAATTCATTACTCGTGTTTAACTCTTGATATTCATTGTGCACTACCATTTCCTGGCAGTTACATGGTGGCATTCGAATCGGCAAGGCGTGCGATTCATTCCTTGTGTTTAACTCTTGATACTCTTTATGCGCTACCATTTCTTGGCAGTTACATGGTGGCATTCGAATCGGCAAGGCGCGCAATTTATTCCTTGTTTTAACTCTTGATACTCATTGTGCGCTACCATTTCTTGGCATTTACATGGTGGCATTTGAATCGGCAAGACGCATGATTAATTTCCTTGCATTTAACTCTTGATACTCATTGTGAGCAATAATTTCTGCTGCTTCCTTCACCTGTCTTAGTGTGCCCTTATGGAAACAATTAGTAGACCTTGTTACAATTAATTGTGGTCATTGCTCCTTTTATTCATCCATCTTCCCTTCCCCCATCCATCCACCCTTTCTTTCCTTGTTTCACGTGTCCCCATCCCACATCCCATCACAGTATTCTCATGCATGCGCTTAAAATCCATAGGCATTTCACTTTTGAACCCCTTGGTTTGGAACTCAGTAGTGAAACAAGCTTTGGCAAAGCCAGTAGGTCTCACCTATATAAGAGCTATTGCCTTTGCCAATTTTTTTTATTTTGAAAATGCTGCCCAGTGTGTATCCCAATGCTGTATGGTCCCATCAAAAGCAATTGCCAAAACCAATAGTTCCCAAAGGCAAGACCCATTGGCTTTGCCAATGCTTGTTACATTAGTGTCTTTCTCTGTACTCAGATCATTATTGTTTCATGGCAACTAAAACCTACCCATATTGTAAGAATATTTTGTGCCTTTTCTGTTCTCAAGCCAACAGTGCAAAAAGTTGACATTCAAAATAATCTTTCTAATGAAATTTTCAAAACAAATTATTTTGGGGACGTGGGTCTCTTTCTTTTAAATTACCTCCCCATACCCTGATACCAAGGGGCATAATACAAGTCCCTGCAGCCACAAGCAGCGCACAGGGAGCCCTCAGGCTTCCATGTCCTGGACCCTTCAGACCCAAAGCTTTAGGTGGGGTGACAAAGGTGTGGCATGACTAAAGGAGCACTACTATTAATGGTTTGCAAGAGGCATGGCCTATGTAATTAATGGTATAGCTTTAAACATGTAAATTAAAATCCTCTGTTTCTGACAGCATGTCACCTGTCTACTATCTGAGTGCATATCTCTAAGCTTTCTATTATTGCAAACAAAAACGTCACACAATTTGAACATTACTGAGGTTTGTGGAAGGGCAGTCGTATTCAGAGTTTTACATTCATTTCTGTTTTACCCTTCATAACATTTCATTCTGCAGCCTCTCTGGAGACACCTACACCATTTTTCTCCCCACAGCTTTCTGAAAACATCTATTTGCATATTTTATGCTTCATCTCTTTCCTCTTCCACACCCTATTTTCACTCTACTTCTACACATGCTCTATGCATCTCCTTCACATAACCATTCTCCCACCACATTCACCTGTAACCACTTCATTTTATTTTACTTTCCCACTGGCAGCATTTTAGTAGCCTTGTACCTCCGTCATTCACTTTTGTATACAATCAGAATTACAACTGACACATCTCATCACTGCTCTGTGCGCCCTGCAGCAGGGCCAAGGATTGGATTAGCATATATTCAGAACACCAACAGGTACTGCTTCCAGGCGCAATTTCAGAGCTCTCTATTTTGGCCCATTATGAACACCCAAAGTATACAAAAAAGTGACTGATGGAATGATTGACCTAATCTCAGCCACTGGTAATTACTTGGGGCCACATCCCAGTCCATCATAATTTTGCAACGCCACCTCAGTTTATACCAAGACAACTTGGACTAATAATAATTCTTGCCTTGCTCCAGTAGGACCAGGTCAAGAGTGAACTGCCAACCCAAGTCTTCAATGAACTGGTTCACATGCAAGCCAAGACCGGTTTCACTCTTAGTAGAGCTCACCAGTCGGTTATACATTGGTTCCAGTGTCACAGCATGCATGAACTCACACCTGGCCATACCGTTTTTTTGCCCAGTGATTGCCTGAGGTTGAAATTATTTCAAGTAATCCATTCATGACCTGGTTTTTGATGTCCTAAGTAAGATGGGAATGCCCATACATCGGTCTTGTGGCTCACTGTGCCACCGAAACCAACTATACCTCGTTGATGAGCCCTAATAAGGGCAAAACGGCTCCTGGGTTGCTTGAGTTCTGGTTCATGGAGAACCAGGCCAGGCAGTTCGGGCCAGACTGTCCCCATTGGAGCAGGGTCAGGACTGAAAGATGTGTCTGGATCCAAACGGATATGACATAGTGGGCAAAAAGTATGGATTGCCAGTGGCTGAGATCAATTCACTCATTCTATACATCACCTTGTTGTTGATGCCCATTATGAACACGTACCCACAACCTTGGCTTTCACGGATGCCTGCAGACAACCCAGCACAACGATAAATATTCAGCATGAAAAAATACAGAAAAACAGCAACCTGAAAAAATGAATTACTTTAATAGTTTTTACAGTTTTGAAATATTAATATTGATAAATCAGTGTTTTTCCTGTAAAACACATAATGGAGGGCCTGAATTGGATCCGTTACAGAGTCGTTTTTTTTATTACTGCCAGGTCTTTGATTCAGAGGGACCTGCCCCATTTAAAACCCTGATCAGGCCTTTTGAGCTAACTGCCACGTCATGGTTTGGAAATAATTTATTGGTGAGGGAAAGCCGCTGATGGTTTTCCGAACTGAAAGCAAACAGTAATAAACATTTTACAATGTTGTAGCTTAATCATTTCTGAGAGGCCTCTCTCAGCGAAAACGGCTTCAGTGTCTCTCGCCGACACAGAAAAATACAGCAAGTGAAGGAGAGATGAGACGAGAAACCGATGAAGGAGAAACTCAGGAGAGAAGAAGCGCACAGAGCTGGAGGTTGAGCGATAGCGGAAACGGAGAGAGGGAAAAGGGAAGTGTTGGGGAGGGAAAGAGAGAGAGAGACAAGAATCCAAATTAGAAGGAACGGCAAGAGAAAGGGAGAGGGGCGAGAGAGAGAAAATAGAGAGAGGGAAAACTCAGATTCAAAGATGGAAAGACAGAGAAACAAGAGTGACAGAGAGTGGGGCATGCAATGTGCGAAACTGAAAACAGAGATGAAAGACAGACAGGTGAGAGCAGCACCAAGGGAACACTTGGCCCCGCACCGTCGTGGTGCAAGGGACCGTAAGCCTGTGGCCCAGAGAGATCCTCATCTTCCTGTCATCTTTGCCAGCAAAGGGAACATTTATTTTAAAAGCCCTTTGGTGACCGCTGCAATTTATCTATGAAAGCCTGCCTGGTGTGGGCAGGGCCATTAGAAGAGGAATGCAGCTGGGGGTCTTAGCACTTGATGGGGTCCCCAGTGTGGAGTCCTCGGGATCACGATAGGCCCTCCCTGCAGCATGCGCGCAATAATGAAATGAAATGAGAGGCACACTAATTTAATGGTAGGTATAACTGGCCTTTGGCGCCAAGCCGCCGGCCCTTTTATTCACTATGCCTCTTACGTCACCGACATACCGTTGTGCTTTCCCCACTAGGGGTATAGCACCTAACTCAGTGGGACATCACCCCTCCGTCTTTGGAGTGGTCCCACAACACAACATTCCTCATCCACCTCAACAGAACAAAAGAACATGAACTATTGGCAATCTCACACATAAAATCATTTGGTAACTCTCCAGGGATTTATGGCAAACAAAAACACCCCCTATCTGGGTGACACACATCATGGCTGGCAGGCTGGCAGGTTGGCCATGTGTAGAGAAGATGCTTACCAGCTCTGCCTAGATCACTACAAAGTCTCTGAACCTGGTGGAAGCCGGAAGACGAGGGCATAGCTTGTATCATCCCCTCCCTTCCTCGGAGGGTCAGTGTTCCCTGGACTGGGGATCAGAATGTCTTCAGAAGTCGCCTCTCCATCTATATTCTGAGCCAGGAATGATGCATCCAGACCCACTCCGGACTGAATAGGCCCAGGTCCCTCCTTCAATGAGACCTCATTCTCAGCAGGCAAAAAGGGGACTATCTGCAACCTGTCACTCCCCACCAGGGATTCTATCTCAGCTTCCACAGGGATCTCAGGTAGGAGTAGACGATATTGTTTGAAAAGCGATACATTCCTTGCCATGAGTTCTGGACCCCTCTGGCCCGTGATCAGAGTTTCTTTCATCTTTTTGATGATAGTCTAAGGTTTTGGTTCGAATGGGAGTTTGAATTCCCCCCCCGGATGACTGTTCTTCACGAGCACCCTGTCACCCATTTGCAGACTTTGGGGACAGGCACGTCTCCTCCTGGACATACAATAGTTGCGGACCTCGTCGCTTGATCAGCTCCTTCGCCATCTGGTCCCGAAGCTCTGTGGATTCTTCAAAGTAGGAAACGGTGTCTCCTACCGACCGCTGCATGCATACCGAGCTATGGGTGGCTTTAGTGGTGGCATGGGTGGTGAGCCGGTACTCCAGCAGGAATGCAAAAAGAGCACAGTCAAGGTTCTTTCCTTGAGCCACAGTGTGGAGGACTTTCTTGAGGGTCCTCATAAAACGTTAGGCCTCTCCATTGGCCGGAGGCCATCAAAGAGTGATCTTGAGTGGTGAATGCCACAGGACGCCAGATAGGCTGTGAACTCCTGACTCGAAAATGGGGGGCCTTTGTCAGTCAAAGTTCTTTAATGAGCCTGTGGGTCACTAGTATCTTTTCTATATGGGGAATGACATGTCCTGTAGTGGTGGACTCCAGGATCTCTACCTCTGGGTACTTCGAGAAGTCATCAATGACGACTAACATGTGACGTCCATCTGGCATGCTTCTCAAATCGGCACTGTGCGATGCCAGGGGGTGAAAGGAATGGGCCTTGTGATGATGGGAGCTGGGGGATCAGCCAACCCCACTATTTGACAGATGTGACAATGTTGCACTGTTTGCTCCATTTGTTGGTCCAGACCGGGAAACCAAACTTTGCATCATAGTGTGGCCTTGGTTTTCACTATGCCCTGGTGTGCCGCATGGGCTGGATCAACCACTCATTGCTGCAGGGACCCCGGGATGACCAGCCTTGGCCCTCGCAGTAGGCACCCTTCCGGAGGCACAGCTAGCTCCTGCCGAACATGATGCAAGGAGGACAGCGTGGACTGGGCTTCCATCGTTCTTCGTGATAAGTGGTGTGTCATCATGTGTCAGCAGCCCGCCAGGATGCTCGAAATGGCCAATTGTAGACATTCATCTTCTTGCGTGGCTATTCTAATTTCATCCACTGACACAGGAAGGGGTTGCAACCTCTCCACCACTATCCTCACGTACTCCTCCACATCTGCCTCATCGGCTTCTTCTTTGGCCATGGCTGGTCTGGCAATCTTCGTGAGGTAGTCTGCCGGATTTTGGGCTCCTGGGCGGTACACCACTGAGAACTGATAATCCTGTAGCTGGATGATCCACTTTTATATCCGGGGCGGTGGCTTGTAGGACGACCCATTGGACATGGGTATGAGGGGCTTATGGCTGGTATGCAGTGTAAATGGCTGGCCGTAGAGGTGAAAATTACGATAGCCCCAGTGTATGGCTGTCGCCTCCTTTTCAATGTGTGAATACCTTTGCTCGGTATCTCTTAGCGTTCTGCTAGCATTTTCAAACGGGGCCCACTCTCCTTTCTGTCCTCTTTGCAACAATACTTTCCCCAACCCCACAGGACTGGCATCCACTGATAGTTCTGTCTCTTTTGCTGGATAAAAGTATACAATGGTGGTGCCCGCGGCCAGTGCTTGTTTGGTCGCCAGGAAAGCAGCCTCTTGAGAAGGGCCTCACTCCCACGTCACAGTAGCTTTGGTCAGTTCTCTCAGGGGGGTGAAGGGGGTGGTGAGAGAGGTCAAGTTTTGAATGAACCTCCCGCAGTAGGCAATCATTCCTAAGAAGCTACAGACCCCCATAAAAGAGGTGGGGGCTGGTGCCGATTGAATGTCTCTTAATTTTTTCCAGATCCGGTCTGACGTGATCTTCTGAAAAATGGTACCCAAAGAACGCAATATCTGATTGCAAAAATGCATGTCTGATTGCTGCAGTGTGAGCCCATTCTCATGCAGGTGTTGGAATGTGGCCCGCAGCCTTTTAAGGTGCTCATCAAAGGTAGGGGCGTGCACCAGTATATCATCTCTCACGTTGATGACCCCTTCCAGTCCACTCAGCACACCTCTTATTGTGTCCTGGAACACTTCTGCTGCGATTGACACCCCAAAGCTTGTATCTCCACAGTCCAACATGAATCGAGAATGTGATTATGGCTCTTGACTCTGGAGCAAGCAGCAGCTGGTGGTACCCCTCTCGGAGGTCCATCTTGGAGAACCAGCGAGACCCGCTGACCTCTGTCACGATCGTTCACAGTTGGGGTGAGGTGACGCTCCCGCCAGATAGCCAGATTGAGCAGGCGCATATCCACACAGATTCTCACCTCGCTGGGTTGCTTTGGCTTTCGCGTCACGGCAATCGGTGAGACCCATGGTGTTTGTCCCTCCACTCGCTCTATGATGTCAGCTTTTTCTAGCTTGCGCACCTTATCCTCCACCTTAGGCCGCAGGTGGAAAGTGATGCACCGATGTTTCAATGCCACAGGTTGAATAGAGGTGTCAATGTGCAAACGTACAAGTCGTCCCTTGAGACACCCAATTCTTCCAAACAGCAATGAGTACTCATTTACCAGTTCTTCGAGGCCTCCTAGGTGAACACTGAAAGCAAATGACACCAGGTTGAGTTCCTCCACAGTACAGCAGCTCAACGGCATTCCTGCCCCTGCCATTGTGAAGTAAACCTTGGCTCGGGTGGATTTGGTGTCGTGGGTGATGTCTGTTGTGAAAACTCCCGCCAATGGCAGTGGTATCGAGGACCCAAACACATACACTTGCAGTGTGGTTGGCCAAAGTGTTGGGCAGATGGCCAGTGCTTGGAGCACTGATTGTGACAATATGCTGATAGAGGCCCCTGTTTCAATTGCACCGCACAATTCGTTTCCGTGTGGGGTCACCAGGTTGCGTCATGTGGATGACATGAATGATCCCTTCCATATCACTATCATCGTCCATGTCGCAATCCTCGTCCTGGTAAGGAAGCGCCTGGGCTGTATGGACCGTTTTGCTCTTGTTGGACTTTGGCACTGTCATAGAAGGCATACTTTGGTAAAATGGTTAAGCTTTTGGCAATTTGTACATTGTTTTCCCTGAGCCGGACACTTGCCCTGGTGTGGGTATGGGCCTCCACAGGTGTAGCAGGTGTGGGTAATGTTAGACGGTTTGAGTATGTCCTTTTTCTTTGTCCTGGTGCCCTAAGTGACCACGTTCACCGGTTCGGGCTCCACCGTTTTTTGCAATGCAGATTCCATGTGCGCCACGCACACCCAAGATAATTCCTTAGAGCGACCTATGGTGAGAATGTCTGCCATGGACATGCTTGGGACCTGCAGGATGTGCTCTCACAGCTTAGTTGAATGGCACCCTTGAATAAATTGCGCTCCTACCTCGTCATCTGTGTCTGGCAGTGTGCAGGTGCTGGCTAAGACCTTGAATCGGGCACAGAAAGTATCCACTGACTCCTCTGGGAGTTGCTGGGCCTGACGAAGAAGAAACTTCTTGTAGTCCGGGTTGGTGAGGGGTTCAAAGTAGGAAGTGAGGGCACGCTTTAAGGATTGATAGGAGTAGGTCAGGCCTTGTTCCACCGCTGCCTTGCTGATTTTGTGGATAGTGGCACCTCCCAGATGGAGGAGCATGTTCCGGCGTCAGTCAGGGTCTAGTGCCACCGCTGTGAAGTAAGTTCTAGCACAGGGATGGATGCCATGGCGCAGCAGAGTTGAAGGCCTTGTGGTGCAAGATGTGCAGAGGGCTGTAGTTGTTTCACTTTTTTTTGCCAGGCTGTGAAGAAATGCACTCACTCGCCTCACTCCTCCCTGTTTATTGGGTGCTCTAGGTGAGATGATTGGTGCTAGTCTCTGTATGCCTGCCCTGGGCCGGCTCATCTTGTAGGCAGAGCTGCTGCGGTGGCCCAGCAGGAGTCGTCAAAGTGTAGAGTGCCTCAGCGGTTTGCCGGCCTGAGAGGGTCCCCCGTGCTGGGGGCGGAGCTATAGCCTCCTTGTGAGGCTCGTGTCAGAGCATCTCCTGCCCTGCCCTCGCGTGTGGTGAGGCACGTCGCTGTATCACACCATCACCGAGGGGGACCAAAACACTGCTGTCAGGCCAGGCCGCCGAAAGTGCCGAATCCAAACGCACCCAATAGGCAGTGCAGCCGTGAGTGGGCGCACTCGTGCACGCAGGATGGCGAAGGCTGAAGTGCTGGGGCACATGTAGCAAGCCACCGCTCGCCAGACAGCAGACGTGGACTGTTGTCTTGGCCCTTGTCACCAGTTTGTGGAGTCCTCAGGATCAAGGTAGGCCCTTCCTGTGTCGCGTGGGCTCTTATTATCCTAAATGAGACTACTGGATTTCTAGGTAGCAGGATCGTTCCTGGTGTGGGGGACTGAGTCTGACCCACTTGGAATGACCTCTGTCACCCTCAATCCGGTTTTGCTCCGGCTAACTAGCAGTGCCTCATCTCTCCCAATGGGGAGGGATGATTGGGCAGCCGAGCGCATGACACCTTTAGAACTTCTCAGGGAAGTCGTGGTCACTCAGGTCCCAACCAGCTCTCTCATTTACAGTATGATCTCATATACAAATGACAAAGGCAGTTTGAGTTTTTTTTATATATTGCTTTTAATAAAACAACTGCATTTTAGATAATAAGGCAGGAGCCGCAATAACCAGAACCATACAACACAGTAGGATTGAAATAGTCACGATGAGAGTGAAACATAAGAACAACGCTATCATGATGTTAATGGATTCTATTCTTTCTCTCAGTTAGTTCTATTTCGAGCACAGCATGTTAAGCTAATAACTTGCCTTTCAGATTCCCCGGGAAGCTATCAACCCACATACCTGAACAAAGGCCTGTGATCTGGTTCAGCATCTACAACGAGGCAGTCAGCATCTAGTTGTGGTTCCCTGGTCGGAATCTCCCTCTTGCGTGTATTAGGACAAGGAAGTGTTTTTATAACTAACATGTCAGTGTGATCACAAAATGTCCCTACGCAAGAATGCCAAAGACTAAACTCCTGCCACGTCTATTGGCAATGTACCAGACTGTATCCTTGACCGAAGCACAGAGCGAACAAGAAAACTCCAGTGTTGAAGTAGGCTAAACAGTGTGATATAAAAAATAAAACAAGACCGTAGAACCGACTATTTGAAAAATAACAGTACAAAGCTGAATAAGAAGCATTTAGAGCAAAGTGCACAAAGGCTCTATGCTGCGAGCAAAGGAATAAAACACATCCAGGGCAAAGTGCACAAAGGCCTAACGCCTGAAGCTAACACGCAAAGGATACATAAAACTGACCACACTACACCTGCAGCATGCTAGCAATAATGAAATGAGAGGCACACTAACTTAATGGTGGGTATAACTGGCCTTTTGGTGCCAAGCTACCAGCCCTTTTATTCACTACGACCCTTACATCAGGGACATACCATTGTGCTGCCCCACTAGGGGTCTAGCACCTAGATCAGTGAGACAATACCCCTCCATCCTTGGAGCGGTTCCACAACACAACACCCAGAATTGTGTCACAACTTATACATACATGACAAAAAGCAGGTCTGGCCTCTTCATTCGTGAAGTTGAGAACGCTGCAACACTAATAGACAGAGCAAATTACTTTGTTTTCCCTTCCCCATGTATACCTGTCTGCTTAATTATGCATTGCAACATGGATGGCAAACCAATAAAGGCCCTATAAAATGCTTCATCCCCCCCACAAACGTTTTTAGCATGCCTGATTCAGGGCCTCATCATGTTTTGTTATACTTCTACCCTTACCTTACCCTAATCTCAATTCTCAGTTCACTCCATCTGACAGTCTATAGCTAGTGCCTGTTGAATACTAATGCATACATTGCCGGTTCTTAAAGCGAAATTTGAGTCAGCCAAATGATTATCATTGGTTGGCTTTCTCGTAAATCTAATTTGCTTGCTTCTTATTTGATGGTTTCCTGCCTCGTCTTGTATTTCTAGCCCCAAGTTACCAATTAATATCTCAAATTTACTGAGTGTGCCAACCCATTGATCAATACATGTTTAGTTGCTTCCAGGAATTTAAGTGGAGTTGGTCCTGTCAGTGCTCTGCACCAACAGTAATTTAAAACTGATTTGCAATGAATTGTTGAGGGGCCCTTTATTCATGTCATTAACTATTTCCCAACAATTAATATAGAACATTTGAGATAATCCTATTCAGCAATTATGCCTGCGTGTACTTGCCACATATTTTAAATAATTTTACATGCTATTTGCCCCTGTTGCCTTAGAGTGTTTTCTTTTCACAGATGCTGTGGGTCTGTAATTTTATTTCTCATGCAACATGAAACTGAGTTGCTTTTCAAGAACGGGTGAGTTCAAGATGTTGGATAGATGTTCATGATAGGGCACTATTAAGAGCTCTGGAGTTGAGGATCAGTGCTTGATTAGAGCCAGTGGCTTATCTAATTTAGAGACAAGCATAACAAGAGTTGTTTATTAATTCAATATGTTTTCACAATTACTAATATCTGCTGCTAAAGCCAGTCTTTTAGCTTTGGGGGCCTTGAAAAGTCATTGTCACACTTGTAGGAGGGTGATGGTTAGTAGTTGTGTTGTTACTGTAACTGGCAGTGCTGACAGCAGCAATGGACGGTGCAAGCAGAAATGGCCTCCTGACCAGGGTCCTGGCACTTGTGTTTTTTGACACATTATTCACTGTTGTTGACTAAGATGGTGTAAGTTTTCACAGTGCCTGCCAGGGTCAGACTGGTGAACTAAAGGCAGCCTTGGCAAAAATGCACAAACCAACCCAGCTGAATTGGTCTAATTTTTTAAATCACTATCTTTCCATCCATCCATTCTCTCGAACTCCTTCTCTTCTCCCTCTCTGATCTCTTTCTCTCTCTTCCCCCTTCCTTCCATTCTCTTTTTCCCTTCCTCTCTTACCCTCCACATGCCTACTTAAATTAACCTCAGAGAGCTCAGGAATGTGACAGAGTAAGCTGAAGCAGCCCTGGGCTTTCAAAACCAGACTCCAAGGGTTCAAGCCCAACAAGGAAATGCCTGGTGGAAGGGCCTGTCCATTTCTAGATCTGCCAGTGGATCATCAAGGTCTTTAGACTAATCTGCATCCTCTCTCCTTAGTGCACTGAGCAATCTCAAATGACTTTTGATGCAATGCACAACTGCATGAAGGAGGTACACAGCTGTCGAAATTGTGATAGTACCAAAGGAAAAGAAAATGAAGTCTTTACACATGTGGAGGGTTTCTGTATGAAAGAAAGTGAGTAGTGAAGTGGGGAAGACAAAATGCAGAGAATGAAGAGACTAAAACTTCAACGATTCGGAAGGAGAAGTTTCAGACGTGCACATGAAGGAAGGAAAGAGAGATCTGGGAGAAAATCGGTGTAAGTGACTAAATCAATGTGATTGAATTTTTCAGAATATCATTTTTAGAAATGAAACATCTTTTATTCTGATTTGTTTGCCATTTATCCAATACTGGGTACAAATCAGTGCAAATAAGCGTTGGTAAAGCCAGGACAGTATTGCTTGGACGTTGCTCAGTACCAGTTTGTTATCACAAACCATGGCATCAAACACTGTCAGACTTTTAATGTTTGAAGTATGGGGGAGAAAGTCTAAGTGTAAGGGCAGGGACTATTGGCATCCAGGATGGAATTCTTTGTATCAGGCTCTTGGCCATTGGGAGAGAAGATGTGCTCTGCAGGGCAATAACTCAGTTGAAGAATTTTAGATATTGTAATATGGGCAGCAGCGGCTCCTCCGCTATGAGAGAGGATTGCCACCCCTCCACCAGCAGCAGAAGCTGCAAACCTTTCACAACGAAAGAATATAAACTATATGTTTATTATCCTTTCTTTGTGAAAGGGGCGGGGCCATGTGGGATGACGGGGATGAGGGGAGTGCACTGTTGTGGTATTACCGGGCAGTAATGGTAGGAATAGATTCCACTCACACTCCTGTGTAAGTTACATATTTGATGTTTAATTGTTAGATCCACGACAGACATCGACAGCGTCACAGGTCCAGAGCCAACCTCCAACTGCCTTCACACTAGGCTCCAGAACCCGAGGGCACCGATGTCACATGGAACTTAGAATACATAAATACTAAAGCTCTAAAGCAGAAAACAATAAGAAGCCACACAGAGAATGTGTTTAACACAACTAAGTACACAGTTAAGCAATAGATACAAAGTAGTCACATATTACATCATCTTCCCCCTTCACAACAATAACATAGTAAAGAAATTAAATAAAAGCGCAAACCTATTCCAAAACAAAATCATCAAATTTAAAAGGCATCTTAATAATTCTTTTACTCCGTGTATTTTCCATACCTGAAGAGCTAAGGACATCCCTGCTGCAATCATCGTGGATAAGTTGAGGAAACACTTCACTCTCACCAGTGACATTTGGAGCATTAGCTTGTGATCTGTCTTCACTACTTGACTTGGTCCCATTTGGATATGGAACCTCAGGAAACAAGGCATGATTAGAGTTGTCTACCTCCCTGTTCGCATACACCTCATTGAAAATTACTGCCTGTCTGGCAGAAATAGGAATGACACTGTTTCTATTCCACCACCCTCTGCCATCCAATAAAACCGAAGCCTTAGTTACTTTCAGAATTTTGACAGGTAGAGAGTATTTAGATTCTCCTTTAGAGACTCTCTGAAGTTTTTTTAATTAACACCCAATCATGAATATTTAATTTGGTTTCTTTAACCTTGTTCCTGGAATCATAATTCTCCTTTTGCTTAAGTTGTTTCCTTAAAACTTGGGTTCTCAAATCATTCAATGTTACATCCGATTTACCTAATTTGTTAGTTAAGGAGTCGGTCAACCATGCTGGCACAAGTTTAGGCCTCGACTCCCTCCCTCTAAGAAGAGTAAAAGGGGAAACCCCTGTGGTGGAGTGAGGCGTACTGGAGTAAGCCCAAACCTTCCGTTTGAGAAAATCATGAACATTGTAATTATTGGCTAAAGCTGTTTGAATGACTTCTTTTAAAATTCTATTGGCCCTTTCTACTAGGCCATTAGAAGCTGGACTATATAGGGCTACCTGTAAGTGATGAACATTGAATTTCTCCATGAAACTTCTCATTTTCTTTGAAATGAAGTGTACTCCATTATTGGTGACAATTACCGACGGAGCTCCCTCCAGCATAAACAAATTTGACAAGAATTGTATTGCAGTGTCAGTGTCAGTATTTTCAACAAAGGCAAAATAAATCCACGTTGAGAAGTAGTCAATTACAACAATTAGATACTTCATAATGCTTGTCAGCATGTTGAAAGGTCCAGAAAAATCCATGGCAATTTGTTCCCATGGTTTACATGGCAAAGGAACACTGTATAAGGGTTTGACATTGCTTTTCCAGTGTTTATCTGACACTACACACGTTGGGCATGTATCAATAAAGTCTGCCACTTGTTTAACAATGTTGGCCACCAATATTTTTCTTTTAAAGTCTTACAAATGGCAGAAACACCCAGGTGACCCTCATGCGCAATTTTAATCAATTTCGATCTCAATACACTAGGTGGAACAAAGACAGAACCTCTCATACAGAAACCATTTTCACAAGATAATTCCATGGCTATCTGTTTGTATGTGTTCATTTCACCACAGTATTTTTTATTATTAGGCCAACCATGTCTAATGTAATGTAAAACCTGAGATAGTAAGTTGTCATTTGACATGGCTAATTTCCATTCTTCCTGTGTAAACAAACCATCAGATGCTGAGACAAGATCTAAAGCGCCCACTACACATTCTGTGTCTTGGTCGTCATTTGAGTCAGTAGAGTGTGGTAGGGGTAGTCTGGATAGACAATCTGCTCTAATATTTTTTCCACCTTGTACATACTTCACCTCAAGGTTATACTCTTGTAATTTGGATAGCAATTTTACAAGAGTGTCATGTTTATGTTGCCATAATCACCTTCCACCTGGTAAGGTTAGGGGTTCGGATGAGGCACTAGGAGCTATCCAGGAATTGGGTCGACAGCTTCTGATGGTATGAATGGGCTCAGTCCCCACATTCTGAAGTTCTGTCACCCTAATATACAGTCCTATTGTTTTAGTAGGAATCATTTAAAATGGCAGCACCAATGTTCACAGGTCAGGTACTTACTGAATAGGTCTCCTGAGTAGTTCTTTTGTGTGCCCAAGGTCCCCTATTTAACTTAAAATGGAGACATCCATGGTGTTAGGGTCTAAATTCTCCTCAGCATTATAGGAAGCACCTTTATTTGTCTCTAGGTTGTCCAAGCTTGAATCTTTAAAAGAATACCACGCCTTAGTAATTCTTTCTCTGAATTCCATGCATCAAAATGGAGAGCAATAAATATCCTCGCTAACTGCGGGCATGCTGTTACACGACATTTAAATCTACATAGGCTTCCTAATGGAGGTAGAGATGTTACCTCAATTGAGGCTCATGACGAGTACAAAACTGAAGTATTTTACTCATGGATCACTTTTCCTGCAGTCAATGCTAATACAAACACGTTCCATACATACACTAAGTCTAATGCACCATCCCCATATGGGGCATATCATGACTTAGAAATTCCATTAACATACCAGGAACATCAAAATTGGTTCTGAAGCACCCTACCAAATATTTTACAAAATGTTAGACTGGGTCCCCGCAGTAATGATGGGCCACTTGGTCAATTCTAGCTAGCTACACCCCATATCCTAACATTAAGCAATTAGCTGTGGGCATATTACGCCCCTTATATAACAGTTTAGTTAGGCTGTGCAGACGTTTAGCTCAGTTTGTTATGCACACCATAACAACTGCCCCAGCATGGGCTACTCCAGCTGTTCTACCACAATTAGCTACACCTGGGATTAACCTAGTAACTATCAATGCCATCATGGGTAAAGTACCCAACAGACAGGAGGAAATTCCATTCTGGATTGCGCAAAAAAACAAATCAGTTTGAAGTAGTGTTTCTGCCTGCGGGGCCCCAAGATAAACATAGAGTTCTTACCATGTGCTTGCCACTTGGTATGGTTCCCTCAATTGCACAGGGGGGGCAGTCTTTGCTGCATTACATACCATAATCCATGCTACACAATCACGTGCAGTTTTGCCCGATGTGCTAAAAGAGATTCAAAATGAATACAGGGATGCCCCTGCCTTGGACTTGGGGATGAAATGAATAGGCAACTTTGTCACAATATCCTGAATTATTTTAGAAATAATTAAAGGGGAAGCAGCATTGGTGATTCGCCAATAGCTTGTACAGGTTCTGGTAGAAGACCAGGAGCGCGGAGTACCGAAAATTATTACAGACACTTATATACATCTAGGTCGAGATAATGTGGGGGCCAGAAAAAATAAGCTACAGTTTAAATGTAATTCAGACAAAGACAATACCAAGCAACCACCAGAGTCTTCTAAAAAATGCTGGGACAAACAGAAAAAATAAATATAAAATAGAGTCACAGGGAGAATCTCCACAACAGAAGACCTCTGACAAATATTACATTTACGTAACTGTGATTCTTTAAAACAGTCTGATAGATATCAGTATACTGATACACGCCCTTCTCATTCCTTTCAGGACTCATCTGACAAATGGTTTGAGAGAGCGGGCGGTCAGAGGACAGACAAGCAGAGTATGTGAGACCAAAAAGAGGCTCACACTCTCATCTAACATTATCATAAAAAAAGGAAGAGAAACGTCCTCAACAAAAACCCCAAATCAAAAAAAAGAAAGGTTGCAAACATCTCGGCTAAGTATGCCACAGATGTTGAAAATGTTACTTCAGAATAGGATGTGGGCAGTGACTCTGCTAGACAACGTGGCAGAGGTCACAATAGTTTGCCAGAATCTTCACGAGTTCCTGGATCCGAAAGCAACTAATGAGTTTGTAGAAGTCAAAACCCCAGAGAAACATGTCAGACCTCAGACAGAATGTACAAGTTAAATATACAAATAGAAGGTGAGATAATGCACACAATTAAGGAAATATTCTGGGACAATTTAACATTCACCTAACTATAACATTCTCTTGGCTGAAAAGTATTGGCCACTAGAGTTTGTTAGAACCCTCCAACAAGGGGATGATGTCATATTCCCATCATTACATGTTCCTGAAGAAGTTAAACAAGCGTAAGCTGCAGAATGGGCACTTGCACAAGCCCCTGCACTCTACCGCATCCATTTAGGCTAGGATAAGGAATTGGCTTATCAGATAAGTCCCATAAGGTCCAGCCTGCAAATGCAACCACAATGCCCAATTGAGCATGAAGCAAAAGCTCCAGTAAGGGAAATTCTCTCACAGCTCGAGTGCCAGGGGTATAAGAATAGTCATGTACTCTTTGCTGCCTGTGTAACATCAATATTGCATGATATGCACCTAGCCAGGGTAGATCACAATGTTTTGAAATTTGCTAAACATGGATACACATTACATTTCAAGCAAACCAAAACTCCTTTTCTCAGTGTCCCATTTTTGGGATACAAGTTATCAAATGAGGGAAAGAGCCTTCCTAGAGAATTGTGCCCTATAACAACCACTAAAAACCCTACAATCCTTGTTAGGATTTTTCAATTTTGGTAGAAGATACATACCAAATTATGTACAATGTATAAAATCGTTGTATTATTTAATTCATCCAGACTTCTCAAGTAAACATTGTACACCAGAACATACACAAATTCTCAGATCATTACAGAATGACACGCTTGTAGAATGCCAATTTCATACATATGTCAACAAAACATTTTTGGTTATCCATATAATACTGGGTGCCATTGGTTTCACCTATGTGACATTCATGAGAGTGACACAGTGCTGATTCAATAAAAGTTGCATCTATATTCTAATGTAGAAATGTGTTTTGCATCCACTGAAAACATACTGACTGCAGTTCATAGGGCTGTCATGAAGAAAAGACCACTGGCTAAAGGGAAACACATAATAGTGGCTACTCCTGTTACATCTTCAGATGCTCTCAGAAAGGCCAGCATCTCGAACTTGAAAGCCTTACATTCTATATGGATAGAATTGACCACTTCCCTGATGGCTGCTAATGTAGACTATGGCCCTCATTACAACCTTGGCAGTAAATGCCGCATACCGCCGTGCTACGGGCCGCCAACATTCCGTGACCGCAGCGGTATTCCGCTACGGGTATTATGACCCACACAGAGAAATCCGCCACTATATAGACACACACACAAGTCCGCCAGACCAAAGGTCAATGATAAACTGGCAGTACCAAAACCCATACCGGTACGCCAACAGGAATATGCCCACAGTATCACGACCCCTGAATCACCATAGCGGTCTTTCAATCACGGTAAACCTTGGCGGTACACACCGCCGCACTCAAAATACACACACACTAACAAAACTCCACCACATTAGACAATTCAAACTACACACACCTGACACACATACACACACCACACCCACACACTCACACCACTATAAAACACCCACCCACATTCCCCACAACCCTTTATGACCCAAACATTTTGGCAAGTGAGAGAGAGAGAAGCCAGGAGCACCCACTCAATCAGAGCCACAAAACAACCTCACCCATACACCATCCACCACCTCACACCACACACCCCAACACAGCACCACACACACCCGCACACATATCACTCACACCACATCCATGGCATCCCAAAGACACCCCAGGTTTTCAGAGGAGGAGCTAAGGGTCATGGTGGAGGAAATCATCCGGGTAGAGCCACAGCTATTCGGATCACAGGTGCATCAGACGTCTATTGCTAGGAAGATGGAGCTATGGCAGGAAGTCGTGGACAGGATCAACGCCGTGGGACAGCATCCACGAACAAGGGATGACACCAGGAAGAGGTGGAATGACCTACAGGGGAAGGTGCGTTCCATGGTTGCAAGACACCAGGTAGCAGTACAGAGGACTGGCGGTGGACTCCCACCTCCTCCCCCACAACTAACAACTTGGGAGGAGCAAGTCTTGGCAATAATGCATCCTGAGGGCCTCACAGGAGTAGCAGGAGAACTGACTCTGGTAAGTCGAATCTTTACTACTATATCCCCCACCCTACCTGCATGCCATCACAAACTCCTACCCATACCCTCACCCCCATCACTACACCATCTCACATACACCCTACTATCACAACCCACCCATCCCAATACCAAGCCCTGCATGCAACACCAACCCATGGACCCTCATCACAGACCTGCATGGACACCCACCACCACAGCATCCACACTAGTGACAATCACTTAGCCAAACCAAGCACAACTCACACAAGCCAAAGCTACCTTGGGAATTACAACCATAGTAGGGAACATACCCATGCACAAGATGGCACAAGCAGAAAAATTAACACTACATTTGCATTCCCACAGGACCCCTATTCAACGTCACTGGAGAGGAGTTGCCAGCAACATCCAGTCCCCCCCCTAGAAGAGGCCCACAGTGATGACAGCAGCTCTGCATGCCTTGATCAGGATGACCAACCTGGCCCATCAGGGACCTCCGGACAGTCGGTTACCCTGCTACAGTCCCAACTCATCACAGAGCCTCCCCCCTCAGGAAACACCAGCACAGCACCCACCCAGCGGTGGGCCCAGGACACGTCAATCAGCAGTGTGTCCACCACTACAAGGCCCCTAGGCAACCCCACAAACCCAGGACGATCAGGGACCTGGGGTCAGTGGCAGTGGGCACATGGTTCAGGGGACAGAGGCACAGAACAACAGGGAAGCTGGAAGGACTGCTGTGCGACAGGGGGAGGACAGGCCCAGGGAACTGACTCTCTAGGAGACACTCACCAACATCCTGGGAGCATTCCACCATTTCCAGGGGACCATGGGCCAGATACTGTACAAGTTGCAGGAGACCCACCAGCTGCAGGAGGGACAGTACCTGGGGATCAGGGATGACCTAAAAAAAAACGACACCATCCTGATCACCATTGCAGGGATGTTAGCTGACATAGGCAAGACCATGAGGGAGGCAGTGGCACAACAACGGGCCCCTGACACTAGCCACACCGAAGAACAGCCTTCCACCTCCGCCAGCGCTAGTGGACAGGAGGCCCCGCCACAGGACCAACAGGCCACCGGCACCCCACCCCCTGCAGAAGGAGAACCACCCCGCAAACGGTCCATGCGATCCAGGCAGAAGCCAGAGAACATTGCCAAGACACCTGCCAGGAAATAAGACTCTCCTGATTGTCACCCACCATCTGTCAAATGACTCAAATATGTATTAGTACAACATTATCAAAGCATAGCAAGTCATATGTACAGTTAAATTTGCATTAGATTGACCTTTAGTGGGCAGCAGTAAACACACCAGGACGCAGAGTGGGCCACAGAGATCTGAAAATAGAGATGCCAAAGGGTACAGTAAGTGGCCATAGACATAGGGAAATCAGGCTGCCATGTACAATGTCCAACAGAAAACTGAAAAGTAAAGTGAAGTTACAGTGTGTTACCTGTGTGTCACTGGAAGTACTGCTGGATCATATTACTTCTGTTGTCCACATATTCTTCCTCTGCCTCCTCTTCCTCACTGTCCACAGGCTTCACTGCTGCCACAAGACCATCTCCAGGCTCATCCCCCTGCAGAAAAGGCACCTGGCGTCTCAAGGTCAGGTTGTGCAACATGCAACATGCAACGATAATCTGGCACACCTTCTTGGGTAAATAGTACAGGGATCCACCTGTCAGATGGAGGCACCTGAACCTGGCCTTCAGGAGGTTGAAGGTTCTTTCAATTATCCTGCCTTGTTCGCCCATGTGCCTCATTGTAACGTTCCTCTGCCCTTGTCCTGGCATTCCTCACTGGGGTCAGTAGCCATGAGAGGTTGGGATAACCAGAGGGACAACTGTTAAACACACACTTACCCTTAAGGACAGCCCCATACCCAGACACCTACTTATACTGGGTGGGGACCTTGGGCTCACCTATTAGCCACGCCCTGTGCCTCTAGAGTTGGCCCATCACATATGTGATGCTGCTATTCCTCAGGATAAATGTGTCATGCACAGAGCCAGGATACTTGCCATTCACATGGAAGGTGTACTGGTCCACCAAACACACCATCTGCACATTCATAGACTGATAGCTTTTTCTATTCCTGAAAACTTGTTCATTTCTCCGGGGTGGGACAAATGCCACATGTGTACCATCAATGGCACCAATGATGTTGGGGATATGTCCCAGGGTATAAAGGTCTGCTTTCACTGTGGCCAAATCCTCCAACTGGGGGAATACGATGTAGCTGGGCATGTGTTTCAGCGAGGCTGACAACACTCTGGTCAACACGTTGGAGAACATTGGCTGAGACATCCCTGATGCCATGGCCACGGTAGTTTGGAAGGAAGCACTTGCCAGGAAATGGAGCACTGACAGGACCTGCACTAGAGGGGGGATACCTGTGGGCTGGCGGATAGCTGACATCAGGTCCGGCTCCAATTGGGCACACAGTTCTTGGATTGTGGCCCTATCAAGACCGTATGTTGTGATAATGTGTCTGTCCTCCATTGTCGCAAGGTCCACCAGGGATCTGTACACCGGAGGATGTCGCCATCTCATATTCAGCTTCAGCGGTTAAAGCCTATGGAAAAAAACAGTGATCAGTGGGTCATATTCACACATATATTGCACTAATGATGCATTTTTTCCTTTACAGGACCAGTATGTGAAACCGAAAATCAGTTGCTGTGCCAATGTCTGCTGTGACGCATTTAGGTGCCCTGCCTTGTGCCCCCCTGAAATGGTGGCTGCCTGACCTGTGAGGAGGGACAAGTGGAAATGAGGTAATTCCGCTGGCGTGGTGCGCCGTTGCGGCAGGCGATCGAAGACCGCCGCGCAACTTTGCATTGGTTATCATTGGGCCCTATGGGTTCCAGAAGCCAATGGCGATGTACGCCGGCGGTGAAAGTACGCACCGCCGTGGACGTGACCGCCATTTTCTATCTGTTCACTCACTTGCTACCTGACCTTCAACAGGAGAGGACCTACACTGCAAGTGCTGCTCTGACCTGTGTCCGGAAGCGACAATGGCTTTTGTGTCTGGGGAAAGGGCCCCTACCTTCATTGCGGAGAAGTTGGAGAAACTGTTGGATGGGGTCCTACCCCAGTACACGTTACTCTACGGTCCTCCAGATGAACAGGTGAGTACACTTAGAGCATGATGCGTGGGCCATGAATGTAGGGATTGCTGTGTGTGTACACCACACGTAGGCGGGGCAGAGGCGTCCTGGCCAGAGTGCTGCATATATGGTGATCAATGTATATGCGTCAGGGTATGGGAGGGATCTAGTGGGCCATGAGTGTGACGGTCCGGACGGTTGACTAATTCCTTTTTCTGCTGTCTTTTCATTGCAGGTCAGCGCCCACCAGAAAAGGGTATTTGGCCTGCCATCGCCAAGGAGGTGCAGACCCTAGGATTCTCTGACAGGCAGAGCACCCACTGCCGCAAGTGGTGGGAGGACCTGCGCTGCTGGGCAAAGAAGATGGCGGAGGCCCAGCTGGGGAAGTGGTGCCCGTCGCAACATGACCCCCCCTGATGTTCTGCATCCTGCCGGTGGTCTATCCAGAGTTGAATGGGCACTTGAAGGCATCACAGCAGCCACAAGGGGGTGAGTACAGATTCTGAATCCTGACTTTGCGTGCGTTAGGGGTTACCTGGGCGGGGGATGTGGGCTGTGGGTGCCCCTAGGCCAGGGTAGGTCCCTTGTTGGACAGGCTCTGGAGCACTCCTACCCCAATAGTGTTAGTGGGCATCTACTACTGGGCAGGGTCCTGTGGGTTTCAGGTGTGCAGCTGATTGGCGGTAGGCATTGTACCCCGTGGGCTGGTTATTATCTTACTAACTGGTAGTGCATGGCCTAGTGCACAGGGCTGCTCCCTGTAAGTTGTGTACGCCAACGGTGGTGGTGTTGCTGGCATTGACCAAGTGTATCCTCTGTCTCTCCCCCCCTTTTTGTTTTATCTCCCTGTCCTTGTGTGCATTAGCATCACCTGGCAGAGGAGCAGAGGCACCGGCGACGGAGGGAGCTGCATCCCACATGGGCCTGGAGGCCGAATCCACCGACGGAGAGGGCACCAGTGGGACATGGAGTACCACGACGGGGACATGAGGGGACACCACAGACAGCGACTCCTCCTCCGATGGATGCTCCCTGGTGGTGGTGGGCACCTCTGTGCCCACCCCAACAACAGGTCCGGCCGCCACTACCCCTGTCAGCACCGCCCTCCCAGCAGCCCCTCAGCATGTTTCCCGTGCCCGCTCACCCAGGAGGGTGGGCAACTCCTTTGTCTCAGGCACCTGAGGCCCTGCCCCAGTCAGCCCTGTTGCCCTCAGTGAGGAGGCTATTGACCTCCTGAGATCCCTCACTGTTGGGCAGTCAACCATTCTGAATGCCATCCAGGGTGTTGAGAGGCATTTGCAACAAACAAATGCATACCTGGCAGGCATTCAATCTGGCGTGGCGGCCCAACAGAGAGCATTTCAGGCTCTGGCCTCCTCCCTGATGGCAGCCCTTGTCCCTGTCTCTAGCCTCCTCCCTCCAACTTCCTCTACCCAGTCCCAATCCCCTCAACCCCAGCCTATCCCAAGCACACCTTCAGACCAGCATTCACCCAAATCACCACACAAAAGTGGCTAAGGCAAACACAAGCACCACACTACATCTCACAGGCACTCACACAAGCACCATCCCAATGCAGACACACCAAAATCCACTGCCTCCACTGTGTCCCCCTCCTCCACGTCATTCACCTCCCTCCCGGTAGCGTCTCCACTCACACCTACATGCACTACATCCTCATCCAGTAGCTCTATCACCAGCACGCCCATCACAACACACCCCTCACTGGCAGTCACCACCCCCACATCCATGCACACATCCCCTGTGTCCTCTCCCACTGTGTCTGTGACCCCTCCTCCCAAATTACACAAATGCAAGCACCCACCCACCCAACAGTCATCCACCTCACAACAGCATCCAGCCCATGCACCTGCAGTCAAACACACCAAACAGACACCTCCCACACCTCCCACAACCACTCCCTCTTCCTCCACTCCCAAACCCTCTCCCTCTTCCTGCCCCAGTGTCTCTAAGAAGCTTTTCCTGGCAAACATTGACCTCTTCCCTACCCCTCCCCCTCCTGTCCTTCCCCTCGGGCCAGGGTGTCCAGAACCCAGCCCAGCACCTCATCCACCAAGTCGAAATCCGCTGTGGTCCTGCAGCTAACAGAGGCTCAAAGGGGGAACCCGTCAGCCCAGCCACTGTCCAACCAACACCTGCCAAGGACAAAACCATTCCCCCACCTGCCAAGGTGAAGAGGGGGTCAGCATGCAGCAAGGGGAAGGAGCACCAACCACCCAGCAAGGCCACCTCAAAGACTCCATCTGCCAAGGTGAGGAATGGGCAGAAAACACCCAGCAAGGCACTTCAGCCGTCGGAGGCTGCAGGTGAGGGGCTGGTGGCTACCAGCACAACCACCAGCACCGCCACCTGCACCACAGCCAGCACCGTCAGGAGCCCCGCCGCTAGCACTTCTGCAAGCACTGCCACCTGCACCACCAGAAGCACCACTACTGTCGGCAGCAGCAGCACCAGTGGGCAGCTGTCCGAGGCTGCAGGAGAAGGGTTGGGGCCTCCACCCACCACTGGCAGCACCGGCACCTGCACCACGGTCAGCACCGCCACCTGCACCGTCGCTAGCACTGCCACAGGCATCGCCGCAAGCACCGCCACCTGCACCGCTGACAGTAGTACCATTACCAGCAGCAGCAGCCCCAGTGGGCAGCCGCCCAAGGCTGCAGGAGAAGGTCTGGAGCCTCCCACCACCACTCACAGCACCCCCACCAGCACCAGCACTACAACCAGTATGCAGCCTTAGCCGCCGCAGGATGGAGTCTCGCCCTGCCTCCATGGACTATCATGCAACCTCGTCCCTGCAAATCTCATGCCTCAGACACCCAGGTGAGGGACTGTGAACGGCCACACCGCAAGTGATGCTTAACTGGGCAGAAGGCCCCCTCCAACACCAGCGGAGCTATGCATCCACTCCCCCAATCCTTGGCAGGATGAAGCACACTGGGCACAAAGCCCCCTCCAGAACCAGTGGAGAAAGGCATCCAACTAGACTGGGCACAAAGCCCCCTCCAGACCAGTGGAGAAAGGCATCCACTCACCCAATCCTTGGCAGGATTAAACAGACTGGGTGCAAGGCTCCCTCCAGAACCAGTGGAGAAAGGCATCCACTCACCCAATCCTTGGCAGGATGAAGCAGACTGGGAGCAATGCCCCCTCCAGAACCAGTGGAGAAAGGCATCCACTCACCCAATCCTTGGCAGGATTAAGCAGATTGGGCACAAGGCCCCCTCCAGAACCAGTGGAGAAAGGCATCCACTCACCCAATCCTTGTCAGGATGAAGCAGACTGGGCACAAAGCCCCCTCCAGAACCAGTGGAGAAAGGCGCACACTAGAGAGACTGTGGCTTTGCACTCCCCAGGACCAAGCAGTGGACTGTAGTGTGGTCAGTTTTATGTATATTTTGCGCATTAGCTTCAGGCTTTAGGCCTCTGTGCACTTTGCCCTAAATATATTTTATTCATTTGCTAACAGCTTAGAGCCTCTGTGCACTTTACTCTAAATACTTTCTATTAGGCTTCGTACTGTTATTTTACAGAATAGCCAGTTCTACGGTGTTGTTTTTTATTCATATCACACTGTTTTGCCTACTTCAGCACTGGAGTTCTTCATAACATATTCACTCTGTGCTTTAGTCAAGGATACAGTCTGGTACATTGCCGATAGACGTGGTAGGAGTCTAGACTTGCCATTCCTGCGTAGGAACATTTTGTGATCACGATGACATGTTAGTTATAAAATCACTTCCTTGTCCCAATACATGCAAGAGGGAGATTCCAACCAGGGAACCACAACTAGACGCTGACTGCCTCGTTGCAGATGCTGAACCAGATCACAGGCCTTTGCTCAGGTATGAGTGTGTCCGTCTCCCCAGTGATACAGAAAGGCAAGCTAGAAGCTTAACATGCTGTGCTCTAAATAGAACAAGCAGAGGGAGAGTAGAAACGGTTAGGAATTATGATAGCGTTATTCTTATGTTTTACTCTCCTGGTTACTATATCAATCCTACTATGTTGTATTGTTCTGGTTATTGCGGCTCACGCCTTAATATCTAAAATACAGTCGTTTTATTAAAACATTATATAAAACTTATACTGTCTTTGTCATTTGTATATGAGACCATATTGTGAATGAGAGAGTTGGTTTGGATCTGAGTGACCACGACTTCCCTGAGAAGTTCCATAGATGTCATGCGCTCAGCTGCCCAATCATCTCTTCCCCGTGGGAGAAATGAGGCACTGCTAGTTAGCCGGAGCAACAACCGGATTTAGGGTGACAGAGTTCCTTACGCGTGGGTCAGACTCAGTCCCCCACACCGTTATCGATCCTGCTGCCTAGAAATCCAGTAGTCTCATTTAGGATAATGAGAGCCCACGCGACATGGCACCGCCAACGTTTGGTCTGGCTCTAATGTTTGGGTCCGACTGACTCTCTCGGTCTCGTATATATTTTGACTCCTCGGTTCCGTATACGGAGACGTCCGTGGGGCTGAGGGTTTCCGCCACCACAGGTTGGGTACATCCTATTACTTAGTGGTTGGTTGTTCAAGCTTGAACTTTGAACGGAAAAACCCCGATATTGGTGTGCCTTCTCTGTCCTAGAGCTATTTTTTTTGTTGTTATACTAATGGCGAATCCAGTTGTAGTAAATATACCGCTTAATATGCGATTTCCGCTCACGGGTCATCTGATAGCACATGGACTGACGGTCCAGGGGGGTCCGGTCACTTTTGTGGTGGACGCCCATGCAGCCTATAGAACAGAACTTTTTTATTCTTGGGTCGTATTTCCAGCAGCTGATGGGGGTACAAATACTTTTCACGAATATACTGTTGCGAATGTCCCTGGACAATACAGGGCTTATGCATACTTAGAAATACCTTTATCTTATCAAGAACACCATAATTGGCTTGATGGCGCCCTCCCACATTCAGTAACACCAGTAAGGTTAGGTCCGTTGAGTAATGATGGTCCGACCTGGCCTTTATGGGCTACATATACACCATATCCTGGAGTGGCAAATGTGGCAGTGGCTGAAGTGCGTCGTTTATATATGGAATTAACTGCAACGTACAGACGATTAGTTCAGTTTGTGATGCAGACATTGAATACTAATGCAGCGCGTGCTGCTCCAGCTCACCCACATGCGGTGGTACCGGGAATCAATCCGGCCACTGTACACTCTGTAATGGGCAAAGTGCCGGCTAAACGTGAGGAGACTCCATTTTGGCTGGCGCAAAAAATTAATACGCTGGAAGCAGTATTTCCCCATACGGGACCTCAGGATAAGCATAGAATTTTGACGATGTGTTTGCCGTATGGGATGGTTCCTACGGTGGATCTTTGTAATACTTGGGGCACGGTGTTTGCCGCACTCTATACTACAGCACACGGTACACCGACTTTGGCTAATTTGCCGGAGGTGCATAAACAAATTCAGGATGAATATGGGGCTGCCCCTGCCTTAGATTTAGGCATGCAATTGATGAGTAATTTTGACGCGGTTTCTTCTATTATTTTGAGTAATCTCAAGGGGGAGGCTGTAGCACTAGCAGTGCGAATGCGTCTTCGGGAGCGGGAACTTCCGAGAATAATAGCTGAAACATATTCTAGTATTGGTCGTGATAGCCTAGGGGCTCGACCGCAGAAGCCACAATTGCAGGGTAAAAATAATAAGGATAATTCTAAGCAACAGCAACCTGAGGGTGCGAAAAAGCGCTGGGATAAGAAACAGCAAACACCTAAGAAAGATGGTGGGCAGTCTCCGCAACCGGAGACCCCACAAAATAAGTATAATCTCAGGAATAGGGATACTTTGAAGATGCCTGATAGATATCAATATACTGATACGCGCCAATCTCGTTCCTTTCAGGACTCCTCTGAGAAAAGAAGTGAGAGAGGTGGGCGGTCAGAGCGGAGGACGGAGTACGTGAAACCAAGACAGGATTCACAACGCTCAGCGGAGGTTTCTATTAAACAAGAAGAGAAACCGCTGCAACAAAAACAGCAATTTAAAAAGAAGAAAGTGGCAGCAGTCTCAGTTAGACATGCCGCTCAAGAAGAGAGTTCTCTTGACGAACAAGACATGGGCGTTAGCGCTGTTAGACAGGGCGGCAGAGGTCACAATAGTTCGCCGGAGTCTTCTAGAGCATCTGGAGGCGAAAGCAACTGATGACTTCATACAAGTCGAGACGGCGGATATGCGAGTCTCTGATCCTGATCAAGTATATCTTGTGACTCTACGATTAGAAGGGGACATTGACCGCATTGTACACGCCATCTTTTGGGACCATGTGGTAAAATCATATGATGTCCTGTTGGCCGAACAAGATTGGCCACCTGACTTTGTTCGCGACTGTCCGGTTGGGGAGGAGGTTATTGCGCCTTCCTTTTCACCACTTGTTCCGAGAGAACTAGCGGAGTCCTATAGTAAATCATGGGCTCTAGCACAAGCCCCCGCCCTATATAGAAATAATGTGGGGTGGGATAAACAATCACCTTATCATGTCATTCCCATTAAAGGCGAACCTCAGCCACAGTCGCAATATCCTATTAAATTTGAGGCAAGGGCATCGGTTAGGAAAATTATTTCACAATTGGAGTACCAAGGTGTGATTGAGCCTTGTGTCTCGCCGATGAATAATCCCTTATTTCCGGTTGCTAAACCGGACCATTCCTATAGGATAGTGGTGGATTACAGACATTTGAATAGTCATACACGCACATATGCCATACAGAATTCACATAGCGCTGCGCTTATGAATAATATAGTGCGTAAAAAATACAAAACAACCTTGGATATCTCGAATGGATTTTTCTGCCAGAATATAGCACCCGAAAGTCGGGACTATACCAGTTTCAGTGCGTTTGGCTCTCAGAAAAAGTTTTGTCGTTTGCCTCAGGGGTATAAGAATAGCCCAGGACTGTTTTCGGCTCGTGTGACTGAACTTCTGCACGAGTTGGACCCTGAGGCGTTATCATATGTTGATGACATTTATTTGACGGACGATGAGATTCTACAACATCTCAGACGCGTATCGCTATAAATTTAATTTTAAGAAATCGAAGATTGCCTTCCTCAGTGTTATTTTCCTGGGATATGAGTTATCGAGTGAGGGCAAGAGCCTGGCGCCACATTTTTTGGAGAAATGTGCTTTACTGCAGCCTCCTAATACGGTTCGGAAGCTCCAGTCGTTATTGGGGTTTCTGAATTTTGGCAGAACTTACATTCCTGATTATGCTACACGTATAAAACCTTTATATGAACTGATTCGCCCGAATTTTTCAAGTAGATTTTGGACGATTGAGCATACACACATACTGCGAGAGTTGCAGAATGATCTCTTAGCGGTTAAACATTTACACACACAGGACAATAAAACTCATTTGGTCATCAGGGTGATTCCTGGGGCTGTTGGATTTACGTATGTCACCTTTAATGAAGGGGAGACAGTCCCGATAGCATACAAGTCCCACTTGTATTCTGCTGCAGAACAACGTTTTGCACAGACTGAGAAAATTCTCACTGCAGTACAGATGGCTGTGATCAAAGAAAGACCGCTAGCCCAGGGCCAACGCATTATTGTCGTTTCCCCAATTCCGGCCTTAGAGGCTGTTACAAAAGCGAGTGTTCCTAATTCGAAAGCTTTACACCCGCGGTGGATACAATGGGCTACGTCTTTGACGGACACTGATGTGGATTACATATTTGACCCTAAGCTGCAGACTCAAGAATTTCTTCAATATGAAATAGAGTACCCAGTTCCTGCTGGCACATTGCCTATTGACCAATATGAAGTGGTCATGTATACCGATGGCTCTGCGCAACCGGCGGTTGGGACTAAACAGCAGTATTCTGCTGCATGTGCGGTGGTGAGCGGGACTATGGAGGGGGAAGTCTTCTGCCCCCGACATACTTATACTAAAACCTTGGGAGATTGCACGGCGCAGCTGGCTGAGCTCAAAGCTCTTTTGTTGGCACTGGAGCATGCAGAGCTGGCGATATTGACCTTGCTGGTCTGTGACTCCTACTACTGTGTGCAATCCTTCAATGAATATCTGCACTATTGGAAAATGAATGGGTTCAGAGATTCTAAAGGCAACACCATTAAACATAAATTGTTGTGGGGTAAGGTTGCGGGTCTGAAAGAAACGCTTCCTAAAGTCCATGTTGTACATAAACTTGGACACCAGCGTGTTGGAATACACGTTGCTGGGAATACTTTGGCTGATGAGGCTGCAAAGTCGGCAGCGGCTATCGCCACTGTAGCCGCAGTGACTCGTTCGAGTTCAAAACCAGACATAGAGATTTCGGCTGCCATAAAAGCTATGGCTGATGGCACGCCATTTCCTAAAGGATTCCCTTCTAAATATAGTTACTGCTTGAGTGGTGCACTAAATGCTGTTGTTAATATTCCAGGCGTTGGTGTACGTGAGTTACCGAATAAGATTGAGAGACCTCGAATAATTTCTGCACCACATGAAGGGGTGGCATCTGCGCATGCTGGTGTGGCTGCCACGATTTCACTTTTATAGGCCCGTTATTGGTGGCCTGGTCTCTATAAGGAGACAAAGCAGTATGTCCTTTGTTGTGACGTCTGTCAACAAATTAAAGCATCGTCGGCTAGACGCCCGCAGCAGACTCCTCTTCTGATATCAAATAGACCATTACAGTATGTGTACTTGGACCATTGTGGTCCGCTGACACCAGATAGTGCATACAAATACATATTGGTTGCTGTAGATTCGTGCTCCAGATTTGTGTGGGTCTGGCCACAGCGCTCGGCTGACGCTCGGACTGTTATTAAAGATTTGCGTATCTTTGTCGATACATTTGCAGTTGCGGCTTTTCATTCGGACCAGGGCCCTACTTTTGCCTCTAAGGCATTCAGGGACACCATGGCTTCGTTGGGGGTCCAACTCCAATTCTCGTCTCCATTTCATCCCGAGGGAAATTCTGTCGTGGAGCGTTTAAATCGTGATTTAAAGCAATCCTTAACAGCCAGGGTTATAGGTACGGGTCGTAGTTGGCTAGCCCACCTGTATGGAGTACAGAGAGCACTTAATAAGTTGCCTAGAAGGTCACTGGGGGGTCGTACTTCATATGAGTGCCTGTTCGGAACACGAATGTATGTTCCTGATCTAGATGGTCCTGGTGTGGAGGCGGCAGATACGCCCTTTGACATAAATGATCGTGTCGCTGTTTTGCAGGATTTACAACAATTTCGTGAAGATAACTCTTCTGCGAGTGCTGCCTCCTCTGGAATTAAGGATGAGCCAGTAACACCTACTGGTTGGATACCCAGGATTGGGGATCTAGTGCGTGAAAAGGTCGCAGTAAAGAAAGAATTTGGTCCTTCTTATCGAGCACCTGTCCCGGTGTTGGGGGTGAGCGGCACGAGAACTGTGATTTTGCTGCCGCTGCAAGGGGCCAAAGGAAATCGTTTTGTTTCCATTGATAATGTCAAGTTACAACATGTGGCCGATTCTGCACAGCAGACCAAGAGGGACACCCAGTAGTTCCGCCATCCCTCTCACTACTGGGGAAGAAGTCCCGCTGCAGGTGATTTGCACCGACCCTGTTTCCTCTCCGAGCTTGGGGAGGGTGGAAGATGATCTTGCGATTGTTCCACAGTCAACGATTGATATTGATTCTTTTGCTCAAGTTGCTGTACGTTCTACTGATGTTTCTGAACATGTGATTTATAGCGTACCTAGGAGAGAACCTCCATCAGCTTCCTTGTTCACTGTTGCACCTTTTGCAAGAACTGCCTCTGGCTGCTTCAACAACGCGGATGCGGCTGTATCCAGCTCTTCGTCTTCGCTGTCTTCAATCTGAGGTCCACGTAAGCTACTCAGTTGGCTTAAACGTACATACTTTGTTATTCCTTGGAACTATTTGTGGCTTTTTATGGCTGTAATGACTCTTTTTTTATGGTTGGGTTTTGTGGTTACTTTTTTTCTAGTAATACATGGTCATTTTCTTCCTGATCGATCAGACATTGAGCATGTGGAGACTGTGTTGAGACCACATTTTTCGTCTCATATGGTTCGAAGAGACTTATCCAATGTGAACATTTCTGCAATACCAATTCCGGATGGGATTGTGTGGGATAAAGTAATGTTTGATATATATGGTCCCACTGAATTGATTCAAATACCGTATGTCCTTAAGTTATCAATGAATGATATTGTTATTCCAGGCATTGTTTCTGATGATTGGGATGTGAAGACAGTAGATGCTATGCTAAAAGATTTGCAATATTATACTGTCTATGACGATGAAGATGCTTACCAATTTAGAGATAATCATGGTGATATGTTTTGCTACACCTATTATGGACACCACTTTATTCACAAAGCGAGTAGCCCTAAGTCCATCTTTAATTATGTACAATGGGAACATTGCTCGACTCCTCCACAAGGGAGTTCGAAAACGTATAATGATAAATTTGCATATTTTTCTGGGCATGATCAGCGAAATGCTAAGTCTTACTATTTTAAAGTGGCACCGTATTCTAATAAGCAAATTTTGTTGACCGATACTAAATTACTGTATTCAAATTCGTTTGTATCTAAACTTTCGGTCGAAGGATATGAATACTGGTTGAAGACTGTTGACTTGAAAAGTGTTTGGGGTACGAAAAATTGGCAGATGCAAGGCAGGGATACATTATTTCGAGCATGTATTATCCCTGTGCAAATGATTTTCCTCAATGACACAGTACAACAGACTAGTTGTTTGGGCTTGGCGTCGATTAGAGAATTGACTTTGCCTAGTATACCTGTCCCTTCTAAATTAAATAACTGGCAGCACTATGTGAATGCTACTTTTAGTGAATTTACGCATTGGGTCCAGAATGGTACGCTTAACGCTTCATCGTTACATCCGGGCGGGTGGTTATTGTGGCCTGTAGACACTAATCGGTGTCATCAACGTTTTGTTACCTCTTCTGGGGGGTTCAGGACTAGTAGGGCAGACCCTCGTTACATTTCACCAGAACATGCTGATATAATAACTACATACAGTGTGGGGAAGCTTTGTCAACAATGGTTGAAGTACTCCACGCTGGGTGCAGTTAAGTCACACCTCAAGTTACTGTCTAATGGTACTGATTTACATGATTTCTTATCAGGTCCCAAGGTGCCCCGGAGAAAAAGGTTCTTATATGAAGTGTACAATGAGTTTTGGAAACTTTCCCAGCAGGAGGCTGCAGCCCGGTTAAGACAGATTGATCAAGAAAATCTGCTGCAGACTTTGTCTGTTGTTGATAATGGCATGCATACCCTTTCTGACCGTGTTTACACGATTGACAGCATTGTCTCTTCTGCTATTGACATTATAAAATCAGACATGTCTTCTTTATATCATGGGCAGAGTCAGACACGATCTATCATGCAGCTGGGTTGGACTCTTCAGACCTTGAAGGCGGGTCGCGTTCCATGGCAGCACATTCGTGCCAGAGAGATCTTTATCTCCTTTAATTTAACTCGTCAACAACAATTGATGGCTAAGAAGGAAGCGACGTATGTTATGTTAAATATTGAAAAATTGGAGAAACTGCCTTTTACGGTGGCTGAGATTCCGTCAGCTGAGTGGTTGATTCATGGGGTCATTATTTTGCCTATCTCCACTCTGCAATTTACTTCTTGTTTGAAGCACATTCCGGTGGGTAGATATGAACTATTGGGTGACAGTTACATACACGAGGTGTGGGAGCTTCCTTTTCAGTACAGATGTGTTAATGGTTTGCGGGAAGTTTTTTCTTAGCGGTAGCTGCATAGCAGACACTGAAAATCGCGACGGGTGCAACTGCATCCGTCGCACCCTTCCCACTCCGCCGGCTCCATTCGGAGCCGGCATCCTCGTGGGAAGGGGTTTCCCGCTGGACGGGCGGGCGGGCGGCCTTCTGGCGGTCGCCCGCCCGCCCAGCGGGAAACTCAGAATAACCGCGGCGGTCTTTTGACCACGCAGCGGTATTCTGGCAGTTCCCGTTTGGCTGGCGGCGCCCGCCACCAGCCAAACTCAGAATGACCCCCAAAGTGTTTTGGGGAAAGATTTCAGAACTCAAAGTCAGTCTGCCACAGTCTGCCACAGGCTCATGTAATGTACACATTACGTCATCAGTGTGTTGAAATACACATTGTAGGGAACTCACTGGCTGATGAAGCAGCCAAATCTACAGTTAGAACTGCTACAGTAGCTATGATTACATGTTCTCCAATGGGAGTAGATGAAGATATCATGGCTGCTGTTAATGTATCAGTCAAAGAAACCCCTTTACCAAAAGAATATCCATCAAAATATTCCTACCACTTAAGTGCCCAAAATATTCCTTTTGTTACCATTCCTGGGGTGGGTGATCATGTGATACCCAAATAAAACCTCAGGGGAGAATTAATTAAAGCTGCCCATGCTGGTGTGGAGGCCACAGTCTCCCTGTTACAAAAAATCCTGTCGGTGGCATGGTCTATACAAGCAGACAAAACAATATGCCCTTAGTTATGACATTTCCCAAGAAATTAAAAGCTCTACCATTGCTCGCCCACTGCAGACAACCCTCTTGGTGTTGAATAAACCGATCCAGTGCAAGTATATAAACCATTTCGGCCCCTTAAATTCAGATGGTGCATTTAAATTAATTCTACGTGCTGTAGCTTCTTGCTCCAGATTCCTCTGTGTGTGGCCACAGTGAATGGCTCATGCTCGCACTGTTATTAAAGACTTCCAAGTCTTTATTTGGACATATGCAGTATCTGCATTCCATTTGGACTAGGGCCCTGCTTATGCCTCTAAGGCTTACAGTGACATAATGGGAGCCCTGGGGAAATTTGATTGTGGAGAGATAAAACTGAGACTTAAAGCAATCCTTAACAGTTAGAGTATTAGGTTCAGGTCGCAGTTGGCTCCATCACCTGCATGTAGTCCCGAGAGCATAAAACAATCTGCTTAGATGATCTCTGTGTGGCCAAACTCCATACGAGGTCCCGTTCGGCATCTAGATGTATGTGCCAGATCTAGACAGTCCTGGCGCAGTGTTGCAGACACACCTTTTGACATAAATGAGTGTTTTGCTTTCTTACAGGAACTCCAAAGCTTCTGGGATGAGCATTAAAAAAAAACGTTTTGCCACTGTAGGAGTGAAGGAGCAACAGGCACCCCAAAGGTTGGGGATTTGGTTCGAGAGATATTTGCGGTGAAGAAGGAGTTTGGCCCATCATATCTAACACCAGTGTCAGTCTTTGGCGTTTAAGGTAACAGAGCTGTGATTTTGACACCGCTTGCTGGTTCTGAGGAAAAATAATTTGTCTCAATTGATCAAGTAAAATTGTATCATGTGGCCGATACTACATAGTAGGCCATGAGGACTCCTGGGGGGTTCCCTAACCCCTCTCACTACCCTACAGGAAATACGTCTACAAGTGTTGAATAACAACAGTATTGTTTCCCCAGGCTGTGGAGGGCAGAAAATAAACTTTTGCTGATTCCAGTTACTATTGCAAATGTAAGAAATACATCAGAGGTAGGTCTGCAGTTTCTACTGATATTCAAAGCAGCAGAGTTGTTTATGATGAACCACCTGTAGAAGTCTCTACCAGTTCTCTTTCACCTGTTGAGGCTCCTGTCTTCACACAGACTTCTTGTTATTTTGTTGACGTTGACATCTTCTCTTCTGATTCTTCTCACATTTCACTGCATGATGTACGTTATTTTCCTCATTGGTTGAAACATACTTATCTGATCAGTCCATGGTCCTACTTTTGGATTGGATTTGTGGCAGTTTTCTTCCTGTTTATACATGGACATTATCACCTAAAACACTCAGCTGTATAACTGGTAGCTGAGGTTTCGAAACCTCACTCGTCTTCTCTTACAAAGTGAGAAGAGACCTGACCCTTGTGAATATTTCTGCTTCTCCAGTTTCTGATGGAATTGTTTGAGATAAAGTCCCCCATGATAATATTGGTACTACAGAGTCTTTACAAATGTCTTTTTGTGTTTTTAAAGTTGATATGGATGAGGTAATAACCCTAGGTGTTATTTCTGGTGAATGGGATGTTAAAGCAGTTTTTTCAATGCTCTCTGAGCTTGTATATTATGCTGTTTTTGAAAGTGAGGATATGTACATGAATTCCGGAAATTACAGTTACATGTTTTGTTATCATCATTATGCACACCATTACCTCCATAGAGCTAGTACTCCATGTACAACTATACACAATTGAAACATTGCCCAACACAACCAATGAGGAGTCCCAAAACATATTCACACAAATTCACATATTTTTCTGTGCAGAATACTTCAGATCATGTTTCCTATTACTATATAATAACACCTTCAAAAGCAAGAAAATAAATTCTGACCCAGACAAAATTAACTGACTCAAATTTATTTGCTTCCTAACTTGCAATTAAAGGCTATGAATATCTGAATGAAACAATTGATGTAACATCAGTTTGGGGAGGAAAACATTGGCAAGTGCAGAGAATAGATGCCTTATTAAAGCATGTCTAATTCTAATGAAGATGATTTTTCTGAATGACAGTGCTGCAGACTACTTGATTGGGTCTAACAAAAATTAAAGAACTGAATGTGCCCACTATTGCCCATTTTTAAAATTGGCATAGCTTAGTAAATTATACTGAAGAACAGCTCAATAGCATGGTCCAGATTGGGACACTTGATTCTACACTTTCAGTTCCAAACGGGTGGTTATTGTGGCCAGTGGGAAAAAATGGTTGTCATGTGTGTTTTTTGAACTTTTCATAGGGTTTCCAAGCAAGCAAAACGGACCCTCGTTATCTCCAGTCCAAGCCGTAAGGGGTGATCACCACTTAAAGTGTAGGAAAGTTATGCCAGCAATGGTTAACAACATTCCACTTTATCTGCAGTAAAAACACACCTCACTTTCCTCTGTGATGACTTGGTTTTACAGGATTTCTTGTTAGGTCACCATATTCTAAAAGGTTTCTTTATGCCATTTACAATTAAATTTGGACGCTTTCTCAAATGAAAGTTGCTGTTCATTTAAGGCAAATTGATCATGCTAATTTGGAAAAAGCATTGGCCTATGTTGATAATGAAATTAATATTGTCCACTCATATTTACTCATTAAATACACATTGTATCGTCTGCAGTCAACATCATACAGAATGGCATGCCTCCTTTATAACATGGGCAAAGTCATCTTAGGGCTTTTATGCAGTTGAGTTGGACATTGCAAGTTTTAAAATCGAACTGCGTGCCCTAGAAGTACGTGAACCCAACAGAATTCTTTTTGCTTCTTAACTCGACATGCAAACAACAAATAATGGCAAAGTAAGATGCTACTTATGCAGTGCTCAATATAAAAAGATTAGAAGAATTGCCTTTCATAGTAGCCGAAACACCATCAGCATTAGGGCTAATCCATAGAGTTTTCTCCTGCCAGTTTCAATGTTTCAGTTTACATCTTGCTTGAAACATTTTCCTACAGGCAGATATGAAGCTTTAGGGGACAGATTTATTCATTAGGTGTGGGAAGTACCCCTCAATGAAAGATATGTGAGTGGGGACAAAGAGGTTTTTCATAGTGGAAACTAATGCAAAACTTCTCTAAGACACTCCGGGGGTCATTACGACCTCGGCGGTCTTTGCAGGCGGTTTGCAGGCGGTTTGCCGCTAGGCGTATTATGACTGTTGGCTGCTCTCCGTCGTTATTCTGATTGAGAGCCGCCAACAGCCATACTTGCGGGCGGCGGGGAAGTGGAGGTTGCTCCACCTCCACCGCCACGCCAACAGAACACCGCCCAGTGAATCAGGTCCTGTGATTCGCCGTG